>NC_035108.1:5272864-6472864 GCF_002204515.2 Aedes aegypti
GAGAGGATCTCCCGCTAGTATTGGCTCATTTATCCGCGTGAAAGTATGAGTGAAACGACGTTGCAGTGCCAGTAACTCCCCTTTCAGGCGGTTTATCGTAGACAACATTCTTGGATTTTGATAGTACCCGTTGTAGGCACGTCTCAGCTGGCTGCACAGATTTTCGTGTGCATGATGATACTCATCGTATATCTGTTTAGATTTCCAGCGGAAGAAACTGACAATTTTCGACTTGGCAAATTCCAACCACCAATCCATCCAGCTGGCAAAGTTTCTTCTTTGGCGCGTCCAGAACTGCCAACGAATTTGAAGCTCTGTGATATTTTCTTCGGTGGGGACGGAGCGACCAAAATCCTCGCCCCTGAGGTCGACCGAGATGAGGCAGGCATACTCGAAGGGTCACAGCCATGTGATCGCTGAATGAGCAGACGTGAGTTTCTATCCTACGTAGCTGTTCGCATAGCCCTCCGCTTACGTATATGCGATCTAGACGTGATGATGAATTCGCTGTAATATAGGTGTGTCCGGCGTCTCAAGAGCGTAGTTTTATCCAAGCATCGTTGAGCTGTAGCTGATGGACAGTAAATTGCAGAGAGGGGCTCGAATTAGACCCTGTTGCGTCGCTCTGTCGCAGTACGCAGTTGAAGTCTCCCGCTAGTAACAAATGCTCAGTTCGGTGACGGAGATAGTATGCAATAGTGCTATTGAAAAATCGTTCTCGCTGCGCACGGTACGCTGTGCCAGACGGAGCATAAATACAACAAAGGGTTGTATCGAGGATGCGGACTGCGGTTAGACGGCCATCCAAACTTCGCTCCACATGAGAGAATTGAATATGGTCTTTTAATGCGATTGCTGTGCCTCTTCTGGAATGGTCTACGTTGGCAATTACATTGAAGCCGGGGAGAGTGAGTTGCTCGTTCTCAACTTCTTGCATGAAAACAATGTCAAGTTGCATTGTTTGGACGAATGTTCTCAGCGCGTTGATTTTGTTGTTGTTCGTGATGGTGTTTAGGTTGATGGTAGCAATATTGTAGCTAGTGAAGAGAGCGGCTCAGAGTTTCAGGTCGGTGACATGATTGGTTTCGCTTTTGTCGTGTCTCATTTTTTTACCAATCGGGCGTCTATCAGAGTACCGACGGAGTTGGAAGTGTCGGTCTCGTTGCCATCAGAATTCTTCGCTGAACGGCGCGTTACTCTCACCCACGGTTCGGCTTCTGCATCTTGTTGTTGATCGGGTGGCAGATTTGTCATTTCGGCGACTTCGGTAGCACGATGGATTACACTAGCAGGAGGAGACATGGTGGTGCTAGTCGAGGGTGTCGGGCTTGGTGCTGCGTTAGTAGGGAGCGAATCTTTTGGAGGTGTAGATTTCGGGAGGGCTAGCTTCGTGCGCTGTTGTTTCGAACCGATTTGGCGGTTTTTGGCGGCATCAGCGTATGACGTGCCGCTTGTCGTCAACTTTTGCACCAACAATTTTTTGTTCTGTACACATGAAACACCATTATGTACAGATTCGCCGCAATGACGACAGCTTTGTTGTTGCCCATAATAAGACACGAGTGTGGTTTCAGAGTCGATTGTCACGTAGGATGGGATGTTTTTGCGGACGATCATCCGTACGACTCGGAAACGGTCTGGAGTCCAGCAAAAAGGTGCTTCTCATCCCAAACCTCCTCTCGAATTGAGAGCAACTCTCCATACGACATCAGAAATCTAGCAATTTTGCTGTTCGTGACGTCCTCAGAGAGGTTGAAGAGCTTGACCTCAACCGCTCCGTCTTCCATAGCTAGACGTAGCTTGAAAGACTTTCCATCTACTATGAGCTCGTGTTTATTATCGTTGTTTTCGACTACCTTTTGTGCCACTTCCAGCGAAGTAGTTTTGACGAAGGCGACTCCAAGGTTGCGACTGTATTGGATACGTTGCACCTCATCTCGCTTCAGCTTAAGCGTCTCTCCGACGAAATGGTGAACCTCTTCGGAGGATGGCTTCTTCGGCACGTTTCCATAATCAATACGGAAAGTGTTCTCGCGACGGTTTTTCGTGGCCATCGTGACACGATGCCAGCGAAACGAAAACTAAAGAAACTCGCGGTACTTCACTAACGGTGCTTCTACAGAATCACTGAAAATCGATATAAACCGACGGTTGGCTTCCGCAGACGACTTATGAAACGCGAAATGCGTCTGATCGGCTCGGAAGTTGAGCACAAACTAATAATAGAAAATCGAAACTTTGTCTTAAGAACAAGCTTTTGATATTCAAACAAATTTTCAGGCCAGTCTTGTTGTATGCTGTACCAATATGGACTAGCTGTTGTAATACCAGGAAGAAAGCTCTGCAGAGAATTCAAAATAAAATTTTGAAAATGATTCTGAGGCTTCTTCCCTGGTATAGTACCAATGAGTTACATAGAATATCCAATGTTAAAACATTGGAACAAATGCCAAAAAAATAATTAATAATTTCAGGCAAAAATCGTTACAATCTTCTATTGCCACGATTAATGCGTTATATGTTTAGGTTAAGTTAGGTTTAGTATATTGAAAACATTTTTTCTCTCTTTTTTCTCAATTCGCCTGTAAAAAATCTGAACTGCTACGGCAAATGAAATGTAATATGTTGTTAACAAAATGTTAATAAAATCATAGATTTGTGGTACCAAATAAGGATGATAGTGTTGTCTAATAACACAGAACACCTAGATATAAGCAATAATGAAAGTAATGTTTGGAATGATACAAAAAAAAAATAGATATTTTAGATTCCAATGCTGAGATCAGAAAATCTCACGAATTCTTACAAAAATACCTTCTCAAGATATTAAAAAAATAATTTCAAAGGTTCAATAACTGAATAAAATGCCGAATTTTTAATATGTCAACAAGAATCCCAAAATGGCTTAATTAATCCCAGAATTATTATAACAAATCTACAATGTCTATCGGACTCTGTAGTGAAGTAAAATCATACAAACATGTTCCACTTGTGTTCAACATGTAGCAAACTCAACTTTACTACATTTTATTTATACCGCCCATTTCCATTTGTTTTCATAGTATCACTTTTGCTCCTTTTCTAGCATTTTCAACACCAAAACTAAATTTTACAAACTTTTGGTTTTTAGAATTCTTTAACTTTTATGGTTGGGATTCGTCTTGAGTGCGCTGAAAGTGACAGTATGGTGTTTTCTGAAGCATTTTTACAAGAATTATTTGTACTAGATATTTTTTTTTTTTGAATTTGAATTATTTAAAGAAATTTACACCTTTCACATAACTTTCAGTGACCTACGAAACTGCAACTTACCTGATGATCTCTTATGCTTAAGTTTGAGAAACGCTGATCCACCTTCTAGCCTAGGTGTATTTCCTTTCAAATCGTGATGGTAGAAAACATAACCCCAAAAAAGGTGAATATAACTCCAAAACAACACGCTTAAGCTCTTCATCAACAACGGCGACGGCGAAACGATAAAAAAAACGAAACGAATCAAACAATCATGAGAAATTTAAATATTTCCGTAGCGCAGCGTGGAGTTGGCACGCGGAAGAAAACAATCGCCTCCATTCGTCCCCAACCTCTCTCGTCGACGCGATTCCAAGCGATGAGTACATATTTAATCGCCCATACCGCCGAGCATGGACAGATATAGCAGAAGGTTTTGATGGTCAGTTTGGGGGAACCGTTGGCCGGTCATCACCTCTATACCAAACACGAGGCGGACCCCGAAAGACGAGGGCGTTCACCGTAATGTCTCGATTTCACCTCCGGAAGTGGTTTCACATGCTGGAAGATCCCCCTTGTCTTAGGAAACATCTCACTTTCCTACGATCTAAGACAAATCGCTTGAAAATGGCTATCGATGCTTTCGATCTTGGGCTCCACCGATTTTTTCCCGGAACGGAAACAATTGATCCCACAGTCCGGAGCGTGGTTTTATGGTTCAGTGTGTAGACGATATTAATTATTCCAAGGCCCGGTCGGCTAAAATTCATTCACGTACCAAATCGGCGGCACCGTTCATCGCGTAATGTGTTAGATTCAGCTACTTAGCGGTACTCGGGCGGACTACTAATTGATCGATTGTTAATCTGAGGTGATGCATTTCTAATGCTTATGCAGAATAGTAATAAATTACAAAACATGAAAAAATTATAATATAGGGGGCCGGATTCTTGGCACTTTTGATCCACTTCGGCAGTGAGGTTTTTTAAAGCTACAAAGCTTATATCTGGCCTCAATATGCGTCGTAGTAAAGTGTTTCTTTTTGCCAAGTTTCAGTGAATCATGGAAGGGCCCAAATGGTTCTGCACCCTATGCAACAAAATGCAAGATGACGATTTTTACTAAACAAGACGTAAATTTTAAAAAGTGCTGTAAAAATACGCAACTCGGAGCGTATAAAATTTTCATCATTTCTTACGAAAACTTAGTGTTACAAGCCATTTTAAAGATAAACAGGAATTTTGTAATTGATCATAATTCATAACCTGGCTGAAATCGGTTTCGTATTGAACTTTTCTTCATTATCATCTTGGAATTACGTTCTCACTGGGGCAGAACCAGCTTCATAGCTTAGTGAGCACTTCAACAATTATTTGCTGAGAGCTTTCTTTGCCAAAATTGCCATTCGTTGCTATTCGTGTACATTGGCGTAGCAGGATTTTTTTCTGGAAGGGGCCTGGAAAATTCTTGTTGTTGCTATAATCACGGTTTTTTTTTATTGTTACTTTGTCTCATTTCGCGGCACATCAGTGAGATTTGTAAATTTCAATTTTCGCTACGGAAAAGATTCATTCTTTCAGTAATCCAATCAAAAATCCTTCAAGTATTCATGCAAAAAAACTCACAAGGAATGCTCTTCATGATTCTTTCACGAACTTTTCCGGTATTCCTTTCTTTCTTTTTCTGGCGTTAAGTCCCCACTGGGACAGAACCTGCTTCTCAGCTTAGTGTTCTTATGAGCACTTCCACAGTTATTAACTGAGAGCTTACTATGCCAATGATCATTTTTGCATTCGTATATCGTGTGGCAGGTACGAAGATACTCTATGCCATGGGAAGTCGAGAAAATTTCCAACCCGAAAAGATCCTCGACCGGTGGGATTCGAACCCACGACCCTCAGCTTGGTCTTGCTGAATAGCTGCGCGTTTACCGCTACTTTTCCGGTATTCCATTATCTGCTTTGATCAGATTCCTTTGAAAATTCCTGCGGGAATTTGAATTATTTTCGTACTTTTCAGTGCCTTCTCCAAGAACTCCTTTACTAAGTTTTACTGAGTTCGTCCTGGGATTCTCACAGAAAATCATTCCCAGATTTTCTGATCTCACTAAAATTTTCTATCTGCGTTTTTCATAGATAATTATTTCTTAGATCAAGAAGCAACATCCCGCATCCCTAAAAACCCTCGAATTTTTTTTCAGAAATACCTAACAAAGAAATGTTTAAGGAATTTTAATATTCCTTTAAAGTTCCTAGCAAAATACGTTCAACTATTGATTCAAAATCTCTTCCGCGAAAATACTCTTATATTTTCCGAGTAATTTGTTCAGGAATTTCTTAGAGAATTATGTTATTGTTTCTCAAAGATCGTTTAAAAAAAAAATTACCAGAGATCTAAGTATTTTGCCGAAAATTTTCTTTAAACCGCACTTACGATTTTTTGGGAAGTTTTTAAACAAATTGTTCATCAGATTTACTAAGATTTTGCAATTTATTCTTGAACTTCTCAAAAAATGTTTATTCATTCAAGAAGCGCCATCAAGTATTCTTTCAGTTCAGTCATTTTTTCCGAATGGTTATCTAATGATTCTTCCATAAATAACGTTATAAAATTATCCACTTCACATTATTTGGTTAAAAACTACTCCAGGAATAGCTCAATATTTTTAGGGATTGCTCTACAAATTTCTCTACGAATGTTTCACTGAAATATGTCTTTACATCACCAGGAAACGGCAGTCAATTGCAATTCAATTTTAACGTAGAACTAGTTTAAATGAAATTATTTGATAAATTGTTTATTTGAATGTGATTTATTCGTGCTGTTCGAAATTTGAATCAAGGTGTTCGGAATATAAGACAGAACAAACACAGTTTTCGGCATTTGAATTAAAAGTTTAAATGAACAATTTTAACAGTAAACCGAACAACTCTCAGTTAGACTATGCGTAGAAATCAAAATTTTCACAAATATCAGCTAATTTATGTCTATCAGCATTTGAAGTCACTGTTGGCCTCAAGTGTTCGGAATATGAGTCAAAACGGTAATTCGGAAAAAATACTAAACTCTTATCGTAAAATTTAATTTCTAAAACTTGTTGGCAATGTACCTCACAAAAAAGCTTAAGTATTTCTTGAAGCATTTACTAGAAAAAATCTTGTTCTGTTCAGTTGTTAAAACGGATGGAATTTTTACTGAAAGTATTTGTAACTAATATCTTAGGTAATATATTGTATGAACTCCGAAACTTAATTATACTATGGTAAACATATTGATGTAGAACCAATTTTTCCCACCTAAAAGTCCAAACAAATTTTTTTGAATGATCTATTATCGATTTTTTTACAGTACTGTAGAAGTTTAATGCGAAAGCATTGCCTGTATGTTTTAATAACATTACGGAATATGTATTGTGGTTAAATTCGTAATGTATGATTTTAATGAATTAAAATCTCAGGGGAAACTTTTGCACTACTTTGAAAATTTGTTGAGGAATTTTGATGGACTTGTAGAAATCAGGAAACACACGTATAAGAATTCTATAATTTTCCTATTTTTAAATCCAGGGAAACAACGAAATGTTGAAGCAGGTAGAATAATAGATGGGCAATGGTACAATGAATGATAAGTTATTATTTATAATCTTTTCTCTAGAGGTAAATTACAGGATAGTTCAAACTTCTTTAATGAATTTACAAATAAAACAAATCTATCAAGAAGCTCCATCAGAAACTTCTTTAGAAGTTATCCTTGTCATCTATCATTCCTTTACTTTTGGTTCTCTAGAATTCCGGGGATTTGAAGCGAAATTTCTAGAAAAAGAAAACATAGAAGAATTTTTGACGCAATTTGTGATATATTTTGGAAATATATATTAAGGACTCTAGATGAAATTCTCGAAATTTGTAATAATATTATTGGAAGAACTATTCGAAGGAATTCACGGAAGAAGTTATTTTAAAAAATGTGCGTAATTTTTAGGTAAATTCAAGAACATATTCCGGAATCAATTTGTTAATAAAAAGTAGACAGAATAAATTTATGTCCATCAGGAGGAATTCACTTTGAAAGTATGATCAAGTCTTACAATATGATTTGACTATTTTCCAAAAGATTATCAAAAGTTCCGAAGTCGCCCTTCAATATTCTATTTTTTCAATTATTTTTTTCGAGCAATTTTCGGGTTGATTAATGTACGGATTTATTTAGTAAATTCTCATGAAGAAATTATCATCACTGGACAGTGAATATGTTGCTTTATGCTGAAACAGCATTATTTGGATTTACAGTAAAAAATCGAATTTTGGGAATCAAATTTCCAGTATATTGACACTTTTTAGTACCACGGTATTTTTTGCAAGACGTCGAAAAATCGCATATAACAAATGGTCGGGGTTCTGCTAAACCGCACCAAGTGCCATTTTTTCCCTAATCGGGTGCACGACGTTAGGCATAAATACGTTAGGTATAAAGACGTTAGGCATAAGTACGATAGGCATAAATACGATAGGCATAATGGACGTTAGGCATAAAGGACGATAGGCATAATTTTCAAAATGAAAATAGAAATCGTTTACTGGAAAAGTGTACTGACTTTTTTGATATTTTTTTTCCTTTCTTTATTAACGAGATTTTTAGCCCTGGGCTAGTTCATCTCGGGACCAACGGCTTTACTTCCCTTCCGAAGGAAGTCGTAACTATTACTTTCACGTCATAAGTGACTATCTCAGGGATGGGATTTGATCCCAGGTCCTCGGCGTGAGTGGTGTGAGTTCTAACCATAGAGCAAAGCCATGCTGAAGGTATCTTAGTTCGGTTCCTAGTCGATCCAGGATCTTTTCGTTTTCTTCACTTTCTTGGCCATGAAGCATAATCGTGTATCGTGCACAAATGAGAAAGCCAAGAGTAATAAAGACGCTGTACATGATCTGTTGCTCATCTTTTGAGTTTGGTTCTACACATATAACTGGCAAGTTTTTCATCAGAGATTATCCCTTCTTTAAATTGAAGGCTGTTCTTTATAGTTTTGATGTCAACAAAATTATTGGAGTTAGTGCTGATAATGTCTTAATCAGAAAATTTCCCTTCTTCTATAAATAAGCTGTTCTTTCGAGACATTAATGTAATTATTACTTTTAATATTTCCATCATACATTTTCCCTTCTTTGAATCATAGGCTTTTCTTTATACTAATACGGTTAATTTAATGGCTGGAGGAAAATACTGTTTGAGAAATCACCTTCTTCCAATATATGTTGTTATTTGTATTCTTATTTGTCTAATAGTTTTTGGAATTGTAGATGTAAATATTTCAATCCGAAATTTTCATTTCGACTTGCTGTTGATTGATTATGAGTAACATTGGGTAATCAGATAAGTTGTAGGAGCTATGCAGTAACATTGGGAATATCATTTTGCTCCTAAATGCACGCCATGTTTAATACTGGATACTGTGCTATGTTGAATTTGAACTTGACTTTTGTAATTAAAATAAATATTTAATCAAATTTTACTTTTCAAACTCGACGAATTTCGAAGAAATTGATTGAAAATCATCGAAAATTGTTTGCATAAGTAGCAAAGGAACCGTTCTCACTACATTTAATTGATGAGCAGACTCGAAATAGCAATGTAACGCCAAGAAGATAGTTATCATACTACCAGAAAATTATTGCTGAAGATAATGTCACCTATCATAACATAAATTCTTGACTTGCCGCTCGATTATTTTCTTCAAGGTACTCATTTGCACTATAAGTATGAATTTTTATATTTCCCCTCTTTAAAATTAACTCAATTATGTTAGAGAAATATAACAAAAAATTGTCATATACTCATTAAAACAAACATCTTTAGAAACAAATAACACTTTGAACGCACATCGCAAATTTAAATTGGTACCTACAAAAATGGATTAAGCTGGATTTTAGAATGGTAACAATAACAATGACAACCAATTTTCTTCCATATCTGTCATTCGGTTCATGATCACATTTCATAGCACCGAAAAAAGTCATTTAATACCAGCCAATCAATCCACCCCCTCGTAACGCTTTTTGTATGAACATCGCACTTTTTTATGAGCTGTCACACCTTAAGGACACATACCCACCCCCATCAGCGTAATTGAATTTGTAAATGGGCCCGAAAATTTTCCGATGTAAGACGAGTTTCAAATGGCACACGTGCAAGTTATTTTATGCCAAACGTCCATTATGTCTAAAGTAACATCCATTATGCTTAATGTCTTTATGCCTAACGTCCATTATGCCTAACATCCTTATGCCTAACGTACTTATGCCTAACGTCTTTATGCGTAATGGGGTATACTCTCCCTAATCGACTTTTTTACACCAGAGGACTCAAATAATCATTACCTTTCTACCATAAAAATATCTAGTAATTTGAACAGTCCCTTGTAATCTTACATCAAACATTTTCTTTGGATGGACATGTAAAACTGTAATTTTGTTCAGCCAGAGCGAACCATAAACCAACGCACGTCATCAGAGGGAATTCATTTTTCAGATATAAAGCTATATTATTTCAACTTCCTTCTATATTCTTACAATTTATCCATTCCAAGCAACTCATAGCAACAGAGGCCAGTGGAATTGGAAAATAAAATATTGCCCCGGTGGCGTTGATCTATTTTCTTTCAAATTTTATCCAGCCACACCGCACTAAGTACTGTTTATCTGAAAATTACATTTAGACATGGAGTAAAGGCATTTACATGTAAAACATACTTGCACTAGCTTGTTATATAATATGTTTATCAAACCACACAGAAACCGTAATGAAAAAACGAATTAATTTAATCTGATGCTGTGTGAACAACTCAGGTGGACTTGGTGCGCTTTAGTTGTTCAGAAAATGGCATTATCGCCATCAAACCTCGTCAGACAAACTGCACATTACTTGATTCAAGTTTATCATCATTCCTTCAAGAAGTGAAGATGACCTAGTGGTAGCACACTAGATTACCACTAAGAAGGCAAGAGTTCGAATCCCGATGAAACTTTTTTTCTGATGTTCTATCCGATGGTGATGGAAATCGAACAACTTTTAGATTCTGTGATTATTTTTATATTGCAGAAAAACATCAGCAGGTACCTACATCTTCACGCATTGAACTGTGAACTTGATCAGCAAAGGTGCACCAAATGGGAGCAACTTGGTGCGCTTTGGCAGAGCGAATTCATGATTTTCTTCGATCATTAGGATTTATGTATGAACACGTGAGAACCTTGTTTCAATACATACGAATCCTTCCCATAAACACTTGTGACATGGATTCCAACATGCACGGTGATGATAAACATCATTTGTCTCCAATTTTACTTGTGTTGTTGAAAACTGTGAAACACATCCAACCATACCGAACAAAGAACCATATTTTTCAATTTTTGTTCAGCCAGAGTGAACAAAGTGCTTCATATTGTTTAATGAAATCCAATCACATCGTTAATTTTTGATGATTTACTAGTATATTTAATCTCGGTGTACTTATTGAACACTGTTAATTGCATGTAAGCGATAAAAAAAATTAAATTATCATCCGCGATAAACTAATACTGGGAAATACTTTAAAGTAAAATATCTCGGAATAAAGATTTTGGCACTTGGTGCGGTTTAGCAGAACCCCAATAGCAGAGAATAATATAACAAATATTATTATCTTCATCAACGAGATTTGCAGCCCGAGGCTGGCTCATCTCGGTCGCATACAAACAAGTTCTATCGGTCGACAGTCGGACGGTTAAGCTTTCGGTTGTAGCGCGAATCACCAAAGCCAGAACCGCCACGCTGATGTTGTGTGAGACAGGCTAGGTTTTCTCATAGTTGTACAACACAGAATAACATTACTACTGAAGAGATTCTAATGTCAACAACAAGAGTCATGTACATAGATTCATACGATTTTGCTTCATGTTAAATTGTGTTTTTTTTTCATCTTTTATATTTTGACGTTAACTACGTCTTACGGCAATATACTGGGTGTCAATGGATCATTGAAGGTAATTGTTGTCAGTGCTCACCGCATCAAAACAAAGGCACCACTTTATATGGGATTTAACATTGTGACCGCATTGCTGTTCTGTCAAACACACAAGGCTACGGTGGCGCTATCTATGCTTTCCATAGCGGCCGTTTTGGTTATTTTAATGATCCATTGAAAATCTAAAATAATGCGACCGTCACGAAATTATGTAAGATTTTTAATACTATTATCTCAGCAATTTATCAATAGATTTTCAATATTTTCCCACCAATTGGTCGGAAATTTATACAACATTTTACTCCAATGGAGAAAACTTTTCATTTTTGACGATAGACTGTCGAAAATTGGGAAAATGTCGACCCCTTTCTTACGCAACCAAACCCACGATTTTTTTTGGATTGGCAAGTGCACTATAACAGCAGACCGATTCCTGCTTCTTTGCGCATTATTCTTTTGACGTTAACTACGTCTTACGGCAATATACTGGGTGTCAATTAAAAATCTAAAATGTTGCGACCGTCATGATATGATGTTAGATTCCGAACTATAGGAAGGCTGCAACTATGACAATCGACTAAAATTTAAATGCAGAAAATCAATTGGCGTAGTTAACGTCATGCGGTCGTGTCTTGTACTCAACCCCCTCTGATTTTGTTAGTCATCAAAATTTAGGGGGGGGGGGGGTCTGGATGACTCTGGAGCCCCCCCCCCTGTTCCTACGCCAATGTTCGTATATCGTGTGGCAAGTACGGTGACTAACTGGTTTGCTGTAAAAATTTCATTCAAATCGGTCCATGAATAACTGAGATTAAAAATTAATCATTTTGTGTGGAAAATCTAAAAAGTTGTAGAAGCGTTGAATAACACTGTATACCAACAAGTTTTTTTGAATGCTTTCAATGAATTCAATGTTATTTAAGGTAGTAAAATTTTGAGGCCTCTTTTAAAAAGACCAGCTAGAGTTTCTTCTATTACATCCACCCCCACAAGATACATTGCTTACAACTCAGGCTCAGGTGTAACCTTCCTTTTACGTCTCCAATGCCTACCTCCACTGTAGGCACTTTTTTATCTACGTACACCCCCAAAGCATAAGTTCAGGCAAAGTGGCCTCAATGATGTCTCGGTTGCTCGCCCGGGCAATATCTGTGAAAAAGAGGACATTTAATAAAGTACAAGCGCTTTACTCGGATCTCCAGTCAGTCAGCCATTCGAGCAATGAACCACGCGAGTAGCTCAGCACACCCAAAGGCGGCGCAAAAGAAGACGAATGGCAACAAACTTAGACCCTTCCTTCCCAATCATCACCCCCCTAGCTTTTCCAAGGGGCAACAGAAAAAATGAGCGAAGACGACGAGATATTGACGCGGCTTAGCATAGTTTTAGTTGACTTCGACCTCGGCTGCAAGCTGCCTCCAGTCAGTGGCCATTATTCGTCTGCTTTAGTGGAGTCGATCCCTAGGTAGATAGTATCAGCAGCAGTGGTTTTGTTTGCGACCAGATTAGAAGGGGAATGGCTGGCGGAGCAGGAGTCGTTCCGGATTGAAATCACTTTAACCTTCTGTCGGTCAAAAGAAAAGGAACGTTTTCTGTGCTGTGTTGACCCCAAACTCAAATCGTTATAACTTGGCGATATTTGAATCGGTTTCCGATTTTTTCCTCTTTTGGAAGGAGAGTTCAATTCAGTTTTACTGAAAATAAATACACCAACAACCTTCACCAATAAAAAATTTACATCTCTTCAAAGTACCCTCGAGTCATATTGACCCCAGAATACAGACAAATGGTTAACGCTGAATGAGCTTGTGCTGTCTGTCTCTATCGGTAGGTTTTGCCCTCTTTAGAGGATCTTTTTGGTAGCATTTCAGTGCAGGGCCATACCTGGTTGTAGTAGACTTTGATTGAGTAGCATGGATATCAAATTTTAAATTGAAGTGTAAAGTAGATTTGCCGAGCAATATTTAAATTTGTCGGTTGTTCAAACCTGCATCAACTGGTTCTATGGTGTAATGGTTAGCACTTTGGACTCTGAATCCAACGATCCGAGTTCAAATCTCGGTAGAACCTGGCGTATGTTTTTGCTGACATGGTCGAAATAGAAAACCGTTCTTTCTTTGCTTCTACTGAGGTTCTAGCTGAAGGTTAACCTATTTCTTATAGTTTCCCAGCCGCACCCTCTTTAATTGAGTACCTCACCCCGCACCTCTTCCCATCGTCAGCTTTACCTTAGGAAGACAAAAGCATAGAAACTCTTCTTCCAGGCCACGCTTCCGTCGCTCGCGCTATCAAATAGAGGCTTAACTAAGTGAAGTACACACGGGAACCAGCGGAGCGTTTTGCCACTTTGGTGTTCATTGATATTCAATTCAAATTCATGCCCTCCTGAACATTTTAATGGATTTATTTTTGTTTTCTCAGCTATTTTACTTTTCGCGGTCGTTTCCTTCGCCCGCCGCTCGCCGCTCATCCTCCTCATATTTTCCTGATTGTTATTATATATTTAATTTTTGTTTCGCCCGACTTTGCGCACCTTCGTGAGTTGTTGTCTCTCACCTTCCTGAGCTCGCTCCGCTCCTCGTTCGCATCGCTTGATCGTCGTCGTAGGCCGCCACTCGAGTGTGTTATTTGTTGCCCATTTGCCTCTGTTTTACTTTATACACATTTTTAGTATAATATCCGCATATCTCTATACAAACAGTGGTCGTCGTCGTGCGGAGAAGCTACGAAAAAAAAACCGTTTCAGTCTATATCATCATATCGGCGTGTGGACCCGGCATAGCGTCCACGGTCTCGTAACTCGAGCACAAGAAAATAGCAAAGCCTATGACAATCGCATACCAGGATGAGCTCAAGTCGAAGTATTGACTTATTTTTGACTTCTGGGGCGGGGATCGAGATCTACTATGACAACTCAATATGATAATATTCTGATCGAGTTAACAACAATCATAAAAAAAATATTGTATAAAAATAAATAGAATAGTAGACTAATAGTAGACTAACTAATATTGATAACACTATATCATATCCAAAATTTATTCAAATATTTGATATACAGGTATGTTCCGTTTTTATCAACACGATCGGCGATTTTCAGTTGACAAAAACGGAACCGTGACAAAAACGGAATTTTTTTCTTAGACAAAATATTTTACAAATCTGTATAGAAAATAGCACTTTTAGCCGGCAAGTACACATTTTGGTTGAATATATGCATAATATTGATGTTAAGGGGCTGTGAGGATCCTTTCAATTGTTCATTCGTGTAGGTTCGTAATGGAATTTGATTGCAGTCTCCAATCAATAAGTATGATTTTGCGATAAATCCTTAATAGTTATAGTCTTACTTTTGGTCAGAATGTCAATAGATGTGTTATGGAATATTAAAACGATAATCACATAAATGTACTATGCACTTTGAGATTAGTCATATTTGTATAAATGATGAAAGCAAAAGTGTGTCAAGCTGATCATTATTTTTTGTAAACAAAAATTAAACAAGAAGAAGGGAAGGGAAGGGAAGAACCCGGCTAGCTCAATCGGTAGAGCATGAGACTCTTAATCTCAGGGTCGTGGGTTCGGGCCCCACGTTGGGCGCCAATGTAACCGTTCGTAAAACTTTACTAGAGATTATTAGCAAACTCGGTGGCTTAAGCGCCACTCTCAACGAGAGACCACCAGTCGTGTTCAGATTTGCCCGACGTTTAGAGACTTTACTCTCTGGGAGAGTTTTGAACGGTTCTTGGTAAACAACTCTAGAAAATCAAACGCAAGAATGACTTTTACTCCTCAACAGCCTTAAAGTTTTAGGGAATTCAGAAGAAGATGCTTACTCAATAGAGCTAATAAACGGAACGAAACGTAATGTAAGTTAGCGAGTAGTTTTTTTTAAGCATAGTTAAACGTAACGGAAAAAGTAACTAATCTTTCTTCAAAAACTGTTTATTTTAGGAAACGATTCTCCATTCATTCGGGATGGACTAGCAAAAACCGTACGGAATGGAAAAGAGCAAACATGGCCATGTACAAATTAAGCTCTTGACGTACCTGCGCAGGATTTTGGCGTTGACTCGATGAAGGCTCGTTGACGGGAACCGAAATGTCGACTCCGCAGACTCGATGGGATGGCGACGATCGACCTCGGTGATGGCGGAAACGAAATGGTGGCCACCGACTTGTCCGTGCTGCAAATTGGCGGGCAGCGAAGGATGGACCCGCGTGCAAAATGGCCAGAATAACGTTGCGGAGGGAGTGGCGGCTGGAACGGAAGCTTCCGATTTCGTAAACGAGAGTGAAACGGCGATTTCGCCTATCAATACCCGGGACGATCCGCTCCTTCCAATAGAGAAGCACGTACCCAGCGACCCGGCTTCGCGTACCTGTCCGCTAATCCAAGCGGGGAGTAATGCAGCCCTATCTTTGGGTTAGGATCGAGGTTCGTGGCGTGTAATTGACGTCACGCTACAACGAACCGAACTCTCGGAAATTGGTCCAAAAAGGAATAACGTGACTGGACCTTCTCCTTCAGTAATTGACGTTTGAAGGAGGGAAAATTCGCTACAGAATTACTTTAGCGACTTCACTCGCGCCTCCGTTTGACTACCCGATAAAGGCGGGCCTTTTGCACTGCACACGGGTCTCGACGAAGAACGGACTTCCAAATCCTCGATGAACGGACTCACAATTCACGGTTCGGCGGTGACGGATGCCGAATACCAACGGAAAGAAATCCAGCCGTACGGAAAAAGCGCAGAGCGCTGCACGTCCAACGCGAAATCACATTTGTTTTTAAGTCTTCATGCAATTAATTAATTATAATTACCTTTTTCCGTTGAGATAAACTTAATAAAACCTTTTGCGCAGAAACGCGAATTATTCACGGACCTCAGTCCTCTAAAGAAAGAAATACACAAAACGTTTAGCACAACTTGTTACTTTCAAACTCACTCACTAACTTTTACCTAAGACTTCAAATTTAATTTCACCGGATTTAACTTCAACTTTCAAAGTTTACTGCAACTGAACGTAATTTTATCACACGACTCCCGCACTTCTGCTCTCCAGCCAACTTCGTAGCGAAATGATCGAGTCGAAGAAACTCTTGTGCCAAGAAACTGCCTATTCTGACCGTCCAACTATCCAAACAAAAAGCAACTATTATAGAAAATCGCGCCAACTGCTTTTGCATGGCGTGTGGTAGGTGTGGCGACAAATCTGAATTACGCCAAAATGTGTACATGGCGCTTTGCGAAGCTTTCATAATTCGTTATGGCAAACGCAATCCACATATGCTTACGCTACATGGATCGCTGCATTTTACGAACGCAAACAAAATATTTTTATTCAACGCTATAAAAACTAAAACCATTTTTTGTTTTTATTTTTTTTTGTTTATTATTAATGTTTTTAAACTACAAAAAACGTAAAACGTTACATTATCTCTTTTTTTCTGATCCTTCCTATTCTTCTTTATATCATTACATCACAACTGGGAAAGTTGTTTTTGTAAACACTTAACAGATTGACTGAGAGCTCTTTTTGCCATATGTACACTTGTCGAGAAAACTTCTAACCTGAAAACATTCAACGAGAAATACCTTAGCCGATAACACAGCGGAGCATGAGCATGAGCATATATGACCGTACAATTCGTAGTTGCTACTCCGTGATTGACTAGAGCAATCGAAGTTGCACAGGGAATCAATGAATGGGGCTTGGGATTAGCTAACCATTCTTCAATGTGCACAAATCGAGAGCTCAAATTTTAAAAGTCAATAACAGCGCCGGCCACGTCCTTACGGTCATCGAGGAAGGGAAGGAATGTTAGCTAGACAACCGTTGTTACTAGAGACCGAAGAATCTTCTGCATCTCCACAGTTGTCATGGAAAGGATATTGGGTTAGTGGGATAAGGTAAAGATCTGGGAGTCACCAGCGATTGGTGATGCGATCCATGAAACATTCACGCCTAACCCGTTTAACGCCATTATTTATTCAGGCCGCGCGAGCGACGCGCAACACGATTGATCCTGCTCACATCACCCGCCCCCGCAGGAGCAAGCGACACGAGCAAAGGATCAAACACTACTGACCCTACCCGCGAATCACGCCACTATTTATTCATGCCGCGCGAGCGACGCGCAACACGATTGATCCTGCTCACATCACCCGCCCCCGCAGGAGCAAGCGACACGAGCAAAGGATCAAACACTACTGACCCTACCCGCGAATCACGCCACTATTTATTCATGCCGCGCGAGCGACGCGCAACACGATTGATCCTGCTCACATCGCCCGCCCCCGCAGGAGCAAGCGACACGAGCAAAGGATCAAACACTACTGACCCTATCCGCGAATCACGCCACTATTTATTCATGCCGCGCGAGCGACGCGCAACATGATTGATCCTGCTCACATCACCCGCCCCCGCAGGAGCAAGCGACGCAAGCAAAGGATCAAACACTACTGACCCTACCCGCGAATCACGCCACTATTTATTCATGCCGCGCGAGCGACGCGCAACACGATTGATCCTGCTCACATCACCCGCCCCCGCAGGAGCAAGCGACGCAAGCAAAGGATCAAACACTACTGACCCTACCCGCGAATCACGCCACTATTTATTCATGCCGCGCGAGCGACGCGCAACACGATTGATCCTGCTCACATCACCCGCCCCCGCAGGAGCAAGCGACACGAGCAAAGGATCAAACACTACTGACCCTATCCGCGAATCACGCCACTATTTATTCATGCCGCGCGAGCGACGCGCAACACGATTGATCCTGCTCACATCACCCGCCCCCGCAGGAGCAAGCGACACGAGCAAAGGATCAAACACTACTGACCCTATCCGCGAATCACGCCACTATTTATTCATGCCGCGCGAGCGACGCGCAACACGATTGATCCTGCTCACATCACCCGCCCCCGCAGGAGCAAGCGACGCAAGCAAAGGATCAAACACTACTGACCCTACCCGCGAATCACGCCACTATTTATTCATGCCGCGCGAGCGACGCGCAACACGATTGATCCTGCTCACATCACCCGCCCCCGCAGGAGCAAGCGACACGAGCAAAGGATCAAACACTACTGACCCTATCCGCGAATCACGCCACTATTTATTCATGCCGCGCGAGCGACGCGCAACATGATTGATCCTGCTCACATCACCCGCCCCCGCAGGAGCAAGCGACGCAAGCAAAGGATCAAACACTACTGACCCTACCCGCGAATCACGCCACTATTTATTCATGCCGCGCGAGCGACGCGCAACACGATTGATCCTGCTCACATCACCCGCCCCCGCAGGAGCAAGCGACACGAGCAAAGGATCAAACACTACTGACCCTATCCGCGAATCACGCCACTATTTATTCATGCCGCGCGAGCGACGCGCAACATGATTGATCCTGCTCACATCACCCGCCCCCGCAGGAGCAAGCGACGCAAGCAAAGGATCAAACACTACTGACCCTACCCGCGAATCACGCCACTATTTATTCATGCCGCGCGAGCGACGCGCAACACGATTGATCCTGCTCACATCACCCGCCCCCGCAGGAGCAAGCGACACGAGCAAAGGATCAAACACTACTGACCCTATCCGCGAATCACGCCACTATTTATTCATGCCGCGCGAGCGACGCGCAACATGATTGATCCTGCTCACATCACCCGCCCCCGCAGGAGCAAGCGACGCAAGCAAAGGATCAAACACTACTGACCCTACCCGCGAATCACGCCACTATTTATTCATGCCGCGCGAGCGACGCGCAACACGATTGATCCTGCTCACATCACCCGCCCCCGCAGGAGCAAGCGACACGAGCAAAGGATCAAACACTACTGACCCTATCCGCGAATCACGCCACTATTTATTCATGCCGCGCGAGCGACGCGCAACACGATTGATCCTGCTCACATCACCCGCCCCCGCAGGAGCAAGCGACGCAAGCAAAGGATCAAACACTACTGACCCTACCCGCGAATCACGCCACTATTTATTCATGCCGCGCGAGCGACGCGCAACACTATTGATCCTGCTCACATCACCCGCCCCCGCAGGAGCAAGCGACACGAGCAAAGGATCAAACACTACTGACCCTATCCGCGAATCACGCCACTATTTATTCATGCCGCGCGAGCGACGCGCAACATGATTGATCCTGCTCACATCACCCGCCCCCGCAGGAGCAAGCGACGCAAGCAAAGGATCAAACACTACTGACCCTACCCGCGAATCACGCCACTATTTATTCATGCCGCGCGAGCGACGCGCAACACGATTGATCCTGCTCACATCACCCGCCCCCGCAGGAGCAAGCGACACGAGCAAAGGATCAAACACTACTGACCCTATCCGCGAATCACGCCACTATTTATTCATGCCGCGCGAGCGACGCGCAACATGATTGATCCTGCTCACATCACCCGCCCCCGCAGGAGCAAGCGACGCAAGCAAAGGATCAAACACTACTGACCCTACCCGCGAATCACGCCACTATTTATTCATGCCGCGCGAGCGACGCGCAACACGATTGATCCTGCTCACATCACCCGCCCCCGCAGGAGCAAGCGACACGAGCAAAGGATCAAACACTACTGACCCTATCCGCGAATCACGCCACTATTTATTCATGCCGCGCGAGCGACGCGCAACATGATTGATCCTGCTCACATCACCCGCCCCCGCAGGAGCAAGCGACACGAGCAAAGGATCAAACACTACTGACCCTATCCGCGAATCACGCCACTATTTATTCATGCCGCGCGAGCGACGCGCAACATGATTGATCCTGCTCACATCACCCGCCCCCGCAGGAGCAAGCGACGCAAGCAAAGGATCAAACACTACTGACCCTACCCGCGAATCACGCCACTATTTATTCATGCCGCGCGAGCGACGCGCAACACGATTGATCCTGCTCACATCACCCGCCCCCGCAGGAGCAAGCGACACGAGCAAAGGATCAAACACTACTGACCCTATCCGCGAATCACGCCACTATTTATTCATGCCGCGCGAGCGACGCGCAACATGATTGATCCTGCTCACATCACCCGCCCCCGCAGGAGCAAGCGACGCAAGCAAAGGATCAAACACTACTGACCCTACCCGCGAATCACGCCACTATTTATTCATGCCGCGCGAGCGACGCGCAACACGATTGATCCTGCTCACATCACCCGCCCCCGCAGGAGCAAGCGACACGAGCAAAGGATCAAACACTACTGACCCTATCCGCGAATCACGCCACTATTTATTCATGCCGCGCGAGCGACGCGCAACATGATTGATCCTGCTCACATCACCCGCCCCCGCAGGAGCAAGCGACGCAAGCAAAGGATCAAACACTACTGACCCTACCCGCGAATCACGCCACTATTTATTCATGCCGCGCGAGCGACGCGCAACACGATTGATCCTGCTCACATCACCCGCCCCCGCAGGAGCAAGCGACACGAGCAAAGGATCAAACACTACTGACCCTATCCGCGAATCACGCCACTATTTATTCATGCCGCGCGAGCGACGCGCAACATGATTGATCCTGCTCACATCACCCGCCCCCGCAGGAGCAAGCGACGCAAGCAAAGGATCAAACACTACTGACCCTACCCGCGAATCACGCCACTATTTATTCATGCCGCGCGAGCGACGCGCAACACGATTGATCCTGCTCACATCACCCGCCCCCGCAGGAGCAAGCGACACGAGCAAAGGATCAAACACTACTGACCCTATCCGCGAATCACGCCACTATTTATTCATGCCGCGCGAGCGACGCGCAACATGATTGATCCTGCTCACATCACCCGCCCCCGCAGGAGCAAGCGACACGAGCAAAGGATCAAACACTACTGACCCTATCCGCGAATCACGCCACTATTTATTCATGCCGCGCGAGCGACGCGCAACATGATTGATCCTGCTCACATCACCCGCCCCCGCAGGAGCAAGCGACGCAAGCAAAGGATCAAACACTACTGACCCTACCCGCGAATCACGCCACTATTTATTCATGCCGCGCGAGCGACGCGCAACACGATTGATCCTGCTCACATCACCCGCCCCCGCAGGAGCAAGCGACACGAGCAAAGGATCAAACACTACTGACCCTATCCGCGAATCACGCCACTATTTATTCATGCCGCGCGAGCGACGCGCAACATGATTGATCCTGCTCACATCACCCGCCCCCGCAGGAGCAAGCGACGCAAGCAAAGGATCAAACACTACTGACCCTACCCGCGAATCACGCCACTATTTATTCATGCCGCGCGAGCGACGCGCAACACGATTGATCCTGCTCACATCACCCGCCCCCGCAGGAGCAAGCGACGCAAGCAAAGGATCAAACACTACTGACCCTACCCGCGAATCACGCCACTATTTATTCATGCCGCGCGAGCGACGCGCAACACGATTGATCCTGCTCACATCACCCGCCCCCGCAGGAGCAAGCGACACGAGCAAAGGATCAAACACTACTCTCAACGAGAAATACCTTAGCCGATAACACAGCGGAACATTTATTTCTCAAAGTACACCCGATTCTGTTTTTGCACGGATTTTTTTTACACGGCCGTGCAAAAAAAGTTTCCAAACAAATTTTTTTACAAAAACTTTATTTTTGCATGAAACGTCGAGAATTGGTGTTACTTTTTTGCACGGTTTTTGAAATTTTGAACTGAAAACTTTTTTTGCACGGTACGCATCCCCCGTGCAAAAACAGAATCGGGTGTACAGCTTTTTACTCCACTGAATCTATTGCCGAATCTAAAAACGTCCAAGCTGGCTTGGTTCAATACAAACACTTTTGAAAATGCATTACTTATAGATTTCATCCAACTTGCAATCAAGTTAACCGGTTTGTATGTAAATTTATGTGCAAAAAAATACAGCACATATGAGTTTTTGGATGCTTATTATTACGAATCAATGAAGTGTGTATTACTTTAGTCAATACAAGAGATGGATTATTTAGAAAACTTTGTAACTGGCATGCAAGCATGATCGAAAATTTGATCAAATTGATATTCCGGTAATGTCGATCAAATCATGTCTAACACTAAAGTTAAGATCCTATTTTGCAAGCTCGATGTAAATAATTGCCGAACGATAAAACGTGCTTGTAAATTTCTGTGAGCGGTATAAGATTCAACATTCTAAAATTTAATGTAGACACAGAAAAAGGTTATTTTTGTTTCGCAATGTAACATGTATTTTTGAACTGAAAACTTAACTAAAGTTCCTGTTGTTTATTCAGTAGAACTTATGTTTAACTGGTTCATCAAAAACATAGAAGTATACATACTCAACAACAACCATTCTTGCCAAAGCATTGAAGCTTTTTGGTTGGAGAATGTTTTGTTAAGGTGAAGATGAATTGAAGCCAAAGCTCAAATTTTCAAGAGCACGGATCTGGAGAACCAAATATCCGTTTTAGCTGAAAACTTAATCGATTGGTCACTAGCTGGTGGTGACCAATCGATTAGGTTTCCAGCTTAAACGGATGTTTGGTTCTCCAGATCCGTGCTTTTGAAAATTTGAGCTTTGGCTTCGATTCATCTTCACCTTAATTGTTTCAATAAATTAGATACATTATAGGCTAATGTTAGTTTGTATAAGACTCTTCATAAATGTCTTTATTTCTAAGTGGAGAAGAGATGAGTGTCTACTTGAAGATCAGGATCCCAAAAAATTTGGAATAAGAACGTGCATAGTGTGGTAACGTCAGATAGACAGCTTCTTAAATTTTTAGTAATTTCAGCCCTGATTCTTCTTCCTTGATTTAAACTTATTTAATGGAGATTCAGAAATTTTCTTTAGATTGCTTTGTTCTACTGATTCTTGTTCTCTCCCTCTTGAATTAGAACTCTTGCTATAATCTGTCAAATTTTATCATGTTTGAGTCGAAACAAATAAAAAATGATAAAATGAGACAACAACTTGTCTTTTCAAATACAAAATAAACTCGATCTTGTACCGTGTGTCATTGCCCAAACATTTATGGTTCTTGAGCAAAAGCTTAGAAAAGTATACAGTAATCTGTCAAATTTGGGTAACGAATTTAATACTAGAACGGGTACCCAGTTTGAGCTTCATTACAGCGTCTTTATTTCGTCTCTGATCTGAATGTAACCCTACTTCTATGACAGAATATTTTAAATTTATTCACTAGTTCATCTCTTTTAACAAGGAATTGAACATTGTCTGATCGAATATGCCAATAACATTTACATCGAATACCCTATGCCATGTGTAATAAGGCAAATAAGGATATCTGCAGCTCTAAAGGTACTTAATTTATTTCAACTAATCCAACTAAGTGATCGTCCATAAACAACGTGATCAGGGAGGGGGTGTCTGGCCAATGACCACAGTCCATACTAATTTTAAAATTGTTGTATGGACAAAACACCACAAGAGGGGGAGAGGTCCGAAAATAAAAAAATGACCACGTGGTTACGTGGACCCTTACAATCTTCAGCTATCGCTAGAACGTGGCCGTAGCAACTCTCGACTGTTGAAGGATGTGTAAATGTTGTCTAGTAGCCCTAATCAAGCTCAAGAACACTCTGTTTAAACAAAAGGAGGCCGAGAAGGAGGCAACCCTCATTGAATGTTATAGGACTTGACACCCAAAATACATGTGCACAACACTAACATAATGTCAAAAATCCAATTCTGAGACATTCAAAAATCATTTGATTAGCTTCAAAATAAGTCTTTAGACTATATTCTAAGCATTAAAAAAATAATAGTTTTCAATATTTTGTGTTGATAAAAACGGAATAGTTTGTTGACGAAATCGGATCGTGACAAAAACGGAGCGTGATAAAATCGGAACGTGACAAAAACGGAACATAACCGTATTTATAACTTCCACAATTCCTTCCACAATTATTAACTGAGAGCTCTCTTTGCCAAAGCTGTCATTTTAGCAATCACATTTCGTGTTGCATCTATGATCATACTCTCTCTATACCCTGAGCAGTCAAGGAAATCTCCAATACGAAAAAGTCCTAGACTTCTTCATAGCTGAAATGTCTAAATGCTTTAATTTTGCCTAATAGGTCGAAAATAATAGAACTTTCGGGGTAAATGGGAATACCTGTTAGAATATGCTGTTTCGGAAACTTTGCTAAAAATAGATGTGTTGTAACTTTCAAATGATGACCTCAATTGATTCATCAATCACAAAAATCACTAAGCAAAATACGTCCTCATTGAGATGAATCAGTCTAGAAAAAAAAAAACCTTGTGAACTGTTTAATTTATTGATCACAAGGATTACTAATTTTGATTTCATGATTTGTTGTGTTGCAATATCAAAATAGCCAATCGTTTTCGGTTTGACATGGTGGTAATAAAATTTGTTTTTATGAATATTATGGATGATGATTGAAGCAAACAAATGACTTGAGTCCAAAAAATGTCCTCACGATTCTTTGTTCAAGAGTGCATCTCGTGGCTGAGTCTTAATTTATAGGACTCGCAAAAATCTCCCACCTCAATGTGAATGAAAAAAAATCCCCAAGTAACGATTTGCCCCTTTAGTCCTTTTTCTATGCTGCATATAAAAACTTTGTTTTCTCATGAAAAAATAACCATAATTGAACTCCAACCCTCGAGATCGGAAATCGAGAAGCTTGACATCAGGGTCATATCACATATGTAACTGCTTAGCATCAAATGCGAATGTTGTCCAAAAAACACAAATTCGACTTGAGGCATCTCCTTATCTTCTCTAAATTGGATGAAAATTTGTCTGGTGTTTTGTTTTAGTATTGCAATTAGGAATAGTGGGAGTGACTGGTTGAATCCCAGACATTTCGATTTTTGTGAAATGGTCTAGTACATATACTTATCTCCAATCTCTCAAAACCAAAATGTCACTTACACCCCTTTACATTTGGGCCCCTCATTTGTCATGACTCAAATGGCTATACAAGAGCTGTTGTGGGATTTCTTTTATCAATATCTATGATTCGTATTGGCAAAATCATGCCCTGGAAGTTTGCTCAAGCAAAAAAAAAACATATTGATATAAAAACTTGGTTTTTCTTAAAATCAATGAACCGTTGTATTACTATTGTTATTGCATAAATGTTATGCAAGTGGAAAGCAGTTTTCTGATTTGTTTCAAACAAAATAAGTTTATCAAATTCAAGATATTTGTTGTAAATGAAATTGAAAATGTCATTGATTTTTCATACACTTATGACAAAATATTGTTCAAAGTTTCTGCACAACATTGCACATATTACCAAAAAATTATAATAATTTATCAGGGGGCGAAGCAAGAACATATTGGCCTCAAAAGGGCGAAAGCCATATAAGTTTGGGAAACACTGGTTTAGACCTAAGAGATACTCGCAAAGAGGAAAAATATCAACGTCATATGCAGCCCAGATTCCGCTGTCACGAAACGTCCAATGCAGCCCGCCGTTTTTATGGCTGCAAAAGTGAAAAGTATTGTATTCACAGTAAACCTCAGTCGAAGGTGCAGTTTTTTCCGAAGTTGCTGATAAATCTAAACACAAAATTAGTTATTTCTAATGTCTGCTACGTATGCTGGCATGAAATTTCACTCAAAAGGCTATTTATGATTCGATGGGATCCAAACGCAATCACTTTTTGCTGAGAGGTTCATGTGAGAGTTTGAACGGCTTGCACATGATTGACATAAACACAAAGTGGAGTAAGAAAAAAAACGCAGCAATCACAGAAAAAGAAGACCGTCTTCGCGAGTCTCGTCTCAGGTTTAGACTATCTATGTTTATTCCTCGCACCATAGCCTCCTATGAAGTTTGTAAGCAAACTGTGCACGATAAACCAAAATCACTCAAAGTTTCGCAAAAAGCGAGCTGTCATTATGCAGCGGACTGACACGGCTGTCGTACAAAAACACTGCACGCCATGTTGAATCAATGTCGGGTTGGTAATTATTGGTTCATGTCACCACCTGTCATTATCTTATCCGTCTACTTCGTTAAGCTACCACATTGACACAAAACTTTGGAAACTTTTGGATAAAAAATCAAAAACCTACTTTGGATTTTAGAATGTCAAACAAGTATGATCAACATATGATCAAAGGGAGGGCTTCATAATGATTTCTCATGGGGTTCGCGAAGCTTTGTATATCCAGCTTTCTACGCTAGCATTTAAATCCTCCCTTTCTGACATTTCTTGCCTGCACCATAATTTTTATGATTAGATCCGAATAAGCATTGCAATGCACATAGTATCTGTTGGCATGGTAACATAAAAGTTTTCATTGTTTATTTCAGGAAATGAAAGTTAAAACTGTGCATTATTTCTAGTTTTCGTATCTGTTTTTTTTTTCTAATTTATGGCCAATAAAAATGGACAACTTCAGTAATGCTTGCAACGGACGATACCTATTCGACAGAATGTGCTCGTATGTACAAAGTTTTACTAAAACCTAAATGATGGATATAATGAATTGGCTTCTCCATGAATCAATCTGAAAAATAAAACTTAACATTCTTCTAGATGACACATCATGGAGTACAATTGACGCTTTTGAATTGACGTTTTTCTAACAACTTGTTTTACAATTATTTAAGTTCTGTGGGTCTTGAATTTCTGAAATAGTGAGAAACAAATCAAATTATTTAATAGATAAATAAAAAAAATCAACAATGATCTGCCCATAAAGGCATAACTGTCTCATATTGATGAAATAGGCATTGAGAGAACACAAAAGTTTGAAGTTTGACTTCTCATACAAATGTTCATGATTTTCTAGTCCTTTCCTACGTGCCATATTCATTCAGCACAACCTCACAGGTAACTCATTTTGCTTCTATTGATCATCAAAAAATATAAACTTGAACACAATTCATGTTTCGCAAATGCTATTTCGGTTGAAAGTTCATATAGAGACTGTTATGCCTTTATTTTTCAATATGGGACTGTACCAACTTTATATTTTTCCACAATATTTTCAAACAAAGTGTGTAATTTTTTATGTGCATAGTAAAATACATATTGAAACATGGATGTTGCGACGAAAAAAGGTGTTGGTTCGAAAATTCATATGGGACAGTTATGCTTTTATGGGCAGTAATTCGAATACACAGAAATTGTTGCTCTTAAACAAAAAAAAAAGTGAAAATTATTGACGGCCAAATCAACAACTCTAAGTAACAGCCTACTAAGACCAAGCCATAAAAATTGTTGGTTAGAAACGTCAAAATTGAATCACCCCTCTAAGTTTTATGGCTAACGTAAAAAGCTGGATAAGTGTATTTTTGATAGATAAATGTTTGATGTAAGGAATATTTTGAAAATTTGAAGTCTGTTTTTAATTTCATCAATTCAATTTCGTTACCCTACTGTTCACATCGTTCTGATATGCTAACAGTTGGCGCCAGCAGGAAAAAGTACAGACAAAAACCTTTCGAATATTCAGTTTCTAACACTGACCACCGAGCGGCAATAATGTTCCTTGTATTCCACTCAATCAGCATGCTAGCTCGGTTCTCGAATGTCTCAAACTTCCAACATAAGCTTATAGAAGAATGGTAACCGAGAACTGTCAAATTGAAAACGTGAATTAGGGGAAGTGGTGGTAAAATGAACACCGTGCCTTTTATCGAGAAAAAACAAATTTCGATGAATTTGTATCACGCACGGATGATTAAGAGCATAAATCTGCGTGTTCGAGTTGATACGTAGGTCAATTGAAGTAAAAATATCAACGAAAGCTAATATTTTAGAAAACCACGTTTGAAAATTAGAACTGACATAACTTTTTGCTCGGAAGACTTGAGGTTTTTCAGTGAGGTGAATATCGTTATGATATGATGTCAAATTTAATACCTTTAGATTTCTTTTTGAATGGGTTACAATCATTAATGGATGTATTTTCGCTGCGGCAATGAAAATTTTCAGAAATATTTGTTTTGCTCACGTTTTTTGTGTGGTGTTCATTTTACCAGCAATCGCTGTTCATTTTACCTACATAGTGCAGGTAAAATGATTATTTGCATCGCTTCTTGATAGCGATGAAAATATGTGAAAATTAAGTTATTTTAGTCTGAATCCATGTCGCTGCTATAGATTACATCCCTATTTTTGATGTTGTGCGATAGAACCATACAAATTCCTCGTTCTTCTATCAGAAACAAGATGATTTCCTTAAGGTGTTCATTTTACCACCCCTTCCCCTTCTTGAAATTCGGAAACTGTTTCGAAAAAGTAATAGTTACAAACCAAGCGTGATGCCTCAAGTGTAACACAGGACGAAATGGACATCCTCTTTTTCTCTTAAAATATGCATAACTGAAAAGTATTGTAATTTTATGATTTCAATGTGTGCATTATGCCTTTGATTCCCCTAATAAGAAATAACGATATTATTCAGTTAACAAAAAAATTATATGCCAAATTTTTCTTCTCCGACTTTGGATGATTTTTTTTCCAGCACAGCCTTTGAAATTAAATATCATTTGTTTGAACGCAGTGTTAGAAAAGTAACCATTAAATTCTCATATATCATGTTTGAGATTGATTTTTTGCCTTTTGAGCATAGTTGAGTGATTTTGCCTGGAGGTTTAGAGTATAAGATTCATGAGAAAAAAATCAAATGGTTTTTCTTTTGTAGAAAAGCTCATGGATTTAATTTTGAGTTTGAGATAACAAGCACTGCCTTGAGGTATCCATAGGAAATTCTTGAAGTGATCTCGGCAGCTTCCTCTCAAGATCCACGAAAACATTCTTAAATGCTGCTTGAAGATCAACTAACAGGATTGAAGAAATTCAAAATTCATCACTAGTTTTACTTAAATTCTTAGCCAAATTTTCCAGAATACACCACCACGATTTTTATTTAGATTTTCAAGTAATATCTGTCGTGAAATTAAGAGTATTCCAAAGTTCGTATACCTTAAAATCCAATTATAATAAAATATTCATAACAGCCTTCGAAGGTTCAGAGTTCAGTGGTTGGTAGATACCAAACATATCTTTGAAGAATTGCTTGGCGAGAAGAACGTCGTGGGTCTTTTGGAATCCTTGGAGATTTTTCATATCTAATGCAAATCTTTCGAGATGGTTCTCGAGGAAATCTGTTTTGTATTCCTTGAAGTATGATTGAATAATTTTTGACTTTTCAACTATAAGATTTTTTATTAGATTTTAGCAACTTTTGTTCCTTATCAAACACTTAGACATATGTATGGTAGACTCCTGGCAAATTCTAAGTGGATTTAGTGGATCCAGGTGATCTCGGTATAATTCTTGCATTATCTGTGACTTTTGAGTGGGCTATCATCCGATTCATTATGAAAGTTTGGAAATCTTTCATATACATTTATTTCGAAAAAATCAATTTTTGGAGGTCCTCAGCAGGTTTATAGAACACCGAAGAGGGGCGCAGGTTTGAAAAGCTGGGAATTACTGATCCAAGGTAAAGCTTTGTTAGAAATATGCCGAGCTTGGTTCGATATTCAATAACAACATTTGCTATCAATTTGTTATACCTACTATACGTTCAACGCTTCGTCATAGTAATCATCTTCTTTATCGAAACTTCAAAAGCAGTTTCCTGTTCAAAACTAAAAATTATTCGATGAAAATGTGTTCCTTATGTTTCGGTTGGAGAATAGAATATAGTGAACACATTTTCCTGTAAATTTTTTTTGGTTTTGAACGAATAAACTGCTTTTGAAAATTTTGTTATTAATGACGGATTCTGCCCTTTTAATAACTTATTGAGTAGGTACTACAACAACATATTGTTATATATTCAGTTTTAAAATACTTCAGTTTGTTATTGTGTAGGTGTTATTATAAGAAATCTATGGTATTAGTTTTTGGTAGAATCATCGAACAAGGGAGGTATCGAGAGTACAAAACAAGTCCAAATGCGATCCAAAAAACCGTTGAGACATAGGAACCCAACATTTACTATGGCTCTTTAAATCGATATCGATATACCAAATATCGAGTAAGGGAGAGTTGACTGTATTACCACCCTATGAAGAGCATACTATAGAATGCTGGTGTTTAAGTTTAATCACATTATATTCCTTTGTCATGTTCTTCTGCACGGGAGGTTCGTAGCAGGCGCTGGACGGATTGGAGCTATCGCTTGGCAACACCAGCGAGCTTTTAAGCGATCCGGGAATCGGATTGCTTCGACCAGCGGCGACCGCGTGCGAATGAGTGATTTGATTCGATAGATGGATGGATGGGGTTGTGCACGTGTTTACGTATGGCTTAGTAGATAAATTTACGTGGTTGTGGTGGTAATCAGTAAACAGTAGTGTATACGCCTGCCTGTCTGTCCAATGCCTATATTGGGACGGGTTTAGTTTAGTATTATGCTCGTTGATTAGGTACGACGGCGACGATGATGGCCAATGATGATAAAAGATATGTGTAACGCAGATAGAGGGCGGCTACGGATGACACAATAGCATAATAGAGTGACGTTTTCGTAATAAATCAATTATCGAAATGTGTTGCGGTCTGCGGAGGGGCGTGAAGATAATGATTGTGAGCGGATGAATGTTGCATACATAATTGGGCGTCGTGAGTCGAGCTTATACATATTTGGTTTAAGAAGGTGGCCCAATGAGTTATGATTGTTTGTAATTTGATTGGAAATATTTGGTTTAATTTATAGTAGCAGACATATTTAAGGAAACAAAATCAACTTTATCAGCAACATCAGGAATCAATTTACATTGCAACATCAAATAATCATAGTAATTGGACAGCAGCCTCGGTAAAATTAAAAAAAAAGAAGGAACCATAATGACAAGAAAGGAATAACTTTGCAATAGTATAAAACGAGCTCACCAACTAACCATCGTTTCTCATCTGAACACACATACGGTTTCCCATATTTATATTGTGTCTCAATATTGACTTCTACTTCACTTCCTGCAGTAACAGTGATCAACTAAGCATCAAAAGCAATGTAACACTACAATTTCTATAAGGCAGATAGATATTGATTTATTAAACCAGTGTAAACAGAGAAATCGACAAGGTTTTCCTCTTCAAACAAGGTTCTCTATCAATCATACGCTACTCAACCTCATGTACTTCCCGAAGAGTACATATGCAGAATGGATGCATTTCTTAATAAAGAAGTCTCACCTAAACTTGATTCTACTCCCTTTTTAATATCTCCCTAGTACGCTCCCTGCCTCCCGTCTATCCATCCAGAGCCAGTCAGACTTCACTTAATTTATTTATAAACGTTAATCTATATATTCCGAGCAATTCGAACAAAAGAGGTTGCCACCGCATCTTTGTTCCCGCAGCCCGCGGCTTTCAACACCTCTTCTATCCGTCTCCATTGGCGCACTTGGAGAACTCAGTTTGCGCACTCCCAGACTGAAATGATTCTGGTGGACTGCTCTGTCCATAAAAGCATAACTGTCCCATTCAATCGATTTTCAAAACATTTGATGACATTCAAAGTAGTATGACGATCAATATTTTCTACTCAATCATTAATATCAGTATAAAACAATTTCCTGTCCAAGTAGTTGGCTTAAAAGAAAATGTATGAAGAGCAATTAATTGCTGCATATAAACCCTAATGATACTAAAAGCGAGAAATGTTCGTAATTTTAAGCTACATTTCTGAACACTTAATATTAATTGAAATTTTCAGCAATCCCACACAATTAACACATTCTAGCTAATTAGAGTGTCCATTTCCCGGCCATTTTGCTCGTCCCGGGATTCGGGACAAAAATCTATGCTTGTTCCGGGAAATCCCGGGATCCCGGGATTTATCAAATTTTCAATAAAACTAGCATTTTGGTTGAAATGGAAGTACAAATTTAACAATACAATTTTTTTTTCAATGAAATAAACAGATAATGTATTTTTTTTTTCAAATAATATGTTAATTATAGCAAATCACATTTCAGATAAGACTTTCTTATTCTGATGAAGTAACAAAAATCAAAACGGGTTTACGGGTTTGCTATGGATTTTTTCAAATTTTCTATAACACTTATGAATGAAAATTAAGTTACAATTTTAAAGCAATTTGCTTCATACATTTGAAAAGTTATAAAAACTTTAGAACAAAAGAAATTACAGATCATTGAAAGTATTGTAGATCATGCTAAAAGTTAATTATTAAAAATTATTGACTGAAGTTTACTGCCGTGAATCGCAAGTCAGTCCCTTCTGCATTTTGGTCAAAATTGAGTTGATATCAGTTTTCATTATATCTTCTAATGATCTTTCAGCTGCACTAATGGGAAATCACTTTTTGTTCAGTAAAATTAGGAAAAAAAAAACAAAGTCGAATTGTCCCATAATGAAAAGTAAACGCATGTCAGTCCACTGCAGATTTTTGCATCGTGTAACACAAAAATTAATCATTATTTGGTCATCTTTAAATTTTTCTTGGAAAGGTAATGGAGTGAAAAGCAAATTAAGAAAATTTCATTGAGATCGAAACATGTTCCAATCTCCTGGAATGTTTTGAATATTTGTATGGAAAACGAGATGGACCGATGCACGAGTTCACTAATTTGACGTTTGAGCGGTTCCGAATTCACGTCAAATAATGATCCCGTGCATAGGTCCATTGAAAACTTCTCAGTCAATTTTCTCAATGCCTACTTTTTACATATGGTACTGACTTGTGATTTGCCGCAGTTTAGGTGTACTTTCAAATTTGTTATCTCAGCATAGGCTTATAAAATCGGCTAATGTTGAAAAGAAAAGCATTAAAACTTTACAACTAGACAAATAAAAATATTTGTTTCTTTTCATAAAAATAATGATTCGTTTATTCTCTTTTTCGTTATGCTTTTCTACTTTATGAAATAAGGTTTATAGTGAGGAAAAATGTCATTGTTTTTCATTGAAATTTAGTGGTTTTCGTCAAATTCTACGTACGTTTCGGGAATCCCGGGATGTCAGAAATAAAATCCCGGGAAACGGGAAATCCCGAAATTTGTCAAATCCCGGGATTTTTTGTCCCGAGACGTCCCGGGATGGACACTCTATAGCTAATTAATTGGCGAAACATCAAAATTTAAACATAATTCACGTTTTTCAATAAATTCATGGTTTTATGATAGGATACAGGATAGGTGTACCAGTTTTGACCTTAGTGGTTTTCTATTTCGCCATACATTATAACTTGAACATCTTCATATTTTGATACGTTTTGTGTGTTTTAGCAATAAGACATAGGATACATTTTGACGTTAGAACATTCAAAAAAAAAAAATGAAAGTTATCAAAATTTTGCATTTGCCCACATAGGGAACCATTATGGCCATAACTGGTACACTTTGCTTAGAGACTGACATAAGTTTTTTGATATGAAACTTTTTATTTTTCCACAACTTTCTTAAACTAAGTGTGTTAACTTTCGTAGGCGAAGTGTACACTGGAAAACAAATGTTTTGCAATGAAATAAGCCGTGTGCTTAAAAATCCATATGAGACGATTTTGCTGTTATGGGCCAGAAGCTGGTGACTCCTAGGTTGTTGTTCGCATTTGAATATACGCATATATGAGTAAGAAGCGGCGCATACCTAAATATGCGGAGCTATCTCTATACTACACGGACTTGATCGCTTCGGTTGACTCGCTGACTAGCTGGCTGGCTGGCTGGCTGGCTGAGGTGAAAGATTGAAATATTCTATATTTATGCAGCATAAAATTAAACAAGACAAGCAATCGCTCAGCCATCCACCGCCGCTTCTCTGAGGTACCTATCTCTTCTCTGTCCAAATCTTCCGAGTGAGTAATCGCTTGTTGAACGTTTGTGAAGTGTGCGAAATGTTTCACCCCAATTTGTTGCGTTTTCAGATAAGATGGGAACAAAACATGGTGTTTTATTTTTGCATTTCGAATTTGGAGATGACTAATTTTAGTTAAGTTCACATACATACAAGTTATATTTTAGCAGCTGGACAAAACCTGAACACAATGATTAACTATACAGAAAACGTCTATCAATCAAACGTTTGTGAATCTGTATCTTACTATATATCAGTAGCTTTACCTTTGAAATTTATGTTTAATATATGTTTACATTTGGGATTCAACTTTTTTGTTTGAGGAAAATAGGGTTTGCGACACTTTTGATCTGACTCTTCATTTGATGATAATAAATCTTCGAGCTGTTTAGTAGAATACCTATAAGTAGATGAAAAAACCGAATTTAGTACTATACCATTTAATTCCACTAGAGTTTGTATCCTTTGACAGATACGCGTAGTTCTACCTCAACTGTAAGGCCGTCTTCAGTGTCGTGTACTCGTCGAGTCTAGTACACGACACTGAAGACGGCCTTACAGTTGAGGTGGAAATACGCGTATCTGTCAAAGGATACAAACTCTAGTGGAATTAAATGGTATAGTACTAAATTCGGGTTTTTCATCTACTTATAGGTATTCTACTAAACAGCTCGAAGATTTATTATCATCAAATGAAGAGTCAGATCAAAAGTGTCGCAAACCCTATTTTCCTCAAACAAAAAAGTTGAATCCCAAATGTAAACATATATTAAACATAAATTTCAAAGGTAAAGCTACTGATATATAGTAAGATACAGATTCACAAACGTTTGATTGATAGACGTTTTCTGTATAGTTACATTGTGTTCAGGTTTTGTAGTTCCTCCGAAATATTTTGTGATTTACTATGGAATTTACATCTGAAGATATTCTCAGGCGAATTCCAGAGATCTGAACGATTTTTTGAGAAATTCTGGAATGTACTCACATGGAAATACCTGGCGTAATTCCCTAAGAAGGTCCCTTAACAATTTCCTGCAGGACGTCCTCTAATCGTTTCTAAAACAAATAAACTAAATTTCTGGATGAATCTTGAAGATAATTCTCTGAATATTTTTTGGAGTAATTCTTCCCAGGAATTCCTAAAGTAGTTTTTTGTCGAACTTCTGACGTAATTCTGCGCGTTATAATGTTCTGAAATGATTCACAGAACAAATCTAAAGAGAAACGCTAAAAGAAGTAATATTTTTTTTTGAGTAATACATGAACATTTGTGGGAATCCGGTACCTGTGTATATAACGAGCCAGCTTGTCGAGCTTACGTTTGAAATTGGATGGCTTATGCGCCACTCCGAAACGAGACCATCCAGCGGAGATTGCGTTGCCTGGCTTGAGACCTTCTTGGGGAAGGATCACTTTATTAGTGAGTAAGCTGACTGGCTGACTCCAATATTCCGTCGTACTTCACGTTCCCGAGCGGACCCATCAACTCTAGAAAAGCTTACATATAAATTCCTCCAATAAACGGCTGAGGATAATACTAAAAGCGGAGTTTTTCCTCGCAGGTCCAGCCCAAAAAATTTTAATGTGCAACTAAATTTCCATTTTATGTTTAATTATGCCCCTCTCCATCACGTTCTTATGAAAGGTGACAAAAGAAAAAAGTAAACTATGTCCTAGCTTTAATAAGCTCAAATGAGTTGTTAAAAAGTTCCTCCGGCATTATAATATTAAACAAAAATTGCTTAAGAATGCAACCACAAATTTCTTGGAACAAAAAAGTTTGATTCAAAATAAATTCTAAATAAGGATCCCCCTATGCAACTTTCCTTTAAGGAGAGGTAAAACCGAATTACGAACAACTTCGCTGGATTGGAGACATCATACGTCTAAAATCAACGAGAATGGAGAAAACACGTGTTTCTTGCTACATAGATTATGCGGACCAATGTGCGTTGTGACGAAAACTTTTGAGTAAATCTCAACGATAACGATAGTCGGCGATAATTGCGATAATGGACAATCCTATTTATTCCACTTGATTGAAATTAACTGTTTGTTAGGTGATGCCAAATTGAACTGATTCATAGCAGTGTTGTCAGCTCTCAGTACCCTCGAGATATGTCAGTTTCCGTAGTGTAGCGGTTATCACGTCTGCTTCACACGCAGAAGGTCCCCGGTTCGAACCCGGGCGGAAACAGTATTCTTTTTTTTGCTACGAGTAAATTCTCCCGAGGTCCCTGTACTCGTCTTTCTTATTCTATCGGGGAAGATGACGACGTGACTAAATCGTGGCGCTTACTTTTCAGGTCTTGAAAGCATAAAACAATGATTTATTTGGATGTGCGCACGAAGCACGTCGCGGAGGAAGGCAATAGCCGCACCGCACTATTACACAGCTCAAGTGGCGCGGTGTGAATATAGAAAGAGAATAGGTGTAGATTAGGGCGAAAGACGGCTGCTGGCTGCGGTCGGTCGAATCCGTTGGCTACTTGGATTGATGGTGGGAAACGACCGAGAGAGAGAGAGAACGCCTCAAACCGCCGACCGTTTGCGCGCAATTTTTCCCATCCAAGTGCGCGCCGCGCGCTAACTTAACGGTTAGAGAGTGAGAGAATGGTGCATGGTGAAGGTGTATCGAAGCGGAGGAACCGCAGTGTTTAAAAGACGAATGAGTGAGTGTTTCTAAATTAAAAATAACTGCAATGAGATGAGCGGTTAGCGCTGCCCATGAAGCATAGTTTACAGTAAATTAATAAATTTCTATTTAAATTGCGATTCGGACTTGCGTCGGTTGATGGATTTCGCTGCATACGATGAGCGCTTGTAGGGTAATTGATGAATGTATGCGATACGAGATTTTGAGCGAGTCTGTTGATTTTGTTCGGATGATTGTCGACGCTGAAAAAGAATAAATGATAGATTTTTATTGGATATGTTGTTTTAGTTTGAAGTTAGATACAAGCAACGAAAATTGAGAGTATTAGATGATATCTTCAGGAACAACTCCGGCATTTCCTCCTTAGATATCTTCAATAGTTAGTGCAGAAATTCTTTGAGTTATTTGCCCAGGAAGTCTTCTAAGAAATTTTACAGGCATTATTGAAGTGATGTCTCCAAATTCACAGAAGTCTTGAAATAATAAATGAAAAAAAGTTGAGGAGAGAGATATTTGAAAATAACTGGAAGAGTAGCTGAAAAATTGGGTCTGTAATTCTCGTAGGGTTTTTTGGAAAAACGCCAAAGGTTTTTTTTTTTTTTTTCAATAAACCATTCAGAATATTCTTAGAAAAAATCCTGTTGGAATCATTGGAAACTTTCTAGAATAACAAATGGAGAAATCGAGGACAATTTACAGGATAATCGATATGGAAATAAATGGAGGTTGTACCGTTGAAGCAGTCATGGACTTCCTGGAGAAAATTTTGGAGAAATTCCTTTAATCAGCCCTTGAAAAATCACTTTAAGTATTGATGGAGGAGTTTCTGGAGGAATCACTAGAAGAATTCATGAACCCCTTCCTCGAGGACTATAAGAAGCAGCTCCCTACAAATACGTGGAATAGTCTCTGCAGTTTGAATCCATTTTTCAAATTGAAATTCCTTCAAAATTACCTCCGCAATTTATTTCGAACATTTTTTCTTTTTTTCTTTCAGATTTTTTTTCATAAGGTTTTTATATTTTCAAAACAGATTTAAGAATCATTAGCTTGAAAAAGGCAACATTCAATTGCAACGTAAAATGACCCTAAAAGTAAATTAAAATGACCCTAAAAGTAAATTAAACATAGTAAATCATTGTTTCGCAAAGTCCACGCCTAGCAACAGAATTGCAACAAATACAAATAAAGCAACCATCTGAAATCATTCTGATATGATTCACACTCAACCGAACACCACGAGAGTAAGGTGTGCACCGGTCATGCTACCAGCTGATAACGATCGAGTGGCTTTTAATAGTTTGGCGACAGGCGTGCACTTCACTGTTTTTTTCCCTGGTCATTTTGCAGTGCACTAGGTACCTCACCGCTACAGCAGTGGTTTTCAGATCGTACTCTGCGAAGCATTGGCAAGTGCTTCCTTGCACTGTGTAAAATATCTGGCGATGTACCTAAAATTCTTACAAAAGTATGAAATCGCTTCACCGAATATTGCAATACTCTAATAACAGCTTAGAAACACCAGTGAGCACAAGTTAGTTTTGCTTCTCAGCTATGTGTTCTAATGAACACTTTCACAGTTTTTAACTGAGAGCTTTCTTTGTCAATGTTGCCGTTTTGGCATGTGAATATCGTGTGGCAGGTACGATGATACTCTATACCCAAGGGAAGTCAAGAAATTTTCTATAACGAAAAGATCCTGGACCGACTGGGGATCGAGCCCAGTCATCTTCAGCATAGCTTTGCTTGGTAGCCACCGACCTTAGAAATAGGCTAAGTAGGCTCGATTTTTGTTCATATATAAGCTTTTAACACTTTTTTTCTAACCCCCTCAAATCTAATTGAACAGCGAATCAGATATATATTTACTGTATTCATAATTGGTACTAGCATAATAATTTAATAACAAAATGTTTGTCAGAAATTTTATCATATATAACTGATTACCATTTATTTGAGTACTATATTCACGTAAGATTCACGTTAATTTATATCTTAAATAAAAAAGCGCTCAATAAACCAAAAAGTTTGAAAACCTCTACTCCACAGTATATGGCGAAACAAATGACGTGTTTGTAAATATTACCATTTCCCCGCCTCACAAAGCTACCCAAACCTTTCCTATTCGTTTGACTTAATCGGTTGTCGTTTGCGCTGCAGTGGCCAAATTCAGCCCCCGAGCAAGGATTATGAATTTGTGGGGGTTTGCCGCGTGGCAGTTTTACACACTTGATATGCGTGCGTGCAAAACCACGATGATCATCATATGTATAAATATGCGGCGAAAGCGCGTATCCGTGCACCAACAAGCTGCAGAGGGCTAGGGGCAAATTGCACACTCACAAAAACACGGAAGACGAAACCAGTTCAGTTCACAAATAATGCCCAGCACTGCGTTGCGAATAGTTTTTGCTGAAATGTATCGATGCGGATTGTATTTCTAACTTAAAGTTATATAGGTAAAAAGTGCTGGAAAAGTTTTGATTTTCTCATGATGGATAAGTTATACAAATTTAATAAATTGTCTGTGGACTTGCACTCACAACGTACTTTTTTCAATCTTTTTGGGCTTCTACAATATAAATTTCACGAGATGTAGTTAGGAGTAGTAGTTGAGTGGTGTTTGAGCCTTTGATCGCGTCCCTTGCCTTTGCGGGGCTTGGCTACGAGCATATGTGAAGCGAACAATGTGGTTGTCTAATTATAACACGAATCCGGTTAGGCGTGAATACATCATGGATCGTATCATCGACTTTTGGTGACTCCTAGATCCTTATCTTATCCCACTAACTCAATATCCTTTCCATGACAACTGTCGAGATGCAGAGGTATACTCGGTCTCTAGTAGCTGTCTCACTATCATTCTTTACCTTCCCCGATGACCGTAAGGATGAGGACGGCGCCGTCATCGACTTTCAAATTTTGAATTCTCAATTGGTGTACATTGAGCATCGTAAGCTAATTTATTATATACACTCCCGTGCAAAAGTTTGGGTTCACCCCCTCAAAAACAGACAAAAGTGTTCTGTCCATATCTCTGTGATTACAAGTCCAATTCAAACTCTTTCAGCTGCATTCGAAAGGCAAAGAGTTATTCTTACTTCGTATGTATTTTTCCAAAAACATTTTTTTAATTTTGTATACTAAATTTATACTTAAAGTCGTAACATTTTTCAAAAAACACACTGAAAAATCATATCTAATTTTCTCAGGATTGGGTCGACCAAAATTTTAAATCAAAGTGTCATTAGAATCGTCATCTTATATTCTTTGATGAGACACCACAAAATTTTGGTGGAAAAATCTGGAAAGTATTCAAAATCAATGAAACAGTCAGTCAAGTCATCGTGCAAAAGTTTGGATTCACCCCTCAGTATGATGCAAATCGTGCAAAAGTTTGGGTTCATCTGAGCCATACGCACATCATTTTTGTCAATATCTCTGCCATTTTTCAACCGATTTTAATAGTTTAAAGCTTTTTTAAGTGCGTACATGATTGGTTTGAGATTTCACAGATTTAAGTAAGTTCAGGTGAACCCAAACTTTTGCACGATACACCATACTGAGGGGTGAACCCAAACTTTTGCACGATGACTTGACTGACTGTTTCATTGATTTTGAATACCTTTCAGATTATTCCGCAAAAATTTCATGAGTGCTCTTCAAAGAATATAAGATTGCGATTCTAAAGACACCTTGTTTTAAAATTTGGGTCGATCCAATGCTGAGGAAATTAGTAAAGTGTTTTCAGTGTGTTTTTTGAAAAATGTTACAACTTTAAGTACATATTTAGTATACAAAGTTCAAAGAATGTTTTTGGAAAAATACATACGAAGTAAGAATAACTCTTTGCCTTTGGAATGCGGCTTAAGGAGTTTGAATTGGACTTGTAATCACAGATATATGGACTGAACACTTTTGCATGTTTTTTAGGGGGTGAACCCAAACTTATGCACGGGAGTGTAAGTCTTAGGATTTTTTGAATAAAACAAAGGTGTTTTCAAGAGAGTTTATGGCCATCATTATAAAAAATCTACGGATTGTAAAATAATATTGCATTGCTGTTAAGATAAAAATTGAATTTAACAAAGGATGATCCATTTTGCCCTTGGATTCCAAAAATATAGTTTAAGCATACGTTCCAGAAGCTGCTCACGGGGCAAGTGTGTGAAAGGTTCCAGAAAAAAAGGTCAAAAAAGGTTTCACAATGTACAGCGCACCCGTGCGCTAGCAAGCAATGAGCCTCCTACACCTTAGGCTACAGCACGTTCACAGTAACTCTACACTATACTATATGTTATGTTCATATAGGTAAGATCTCACCAAGTTCTTGGTTCAGCATTGACCATTTATAGCTTCAACATTCTCTTTGCTCTTTCAAACACAAACCGGGTTCCTCCGCAAATCATATCTCAAATAACGAATCACTTTCCTGATGTAATCTTTAACCTTTTAGTCGTCGCGCGATTTGACGCCGTCAGAACCACCACGCTGATGTGTTGTATGATAAGCGAGGTTTTTTCACCACAACAGTGGTAAATACAACAGCGCGACGACTGAAGTGTTAACCAGCACAAGTCTTGTAGTAGATGCATTATTCATATTTGGACAGTAAAATCCTAACAGCAGTTCACACTCCTCAAAAATTCCAAATAAATAAGGATCATCCAGGATGCATATAAATGAAACGATCTATTAGACATGAATTTATATTTGTTCATGAAGATACATAACTATCACAAACCAAAAAATTCACGCCCTGGCGTAATAGTAGTTTACGCAACAAGTTGCGGAATGATGATTTTTACATCACGAGTCGTGCACTACAACGAGTACTGTAAAAATAGAGCTCCACAACGAGTTGCGTACATCATGTTTTGCAATTTCGTAGAAGACCACTTCAGGGTATCAAAAATGATATAGGGATGCATTCCTCATTATTTTGAAACTTTTGACAATTGTTGGGTAATAGTAGGTGCAGAATGAAGATTTTTACAGCACGAGTCGTACGTTTATCTAACGAGGCTTTCCGAGTCTTCTAGGAGAAATCCAGTTTAGAATTTCTGAAGCCACCGTCACCAGTAGATTACACAGAACGCTGCTTGGTCTGGCAGATTCTGGGGTAGATATTTATGTTCTTAAGAAGCATAGAGGATGAAAATCTTCAACTATTGCTCAAGGATAAGTCGAAATTTACTTGCAACAATATAATTATGATAATTACACAAATTCCAAAAGTCGAAAACTCATAGACCTCTTCGTTTTTTTAAAGAATGATAGTTAAATAAATTCCATATGCTTCATTACTTTAATGAAAAGCGTTGCGTAATGAATCATTATGCAACTAAAACGCGTTGCGTAATGAGTCATTATCAAACGCTTTTAGTTGGGTAACAGACTCATACGACAATTCGGGAAAGTAGGCAATTTCATGACGGGTTGGCGTCATGAAAAACGACGTGAAATTGCAAAAAGATTCATTACGCACCTCAAAACAGTTGTGTAATGAAAAAGCGTTGCGTAATAGTCATTACAGTTTCGTTATGGTTATTACGGCACTGCATAATTCAGTGCAGGACGTTTCATGACAGATTGGCGTGATGAAAAATACGATGAGAAAGCGCAAAAAAGTTTGCAAACGAGCAGTTCATCACACTTGGTAATGATTGGACATTTTTGAAACCTTCAACATAAAAAAACACTTACCATCTAGTAGTTAAGCTGCTCATTCTCTCATCTAGCCACGGTGCTCCCCTGACCGTTATTATCTGAAAAAAATCTCCATCAAATCTGTGCTCACCAGTCGTTTTTTTTTTTAGCTATGTTGCATGTCTGAGCAAAATTTCAAAAAAAATAGTGGGCCCGTTTTGAAGCTACGCCCTTTTGATTGCATAGGTCCAAAAACTCAAAGGAAATCTTGACTATTTAAACGGGGTTTCATTGGTCGTGATTATCAGAGGATTTATACCATCAATATTTTGTTCAAAGTTTGTTTATTTGGTAGTTTGTAACTTATGAATGGAGTTTTGGATGAGGAGATCGACGAAATTTTGAATAACGCCCTTTTGGAGGTGTAACCATAAAACATACTAATTTAAAATGGATTAACCATGGATTCTAAAACAGTTATGCATGTTCTAATGTTTAAATAAAATATTGTACTTACATTCACAAAAGTATTTCACAATTAACAGATTTTCCATAGGCTCAAGCGCCATAAGGCATTACTGAGCCAATTTAATACTATTATAGTAATTATTATTTATGAAAAACTATTTTTCACCATTAGCGCACCGCTACTTTTGAATTCTGAGATCACTATCAGAAAGCTGAGGAAAAATTGCGTAAGATAGGCTACAAAAACTAGGTGAGCAATGGTATTTACCCTATCAAATGATCGATTTTCTAAATCATGTTATACGATTTTGACGTATATGGCGAGTGCAATCAATACAAACATAATTTTTTGTACAACAAAGAAACAAGTTTTCAAGCTTTGGTGTTTTATTCGAGTCGAGTAAAGAATAAGAATATTATTTTTAGTGAAAAAATCTGGCGGCCATCATGGATTTTGACACCACACTCTTAAAAATAATGAAAATTACTCTGGACGTAATTGTGGTTATGACTGAATGAAACATGATGTAAGTGATGGAACGACACGAAAACGTGTCCTTGAAGATGTCTTGAACAAAAAATGTAATTTTACATGTTAAATGACACGAAAACAATGGAACTGTGATCGACATTTCCCGAATCAGACACTAACGTATTTAAAATTCGACACAAATTTACGTCATTCGGCTCGCTTCTTTTATGTGCATCTTAAAAGACGTAAATCACATTATTTTTTGGTACTGTGCATCTTGATTTTAGGTAGTGGAATTAATTTTTCACCTTGCATGTCGAATTTAGAGGCTACCATTAAAAAAGTTACGTATACTCTTCTTCTTATTATTCTTAATTTTACTGACGTTACGTCCCTACTGGAACAGAGACTGATACTCAGCCTTGTTAGTTATAAATCCAGGTTATTAAACAATAATTTTCTTTTTTAATGCGATTTCTGACAACAGAATTATTCTTCGACATATCTTTGAATTCAGTAATAATGAATAAATAAATTCAATAAATAAAAACCGTCAAAAAACATTGATTGTATTAAAAAAACCTTTTTTTACCCTTTGCATTGTTGTTCATTGTATGAAGTTTATAGATTGCGTGTCGGGACATTAGTATGCCTTGTAGTAATATCTGTAGTTCTAACGTAAAACATTGACAAAAGTGCATTTACTTATAATGAAAGTCTTAAATTTTGAAGCAAAAAACATGCTTGATTTTCTAAGTCATAAAGTATCGTTTTTAGTACCGCCCAACATGCATTTGAAAAATAGCGAAATTGAATGATGAGAAGCAGGTTTTGTTCTAATGTGAACGTAATACCGAAAGGCAGGTGTATAATTTCGAGGTTAGAAAAACTGGCGGCCATCTTGGCTTTCGACGCCATCTTGGTTTTTAGCAGTTGCATGATTTTTTACCATCTCAGTGCTCATCATGTTGAATTATAAGGCCTCCGTTAAATAAAAAGATTCTATCTTTCTTATCATATCTCAGCTGTTCAACTGATTGTTTATTTGTATCAATGGTTTTAGACCAAATATATGAAAGAAATAATGCTATTTTACAACTCGAAGATATGCAGAAGAATCATTCAGGTAGCAAATAAGCGTTAAAAAATCCTATTTGATAATTTGTTTTTAAAACTAGTTAAGCTGAAGGGCTGGCTCTGTTTCAGTAGGGACGTAACGTGAGGAAAAAGAAGAACAAGAAGAAGAATAAATGTAACAGTAGCATTGAAATTCAACATGTTGAGTGCTAACAAGATGAAAACTCATTCTACTACTTAAAACCAAGATGGCGTCAAAATCCAAGATGGCCGCCAGATTTTTTCACTCAAATTAATACTTCACTTAATTTATACTAATTTGAGAAAACAGAAAGGACCACACTTAAGTTTTATCGAAAACTACCGATAAGTGACATAAAATTGGAATTCTAACGATGGGTGCCGATGGCGGCCTGGTTTCAGCGAGAATTGCTCAATCAAATTTTGTTACAGCCCAACTAGCTGCCTCCTCGGATGTTCCAGTAAACTTTGAACTGCCCCAGAACTTAAACTCCAGTTACTGAGTAATGCTTTTTCGGCCAAACTTTGACACTTTAGACCATTACTACATTGAGCTACGGGTTTTCCGTACTTTTCGATTACACAAACACGTAAGAGCCCTGGATAAATACAACAATGAAAGAATTGTATCAATTCATCAACCCATTCTCAAGCTAACTCGTGAAAGAACCCTCAATATGTGGAATGCGCTTAAGAAGAGTGAGAATTATTCATTTTTACTCTGGTTTCATAATACTTGCAGAGCTTAGTTTTATATTTCTTCCTTAAAAATCAATACTCACATCAAAAACAAGGCGTATGCATTATACTCTGTAGCCAAAGTAAGTTGGTATCACTTGGCACATCTTTAACATGGCCGTTTTGTTTACAAACATCACTGCCTGGCCAGGATAATGATTAAATTGAAACTAACCGTGCTGCTACTAGTGCAGTAGAGTACATTATGTGCAGATGAGACCGCATTAGAATAGTTATTGAATCATGAAAAAATTTCATGAAAAAAGTTATGAAAAATCAGGTCATTGTTAGAGTTATTTGCGGTATGTGAGAGCAATGTTGCATTGAAAACATTTGAACATGCTTTAGAATGCATAATTAATCCATTTTAAATCAATGTTTTTTTTATGGTTACACCTCCAAAAGGGCGTAACTCGAAATTTCGTCGATCTCCTCATTCAAAACTCCACTCATAAGTTACAAACAACCAAATAAACAAACTTTGAATAAAATATTGATGGTATATTTCCTTTGATAATCACGACCAATTTTCATTGACTCACAGACTTCACAGACCCGCTTAAATTGTCCAGATTTCCTTTGAATTTTTGGACTTATACAATCAAAAGGGCGTGACTTCAAAACGAGCACTACGATTTTTGGAAATTTTGCCCAGACATGCAGCATAGCCATAGAAAATGACTGCTGAGCACAGATTTGATGGAGATATTTTTTTTTCTGATAATAACGGCCGTGCTGGCAATTTGGACCTTGTAGCGACATAAACTCAAAACTGAACTTTAAAAGCAACCTTTCAGTTTTCTTGATTTAGGGGATGATACTGGTGTACGCATGCTTCCTGTAACAAAGATATTATTGAACTTTTATGAATCTTAAATTTTCCTCTCGCAGGGTTTTAGCTTATGGTCTACCCTTTTGCAAAATCGTTGGCTCAAAATATTGTATCAGTGAAAATGGAAAAAACTTTTCATTGATAAGATGCACAACATAATAGCCTTCTTTTTCTACAAAAAAAGGAATGGTGAAAAGTGCTACTTTTCAGCATTGGTTTCCCCCAGTCTATTCTGCATCTGATTATATATCTGATGTGCGATCCATATGCAATATTGGTGAAGCATGGCATCTTACATAGATACGAAAAAAAAATCCGTTTTCGGCGAACTGCATTTTCTAACGATTGACCGATCTTAAAATACTGATTAGGGAACGGATCATTCGTAGAGGTGACAGCAGAACCCGCTACTGTTCTTACTATTACTGACCTGTTCTGTCCTCCAAAAAGAAATATGGGATTGTATGATGTGAACTAGAAAATTTGTGACATTCCTTGATACTACTAAGGACTGTTCATTTTATAAAGTGGACACTTTGGACATGCAATATCTTTTCAATTTATCAATGAAATCGAAATCGGTTTTCTGTACATCGTTCGACTAATATTGTACAATGCTGTGGTAATAAAAAAGTTACCAAAATAATATGATTTCACACTAATAAAGCACAACGTTTAGAACGGTCGATTTTTGGAGGTTATCAAAATCAAGGATTATTAAAAATCGGCAAGAAAATTCGACAATTTATATTTTTTATTTTCAAAAAATGATTGTACATAGAACGCATCATCAATTAGAAGCTTGCTAAAAATATCATAAAATCATTTTTTATCAATTTAAAAAAAAATATCTTAAATTTAAATGGAACTGATATGAGTAGAATTTTAAGGTTTAAAGTACGTCCAGACGGAAGTAATAATATAGTATTTATAATAAAAATAACTTACGCCTTCATAGAGTTGCTGATTTAGTCCCCACGTCATATTTTAAGCACAATAGAAAAACAAATAATTTATTTTCAGAAGACCACTCAAAGCACAATGACAATCATCAAGATTGGGAACACTGCTTGAATTAAATCAAATTTATTTTGCATGTCTTATTTTCAGAATGTGTTATTCTGAGACTACCTATCAAAATATTTTGAGAAAAACGCTTACAGTTTGCTCTAGATCGATAAACATGCGTATATAATTTTAAAAGTATGGGATTTTTCAATAAAACAACCATAAAGAGTAAATTTGGTACCCAAGAATGCGGTTAAAACTCAAGATTTTGCTTTTTTTTATACATATATAGTTTCTTTAGTAATCTAAAACAGTTTTAAACACACTTTTCTTCGGAGTTTTTGCAAAAACTATTTAGTTCTTCAACCGAAAGCATTTTGTAAGTTTCTGTATTTTCATAACATTGTAGAATAATAGTTGAACGATACACAGAAAACCGTTTACGATTTCATCAATAAATAAAAAGATATAGCATAAACAAGGTGTCCACTTTATAAAATGAACAGTCCTTATGTCGCAGCCTACGCAACTGAAAAATACTGAAATTATACTACACATGGATGTATGCCCACGTGGTTTCTGTTGAAATGATTGTTTGTGCTTTTAGAAATGATCCAGCTTAAACGGCATTTTTCGTAACAGCAAAAAATGTTGTATGCTACTCTTTGCAAAACTCGATTTTTTCAGCACTCGTTGTATAAATGTACGAGCCTCGTTGGATAAATGTACAACTCGTGCTGAAAAAATCATAATTTTGCAACTTGTTGCATAAATAACTACAGTGACTCGCAGCCCCTATTTTTTTTACAAAGAAAATGAACTTTTTATCGGACTTTGATTAAGGCGTATAGCATATGGCATTACAGAGGCTAATAAATTTTATTATTATTTCTAATTTATTCAGTAGCTAAGCCAAAAACGAAACTTATTTTGTTTTTGGCTAAGCTATAGTTTGGATGCGTACTCAGCTTTCTATTGCAAAGAATGAATGCTTCTCGTTTATTACTTGCACTTGAAGTTTTTTTTTTTGTTGCACCAAGTTGAAGTATTGAAATGGAAAATCATTGTATTTGAGGAAACTGCGATGTACGACTGTTGATTATCGCACAACAGAAATATTATCGAAAAACTGTTAAACAGATGATATAACCCACTATACGAATTAAAAACTCCAAAATTATTTTAAGTATAATCAATCAAAGGGTTTTCCTCTTTCTGAGTTCAAAGTTTAAATAAATATATAAATAAATAGATTTTTTATGTTGCTTTAAGTATTCAAAGACTTGCTCACAAATTGGAATCGATATTGTCGTATGCTAGGCATTCCAAAACAACATGGTTGATAGAGAAACTAAAGAGTAGATTGGAGTACCTTCAACCTTTTAATTCCGCCCTAAATGCTTATGTTTGAAAGATACGCGTATTTCGAATACCACTTGCAGTCTTCTTCAGTGTCAGTTACTCGTATCCCCTGATGTATTAAAAAGAACATGGTTGATATCATGATATCCTTTCTCAAAGTTTTTAGTAGTATGTAGTGGAACTATTATCATCATCGTCGTCATTTGAAATACATAATGGTTATATCTTAACGGAATATTTTAAATTAGTTTCTGTAACAAAATTTAAAGACGCCAAGAAGTTTTGCTGTCATTGTCAGTTTTGTGTTCAGTCGAGAATGGATTACCAACTGGTGAGTTCGTTTCATGCTTCTGATAACACATTTTTTCTTGAAAGCGTAATTTTTATGTAATAATAAAACAAACTTTGCATGGTTCGTCACTATAAGTGTCGGCATTATGCTTTTTTCTTATACAATTTCAATAACAATATATTTTTCTCTTTTTGACATTATTAAAAATTATCTTTTGAATTGTTCGACATTGTGAATGTTGACGTATTTTTTAAAACTTCTACCATATCGAGACAAAATGCACAGTAATACTCATAAGTCATATTCAAACAAACTATGTATGGTTCGTCACTACAAGTGTCGGCATTATTCCTGTTTCATATAATTTAAAATATTTACATGTAATTTTCAGTTTTCGTCATTTAAAAATGCCGGCATTCGAAAGATTAAATCAGAAACACCTAACCAACAAATGCCATGGGTCTATCGCCAGCTTTTCAGGCGAATCCTCAGACCTAATACCTTTCCCAACCTCCACCTCCGTATCACCAAGCATGGGGAAATTCACTCACTACCGATAAAATATCTGCAAAGTATGTGCTGCCACCGAATGTTCAATGACTGACAAACGCTACTAGGGTGAGCGCAATCCCGACGAATCGTAAACGATTGAGATAAACCGAAAATGAAAAGATATACGGAGCGGAGAGAGCACCTATCCTCTCTTAAATTGGACACACGAAAGAACGCGTTCGCCATTCGATCACTGAAAGCTTCCTGCGAAATGTACAGATTTTGCGTTCACTGAATCATTTCGCCTTGTGTATTACCAGTCAGTGAACGCTCTTCAGCTCTCAAATACGAATGTCACTCGTGCTGAATCGGAATGTAAAGAATCATTCGCTACAGCAATCGGATGCCTTCGGCACAAGGAGTCGGTAGTGAATCATTCTGTTGCCGTTTTTGTCTAACTTGTCACTCGGCGAACAAGAAGAAAGCGCATTGGAAATTGAAACACTCAGCTTGGTCGGAGAAACGGCAATCTCGCTCTTGACCGCTTGTGGATGTGAGCGAGAGAAATGCAATATTCGAGTGAATGTTTCCCATGCTTGCGTATCACTTATGAGGGTGTCGCTGAGTCGGTGGCCTCTCATTAAGTAAGTGATACATCAACATTTCCTCCCCCAATCCCAAGTTACGGTAAAGATGGGCGTGGCCGGGAATATAAATTTTCATGGTTTTGATTTTCTTGTTCAAAACTGGATCAAGGTTCACTCCCTAGCCTTGTTCCTGAAAGTAGTCTGAATGAGATTATCAAAAAACACATATGGATATAGCTAGTATCTAATCTACGAAGTATACTGTAACTACGCTAACGCTAACGCTAACGCAAAATTTAAAGTGTTTTTTCGATCAGTTCCTACTTGGGTTTTAAATAACATTCCAAAACTCATTAGAAAAAATAAATGAAAATGTAATACTGCTACTGTATAAATTATGTAGATAAGTTAAATTTTCTGTTTTGAATTATGAGTTTTATCAATCTTTCATTTATTTTGCCTCTATTTTGTCGATCACAACATCTTTCTAGATTAGAGATGAAACAACTTGATTTAGCACATTTCAATCGGCTGGTAACAACAGTGGTCCCCAACATTTTTGAAGCTGTGATCCCCTTTTACATTCAACAACCATCCCGCGGACTCCTGAAAGTAAATGATAATGAAAATAAAATTACGAGGGCCTTTAACAGATTTTATTTTGAATCAACAAATACTTATTGTAGGCAGAAACACCCAAATGTTTGAGACTAACGCTGATGCTGCTCTATAGGCTCACGGCTGAACCAAGACTCCCGGTTAACTAGCTCATTAGCATGACTCCCCTGAACTGTGTCGCAGGGTCGGCATGCTACTGGGTAGTTCGGAGGGGCTACGCGGAACAACGAGTGCAGAAACTATGGAATTCTGAAGGATTGTAATGAACTAGTAATGTGGGTTGCAACTAAAGGGATTTATTCAACTTGACTAGTAGGAATTCATTGTGGTCTAATAAGGCAATTCTGGGGCTAAATGGTTTTCGTTGTTCGGTAAGTACCGGTGGTGTTACTGGACGACGTTGGCGAGCGCTTGCAGATGGTTCGGTGACTTGGTGTTCTGGAAGAAGGTTGTTTTCTGGCATGGTCTGGTACAATGTTGGCTTGCCACTGTAAGGCTACTAAAGTAGCTTGGGAGTCTACAGCGTTCCCTTCGTTGACGCTATCGATGGATCATGGACGAGACCGTATTGGCCATGCCGAGATCTCCTTGGACATTAGAACCATGCTGTTTGAAAAGAATGGCAGATATGGAGCAGGAGAGCAAAGGTTGAAGTTTCAACTTGACCTATCGTGCAGCGCCAGGCTATGGTAATCGAAGATTACATAAATGCAAGAAAAACGCTCATGAAGTCCAGAGTCACATTAAGAGGGGCAGGATTCGTCATTAATTTCGGAATTTTCAAAAGCAGTTTTTCGTTCAAAATCAAGAAAATTAACAGGAAAATGTGTTCACTGTTCTGCTCTCCAACCGAAACACAGTGAACACATTGTCATCGAATAATGTTCAGTTTTGAGCAGAAAAACTGCTTTTGAAGTTTCGATGATGACGATGATTACGATGACGAAGCGTTGATCGTTAAGGCGAAATAGGCCGTCATTGAAATTTGTACCCGTCGTTGTACCAACTCATGTCACAATTTTGAATTGAAGAAAATCTGTTAGTATTGCAGAGACGTGGCTGACAAAGTATCAGCAAACTTTCTGCATGTAAGCTCTCATTGTGATACTTTTCCGTATCAATATCAACTACAAGAACTGAATTTTATTACTTTGTAATTGTAAGCTGTAATGTCAACATGGCTGCCAAAACGAATGACGGGCTACTTAGCCTTAAAATATAGTCGCTTGGTGTTCCGCCTTCAAAGATTTACCAGAACGAACTATGGCTGGCACTGCTGGTCGTTCACTGCCGTTTCAAATGTTATTCTCACGCACGACTTACTTGCAGAGACGCCTGATTGCTGATGAGCAATCGGTTAGGCACCATCCACAAATTACGTAACGCTCTAGGGGAGGGGGAGTTGGCTCATGCGGTATGGTTTATAAGTGTTCATACAAAAAGCGTTGCTTTATTGACAATTATCAATTTAAGCATTAAGTAATAAATGGACATGGCCTGTTGACTTCCCAAAACTTACAAAACCCTCCATTTTCTTTCAGTTTTCCAATAGTTTCTTATCCTTCCTTGTAGGTTCTCCCAGCTAGTTTGAGTTTTTGCTTATTTTACCACAGTTGGTTCCTTCGCACTTTTCATACCATCGAGCCCCACTATGTTCCACAAAATATGTAATTATCATCTGCTTATCCTACTATTACAAACATTTGATCCTACGAATCCTACTAACCCAACACTAATGAAATCAATGAAAACAATACAGTTTTTCAAAACTAAAAAATACTATCTTGAAGTTTTGTAACAAAACGGTTACATGTTTCGACTGTAGTTCATCAGACATTTAGAAGCTAAGAGTCACATAAGATATACTCATACTTTGTCTGATGGAGTTTTTAATGTAAAATACTAAAACTTTTTTTTTTTAAATTTTCGCCTATGTAATGTTTTGAGCCAGAAATTTTCAGAAAGGTTAGACTATAAACTAAATCTCTGCGAAAGGAAATTTTAGGTTTATTCAAGTTCGATAAAATCTTGGTTCCAGGTATACCTGGTGCAATAGATCATCAAAGCACAAAATTACGACTAGCACAGTAGTTAAACTTTTATTCACTTAGTTTTCAAACATTGATTACACAGCGCAACAAAAATGACATTTTTGCGTGTCTCAAGGATCAAATTATGTGTCTCTAGTAGATTTGGTGGTACTGAATCTGATGCCGTTCTCAGAAATTTCCCAGCACGTCACAATTTTTAGCTACAGGCCGCCAAAGTTGTATAAAACAGTGGTTTTATTGATGTTTACCTAAAATTTGATGTATATTTTATCACACTTTTTTGTGATATCATCCACCAAGCATGCAAAAGAACACTTAAACTTTCGTTTTAGATATATTTTGGTTGAAATTTCACGACTAAATGTAGATTAAACCGAATTTTTCAACATGCTTGCAGTCTCCATACAAAATTATTCGTTTCTCTTATATGGGAAAATACAATACTTTTCTAAACCATCAAAAAATAACTTTTTCGCATCAAAAGTATTCTAATATTTGATGATAAGTATTGTTATACACATAAAGTTTATGTTCTGCGGCAAATTAAACAAAAAAAAAATGCCTTACAAGCTGCCAAACTTGCATGCAAGTTGGCTGAAATAGTCAATTTTTGCATTTTCAACCACCAATATCTCAAAAACTAGACGTGCTACGATATTTCTGTAAACGGCAATGGATTCAGCAACCCTTAATTAAGTAAATAGAGGTATTTTGATGCTGGAGACAAAAACGTGTTCCGCAGTGTTATTATGATAAGAATACAAATGCACCATGTAACACGAATTAAATGGTATAGAAAAAATAAGTTTAAACAAGTGTTCACATTTTCGACCGTGTACACATCGGATTATGATGATACGGTACCAATAGCATCCTCCGCAATGCCGTCGAATGGTTGACCGACTGATCGCGTGAAACCGCATCTCGTCAATCGTCGTTTATGCGCACCGTTTGGCGCTTCTGCTGCGTCCTCCTCGACCGACCTCGAGCTCAACATCGATGACAGCCAGAGAGAATCCAACCGTTGTTGTTGCTGTTTTTGTTGTAGTTCTGCCTACATACATGTGTGTATTGGATGCCGGCGTCTCGGTTCTTGATCCGAAAGGCATTCACGCGTGTTTGCTTCCTTCGCGGTTCAAAGTTTCAGGTTAATAAGCAACATGGTTGCAAGCCAGCCACGCAGAGCAGAACTCAACGCCCCTCGCAAGCTGCCCCTCTCTTGTCGAATGCTCCTCCAAGGATGGGGGCAATGTGATGATGATGTTTTGCAAATGTGCTCTGATGACCGCGTGGCTGATCCCGACCTCACCGAATTCTGTGCACGGCGTGTATGCGGCGTGAGTATATTAATGAAAACAGGCATCACCCATCACTATTAGAAAATATAAAGGTTTCCTTGTCATTTTTGAAGTGATCCTTGAAAATATGGAAACCTATATAACTTTTTTCCATACTTTTTTATTTGATTCGAATGGCTACATGAAAATAGAAAATTGCTAAATGCTACGAAAAATGTTGCCGTTCATCTGTCTGGTACGAACCGCAACGATTCGTTTACGCGAAGGGCAATACCGATAATTAGACTTATGGTTGCCTCCGCAATTTGTGCATTCAAATTTTTTGGTGTCTTCCTCCACATGCCAGACGTCCTAAGAGTGAGAAGAACCTCTGCAAATCATAAATTTAGCATCCATGCCGAAATGTTCGGTACCATGACCTCACGTAAGTCTTGCTTTATCTAAAGCTTTAATATTATTTAGATCACTTTTGTTAAAGTGAACTAAATAATATTCTTGAGAAAGTCCTTTCCGAAGAATGTCAGATTGGATTCTCTTTTTCATAATGATTACATGGACTGGGGAAAATCCTAGTAAATCTTTAATTCCATTTTTGATTTCTTCAGGTGACTTATAGTCACTTGAGAGACGTTTCGTCCAGTACTTGTAGCAATGAAAAGTACTGTTTTTTTTAAAACTGTTGTTGTATTGCTATAAGTGGTTTCAAAATCCTTCCGAGAGCAGGAAGCATATGTGTACGCACAGCTCGAAGGTACGATGTCACTGATTTTGTCATAATATTCTTCTACCAGACACACCGTGAGTAATCCGACTCGATCTCGAGAATCCGAGCAGGGCCAACTAGATTAAATTAGACAAGCGTTGTTGAAAACTTTGGAAGCGCCGACCCTTGGTCCGACCCTGGTCGATTTGCGGTAATTCTCGGCAGCTACATTTACTTAGATAGAAACCCGCAAAATAGCACACTCCCTCTAGCGCAAGTAGCGGTGGCGACCAGACGACCAGAAATGATTGTCTATTAATAATCTGTAAATCATATAAACGGTCCCGGCTTTGAGGTGCAAAACGAAATCTTTTACCACGTTGTTTGGTTGCGAATGCGATGTGGTCTTGAGGGGGAGGGAAGGCGGGAAAACCTTGGAGCCGAGAGGTGGCCGGCGTTTGTTTATTTTTACCCGAAGCGAATCTGTTTATTAGCTGGTGAGCTATGAATTGTAATATCTTCGTCATATTTTTGGATCTTTTTCCTTTGAAAAGAGTTGGAAAAACACAATTACCTACTGGGAAAAGAATGTTTCCATTTATTTTGTGTCCGTTGCCGGGCAACACGCAGAAACACTCGAATTGCGTCGATCGGAAATTTACCCGCTGAAACGTCAAACCGGCAAAGGCCTCCTGCGTCGAAATTCCCGCTCCGTTTAATACAGGTGTAAAATAACGAGTCGGATCCGGCATCGTAATAACAGGTGGATAAGCCAACGTTTTTTGTTTTTGGTCCACCTTCTTCGTAATTTCAAATTTACGATATGATCCTTTCCGAGGAGAACGTTGTGTGGAATATTGCGATGAGGACAAAAATCAACTATCTCACCAGAGAGGGTGTTTCACTGGGAGGGCACCATGAAACAACAATGGGCGCGTGAGGCAGACATTTTCCTTTTAAGAAGTTTTTTTTGTTGAAATATTAATTAAGTAACGATTAAGACAAGCTCTTCTTGACAAACACGGTTCGACCAAGTTAGGGTTGCGATTATTTAATTTTCTATTCATGGCAAAAGGCGTGTTAAAAAATTCAACTTCGTTCGTTTCGAATCAAGTATCAAGTAGAAAACTCATAGAAATACTTCGAGATAATATCTGATTAGGTGGATATTAAATGAATTAGATAGAACTCCATCCTCTATTCGATGAGTTACAAACTAGAACTTGCCCCCCATATCTCCCATAAATCCAAGAATATTGAAAAAAATTCAAACGTATTTTTTCCGTGTAAAAAATGTTAAGAAATTTATCAATGGATTTCTTGGGGTATTTTAAGAAAAACTCTTGAAATATTTTGATCAATTCTTGGATAAATTCCTCAAGGTATTCGTATGGGAGTTCATAAAGGAATATCTGAAACGGATTCCTTAGAAAATCGTGAAGGAACTTCTGAGAGAATACATGAAAGAATTGTTAGAATGGTTCCTATTGAAAAATTCCAAAAAAAAAAAACATGTCAGGAGGCACTGTTAAAGGAATTTTCGTTTGAATGTCTAGAGATATTCCCAGAGTAACTCCTTAACTGTTCTCTGGAAAAATTGGAGGAATTTTTAAAGAAGTTGCTACCAAATTGCTTGGATTCACGGTGAAACGTCATGAAAAATTATTTGTGGAAATATTTTGTTTTATTAGGTGCAATCCTGTGGGCTATGACAAATCCATTTTGGCATTTTCCATAAAAAAAATCGAAACACTCAACCAATTGAGATACTTCATATAGTTTTATTTAACCAAGATTTTCTCTGTTAAACTGTGAACTTAATACTTTTATTTCGTAATGGTTATTATATTAACACTTCAAGCGCCACTCCATTTTTTGCGCCAAAGTTTTACTGACAAAATGAGTAAACCAGTTATAAATAAAATTATTTATTTGAAGTAATGTTATTTACACTTCGCCAAAACTAGCTGGATCATCACGCAGTGCATTTTACTGGCCAATCCAGAAGACGCACACACGTCGCAATTTTTCTCACCCTCCACAATCACTTTGGTAGATAATGTCTCTGCGCGTACGGATGTGTATATCCAAAGAGTGTTTGCAATTTTTAAACGTTTGCGAAATCCAACGAAAATCCGAACGGTCGTTTTCTTTTTTTTCGCCATCTGGGATCATATCGTCGTAGGATGTAAAATTCAAAGTCAAAGCAAAAGTCATGATACATATAGGAGTTGCCCACCTACCGCTTGCGCATACATTGCATCCTCGCATCCTACTGAATAAGACGAAGCACAGTGGCTCATGACAGGACAAAAGCTCAAAGCTTGAAGTTCTCAACATTATCTGTTGAGTCAGCAAAATTGGATTACTCTATGTTTACAAAATACAGTATGTATATCGCTATATTTAAAAGAAAGCTCAACAAATATAATTTCAGAGGCCATTTTTAAAAAGGGCCTTTCTATTTGATGATGCCCATGCAGTGTTTAGCAAAAACCCAAGTCTCATTTTACGGTAGGCACCTATTTTTACGTAAATTCGGAATATTAGTAAAGTTATTATTGACTATCGCTACGCAACAAACGTGTTCCATTTCTATCTGGTTATTGGCCTTAAAGCGGATCAACAAGAGCGAAACTTTTTTCAAGCGCTGTGAAGAGCTAACAATTCTGAAGATTTTTTGAAAATGTCGAGAATGCATCTATAAACGACAGCAAACAATCCGGCAGATGAGATTTCCCTTCGAGCCCTTGCTACTATCTGCCTGAGCATTGTGCTGCTCAGGTAGATAGTAGCAAGAACTCCAAGGGAACTAAGTCTAGTTCAAAGTGCAGAAACGACAAAGGCAGCGTGGACGAATTTGAAAAACGCTTTCTAGGACGACGGAATAATCCGGCCAATAGAGTTGCTCTGGAAGCTTCCTGGTCAGCTGTCAACTGTCAGAGTGTACTTCCGTGGAAGATTATGTGAGCCAGTCGACGACATGTGCTTAGCAAGTCTTCTTCTGATGGGTTTGCCGGAAATGTATGAGCCCATGATCATGGGCCTCCAGGCGTCCGGAACCCGAATCACTGCCGATGCAGTCAAGGCCAAGATTCTTCAAGATGTGAAGATGTGCAGTGTGACGAAATCCAGCCCAATGACGGAGCTTTCTACAGTCAACCCAACAAGACTAGGCAGAAGGACAAAAGTGCAGTGAAATGCTTTAAATGCGTGCGATTTGGGTATTATGCGTCCGAGAAGAAATCGGGAAATCAAGCCGCTTTCAGTATTCGCGGAGCGCCAACCAGCGTGTGTAATTTTTTTTTGTTCGTATTTATTACTAAACTTAACATATTTTCAAATAGTTTTCGAAATGCATTTCAAAACAATTTCCCGTTTGCCCACCGAATCTCTCAAATTCCTCTTTGAAAATAAAATAAACTGCTTGTTTTAGACTTCACCATCCAGCTTTTTGCTGGGTTTCATTCTCATTAATGTCCCTGCTCAAAAACCCATCTATTGTCGAAAAGTTCACTTTCATCTTCTTCCTCAACATTTTTTCTGTCCAGTCTCGGATTTATTTGGGTCTGCTGCACTCCAAAATGCGGTGCTTGTTTGAATCAGGTTGATCACAGCAATCACAATAATTATTGTTCTCGGTAATTCTCCCAACATTGAAAGCTAACAACTTCTCTTTGATAGACACCACATCATTTAGCAGTAAAAACATGCTCGATCTATCCTCAGAACAGAGAAACTTGTAGCTGACATTTTTCCAAAGTATTGGCCAATTTTCATCCAGATAATCAACCTCCGCCTTGACTTGAATATCGTCACTCTTGAGGAATTTGAAGTATAGTTGCTTTGAAGATTCGGTTCCTGCATTATTTTCCTGGTTCATCAACCGCGCGGCTGCAATCCATTCTTTTCCATTTCTGGTAAGACGCCCATTTTTCGGAAAATCCAATAAATATTCCTCAGCAGTTGTTGTCATATGTTTCTTACAAACAAAGCTTTACATTTGGATTCAGGGTCGACCAAAGGCAAGCTGCCCCTATTGTAATCTAGGTACGATTGATTCCTAGCAACTTTGAAGACAGATCCGCTCCAAAGAAAATTGCCAACCATGCTTTTTATGTTTGCCAAATGGCAATTCTTTGGCGGGAAAACGATGTACCATAACTTGGAGAGTATAAATGTGTTCAAGATTCACACCCGTTCCATCAAGTTCAAATTCCTCTGTGAATTTGTCAGCAAACGAATCTGAATACTTTTGATAAGTTTTGCATAACTTTGTCGATGATTTTTGTCCAGCATTTAGCAAACACTACACCCAAAATTGTCAGCCTCAAAAAACGATGATTTCTGAAAGTTCATCCGTATTTTCGCATATTGAGTGAACGATTCGAAGATTTGCCTGATCAAATCTATTTCCTCCTGGCTTTTGACAAAAACGGTAATTTCATCAGTATATGCTATCACCTTCAGGAATTTGCCGTAAACAAGAATACCGCTAGAGCTGGCATATAAGTTCCTGATCAATGGCTCTACGTAAAGCACGAAAAGGATCATACTGAGCAGGCATCCTTGTCGCACTGATGATAAAACGTTGATATCTGATGTCAAGAACCCGTTTAGTAGAACTTTCGAGGTAGCTTTGTTATATAGTGATTTTATGCATTGAATTATTGCTGCAGGGAATCTGAACTTCTCCATAACATTCCACAAAAAGGAGTGATCGACGTTGTCGAAAGCCTTTTCCAAATCAATACTAAGTAAAAATCCTTTGAATCGTTTGGTCTCTACAGAACGTGGCACCAAACGCCTATTGTCTTTGAGATTATCTGTGCAGGACTTACCTTCTACTGTTGCACACTGGCAAGGCCCAGAAGTTTATCCAAGACAGTTGGAATCTGTTTTGCAAGGACTTTAGTGAACAGCTTGTAATCTGTGTTCAACAGACTAATAGGACGGTGATTTTGAAGTTTAGGAACGGTTCCCTCTTTTGGAATCATGATTATTGGTAGAATGCTTGAATACGAACTGATTCGTGCTGTTTGACGAAGTCTATTGTCCCATGCATTTCAGACCTTGCACCTAACCTTCCAGTCGTTGGGCGGTTTGCCACCGTCAGAACCACCCCGCTGCTGTTGTAAGCTAGCTTTTTTCACTAGTGTTGTACAAAACACAACAGCGCGACGACTGAAGTGTTAATCTGTTGTCTGTGAGCAAAATTTACAACAACGGATATCGAGTTGAATTATCCAAGGACACCTCCGAGGTCCCCAACTGACGAACTCGTTGTCGTTGACAGGGAGGTAGGAGGACTCTAGAGACTCTCTACAAGTTGTTCTTGGCCAACGAGAAATTTTCGTGGGCGGCAAAGGAAGAGGATCATATGGTCCTGTGGCACAGGCGTCAAATTGAAGAAACAAGTTATGGACTGCTTCAAGGATTTCAAGGCGTATGTTGAGAATCAAACAGATAATCGCATAAAGAGGCTCTGAACCGACAACGGTCTAAAGTTACGTGAACCAAGATATGGAACGTTTCTTGAAGAGTGCGGGAATTCATCACTAAATGACGCGCGAAGCTTGCTATTCGATGCCAAATTGGTAAAACGTTTCTGGGAAGAAGCCGTTGCGACGGCAGTTCACTTAGTCAACCGTTCACTGACCAAAGGATTGGATGTGACTACTGCAGAAGCTTTCAGCGGCAAGAAACCGGATCTTTCAGGACTACGAGTGTTTAGCACAAAGGTAATATGTCGAAGATCAAGAGACAGATGTGGGAACCAAGGAACAAGAGGCTCCACGAACGGTGGTCAGGCGCTGCGCGAGGGTGCTTACGCTCAGGTAAGTATTTGGATTTCGATATGACGTGCACTATTCTTCCTGAAAGTATTGCGAGTCCATAGGTTAACGACGTACACAGAGACCATGGGCTGCTCCGGAGGTCGTGGCAAAAGGCGATGGAAGAAGAGTTTGAGTCTCAAATGTACAACGGGACCTGGGAGCTAACCGAACTTCCGGTAGGGCGGAGAGTGCTGAAACGCAAGTGAGTATACAAGCTAAAAACTAATTTTGATGGATCAGTACAGCGTTACAAAGCTCGACTCGTCGTCAAAGGCTGTTCGCAGTTGAGTGGTGTCGTTATATAAGACGTATTCGCTGGTAGTCAGATATGCCAGTCTTCGCTATCTGGCTGGCATATGTGCCAAATATTATATGTGCCAAAAGGACGCTGTGACAGTGTTCTTGCAGGGAGGTTTGTCCGAGGAGGATATCTTCATGGAACAGCCCGAAGGATTGGCAGACCCAAGAGCTCCGAAGCAGGTATGCCATTTGCGTCAAGCGTTGTATTGTCTGCAGCAGGCTAGTCGGGTATGGTACACGAAGCTTGATGCGGAATTGAAGTGAATCTGAAGTGATCCAGTTTTGACACATGCGTGTATTACCATTCAAGTAGGAATCAACGATTGTCGAAGGGGATGAACCCAAAACATAACGATGAAAAGCAGCGTTTGGTTTCAATACTGTTCCGAGAGTTAGTTGACGGTCTGGAATTTCTGGCACAATACACGTGAGCTGATATTGCGTACACAGTCAATTTTGTTAGCTGCTTCAACAGTATCTTGGAGAGGCACACTGGATGGTGGTCAAGAGACTATTGTGCTACCTGAAAGGAACTAAGATGATGGAACTGGTTTACAAGGCAAGAAGACGAAGGATTAGAGTAATAACCCCGAATCAATGCGATCAATCACCGGAAACTTTTGTCAATTCGCTGGTGGGTCAGTGTCATGGAGTTGTCGCAAGCAACCAACCGTTGCGCTCTCTACGACAGAAGCAGAATACACGGCAATGTTTGCCGCAACACAGGAAGCGTTATGGTGGCGAGAATTCTGAAGCGAACTGTTCGAAGTTCAAATGCCAGTTCGAATAAGTTGCGATAATCCAAGTGCTATTTGCTTGACATAAAAGGAAATGGGATATTCTCCCCGCACATCGACTTGCGTCACCAATTCGTAAGAGTGCAAGTTGAACTTAAAACAATTGCGCTACAATACGTGGAATCGAAGCAACAGAAGACAGACGTTCTGACGAAACCTATAAGCGGAAGGATGCTTCAGTAAACCATTGAAGCCAAAGATTCATGATTAAGGGGGGATCTAGGACAGGACGTGACAGCTCAATTAAGACTGCCCCGTTGTTTTTCAGTCGATAGCCTTGACGATACAAAAGCCAGTGTTACCAGTATCCTTTTGTAGCAAATCTAGTTAACACATTTAAAATTCAAAGCTCATAATTTGATTGTTTTATGCACGCTTCATTCATTTTGTGCAATAGAGGAAGCTATATTTGTTATAAGTCAGGTTAAAATTCCAAACCGGCGATATTTTTAGAGCGGATTGACACAAATTCCATCCTATTCGTCTTAATTAGGTATTTTTTTATTTGTTTTAGAATTGTAGGAGCAAATGCTTTGAACTTAATATCGAATATAAATTGATTTGTTAGAAAAAAGATTTCATGAAAAATTTCCAAACTTTTGATAAAAACTAATGTATGAACTAGCAACACGGCCGGACTAGCAACAAAGTGCCCTGTTGCAATCAAACTCAACGATATGAAAGTAGGCCTTTGCCAAAACGACCAATGAGAAGTGGTCTTTTTTGACAGGCAATTGGTTTCGTTTTTATACTATGACCTGTCACGTCTTGTCTTAGGGGGGGATGTTGGAATATGTAAGTCATGAAAAAACACAGTAGGCCTTTCGGCGAGCTGATGTATTTTCATCTACTTGTCAAATTTTTTTCGCTCTCTGCGTGATATTTTTCGCGATTCAGCTGGTGGTTCAGTGTTTTTTTTTCGTGGGTGATTGTGAATTCTGTGAAGATTTATTTCAGAAACTGCAATTGAATTTGAATTTTCCGTTTTGGGATGTGCGTTGTTGTGGCTAATATATTAAGAATTTAGTGAACTGGCATGTTTTTCCAGTGCAGTGATCGTGAGACCTGATTTTTTGGAGGATACATACTTTCCCAGATTGCAGCATTTAATTCCAGAAAATCAATCAACAGACTCACCGTTCCATGAAACAAAAACCACATTATTTTACCAAGTACTGCTCATTGTTTGGTTTTTACGTTCCGTCGGGCGAGAGATGGAATCGGAATCCATTGTTTACGGTTTCGCGTAGTGCGGTTACGAACAAAAAGTATCGCGAAGAGCTTGGTTCATCGGTTTTCTTCTCGGCTTGCATGTCGTTTGTTGTTTCAACCGGCTGCTTCTAGACAGTCGGTTTAACGTTTTTTTTTCAATTCGTTCGTTTTGGACTGTTGTTTTTTTGTGTTACATTTTGTATTCTTATTTTTTCGTTTTTTTTTTGCGATAGCATCCGATGACCCTAGAGGGAACGGTGCTGCTTTCTAATATTTAACAAGCAGCAATTCACTACGACTGAACGCGTAATCGACTTTTTTCACGTTATAATGGTTTTATATTTCAAATAAATCGTTTTTTTTTTCAAAAGATTCAAAAGATTAAACTAAAAGCAAACATCAAATGCCCTGGGTCCATCGCCAGCTTTTCAGGCGAATCCTGACCTAATATCCCTTTCAACCCCCAACTCCGTAGCACTATTAGAGTGTGACTGAGTCGGAGGCCTCTCGTTACGTAAGTGCTACATCAACATTTCCTTCCCCAGTCCCAAGTTACGGTAAAGATGGGCGTGGCCGGGAATAGTGAAATTCATGAATTTTGTATTCTTGTTCAGGATTGGATCATGGTTAACTCCCAAGCCTGGTTCCTGAAAGCAGTCTAGATGAGACTATCAAAGAAAAAAACATGAATATTGCTAGTATCTAATCTACGAAGTATATCGTAACTATGCTAACAATAACGCTAATGGATATTGGAATAAGTAAGCCATGAATTGGGTCCTAAAATGTTGCATGAAATTTCTTTTTTGTTTAATAAGACGAAAAAGCATGTTATTTAAGCACTACTCTATTTTACCTAGCTCCTGAAGGTTCCGTACTACCTAATTCATGTTGCTGAATCTGATAAGATCCCGCCTAAATCCAATAACAGAAGAACATAATTCAATACTGATGGGTAACGCATTCCAGTGTACGATTCTTCGCACAAAGAAAGATTAGCCGTAATAAACAGAGTAATATGAGGGATGCTAAAATTCATTGTCCGAGGCTGTCGCATTCGAGTTATTTTTGAAAATAGATAATTCGGGGTTCTAGATTCAATTATTTTATGAAAATTTAAACACTTAGTCGACAATAACAACATAGGGGTTTTGGCTTTGACACTGAGGTTGTTCTTACCTGATATTTCGGAAGGCACACGGATAACAAAATACACCAAAAATTTGAGTTTAAGCTGACCGTAAAAATGTTTTTTTTTTTTTTAATTACACCAACGAAAACAATCAAAAATTGAGTAAACATATGTTTCTGATCTAAACTTAAGCGTTCGGTTCTAAAATTGGGACAGAGATCGAATCTGGAAAGACGGAGTTTTACTGTCCGATCAAGGCTTGATTTGTTCTGCATTCAACTCGTTTTTCTGCAATATTGGAGCTCAGTTAGCAGCAACAATTCCCAGTGCGAGAGACCCTGACCGTTTCAGAACAACAACCGGCCATTCCTCTTCAATATATCTCTCTCCTGCAACGCTTAATGAAACAATCATGCTGATAAATGATTTGAAAGAGAGGAAATCGCCGGGTCCCGACATGATATCAGCCAAATTCATCAAAATTCATTATGCCATATTTGCCCCTCTGCTGACGGATGTTTTCAACGAGATGATAAGTACCGGTAATTTTCCTGAGTGCTTAAAAGTGGCGAAAGTGATACCAATCTCCAAGTCTGGAGACCCTATAGAAAATTATCGACCTATCTCCTGCTTATCAGTTTTGGACAAAATACTGGAGAAGATGCTTGCTTGTAGGATTATGAACTATGCATCTCATTTTGGTCTGATCTTTTCGCATCAGTATGGCTTCAGAAAAGGGTCTGGCACTCTAAGCGCGACTTGTGATCTTGTCGAGGGAATATATGAATCTCTGGATGCTAAAAGAATGGTCGGTGCAGTCTTTATTGACCTCAAAAAGGCTTTTGACACCATAAATCACGAGCTGCTCTTGGAAAAACTGGAATTTTTTGGAATCAGAGGAACAACTTTAACTCTTCTGGAAAGCTATCTCACCAATCGGCAGCAGTTCGTATCAATCGGAAATACTATCAGTGAGATTCGTACCATTAGCTCAGGGGTTCCCCAAGGCAGTAATCTCGGCCCATTATTGTTCTTATTGTTCATCAACGATATCTGCAAGCTGAATCTTAAAGGGGAAATCTGCTTATTTGCTGATGACACTTCACTTTTCTACAAAGATGTTCAATACCGTAATATTCAACAACAAATGGACCATGATCTTAATCTGTTGTATGATTACTTCTGCGCTAATAAGCTGTCTCTCCACCCATTGTATGTAACGCCGCCCTCCACCCATTGTATGTAACCAGTAATCTCTGGACGATAAATCAACAAGGTTTACACTCATATGAACACATTCAATTATGGTAAACTAAGATTAACGTTTCCCGATAATCATTGAATTTCTTTTAGTAAAGGCCTTTAGATGTATAAGCGTAACTTGTAACATTTCTGACAATAATCAATAAGGTAGACTTGGCTTAATACAATCTGCCCTATCAAGTTTCGAACTGAACGGTTGTTTACGGTTATCCAAAAACTTTTTTGAGTGAAGGACGTAACCAGAGATATTCTGGAAGTTTATAAATAAGGTTCATATTCAAGCAGACTCAAACAAACATGTTCTATGAAATTTGTCATCTAATGGCATTCTAGGGGTATCCAAGAACTTCGTGGAGCTTTGGTCTTCAGACCAATAAACGTAACCAGTAATTGCTTGACGGTAAATCAACAAGGTTTACACTGATGTGGGCTTAAGGACTGTTCATTTTATAAAGTGGACACTTTGGACATGCAATATCTTTTTAATTTATCAATGAAATCGAAATCGGTTTTCTGTACATCGTTCGACTAATATTGTACAATGCTGTGGTAATAAAAAAGTTACCAAAATAATATGATTTCACACTAATAAGGCACAACGTTTAGAACGGTCGATTTTTGGAGGTTATCAAAATCAAGGATTATTAAAAATCGGCAGGAAAATTCGACAATTTATATTTTTTATTTTCAAAAAATGGTTGTACTTAGAAAACATCATCAATTAGAAGCTTGCTAAAAAATATCAAGTTATTTTTGGAGAAGCAATTTTGCAGACATCATAAAATCATTTTTTATCAATTTTTTTTAAAGAAAAATATCTTAAATTTAAATGGAACTGATATGAGTAGAATTTTAAGGTTTAAAGTACGTCCAGACGGAAGTAATAATATAGTATTTATAATAAAAATAACTTACGCCTTCATAGAGTTGCTGATTTAGTCCCCACGTCATATTTTAAGCACAATAGAAAAACAAATAATTTATTTTCAGAAGACCACTCAAAGCACAATGACAATCATCAAGATTGGGAACACTGCTTGAATTAAATCAAATTTATTTTGCCTGTATTATTTTCAGAATGTGTTATTCTGAGACTACCTATCAAAATATTTTGAGAAAAACGCTTACAGTTTGCTCTAGATCGATAAACATGCGTATATAATTTTAAAAGTATGGGATTTTTCAATAAAACGACCATAAAGAGTAAATTTGGTACCCAAGAATGCGGTTAAAACTCAAGATTTTCCTTTTTTTATACATATATAGTTTCTTTAGTAATCTAAACCAGTTTTGAACACGCTTAATACTTTACTTTTTTGCTGGTAGTTAAAAGATGGTGTATCAGCAAATTTGACCATAAGGAATAGATCACTGAAGTGACTCAGCGTCAGGAACTGATGGAATATTATTGATGTTTTTAAAAGCTCTACCTTAAGTTGAATAGTAAAGGATACCAACATACAATTTGTTCATTGAATTTAGGATTTTTTTCATGCGAAAAATAATGCTTAAACTTGACGAACAGTTTTTCTCAGGAGTTTTTGCAAAAACTATTTAGTTCTTCAACCGAAAGCATTTTGTAAGTTTCTGTATTTTCATAACATTGTAGAATAATAGTTGAACGATACACAGAAAACCGTTTACGATTTCATCAACAAATAAAAAAGATATTGCATAAACAAGGTGTCCACTTTTTAAAATGAACAGTCCTTATGCAATTATGGTAAACCAAGTTCTACATTTTCCGGTAAGCATTGAACTCTTTCAAGTAAATGCGTTAAAATTTACAAGCGTAACATTTCTGTCAGTAATAAATGAGATTTACAACCAAACAGGCTCAATAGAATATGCAATATCAAGCTTCGAAATCAAAAGGTGCTTACGGTAATACAGAAACTTTTTTAGGTGAAGGCATTTGTAGCTATAGGCGCAACTAGAGATCTTTCAAACATTTTTTGATGAGCCTACATGGTCACGCTTGTAAATCTGAAGACCTGAACTCAAAGGATTTTAAGGATAACCTTCAATAGTCGCTGAACTCAAAACTGGATGAATCTAACTGAACCAGTGTGAATATTTTTCTAAATTTCAAGGTTCTGAAAGGTCATTCGTTGCGATTGCAGATCTGAAGACCTGTATTCAAAGGACGTTTACGATAACCTTGAATAGTCGTTAAGCTCAAAACATGGTACAGCCTAACTATATGATCCTGTATGGGTATTACCCTAGTTTGCAAGATTCTGAAAGGCCACTCGTTACGAAGACCTATACTCTAAGTAGTTCTTGGGTAACCTGAAAAAGCAATCAAGCTCAAATTCTGGTAGCGTGTAATTATTTAAGCCCGTATATATATCAACCTTGTAGCTAATCCTCCGTGTGGTCATTGGTTACGCTTGTAGATCAGAAGGCCTGATCTCAAAGAAGTTCTTGCTTAACTTAGAAAGGTAGTTGAACTTAAAACTTGTCAGAATATATATTTTTTGAGCCATAAATGTATAATAACTCTTCGGGAGTTTTGTTTGTAGATCTGAAGGCCTGGTCTTCTCGGAGATGTTGGCTGACTTAGATCTTCAAGGCAAGTGAGGATACAACTGACATAGCTTTACACAGGCATTGTCAAATAACTCATTATTTGTGGTGTGTGCTAAAGTATGATCAAAGACAAATTAAAGACCTCCATGTCCCTTGCAGTTGCCCAAAATTTTATGGCTCATAAGGTAATCTAGATTGCCGTGAAAAGTGTACTGCGATCTGTCAAACTTGTGTACCTTTTACACTACCGAGGGACCAAATGCAGTACTAGAAGTGGTACCCAATCTGAGCCCGAGTGGGACGGACATGGTATGATTTAAACGACACATACAAGACGCTATGCGGGACAAGACATAACACTCTTCGTTCTAACAATTGTAATTTTTTTTAACTTTTTTTTTTGCCTTTTGTCTACCTGTTGGACATAGACCTGTTGATAGACTGCATCGCGCCAGAGACCGGCCAGTTTAACAATTCTGCTAAAATCTTGGTTGAAGTTCAATAACATTATTGAACTTGTATCTCTGCTTGCAGTTTTTTTATTTTAAGTTGAAAATATTTGAATTGACCAAAATGGAATTTGCATAAAATATATCGGATAATATAAAATTGTAATGTATTGTTAACTTCCACTTAGATTCTTTTTACCAGTTTTTAAAATTGGTAAACTATTGTTCAATTTGGTGCAAATTTCATGTTTCAACCAACCTTTTCATTAAGACGCGCCACTTTACGCAATGTTGGATGCTGAGATCGTGGACCAGACAGAAGACCAAGAGGAGGGGGCGTAAATTGAGTCGCGCGTGAAAGTTTTGTGCGATGGAAATTCGCATGACGCCGATCTGTGCGCTTTCTTTTCGATTAACCCGAGGACGTTGACGATGGGCGAAGGTACCTTATAATAACAAAAAAAAAACAGTCCGGTCAACGCAATGTTGACGAGACGTTTCTTCTTTTACCAGTTTTACTCGTCTGATCCGAGGACAAGACGGGTGGGTAATCGGTATACCATCAGTTCGTCGAGTGCCGTCCCGTTTTGACCTGATTTCGAAAAAAAAAGAATCGAACGATATATGTCGTGTTTTATTTTCTGGTGCATTTGGGAAATTTGTTGGGTATATATTTGGAAATTAATGCAGTTCAACCAATTCAATCTCAATTTTTTTTCGTTTCACAAAAATTTTGTTTTTTGATAGTCGAATTATTTCGCCGGATTACGAAGAACTCTTTGGAAAATCATTTTCAACTTTGAATGCCATTGAAGCCGCCATGAAGTACATTGTACATGATGGGATAGCTGTTCAACTAAAAATAGAATTCGCAAATGAATAATTTTATTTTTGTGTCGATTACATACGTCATTCCACCATTGCTGACGATGATTGTTTGTTATCTCCTACACAAAGATTTCAGAGCAATTATACAATTATGACTTTGGTTGACCTAGCCAACGGGAATTACGATAAGGTACGTAGTTTAGACGGTAGATAATAAGTCATGCCCCTCTCACAAGTGCTAAGCACCATTCAATCTAGTGGCGTCTCAGAGTACCATTCGGTTACACAAAGCACATGCTCATAGATTCCTAATTAGCCTCTTTTAGAAGCTTTGCTACTGCGACGTTGAAAAGGACTGGAGCATAATGCCGTGCAACAGTCACTTGACGTCACCTTTGGACAGAGACTATTTCCCGACTGTGATCCAAAAAGAATGTCAAACTAGCGAATCACTATATTTCTTGGTGAAATGCGTAATGCATCTAAGTCAAAGGGGACTAAGTACAACACTTGAGAAAATTGGATGATTCTTTCATTGGATGCGAAATAACCCTACTTCCATTTCACTTTGATCAGATTTGATAAATGCTGTATCCTGCGAGAGATATGTAATAAATTTACTTTGGATGATCAATAAAAATCGATAAAAATATGCAGTCAGAGTGGACCAAGTGCTTATTACCATAATAGCGAGAATGAACAGCGCGCTAAGGAATGTGAGGAAAATAAAAACATTTCAAGAGATTTGTCAAAATTTTCAACATTGAATGATTCTTCTATTCATCCATCAATAGGAGTTCATAAATTTTATTTAATTCGAAGCATTTTATTTTGGTTTTGACCATTTACCATATTTGGATGGGTGGTCAGAAATTGCAACAACTTTTGTGCAGACAGAGCGGACCAAGCGTTGAAAAGCAATAAACTGATTGATTATTGCATTTTTTGAGTCAATTTCAGAGTCCGATAGAAGTTTTTGGTAGTTCTATGGTGTATGTATGAAATGCCCTAAAATCCGCTTATTGGACCAGTATATTATGGTCGGTCCAAAAGTTTTTCACTTGGTTCACTCTGACTGAACGCATATTTGAATAGTTCTGGTCTTCATTGTCCTGACCCTGCAAACTCCTTATATTCAAGCTATCGTGATGCCACTGATTTCGGGATTGAAGATATGGATTATTTAAGACTTAACGATACTGATGTCAAAGAGTCTTGATAATCTGCTTATCTTAGAGATGTGCACCCAGTTTTACCATATAAGCATTATATGGTTGTTATTTTCCTAGAAATTGTTCAGTCAGAGTGGACCAACTCATTGAACGGTGGTCTTTAGTTTAGTCAGAGTGAACCAAGTGCACATAGTCCATCAAAAAATCGTTCTATTAGAGGTTTGGATTATGATTTTTCATGATTATCACTTCACGGTTCGATCCCGTTAGGCCAAATGTCGTTAGGCCGAACGCCATTAGGCCGAAAAGGTAGTTAGGCCGAAAGGGTCATTAGGCCGAAAATGGCCAATAGTTCTAATGACCCGTAAGGTCGAATGGGTAATCAACAGGGATAGGTTAGGAGCACCTAGAAGCCACCGGATGAGTTTTCAGGTCGAATGCATTGATAGTTGTCGAATAAGAATAATTTGCATTACCTAGAAGCTAACAATAGCCACTGTGAAATATAACTAGAAAGAACAGCCTTTGATTAAAAGAAGGAACAAACACTGATGAATGTGTTAGCCATTTTAAATGATAAAATGTTATTTCGACCTAACGATCCTTTCGGCCTAACGGCCCTTTCGGCTTAAGGGCATTCGACCTAATGGCCACCCACGACCCTCAGCTTGGTCATGCTGAATAGCTGCACGTTTGCCGCCACGGCTATCTGGGTCCCTAAAAATCCTCGTATTTCCCCCAGGAATTCCACTCGAGATATCATTCATAATCCTCCAGATATTTCTTCAACGTGTTTCTCCAATTATTCTTGAAATTATTCTATAAATCATTCCTGGCTGTACCACGAATTTCTCCAGATTCCTCAAAAAAATTTAAAAGTGTTTTCTGGAGATGATTCTAAAAATTCTACCATAAAAACTCAATTTAGTATGCCAAATATTAAACGAGATATGTACAGCGATCTCAAGTATCATAAAACTGTGTTTCGTTACTAAGCAACTTGGCAATTCGCTAGTTAAATAATGCTTAAAATTAAAAAAAACGGGATACAGCCGAGTTTATGAAAAAAAAAAACATGTGTGTAGGTTCATTCATGAATTCCTCCGAGAATTTCTCTCAATACTATTTCAAAAATTAATCTATGGATTCCTGTTGAAACTTTTTTTTTTCAAAAATTGCCAAGCAATAATTTTATAAATTGTTCTAGAAACATACTGGGTACACCGAAAGGGATTTTCGTCTAAATTAAAATTTCTTTATGCTTGAACTTGAACTCGACCACAAACTTCACTCAAAATTCTAATAGAAATTTTTTATTGTTCAAGTATTCAAGTATATATATTCAATAATTATCTTCTTTTAGTCCTTGTTGAGTTCATTCCATTTTTATCTTCAGTATGTCTCGAGAAAACTAAAGAAAATTTATTGGTTTTCAAACAGTAAGAAATATTTTTACATACATTCCATTTCCAAACATTGAGTTTAAAAACAATGTTTAGGAAAAAATATGTGAAAACTCCATAAGAAACATTCTTTGAATTATACTAAAATGAATTCCAAGAAGAGCTTCGAGGAAATTATTTATGCTATTTCGAAGGAGTTTCTTAATCAAGAGGAATTTTAATATGAACCTCTTTAGGAATTTCTGTGTTCTGTGAGAAATTCTTAGATAATTCACCAATCATGTATAACTAGGAACTCAGGTTGATTCCACTTGATTCTATTTGTCTTACTAGACAAAGCAAAATTGCCAATCCAAGGGACCACAACGAATCGAATCTTTGGAATTTTTCCAATAGGTAAATCTGCAAGAGTTTAAATAGACCCGTCACTCAACAGTGAAATAAGACGCGTTTAGGACCTTACTTAGCTTACTATGAAAAAATACGGTGGATATCTTGTATAGTTTTATGTTTCATGCAAAAAGAGTGTAATGTATAATGATCGTTTTGTCGTGAAAATCGTGAATGAAATGTTAAGAACCGATCTTCTCAACCCCCCTCCCCTGAAAAAAAAACCTGGCTAAGGGACCGTTCAAATATTACGTAACGCAACAAAGGGAAGGAGGGGGTCTTACATAGTGTTACGGTTCATACAAAAATTTAAAATTTTCTATACAAAAGTTATTACGTGGAGGTGAGAGGGAGTCTAAAATTGACAAAATTTGCGTTACGTAATTTTTAAATGAACTCTTAAAAGTCCATCCAAGTTCTTGACGCGATTCACAAGCAATCATTAACACGTCAAAATTTGAAAAACAGGAACATAATAAAATGACCCGATTTTGTTAGGTTTCCCATTTTATCAGCCTAAAATTCATCGAGGGGCTGACAAAATCGGGTCCTCACTGTATTATATTCCACAATGTTTTGAATTTTGTCTATGTAAACAGGTTCGTAGAAAATGCCTTCTTCTAAATATTTGCTGAAGATACGAACATTCTAGGTGGTCAAGATCATGTGCTAGAGCCCGCGAAAATATAACCAAATCTACTTGCACATCTGAGAGAGAGGAGACAGATGGTTTAGATTGCGAGCTCCCAAAAGACAAGGAACCTGTCATAAACTACCACTGGAAAACCACACATTTGAAGAGCAAAGCGTAAAATACCGTCAAAATTTAAGTAAAAGTAATTAAAATTTCTAAATGTTTTTCGATGACTGCACATTTTAAATAGTTGAATACTTAAATATAGTCGTGTGTTGGCAAATTGCTATTGAATTTTTTATTCAAACCTTTTTCATAGTGAACAACAAGAAGTGAATGATTTTGACCAAAATAAGGTCATTGAACCGTTGTGCACAACCCAAGAACTAAAGAAAGAAGTCTAAGGAGGCAAGAAAACATGCCAACCGTCAAGGAGCTGTCTTCTCTCTCAGCTGTACACTAGCACCACATAGCGGCAAAATTGCTAACCAATCAGTGCTGCCTCAGATTGTTTTTAAGCTTCTGAACAACTTTGCTGAAGACACGAACATTCTAAGTGGCCAGGTTCATGAGCTAGAGCCTGCTAGAATATGACCAAATTACATGCACACTAGCGCCACGTAGCGGCAAAATGGCGCACTAAAAATTTCAGCTAATGAACGCCGTAAGGCTTCTGAACAACTTTGCTGAAGACCACAGCTTTCTAGAAAGTAAGGTTTCCAAGATATTGCGTTATTAGTGTTATAGTTTACGGGTGACTTTTCGGGATGCTGCAATATTCAACTGGGGTGTTGCAATACTGAATCATGCGATTCCATACTTATGGTGGGTAGTGTATATGGGCTAACATGAAAAAAGTATGTTGATACTTTTCCAGCTACATCATTGCTATATCAACAGATTTTCTTTAATTCGAAATTGTGACATGATAAAATGACAATCATCAACGACGCGTACAAATTTCAATGACGGCCTACTTCGCCTTTACAAGAAATATTGCAGATTTATCTAAATTAGCGAAGTTATTAGTGAAAGAGAGGATCGATGAAGAAAAATGGCTTATGTCAGATAGGCCCTATTTAAGAGCCAGCACAGATTTTTTGGAACGACATTAACAACAACAGGAGAAACAAATAATTCACATATTGTGCAAAGTTGTTAGGAGCATCACAAAAATATCAAAAAGTTAATTTAAAAAAAAAATAGTGTTGAAAATTGTTGTTTTATGAAAATAATTGATCAAAGGTCTTACTTTTACTACTTTTAAGAATTAAGAAAAATGAATAATCATAAAGCATATAAAATTTAATATGTATAATCAGTAAACTCACAACACAATAAATAAAAATCGGTCTATAACTGTGGGTGTCCGGCCATTTGGCCGAATGCCGTTTGGCCGAATCAAGAGTAAAATATAAATTAAAATTTTTCAACGCTGGTGCGTAGGATTCATAAGTATGACCCAATAACTGATCTGCTAGTTAACTGGCTGATCTTTATGATCTGGCGGGACGTCATGTTTGTCGCTGTATAAGTGCTCCAAGAGAATACATAAAACTATCGGTTCATTCAGGGCGAAGTTGTGAACGCGCATCAAGACTCTAAGCTCCCGGCCGGTTCGTCTCTGGGCTACCAACGGTGTGCTAGGTTTGAAACGTTTTTGATAATTTCGTAAAAAAAAAAACATTTCCTTCTTTTAAACATAGGCTATTCTTGCAACTTGTACTGGCTTCATTACTATTGGCAATACTGAGGCTTATGTTTTAATTGGGATTTTAACTTCCTTTAAATCATCGGCAACTCTTTATAGTTATAACGATATAACAATGATTTGCATTACACTAGCTTACATTTAAATAAGAGCTTTTTCCTTCTTTTGATCATAGGCTGTTCTTTCATATTTCAATATTTTTCATAGTTAATCGAACAAATGCTTATTATACGTTACAAAAAAATAGACCGAACGACTCGGTGAACACTTACGTTAAGAAAGATAACTGTTTCTCCGTTAAGAAAAGAAGGAGCCAAACTTGTGGTTGCTAGAAATCAATTAATTTGCTGGGTATTTACTACTATCAGAATGATTGAAGCAAATTGATGCTACAGAAAGACGATTAAGTAGTAAACCGTTTTACTAACTGTCAAAAGCTGACTACAAACGCAATGCAAAAACCTTTGCTAGCAGCTATCACTGCTGACAGATAAGTGAATATTTGTTTTCTATCAGCATTGACTGTTCCTTGAACTATCGCTAAAGAGCTGTATATCAATGATGATTTATCCTTCTTTAAGAATAAACTGTTCTTGGCAATTCAGCTTTGAAGTTCATTCCAACTGTAGTTCACTATTGTTTTCAATTTCGGCCAAACGGCATTCGGCCAAATGACCCGGAACCATAACTGTGTACTAAGTACACTGCGTACTTTGATCGAGCTTTACAATTTTCGGAAATTATGTTTATCAATGAAAAAACGTTCAAAAATAACATGTTGTACGCATTTTGTAATGTCACAAGTTGGAATTGAATAAGTGTACCAATTATGTAGTGATTCCCTATTTTACTATATGTGATAATATCATTGTTTCAAAGTTTTGATTTTTTTTTCTGTCTTACAGTAATTAGATATCAAATATATCTTGTAGTCAGAACATTCAAAAATATTCAAAATGTGATAACTTTACAAATTACTATTGCCATAACTGGTACAACTTCCTCAAATAATTTGAATTTTGAAAAAGAATTTCGGTCGAAATATTTAGAAAAGTGCGCTTTATATTCCCCTAATTGAATAAAAAAGAACAAATCGCTAGACGAAAAGTACAATTTTCTCACCTAACATTAAATTTTGATGAATTAATATGATTTTAGCCTACTCTATTTTTAATCTGAAAACAGGCCCAGAATTCCAACAGGTTCCTTTTAATATATCATTACAAAAGTGTGTTTTTTGCAATTTCTCATCGTAATAGGTTGTTTTCCATCACGCCAATCTGTCATGAAACGGCCTACTTTCCTGCAGTGAAGTATGCAGTGCGGGAATATGAATTACGCAACTGAAACCAGTGCTGTAATGATTCATTACGCAACGCTGTCTCATTACGCAAGTGTTTTGAGTTGCGTAATTAATCATAACACAACCATTTTTTAGAAATTGTAAAATAATGGTGAATGCATTCCGATATAATTTCAGATACCCTCAAGTGATCTTCTATGGAATTGCAAAAAATGTTGTACGTAACTCGTTGCAGAACTCGAATTTTACAGCACTCGTAGTAATTATCCTACTCGGCAAGCCTCGTAAGATGAGTTTACGACTCGTGCTGTGAAAATCATCATTCTGCAACTTGTTCCGTAAACTACTATTTTATTTCTCAGTTGCCAGAGAAGTTATGTCAATCTGTTTTATTAGAATGTCAAATGACGAAAACATCGTACATTTATACATTCTTTTTTTTGTCATTTTCGTAGAATGATTTCTTGTTACAAAAAATGTTTCCATATTTTGGTCTAAAATTGAGTTGAAAAATTAACGTTTGATAACTATTTTTTACGATCTGCCAGACATGGGCAAATGCAACCAGTTTTTAAGATTGTTTATAAGGTTCTTCAAAAGACATGTAGTTATTTCCGACACATACAATATTCAAAATGTGACATTGATTTTGCAGCACCACTACAAAGAATTCTCTACCGCACGCGACTGGCAGTCAAACTCGAGTGTAGTTCAGTGTGTACAGTCATCTCTCCCTTACTCGATATTGAAGGGACCATCGAGTTAGGGAGGTATCGAGTTACAGAACACAAAAGCAGTGCAACTGCGTTCCAAGGGACCATCGAGTTAGCCATGAAAACCAACTTTTACTATGGTTCTCTAACTCGATATCGAGATACGGAATATCGAGTAAGGGAGAGTTAACTGTAGTTTTGATTAGCTTGCATCACGGCTCAGCATCACACTTAACGCGATCACATGAGGCACGAGCAGAACCCAACAAAACAGCTGGGAATCGTCTCTCAAGGTGGCGACAGATTGCTCCTGGCTCAGTCAAGCCGCTTATAGAGCTTATTATTAAAATTTAATCTCATCGCCCAGCAGAAAACTCAACCAACCGAGCCGAATGACTAACTAAACTGATGGAATGCCGCCAAGTGTGAAGTGATTACATAAAAACTAGCACTTATTCGAATTAGTGATCACACTTAGTCGGTTGCTATCCGCGTGCTTCAATTACTCGCATGATACTGAAATAAATTACTCGACAATTATCATACTCTCGAGATGATAAGTTTTTTCCCCTTCTTGTTTGGGCACTAAACAAAGATAGATTTAGTCTAAAAAAAACTTTTTACTATTTACTTATTTAAATGCATTCAATTTGTAGCACATTTACCAGAGAAATTGTGATCACACACGCAAACTCGAACTGGATCTCAAGTCGCAATAAAAAACGCGCGCCAAATAATTACGACCCCAACCACACACCGTTTAATGCCTGTTTCGCCTTTCGTCTGCCGTATTTGCCTGTCAATAATTCATCGCGATCGTTTGTTCATAGCCTTGTAGTACCGACCGAGAGAGGAGCTAGAAGTCGACTTTTGTCAGCAGATTGTTGCCTACGAAATGGAACACGCCCTCACACAGCCTTCTCCCGAATCCCTTGCATGCTTCTAACAACGCACTATGGGCTAGAAGTCATGCTCTTGCTATAGAAATCCGAAATACTTATTTTGAATGTGCTACGAAACGCCAGTTCTCCGATGACCATTTTTTCCCGTTTTTTTATATTATGAAATTGCATGGAATTTTGTTGTGAAATTGCGATTCATGGCCCATAGTGTAATGGAGAGCACTGAGCTCATAGCCCGCAACAAATCATCACGCACACGGGGCCATAAATTGTTTCACGGGCTCATCACTTCCACACCCCGGGGGGCTCTGCTAGGAGAACTTCATCGTCGTCAGGATGGGCGCCTATCGAAGCGCGATTATCAGCTTCAATTAATCTAACCTTCCAATAAATTTGCTGCGTGCAGTAATTGAACAAGGCTGGTGTGGTGGACGTGGGCCCCTTCGGGAGGGTGTCTCTTTTGCTGACCTTTTTTGCACCCATGGTATCAACGATGCACCCTCACTGGATATGCTGGTTTGGTCCCCCCTCGTGATGCAGGTGGGCCGGATATATTAAGGTTATAATTATCAATAAAGCACTTGCGATTTACACTTGGAGGAATGATTTCGATCAGGCTAGTCATTCAGTTAAGGGGGGTGTGTCAATAGGTTAAAAATATTGCGTCGGCCGGGAATCGAACCCGGATCAACTGCTTGGAAGGCAACTATGCTGACCATTACACCACCGACGCTTATATATTGATATAATAAGAACACATTCCCAAAAATCATGTGATTTTACATCTTTTGGATTCACATAAACGAAGCTAGCCGAATGACGGCCTTCAATCACTTACATCATGTGTCATTCAGTCATTACGTAAAGAAAGTCCACAGTAATTTTTATTTTTTTAGAGTGAACACAAATGGGCCTTTATTGTATTGAAAATTTGGTCATAACAGAGAAAGAGTATCCGAATGATTTTTTTGTTTATCACAAGCAGCATCCATTTATTACGTAACGCTAGAACTGGAAATTTGAAACATTTAATTCTGGCATTCCAACAATTGGTCCAAATATTTTGTAGAAGTGTTAAGCAGCCACAAACAGTTCAGAAATGATGATTAATAATGCTTGATCATTTCTCGCGTTCAGTATCACAAAGGCGTAACTGCAGTTATCGATTTCTCTTCATCGATTTTCTCTTAAGCTAATTACTTGACCGGGCGACTGTTATTTTTGACTCAGTAGAGAGTATTCATCACCGGAAGGATCGAAGTGAGCCATCCTAAAAATCGGACGTGAAAAGTTTTCGCTGCCGTCAAAAATGTCTTTTTCTGCCTATTCATTGTATTTAATTGTTGTAGTTTTATTATCAAAAGTTTTAGTGAAAAGAAGTGTCATGTAAAACAATAAATAGTGACTTGAATTGTGTTTCGGGTGCCGTGATTCAGTCCAGCTTCGTTTTGGAGGCCGTGATGCTCGGGCCGGAACACATTTTTCCATTCGGAGGTTACAGATGGCACATGTTTTAATGAAACAATCCGGTGAATTTGTTCCATTATTTTATGAATCGCGTTTTGATAGGTATCGAATCTATAATTGCCTTTTCACGGGTTTGCTTTGACGGAACTTGCTGCGTGTTTTCGTTACGGGAACTTTTTTTTTCGCCAATCTTCGGAGATAAACATTTTTGTTTGGTTCACGCATTCCGCCCTGATGATAGCTTGCTGATAGTGCGATACGATTGCTTGGCCGAGTATTATTCATATTTTAAAAAGTGTTCTAATCGCGATTCGCTTTTTTTTTTATTTTTATTTTTTTTTACGATCCAATGACCCTAGAGGGATTGATTCTGCTTTGTATTTACTTCTGAGCAGAAAAAAATCATCATAACAAGTGCCTAATAATAAATCCAGTAAAAAAAGGTTCTCTTTTGATTGCCGGCATTCAAAAGAATAAATTTACAACACTTAACCACAAATGCCCTTTGTCTATCGCTAGCTTTTCAGGCGAATCCTGACGTCAAACCTTTCCCATTCTCCTCCTCCGTAGCACTTATGAGGGTGTCGCTGAGTCGGTGGCCTCTCATTAAGTAAGTGCTACATCAACATTTCCTTCCCCTATCCCAAGTTACGGTAAATATGGGCGTGGCCGGGAATAGCAATATTCATGCTTTTGGTAATATTGTCCAAGATTAGGCCAAGGTTTACTCCCAAGCCTTGTTCCTGAAAGCAGTCTGGGTAAAATTATCAAATTACACATGAATGTTGCTAGTATCCAATCTACGAAGTATACCTTAACTTCGCTAACGCTAGTAGAGAGTATTCATCATCCTTCATCGTATTGAACCGTAAAATATTTCGAACATCGATTGAATTTCGTGTAATACTACAAAGATAAAATCAACGAAGAGAAATCGATCACTGCAGATGTTGGCGCTCAAGAATCCAACTGGCAACTCGGTTTAAGGCGTAGTTTGACAACGTAAAGGTGGTCGCCAGTCTACGATCCACTGACATTACTGTCATCGTGGTGACTAAGCATCTTGTGACACAACCAACAAGTAGGAAGCTCAACTTGTTACAATCTATTAGAATTTGGAAGACTATTTGGGAACGGCCATAGATTCTCGATTAAGAAGTAAGGTAGGTAATAGTGTGCAAAACGATACAACATATCATTTATACTATGTTTCCATAGGTAGCCTAAATAGCCAACAATCGCGAAGTGAATTTGACAACTAGAGTGTATACCACATTATTCAGTAAGCGGGATCTGAATCCCTTTGATACAGATTAGATGCATAATCATTTCTCTAGTTACAGAGGCCAGAATAGCCTAAATACTGAAACGTTGATATTGGGACAGAACAACTGAGAAGTCCACTGAATTGTAAGATGACAATCTAAATATTTAATATGACCTCCTTATGAACTGCTCACCAATATTTTCAGCTTTGAAGCAATAAATAAACAGCTCTCAAACATCAGTGTAAACCATCGTCCTATATCAACAACTTCAAAGAACTCATGGCGAACGAAAACGATTCCATTGGCACGCCAGATCCGATCAACTCGGGATGCGTTGTTTGTATTAGATCTCATACGGTGGACGATTTCGTGTGCTGCGATAAATGTAACCGCTGGTGGCATTTCTCTTGTGCTGGAGTGACAGCTTCAGTAGAGAATCGCGATTGGGTCTGCCCGCGATGCCTTCCGGATCCAGACGTCGTAGCATCGATTATCTCATCTGCTGGATCAGTTACTTCTAGCCAACGGCGACGCCATGAAGAACATCTAGCTCTCCTGGCGGAACAACAACGATTAGAGAGGCAACAATTGCAACAGGAGCACGAACTGCAACGGAAACATTTGGAACAAAAACGCCAACTATTATCGGTCCAAGATGTATATGAGAACCGCAGTATTCGTAGCCGCCGTAGCGCTGGTAATTCACGTACCAGTCAATGGGTAGACAAGCACGCAGACGTCACACCGGCGTACGTAGAAGAAGGCGCAGTGGGAGGAATTCTGGCCCAGCAGGACGCCAAATCGTCACCGGTGAACGGCAAGCAGCAATTAGAAGGTCAGAACCCTTCGGAGTCGCAGATCGTCCTAGATCTTCAAAATAAGCTCAAACTTAACGAAGCCGAATCTCGTCAACAAATCGAGATTCTCAAAAATCAACTCGAAAAGCTCCAAACCGAGCTACTAGAGAGATCAGCGGACAAATCGGCCCCGTTAGTGTCTCAAAAGGGTACAATTCCAAAAAGCCGCCCGGATTTGCCGAATATGCCACCGGTACCGACACCTCTGTCCAATCCGATCAATTGGGAAATATCTCCCGTGGAAACCGGGACAATCAAAGCAGTAGGCCAAGAACAACAGCGTAACCGTAAATTCAGCAGTCAAGTGAAGATGGGAACCGCAATAACGTTTCACATTCCGAGCAAAAAACCGACCGTTGCGGACTTAGAGCAAAAGCAACCTCTTCCTACTGAGGTGATCAACCAAACAGGTACACGAAAATCAATCACGACTACTCGACCACTCACTCACCCTCAGCAAGCCTATCAAGTCAGTAATATGAATCGCATAAGTAGATGAAAAACTGAATTTAGTACTATACCATTTAATTCCACTAGAGTTTGTATCCTTTGACATATACGCGTATTTCGACCTCAACTGTAAGGCCGTCTTCAGTGTCGTGTACTAAGTCGAGTCTAGTACACGACACTGAAGACGGCCTTCCAGTTGAGGTCGAAATACGCGTATCTGTCAAAGGATACAAACTCTAGTGGAATTAAATGGTATAGTACTAAATTCGGGTTTTCATCTACTTATAGGTATTCTACTAAACAGCTCGAAGATTTATTATCATGAATCGCATGCCTATCGTCAATCAGGCAAGCTCGTTCGATTTTCCCTCACAAGTAACACCGGGCCTCGGAACCATGACCAGAAATATACCATCACCGGAACAACTAGCCGCTAGACAGGTCCTTCCTCGCAATCTGCCAGTATTCTCCGGGGACCCCGCTGACTGGCCAATATTTATCAGTAATTATAACTACACCACGGAAGCGTGTGGGTACAGCGAAGGAGAAAATATGATTCGATTACAGCGCTGCCTCAAAGGTGTCGCATGGGAATCGGTGAGAAGTAGGCTGATCCTCCCAGCATCCGTTCCGCAGGTGGTCGAGTCACTGCGAATGCGCTTTGGTCGTGCTGATCTGCTGATCGAATCCCTCATTGAAAAGGTCAGAACGTCTTCGATGTTGAGAGCAGATAAACTTGACACGCTGATAGAATTTGGAACATTGGTTCAAGGACTCTGCAATCACATCATTGCAGCTGAACTGCTGGAACAACTCGAAAATCCAACGCTTCTCAAGGACCTAGTGAATAAACTCCCAGTCGACTACAAAATGAAGTGGGCAAGCTATCGAAGACATGCTGGTGTTGTCAATTTAGAAACATTCAGCGTGTTCATGGCCGGAATTGTAGAAGACGCATATAGCGTATCCACCTTTGCACCAAGTGAGCGGTTAGGTAGACGTGAGAAGCAACACACCGACAGAAGCTTCATACACAACGAAGCCAGTAGGAACGATGTGGATCAACACCAAGAGGAAAGAACTAATTCGCGAAATATTTCTGGGATCATATGTTCCTTCTGCCAGCAAACTGGGCATCGTACGAGAGAGTGTCAATCCTTCCTGGCTTTAACTGTCGACGAACGCTGGAATCAGGTGCACAACCTAGGTCTATGTCGGACATGTTTATTTGGACACGGGCGTAGAACATGTCGTAGCACTAACCGATGTGGAGTAGACGGCTGCTACTTTCGTCATCATCCACTTTTACACTCTCCTTCGTCCATTGTCAGGAACACCCAGACAGTTGAGCATAATATCCATCTACAGCAGGTCGATTTAGTCAAACTGTTCTTTCGCATCATTCCGGTAACGCTCCATGGGCCGACAGGAAGTATCAGCACGTTTGCCTTCTTAGATGAAGGGTCGTCGCTCACAATGATAGAAACCAGCTTGGCGAACCAATTAGGGATCGACGGATACGAACATCCGCTTTGCTTAAAATGGACGGGCAACGTTACGCGTGATGAGAAGCAGTCCTGCAGAATCGCTGTAGAGATATCAGGGATAAGGAGCGAAAAACGATACTGGATGCGAAACGTTGGAACTGTTCCATCATTGAGCTTACCTGAACAAACTCTGCCGATACAACAAATGAGAGAGTACTACACCCACCTTCGCGGAATACCAATTGACGGATATCATGACGCTGTGCCTCGTCTGTTAATTGGAATCGATAACCTTAAGCTAGCACTACCTTTGAAAGTGCGAGAAGGAGAAGAGGGACATCCAGTCGCAGTGAAGACCCGTTTAGGGTGGTGCGTCTATGGTGGGAAACGAGATAGCCGTCACGAGCCAATTAACTTCCATATTTGCGAATGCGAGAATGGGAACGTAATGGAGGAAACAATTAATGTATATTTCGCAACGGAAGAGGTGGGTGCTCGCCCCCTCGTTGAAGGATTGTCAAACGAGGAGCAACGAGCTCAGCAGATATTAGAACAAACCACAATCCATACCGGTGAAAGGTATGAATCGGGACTCCTGTGGAAGTATGACCACTTTGAGGTTCCAGACAGCTATCCAATGGCTGTCAAAAAGATGCAATGTCTGCAGCGTAGGATGGACAAAGATCCGACACTGAAGGAAGAACTCGACAGACAAATTCAAGCATACAGTGAGAGGCAAAATAAAGTGCCCACCTTACCAGTTTTCGAATTTCTCTCATTGATTTGGTTCAAATTAAAGTTAACACACCTAAATCTTTTGTGATATTTTATTTTTGATGTTCTTTTAAAGTTGCACTTACGAAATTTTGATAAAAAAAAGAATTTTACTTAAAGAAAAAGAAAATCAATTTGTATTGAAAAAAAAGTAGTGACAAAAATAAGTGCCCACTTCCTTCTTGGCCCCAGAAAAGATGATTTAAGAAAAATAAAAAGCAATTTAATAGTTAATGTGTCCTCCTTTGGCCTTAAGGACTTGCTGGAGGCTCTTCGGCATGCTTTTCACCAGGTTTTGTAGGTGTTGTGGATCTAGTTCTTCCCAGGCGCGCTCCAAGGCTTCAAAATAATTATTTTTGTTGGTAACACCAGTTTTTTCAACCCTGGCATCGAGAATCGCCCACAAATTCTCGATGGGGTTGAGGTCTGGGCTTTGTGGAGGCCATTCCAGCGGTTTAATCCGACAAGACCGGAAAAAAGACTTGGTCTTCTTTCCAGTATGCTTCGGGTCGTTGTTCTAGAGAAATATGAATTTCTCTTCAAGGCCCGTCTGGATCAGCGAAACCTCCAGATTTTCCAGCAAGATGTTAATGTAGGAATCTGCCATCATTATTCCGTCGATTTTCACGAGGTTTTCTACTCCACTCCATGAAAAACACCCCCAGACCATCACATTTCCTCCTCCATGCTTCACCGTTCCTTGGATGTGGTGCTCTGCATCACACACGAGCCCGCCGCTCTCGGTTAGACAGCTCGAGCTTCAGGAGCGCCACATCCAAGGAACGGTGACGCATGGAAGTGTGATGTGATGAAATGTGATGGTCTGGGGGTGTTTTTCATGGAGTGGAGTAGGAAGCGTCGTGAAAATCGACGGAATAATGACGGCAGATTCCTACATTAACATCTTGCTGGAAAATCTGGAGGTTTCGCTGATCCAGACGGGCCTTGAAGAGAAATTCATATTTCTCTAGAACAACGACCCGAAGCATACTGGAAAGAAGACCAAGTCTTTCTTCCGGGCTTGTCGGATTAAACCGCTGGAATGGCCTCCACAAAGCCCAGACCTCAACCCCATCGAGAATTTGTGGGCGATTCTCGATGCTAGGGTTGAAAAAACTGGTGTTACCAACAAAAATAATTATTTTGAAGCCTTGGAGCGCGCCTGGGAAGAACTAGATCCACAACACCTACAAAACCTGGTGAAAAGCATGCCGAAGAGCCTCCAGCAAGTCCTTAAGGCCAAAGGAGGACACATTAACTATTAAATTGCTTTTTATTTTTCTTAAATCATCTTTTCTGGGGCCAAGAAGGAAGTGGGCACTTATTTTTGTCACTACTTTTTTTTCAATACAAATTGATTTTCTTTTTCTTTAAGTAAAATTCTTTTTTTAATCAAAATTTCGTAAGTGCAACTTTAAAAGAACATCAAAAATAAAATATCACAAAAGATTTAGGTGTGTTAACTTTAATTTGAACCAAATCAATGAGAGAAATTCGAAAACTGGTAAGGTGGGCACTTTATTTTGCCTCTCACTGTATATCCAGAAAGGATACGCTCATAAAGCAACTACAGAAGAACTATCTGTAGTAGATCCGCGACGCATGTGGTTTTTGCCCTTGGGAGCGGTAGTCAATCCAAGAAAACCTACCAAGGTTCGATTGATCTGGGACGCTTCTGCCAAGGTCGATGGCATATCACTCAACAGCATGCTGTTGAGAGGACCCGACCAACTATCGTCTCTCCATTCCGTCGTATTCCGCTTTCGGCAGCATAAGGTGGCCGTGGTTGGTGACATTAAAGAAATGTTTCACCAGATATGCATAAGTAAGTCCGATCGTTATGCACAGTGCTTCTTATGGAAAACCGGTGCATCGCAAGAGCCGGATATAATGGTGATGGATGTGGCCACATTTGGAGCCACTAGTTCTCCGGCGACGGCGCAGTTTGTAAAAAATACGAATGCCATGAGATTCGCCGGAACCTTACCGAGAGCTGTCGACGGGATCATCCATAGCCACTACGTGGACGATTATCTCGACAGCTTCCCAGATGAAGAACAAGCCAAACAGGTGGCTACCGAGGTCCGAGAAATACATAGAACAGGTGGATTTGAAATCCGCAACTGGGGCTCCAACAGCAAAATTGTTCTGGAACACTTGGGCAATGGACAGGAAGAAGCGATAAAAAGCCTGAACCTAGAAAATAATGTGGTATCAGAACGAGTCCTGGGCATGCTTTGGAGAAGTAAAGAAGACGTAACTTGCTTTGAGACGGCTATGCGAGAAACCATAAAAAAGATCATTGAGGCAAATACCAAACCAACCAAGCGCCAAGTGTGTCACCGAACTCTGATGATGTTGAGGAGTGTTATCAAGCCTGCCTCACATAGGTGCGACCCGAATCCTACCTTATCCCTCTAACCTGAGCCTGATTCTGGATTCAATGTGAGATGCTCAGAAAAGAAATCTAGAATGACTCCAACAATGTTTCTCCATAGTAATTTCCATATAAACCTACATTGTCATTGGGCCACCTTTAAATCACCACCTAGAAAGCTGAAAATTTCACAGAACACTATTTTTATGGTAAGGATCGCAAGGAACATATGGGAGATTGGATTTTCAAACATTTTAAATTTTGAACCGCGTTACTCCAACATGCATAACCTGATCTGTCATAATAATATCAAATGCCAGAAAAGATCGAATTCCTTCGTGGCTTTGTCATTCTGAAAAAGGTACAATATATGGTTTGTTCATGTTAACCGAAAGGTCCCCTGATGAGTGCTTTCAATCAGTTCGAACAAGGTGCTCATACACACGTATGCACTCTCGAAGCTAGATAGCATCAATTGCGTTATTCACGTGCTTGGATGCACGAATTACGGCAGTCGAGTTTGGCATTTCATGTTTTCTGTCAAAAACTGGGTCCACCTGGTTTGCTAGACAGAATTGATAACAAAATGAACTAGAGCCACTTGGGCTGTTCCATTTTGCAAAAGTCTGCAAAGATTGATAGTTATTGTTCTTATGTGCATCAGATCTATGCAAACTATTGCCACTAATTAAACTTGGAAGGATTAAGCTTTTTGTTATCTAAGCATGAAAAAAAACCCAGCGAATCATTCAAAAGTCGCCGTCTGTTGAGAGTGGATACGAGTTACTGACACTGAAGAAGGCTACAAGTGGTAATCGAAATACGCGTATATGTCGCAGGATGTTGCAAGTAGAGCGGCATTAAAAGGTAAGGGCAAGCACCAATTTTCGACCCATCACTAAATTTCGACCCATTCATACGATTTTGGCCTACTTTGCATGAAAATCCAAAAATTAGCACAGAATACTTGTGGGTCAAAAATTAGTGCTTTCTCTCTACAATACTAAGTATACTTTCAGATTAGGGGATTTTTTTTATTATCGTACAAATTGGGCCGAAGGGTCTCAGATTTTCATGAAACTTTTTCCACAGGCAGGGCTCATGGATATATGAATAAAAAAAATTGAGAAAAATTCAGGGTCGCCTATTTTTCCGGAAAACTCAGGTGGAAATTCTTTGTTTTCCCTTGACACTACTTACTTTGAAAAATCATAACTCAAGAACTAAGCATCGTGGAAACAAAGTTTTTATATGAAAATTTAAGCAAATTTTCTCAAAAATCCAATAAAAATATGAACTGGAAAAAGTTTTCCAAAAAATTTTCCTCCGTTGGGAAAATTCGTAAAGAAAAGCCGGAAAAACTATGCCCGAACTCGTGGAAAATTTTCAAAAAAATATTTTCGAGAAGGTAATTTTATAAGCTTTAATCACTGAAATTTTTGGAATGCACTATTTTTCGTTTTTGAGTTATGGCCAATTTTGTGAAAAATGTCCAGATGTGCCATATAAGACTTTTCTTTGAAAAATCATAACTCAAGAACGAAACATTGTAGAAACAAAGTTTTTATATGAAAATTTATATATTTCTCAGAAATCCAAAAAAAAATATGAGCTGGAAAAAGTTTTCCACAAAATTTTTCACCGTTTTTTTGTTCCTGAGTTATGGTCAATTTTTGGTGAAAAATGACCATATTAGCCTTTTCTTTGAAAACCCATATTTCAATCGAAGCATCAGAAAAACAAGGTTTTTTTTTATCAAAGCAATAGGGTAACGACTCTTTATTTCGTTCATAACCACTAACAGTTGGCACCAGCGGCAAAAATTGCAGACAACAACCTTTCAAACATTCAGTTTCTCTTACCGGCCGCCGAGCGGCGACACTGATGTTTGTATTCCTCTCACTGATCGCGCTACTCTGGATTCTCAAATTTCTCAAACTTTCAACACAAGCGCATGGAAGAATGGTAATCGGAGAGCTGTCAAAACGTATGGAAAATAATGAAAATCGTAAATTGCTCGCAATTAGGAAACTGAATCAAAAAAGTAGTGATTAGAAATCAAGTGTAAAGTGAAAACATAACTTTTTGTGTTTAGTTCATCTTCCGTGGTGCTTTCTTTGCTTTCAGGATACTACCATTGAAAAAGAGCCATCTATTGGCTTTTCAGTTTTGAATATCGCCCTATTGCAAATTTTCTAAAAGATCTGAAAGAAACGATATGGGATTGGTTTCAATGAAGTATAAGTCGGATTGGATTATATTTTTCATGAAACATTACACCGTTAAGCAAAGCTGAAAAAACTGTTTCTTTTCCATTTCAAGGTATTCTTTCTTTTCTATGGAACAAATAAGATTCTTTTTATATTTTTCTTTAATTTTATTTATTCAATTATTCAGTACAGAACTTACATTTTATCTTAAAACTATATATTTTTTCAACCGGGAAGATTGCCATTGGTTGCTACCACCAGAAGATTTTCGTTACTTTGTAGTATAAGGAACAAAGCATGCTGTATTTTCTTGGTTTTCATGTGCATCTGAGAATTCACTCGCAAAAATGCTTCGTTCGTCTTTTGGAATAAATGAATGATATTTTTTGTTCCAGGAATTGGAACAAGATTAGAAAATCTCTCCTGAAGTAATTTTTCAGCCTCTTTTCCGCAATCCACCGAACTCCATTCGAATGAAGCTTACTGATGAGGCCTTGGCTGATCGATCGTAGATTTGTCCTTACTGATTTATGGCCGTCCAGTCCGAAGGGGTTACAGCATAAAGAATTGTATTCGTAAAATTGAACTTTGTCCATTTCAACAGCTTCGGGAAAACTTTTTTCACTTTACAAAAAATAATAACGAGGAATATACAGCTGATAGACAGCACTTTCTCACTGCTCTTTGTTAGTTTTTGGTGATTTTATGATTCTCAAGCCATTTCAACGCTTTAAACTTGAATTGGTAAATACCTATTTGTCATATTGTCTACCCATTTATTTAACTGTCAATTTTGTAGTTACCTAACAGGAAAAATTTGCCTACATTCTGATTGAAGAAAACTTTGTTTCTATGTAGTTTCGTTCTTAAGAAATTTTGTTTATGAACTTATAAATTTGTATATATATATGGTTCAAACAGCTCATCCTAGCAATATTTAATCATGTTTTAGGAACGAAAAATGAGCGTATTGAAAAATATTGTAGGATTGGATCTTATTGATCGCTCTTTTCAAATATACTTTGTTTGAAAGCTGGAATAGCTAATCGGGTTTTAATTGTTTGTTTTCGTAAACAGTGAAAAATGTCCTGGGAAACTGATTCCATTTCAAAAATTTCATATTTTTGAGATAATTTGAATCCGGTTCGACAAGTCATGATGAGTCTTGAGTCATGATTTTTAAACGAAAAGGCATGTATGGAAAATCTTTGCATTTTTGACAAAATTGACCATAACTCAGGAACTAAAGAAAAGTACATCCTAAAATGTTACCAGAATAGAAGTTTATAAAGTTTCTTTCTTAAAAATATTTTATTAAAACATTTCCGCGAGTTCGGGCATAGATTTTCCAGCTTTTCTTCATAAATTTCCCCAACGGTGGAAAATTTTGTGGAAAACTTTTTCCAGTTCATATTTTTTTATGGATTTCTGAGAAAATTTGCTTAAATTTTCATATAAAAACTTTGTTCCTACAATGTTTCGTTCTTGAGTTATGATTTTTCAAAGAAAAGTCTTGTATGGCACATCTGGACATTTTTCACAAAATTGGTTATAACTCAAAAACGAAAAAAAAGTGCATTCCAAAAATTTCAGTGATAAAAGCTTATGATTTTTCAAAGTAAGTAGTGTCAAGGGAAAACAAAAAATTTCCACCTGAGTTTTCCGGAAAAATAGGCGACCCTAAGTTTTTCTCAATATTTTTTTATTCATATATCCATGAGCCCTGCCTGTGGAAAAAGTTTCATGAAAATCTGAGACCCTTCGGCCCAAACCCGTACGGTAATATAAAAAAATCCCCATTATCTTTATTGAGATTCTGCTCAGAGAGTACGAATACGTAATAGTAGTTTACGGAACAAGTTGCAGAAAGACGATTTTTACAGCACGAGTCGTAAATTTATCCTACGAGGCTTGCCGAGTAGGATAATTATGACGAGTGCTGTAAAAATCAAGTTCTGTAACGAGTTACGTACAACATTTTTTGCAATTTCGTAGAAGACCATTTGAGGGTATCAGAAATTATATCGGAATGCATTCACCATCGTTTTACAATTTCTGAAAAATTGTTGTGTAATGATTCATTACGCAACTCAAAACAGTTGCGTAATGAGAAAGCGTTGCGTAATGAATCATTACAGCACTGGTTTCAGTTGCGTAATGACTATTCCCGCACTGCATACTTCAGTGCAGGAAAGTAGGCCGTTTCATGTAAGATTGGCGTGAGGAAAAACAGCCTATTACGATGAGAAATTGCAAAAAATAATTAAAAGAATAGTAGTACGGCCGTGTCCAAAACGGACGACATAGCAAATAAAAAAAAAGAATAGTAGTACCGTTAAACTGAAAACAATTTCATAAGTGTCTTCCCAAATTTGCAATTTCCTGTTTCCACTCCCAACAAAGAGTGTCAACCGTCTGGCCAAAATTAACAAACCCGAATTTATTACGCTTCCACGTCCAACTGAAAAACACGTGCATGTCGTCATCGCCACCATCATCTTCGCCAAACTCGTCTCGTGGTCGTCGCCGCCGTCTTCGGGTTTCAGATATGGAACCAAATTGGGCCACCCACACTTGCGCGCCATTGGCCACTGACTGACCGACCGATGGTTCATCTTACACTTACGCCATCCCCGCCGGATCAGTCGTCGGTCGAGTCTGCGTGGCCAAAAACGATCGATAAATCACCTCGCGAGGGGTCCATCCCCCCACGTCCAGACGCTAACCTCCCCTCCCAAAACCCCCCTCAAACCGGTGAAAGTCCACTCGAACGTCAGTACGCTCACATTAAGCTTAATTCAGTCTTTTTAACGTCCAATTACCGGCTCAAACAAATCACTTAACACACTGCTGGCAGGTTGCTCGGTCCCGATATGTGTACTGCGCAATGCTTGCATGCGGTCAGTGTGTGGACTTGCTGTAGGTACTAGTGGTCGAAAACTCATCGCAATCGTTCGGATGATTCGTTGAGCGACGTCGCGTGCCTTTCGGCTCCCGAAGGGGGGCAGCTGCGATTTCGAAATGCGCTCCCGGATGGACTCAGAGCTCGGAATAATTGCAATTGCACCATCATTGGGAGTAGGAGGCACTCACCGCGTGGAAGGAGGAAATGATTTAGCCGTTGGCGGTCAGTGGATTTAGGTTGTTTACAGCACATTATGGGAGTAGTTTTGGGAAATAAAACTATGGGAGTATGTTAAAGGTCCTAGCATTACAGCAAATATTAATACAATATTGTAGACCATCAGCGCTTTCTTATTATCAACAGTTAACTCTGATTCCTACATTTTAACACGTATCGATCTTATTGAACAACGTTTGCCAACTGAAAACTATAGGAATCAATGGAGCTCTAATGGGTTTTCCCCTGCGTATTTGTTTGTTTTCATAGAATAAACGTACTTACTTAAGTACTTACTTATTTGGTTTTACATCAATTTTCTTCATAAAGCGTCACCAACAATATTTCGCCAATTCACTCGGTTCATGGCCGCTTCTCTCCATCCTCGACTTGACTCACGCTCTCCAGGTCCTGGTGCACCTGGTCAATCCACCTAGCTCGCTGTAGCCCACGCCTTCTTATTCCGACCGGATTCGTAGCGAACACCATCTTTAGAAGGTTGTTGTCCTGTATTCTTGCAACCCAGCGTATCCTTCCAGCTTTAGCTACCTTCACGATACTGGGTTCGCTGTAGAGTTGAGCGAGCTCGTGGTTCATCCTTCGCCGCCACACGCCGTTCTCCTGCACGCCGCCGAAGATCGTCCTTAGCACTCGGCGTTCGAAAACCCCAAGAGCTTGCAAGGCCACGTCTCATGCCCGTAGATGACTACCGGTCTTATGAGCGTTTTGTACATCGTGCATTCGGTGCGGGGGTGAATCTTTCTTGATCGCAGTTTCTTCTGGAGCCCATAGTAGGCACGACTTCCGCTGATGATGCGCCTTCGTATTTCCCGACTAACATTGTTGTCAGCCGTCAGCAAGGATCCGAGGTAGACGAACTCGTCCACCACCTTGAAGGTATCCCCGTCTATCGTTACACTGCTTCCAAGGCGGGCCCTGTCGCGCTCAGTTCCGCCAACCAGCATGTACTTTGTTTTCGACGCATTCACCATTAGCCCGACTTTTGTTGCTTCGCGTTTTAGGCGGGTGAACAAATCTGCTACCGTTTCAAATTTTCTGCCGATAATATTCGTGTCGCCCGCAAAGCAAACAAATTGTCCGGATCTCGTAATAATCGTGTCTCGCCTATTAAGTCTGGCTCTCCGCATGACACCTTCAAGCGCAATATTGAACAACAGGCACGGAAGTCCGTCGCCCTTTCATAGTCCCCACCGAGACTCGAACGAACTGGAGTGTTCGTCCGAGATCTTCACGCAGTTTTGCACACCGTCCATCGTTGCTTTAATAAATCTTGTGAGCTTCCCGGGAAAGCTGTTCTCGTCCATGATTTTCCATAGCTCTACGCTGTCGATACTATCGTATGCCACCTTGAAATCGATGAACAAATGGTGCGTAGGGACCTGGTACTCACGGCATTTCTGGAGGATTTGCCGCACGGAAAAGATCTGTTGTCGAGCGGCCGAAACCTGAAACCTGCTTGATAACTTCCCACGAACTCGTTTGCTATAGGTGATAGACGACGGAAGAGAATCTGGGATAGCACTTTGTAGGCGGCGTTTAGGATGGTGATTGCACGATAATTTTCACACTCCAGTTTGTCGCCCTTTTTGCAGATAAGGCATATAACGCCTTGCTTCCACTCCTCCGGTAGCTGTTCCGTTTCCCAGATTCTGACTATCAGCCGATGCAGACAAGCGGCCAACCTGTCCGGGCCCATCTTGATGTGTTCGGCTCCGATACCATCCTTGCCAGCGGTCTTGTTGTTCTTGAGCTGTTGAATGGCATCCTTAACTTCTCCCATCGTGGGAGCTGGTGGGTTTCCACTGTCCGCTGTGCTGACGTAGCCATCGTTTTCGCTGTCCTGACCTTCTGTGCCTATGTTCTCTGCGCCATTCTGGTGTTCATCGCAGTGCGGCTTCCACCTTTCGATCACTTTGCGTCCGTCCGTCAAGATGCTCCCATCCTTATCCCGGCACATCTCAACTCGCGGCACGAAGCCTTTGCGGGATGTGTTGAGCTTCTGATAGAACTTCCGCGTTTCTTGAGAACGGCACAGCAACTCCATCTCTTTTCATTCCACCTCTTCTAGGCGGTGCTTCTTGTCCCGGAATAGGCGGATTTGCTGTTTCCGCTTTAGTCTGTATCGTTCCACGCTTTATCGCGTACCATGCTGCATCAATAAACGTTTGCAGTTCTAATCTCGAAGTGAAGCAATTTATTGAAGACATCTCGATGAACTGTACCGTGATGCATCAATATCCGGACGCTTAAGCTCAATTGTCTTATAGACAGTTTTATATTAGATCTAGGTAATAATGATGAATTTTACGTTTAAAATTACAATTATAACATGGAAATTGCTGATATAGTGAGGTATGTTCTGTCCTCAAATCCGGACACCAGAAGTAAGCCTTGTATTCAAATCCGGACACTTTCGAATCAAAATCCGGACAGCTGAATCTAACATGGAAAAAATGTATAAATAGTATTGAAGCATAGCTTTAATCGATTAAATATCTCTTTCATGAGAACTTTAAGCACGAACGAGCACCATCCTACACGGTTAAAGAGCAAATAAACATAATTAAGCTTTGGTTACCACACCTGAAGCCAAAGATATCCTATTCGGCGCAGTGGGATCGAATTGTTGCGATGATGATTTGGATCGATCGTTTTTAAGCATCCGAATGGCATTCTGTTCACTAGTTACACTTTTTACAATAATATTGTACGAATATTGTAATGATGTTATTTAATTACACTCTCGAAAAAGTAACAGTTACTACTTCAACATAATGTCTGGATTTGAAGACACTTGGCTGTAATTCCGGACAATCTTTTATCACGACATTAAAAACATATTTACACTATATTTTAAGGCTGCGATGTAGCCAAATCCTTGAATACCGTAAAATTGGGTGTAATTGATCAGAAGGGTCAAATTGATCATCGTATCACACGATTGTATTTATTCGTAATGGAGCACAAATATCAATGTAATCTGCAGTAAGTGAACGTTGTTTGTTGTAACTATTGTCGAATTGTGTGTTGTAAAGTTTTTTGCGTTAAAGAAAGTTTATTACTATGAAAATAATGTAAAATTTCAAAATCATGCACGGTGCAGTATTGACAAACACCTATAAACTTCTATTTCTAAGCAAGGATTTGAACATAGTATAAACCTGAAAGTTTGTAAGGATTCTTGAGATATATCCCCAAACCAGATTTCTTCACCAAAACTCGTACCAATTAGCTCAAATTGCTTAAAAAATTGAATTCCTGTTAGATTTCATTGAATTCCTTAGGAAATTGCATACATTTAGGCGAATTTCGTGTAATTCTTAAAATTTAACTATACGTTATTTATATAAATATTGCATTGTTAAGAATTTGACAAGCATATTCGGATTCAGGGAGCTCAAATTTATCATGTAGAGTTATTTTGGAAACTAACAATAATGGCACTGACAAGTGATCAATTTCACCCCGAAATGAGGTCCCCTGATTTTTTATTTTAGAGATATTTGTTAACACTAAAATGACATTTGTTAGAAAATTTCGGTACATGAGTCGATGAGGCTCACATTCGTACTTGTTTTCCTGCATTTAGTTGTTTGGCATTGTTAACATTATAGAAAACAGACTAGGAAAACCGTGAAAATTGATCAATTTCACCCGAAATCACGGTATTCATCGCTTTCACTTTTTATTGCAAACACTAATCAAACAGTATAGTTAGAGCTCGTTTCTGCTGCCTGTATGTTGTGAAACGTTATTTTTTTGGTTGTTTGGATATCAGGTACATGGCGTGACAAAGTAGGTATTGATGTATGCAATGATTCTTTTACACTCGTATGTGTGTAGTATACGCCTGAATTTCCTTTACTGTGTAATGTACTGATAGAAGAATGAATATGATTAATTGAACTCGTCGAATACAACCGTCACTGTCCGACAGCAACACCATGGCACATCCTCTCTTTCATCGGTGGTTCGTCGGTGGTGGGTGGCTCTCACCCGGAGAACTATTTGAAATTTCTTCAATAGATACGCATTACATGCAACTATTCACCAACTTATTAAATTTGTAATTCACTTTTCTGCGATCTAAAACACCGGCATACTACATTGACGACGAAAATTTGATTCGCGAAAATTTTCACTTCACTGTATCTATGTTTGTTGGAGTAAATATTCCCTAACAACCCCTTAGAAACGGTAGAGAGAAAAGCAGTGTATACAAACCCGCCAGCTAGCCAACTCGTCAGCTGTCACTTCCACCTTTCCCCACACCGCGCAGCCACTGACTTTAACCTGTCGTTAAACAGACCTTGGTTTTCATATTTATTATTTAGCTGGCAATGCTAACTAGATTACAAATGATAGTGAAATGATCAGCAGTGTTAACAGTATAAGCTAAGTATCCTGTTTCGCTCAAGAAAAGTAAAGAAATTCCTTGACTGAAAGGGTCAAGAAATTTCCTACAGAGAGCCCCCTTTGAAGTGACATTTCTTCTCAACTGCGTACTGCGATCAGAAAAAAGTGATTTTCTTGACCATTTCTTGGGAGAAATTTTCCACGCATCGAGATAGGCGATTCCTTTTCTTGTCAGTAGCAAACCGGCCTATAAGTTAGGTGTAAAACCAAACAAATAACCATTCAATTTATCTTCTAATTGATACATGTTATCAGAGTGTCCGGATTTTGATTCACCACGGTACATAATTCTCATGTTAAGTGATATTGTAGTGTAGCTGATGAACGGTGATGTTTTACTATTCAGTATGACAATTTTTGTTTTAATGAATTACGTTTTTGGTTTATGGCTGGTTTTAAGAGCGTTCTTCGACGACCCGAGTAACACACATGTTATAATTAAGGCAAATCAACTTATGTATGACTAAATATAATCTTATAAGAGTTAATCTGCATCAATTAAAACATGTGTGTTCCTTGGGGATATACGATTGTACGGGATGAAACAAAATATACAAATGAACTCAGAAAAGCAGCGTTTTATGCGAGGGAACTCATCAATCTGACGATTTTATCCACCGTGTTTTGCGGGTTTTATGTGATTTGCATGAATAAACGAGTTATTACGTGAACTTTGTTGCGACTTCTGGTTGTCTGGGTCTTCTTACAGTTTATTGCGAAACTACCGGCACAGAATCCATCTTCATGTTATTTGTTTACAAAATATATTGGGATCATAATTAACGTTTGCATGTTTTCATGAAGTTAGTTCATGATTTAATGATCCTGCTTTATGATTTCATGACTCAAATTTCCACTTTTCATCACCAAAACTGGAATCATAAATGACAGGTATCTCAATCCATGAATAGTGTTCATGTTTTCATGAATTTTATTCATGGTTCCAGCATACATAGTTTATGATTTGATGGTTTGAATTTAGCTTTTTGGAAACGTAACGTACAGCTGGCGTTACGGTAAAAAGATTCATAATTTCATGACTTTTGGTCATGATGTATTTTCATAACATGAAAATACACCTTCCTCCCATAATCATGACCTTTTCTCCTTGTTTTGAGTGCCACGTTTTTACCCCTGTATGCTGGTCTATTATTCACCAATACAAAATCTATGACAAAGTCCTGTTTGGCTGTCTTGGTAGTGTTATTCGAACAACACGCCAAGCCGTTAGCCAAACAGAAGGAAGTTTCAAGTAATACTGTTTCATATGGTATGCCCTCTTCAACATCTAATCAAATTTATCTCGCCGTTCCCTAGTAGGGGAAGGGGTGGTAAAATGAACACCTTAAGGATATCATTTTGTTTTTGATAGAAAATCGCGGAATACACACTTAAATTATTTTACGAATTCCTGTAAAAATCTCAACAGCTGAACAGTTCGGTGAAATAAATTAACGGAGTACGGTAAATTTTTACAGTATTCGGTGAAAAATCACCGGTATCCGTATAATTTCGACGGAATTACGGTGTTTTATTTCACCGAACTGTTCAGCTGTTGAGATTACGGTGAAATTCACCGTAAGAGCTTAGTGTGTATGTACAGTTCTATCGCACAAGATCAAACAGAGGGATGTTAAAGCAGGAACAAGAATTCAGACTAAAATAAATGAATTTTCACGTATTTTTATCGCTAGCAAAAAACGATGGAAATGTTCATCTTACCTGCACTATGTGGGTAAAATAAACAGCTATTGGTGGTAAAATGAACATCAAGCAAAAAACTCGAAAATATGTTTATAAATGCTTGTAACCCAATCAAAAAGATATTTAACGTTTCAGATTTTACATCATATCACTACGATATTCACATCACCGAAAAACCTCAAGACCTCCGAGCTAAAAGTTACGTCAGCTCTAACTTTCAAACGTGGTTTTTTAAAATCTTAGTTTTAGTTGATATTTACACTTCAATTGACCTCCGTGTCAACCCATACACTATGATTTATGCTCTAAATCGTCTGTACGTGATAAAAAATTCATTGAAATTTGTTTTTTTTTTCTCGATAAGAGGTGTTCATTTTACCACCCCTGTTCATTTTACCACCACTTCCCCTATTCATTGCTTTCTTCTCCCTGCTCTCTCTTACTTCGAGCAAAATAGACCGATATGCCGGTAAATAAATTAATAGAAAATATTAGTAGAAAATCCAGTAGATTAGTGTTTCATAAAATGAAGTGAATCGAAGTCAAACCTTAAATTTCCATGATCCTAAATCTAGAAAAACAACCAAGTTAGTTAGACTTATGGTTGCCCCCACAATTTGAGCATACACACTTTTTGGAATCATCCTTCACTGGGCTGACTTGCTTAGCGTAAAGAACCTCCGCAAACCGAAAATTTCCTCTAGATTTCTAAAAATGTTCCCATGTCACACGGACATCGAACATAAGTCTTACTTCTTCTAAAGCTTTAATATTATTTAGATCACTTTTGTTAAAGTGAACTAAACACAATTTTTGAAAAAGCTCTTTTCAAAATGATTGCTTGGACTGGAAAAAATCCAAGTAAGTCATAAGTTCCACTTTTGATCTCTTCAGGTGACTTATAGTTAGTTGAGAGACCTTTTCAAACGACCTTGAACAAACGTTTAGTTTTGTCGTCATAAGTAAAAAAATGCTTCTGCTCTTCAAGATGTTTGATAAGAAGTTCGCGATCTTTAAGGGTTTCCAGCAAAACGCAACAGTCTCCTTTCTTCGCGATTTGGAAGGGAACCTTGATTCCCATAATGGAGTTCAAGATTTCCTGCCTAAATCCACCAAATTCAAAACAACTGACCACGATTGACGGCACTCTTCGTTTCCTTACTTGAATCAAAGAGCCTGGACTAGAGGCTGCTTTGATTTGGTGTTCGGAAAATTTAACTAAAGCATCGAACTGATTGCTCATTTCGATCCAATTATCAACATTAACCATTTCACCCTTGGAAAAAAGCGCGCATTCCACGTTTGATAACAGTATCAAAACCCACTTGTTCAGAGATTCATCCTTCCTTTTGTTCGTAATTGGGGATTTTTTTTTATTTCCGTACGGGTTTGGGCCAAAAGGTCAGGTGTTCAGTTTTTCTTAGCGGTGTAATTTTTCATGAAAAATATCATCCATTCCGACTTATACTTCATTAAAACCAATCCCATATCGTTTTTTCAGATGTTTTAGAAAATTTGCAATTGCTTTGGTTAAAAATCTTTGTTTTTCCGATGCTTCGATTGAAATATGGGTTTTCAAAGAAAAAGCTTATATTGGGCATAACTCAAAAATGAAAAAAAAAGTACATTTCAAAAATTTCAGCGATTAAAGCTTATGAAATTACCTTCTCAAAAATATATTTTTGAAAGTTTTCCACTAATTGGAACATAGTTTTTCCGGCTTTTCTTCACGAATTTTCTCAAAATTTTCCACCGTTTTCCGGGAAAATATACGACCCTACATTTTCTCAATTTTTTTTTATTCATAAATTGATGAGCCCTGCCTGTGGAAAAAGTTTCATGAAAATCTGAGATCCTTCGACCCACTTTGTACGGAAATTAACTACTGAATACCAAATTGAGGTATTCCATACCAGATAATTTCCAATACTTACAACCTGAATAAGGTATGAATGAGCCCTGCATAAGAGGTAAAATACCTCAAATAATACCTTCTGCATATTCTACAAATACCAAATTGATACTTAGATGAGGTATTTTTTTTATTTACTAAATAGTTTATTAGGCTCATTGGAAGACCTTAACGGAGCCGATTTTTCATGTTAGTTGTTTACAATCTATTTACACATAGTATTTTTGTTAGTTTTTTGCACAAAATGAACAAAAATGGTGTATTATTATTATAAGAACAGTTCACAGTTGAATTTTTGACTTTTTGATGAAGTTATTAACGATTTGCATATAGATGATATCCATATTTCCCAAAACATCTCTGATGGGTTGCGGAGCTCGATTTTCTCGTTCCAATTGTTGTAACAGGGATGGTCTTGTCTCTTTGAATTTCTCACATTGCCAAATAATGTGATCAATGTCTTCGTAGCTCAGGGAACAATCGCAAAGGTTGGAGTTGACTATGTTTACTCTGAAAAGAGATGCTTTTAAAGTATAATGGTTCGATATTAGGCGAGACATATTTTTTACGAACAGTCTATTGCACTGTAATGTTGAAAACCAAGAAGAAAGACTAACTTTGGGTAGAATACTGTAACAGTATCTACCTAGTTCACTATTAGACCAACTATCTTGCCAAGACGACAAAGCTGTCTGTCTTATGATTGCATAAAAATCGCAAGCTTCTGGGCAATGTTGATACACATCACCATTTCGGGCTCCTTGCTTTGCAAGGGCATCAGCAAATTCATTGCCCTCAATCCCGCTATGCGACGGAACCCACATAAATGTGATCGTATATTGGCGTTTGGCAAGCCATGCCACGGTTTCCTTAATGTACAAAGCAATTAGACTTGTTTTCGTAGAAACTCGAATGTTTTTTAGGCTTTCTATTGAGCTTAAGCTATCGGAGCAAATGAGGTATCTTTTGGGTGGAAGAGATTTGATATAATCTACTGTAAATTTTACGGCTAATATAGATTGAACACGGAAACTCTAACTGAAAGCTTGCTTCGAAGTTACAATTGTAGACTCCGAATCCACAGTTATCAACTCCTAAAGAGCCATCCGTGAAAAACATCTCCTCTGCGTTAATGTTTGATAAATTCTCAAGGTATGCTTGTTTAGCTTGACATGGTAGTAACGGTTTCGGCAAATTCGCCAGATTTTGGACTAACGACGTATTGACGTCGATTTCAAATGGGCGTGCTGGCACTTCATAATCATAAAAATTGTCCGAGCTAGGGGAAGTTGGCAACACAAGACATTCTCGGTACGATCGAAGAAAATTTGACTGTGGGTGTATTCTGAACAGTTCATCTAATTGGATCATCACTCTAGAAGATGTTATGTGACAATTGGCTAAATACCTGCAATTCAATTCTAGAAACCGAATGTTCAGCGGAAGAACACCAGCTATCACTTCAACCGACTGAGTATGAGTAGAATTCAGCAAACCCAAGCATATCCTCAGCGACTTGAACTGAATCCGTTCGAGTTTGATGAAATGGGATTTAGCAGTCATGTGAAAAATGAAAGAGCCGTATTCAATTACTGATAGGATAGTCGTTTTGTACAATTTTATCATATCCGACGGGTGAGCTCCCCACCATGTCCCTGCTATGGTACGTAGAAAGTTTATTCTTCGTTGAAATTTTCGAACAACATATTGGACATGAATTCTCCAAGTACATTTTGAATCGAACCATAAACCGAGATATTTATAACAGAGGCTTTGGGTTATTCGAAGGTCATACAGATGTAACTGTAGTGGAGACAATGTTCGTTTATTCGAGAATACCACGATTTCCGTTTTTGAAGCAGAGAATTCCAATCCGAGGTTTTGTGCCCATATTGAGAGGTTATTTAAAGAGGTCTGAAGAGTTCCTTCCGAAAATTTAACATCTTTAGCAGTAGCCCATAAACATGCATCATCAGCGTATTGTACTAAAACACATCCGCTTTCAATGCTGCTATCTATATCACTAGTATAGAGATTGTAAAGCAGAGGGCTTAGAGAAGATCCTTGTGTTAATCCTAGACATGAGTTGCGGACATGTTTAACTTGAAAGTTCTGATAGAAATACATAGTTTTCAGCGACAAGAGGTTGAACAAAAAATCAGCTAACTGAACTGGAACTCCAAGCTTGCATAGCTTGTGGCATAGAATGTCAATTAGCACTGAATCGTACGCCTTTTTATATCAAGGAAAACTGCAGTCAATGCTTGTTTGGATCGAAATGCGATTTGAATATCAGTAGCTAATAATGCTTGGCAATCTCTAGTACTTTTTGCGTGGCGAAAACCATATTGCGTCGGAGAAAGTAGTTGATTTTTTTCAGCCCAAACTTCTAGTCTAACGAGGATCATTTTTTCGAGAATTTTACGAGTGCAGGATAGCAAACCTATTGGACGATACGACTGTGATATACCGGGGTCTTTACTAGCTTTGAGAATAGCAACAACCTTAATATTCCTCCAGGCTACTGGAATGGATTTGTTTTTGAAGATCCAGTTGTATGAACGAAGGAGGAGCTCTTTAGCAGGAGTAGGTAGATTTTTCAATAGAGAGAATTTGATTCCATCCATGCCAGGTGTAGAATTATTACACGATACGAGAGCGTTTTCTAAATCTGTGAAGCTAAAATCTTCTACTAGATCCATTGAAACCGTATCATTTTCAATGAATAACGGCGGTTGAGTAGACACAAAACAAGGGCTAACGTTTTCAGCAAACCGATCGATCCAACTCAAATCAAATTCTCGAATATCCGAAGGACTTGGATTAAAGTTTCTCAGCCTACGCGCTGTTTGCCATAAAATAAGCATGGCGGTATCTTTGGTCAGAGATTCTACGAACTGCTTCCAAAAATTACGTTTCTGATTTTTGAAAATCATTTTACTTTTGGCCTCTAACTTTTTATAATTCAAGAAATCTTGCATCAATCCAAACTTTCGGAACATTTTGAAGGCATCTGACCTCTGCTTGACAATATCAGTACACTCTTGGTCCCACCAAATTGTGGGAGCCTTAGTTTTGGAAAGTGACGAACGGATTGGCTTAGTTTGCGAGTTTTCGGCTGCCATCAAAATCAAGTTTGTTAGGAATCCGTGCAAATCCGGTTCCTGTACTGAAACGTTTTCAATTTCTGTTAAAATTTTCGAGGAGTATTTGGACCAATCAATATGTTTTGTCAGGTCATAGGGAACCACTAGTTCCCTTTTAGAGTTTGTACAAAATGATATGTGGATCGGCAGATGGTCGCTACCAGCAGGGTCATCAACAACATCCCAGACACAACTTAAAGATAAATTCGATGAGCACAGTGAAAGGTCGACTCTACTGTTACAAGATGGAGGACAGGCTATCCGAGTTACTTTCCCTGTGTTTAACACTGATAGGCGAAATTCGTCTAATATGTCGTAGATCATATTAGCTCTACTGTCATCTCTATCCTCCCCCCACGCACAACCATGGGAGTTAAAATCTCCGAGTAGAAATACAGGATGAGAAAGTTTGCTGTCTAACGTTCTTAAGACACTAGGTATCAATCTAGCTGATGGAGGAATATACAGGGAAGCGATTGAAAACACCATATTGTCAATCTCAATTTCAGCCGCAACCACTTCGATTGGATTAACATTTGGTAGATCTATACGACGAAATGAATAACAGTTCTTTATACCCAACATAACACCCCCTGCTCGGATATCTCGATCATTCCGAAGAATGTTGTAGTTCTGTAGATAAAAATTCAAATCCGGAGTAAGAAATGTTTCCGAGAGCGCGAAACAATCAACATTTAGCTTAAGAAGGAAGCACCTTAGATTTGCTATTTTTGGCAGAATACTTCTGCAATTCCACTGGAATACGGAAAACTTCTGGTTTAGAAGTGAGTTAGCCATCGATAGATACTAACAGTCCAAGGAGTGGCCATGATGAAATCAGTTTTTTCAGAAGGATGTTCAATATGGGTGTCAGTTTCAGGAGGATGTCTGTCCAAGCCGGAGTTAGCTGGAATATCTCCGAAAATAGCTTAACTATCTGGGTAACTGTTAAACCTACAGCTGTAGAGGAGTTTTCTGTGGAGCTGGCCACTCCAGGGAGGTTTGGAAAATTGGATTCTTTGTTTTGAAACTCAGGAGGTTTCCGGGAGGGTTGTGACAGACGAGAGGTGGATGGAAAATCAAGAAACGGTGGGTGCGAGCTAACGGATTGATGTTGTCGTGAAGCCAACGGTGCAACACATGGTTGATGATTGGAAGATTTGCTAGTTGGAACATTCATTACATTTTGAGACGACTGAATGGAATCTGGCTGATGATCGGAGGATTTGGTTCTCTTTGATTTTTTTGCTCGGGTTAACTTTTTGCGTTTCAAGGATTCCGAACGGCTACATACTGACTCATTTTCATCAATGTCTGACAGTTCACTGAGCGACGCATACGGGTTTTCATGACAGATGACGGAGTTAGGCAAATTACCGACTATATCAGCATAACTGAGTTTGGATTTTTGCCAGATTCGTGCTGTGGCAAATTGGGCACGTTTTTTGTAAGTAGAGCAATCGCGGTGCGATTCATGGCTCTTTTTACAATGGAGGCAGATGTTTTCTTGGATTGGACATGTGGCATCGTGATGAGATTTTCCACATTTCCCACAACGTTGTTCGCACAGAGTGGTTCCGTGTGGCCATACCGTTTGCATTTGTTGCAAAGCATAGGCTTCGGAGAATAGATTCGAACGGGGATCAAGACATTTCTGATTTCGAGAAAGTCCGGAAAGATTGTTCATTCGAACGTAACCCGGATAGAATAGGAGGGCTTGAACGATTTTCCATTTTCATCATCGGATGCAATGGCTAGCTGATTGCATTCCAAAACTGGAACCGAAGGGATACGAGGGTCTTTGAATTTGCCAACACCTTCATCCTTAAGGTACGACAGATCCATATCAGCCTGCTGAATTACGCCATCGATCTCCACTAAATTGCATGGAACATATACTCGATAGAGGCGAGACAAACGTTCATTAAGAGCAACATTATTTGCTTCTTCACGATTGGTCAGCACAACGCGGACCTTGCTGAAACCAATCTTTCGGACTTCCTTTACAGTCTTGAAATTACTGTAAAGCTTTGCAGAAATCAACAACACGTTAAGCGGTTTATCTTTTTGCCGGAGGAACACTTCATATGGACCTTTTGCTGATGCCGGATAGCAACGATGGCGGGAAGCAGTAGGCTGAGGGTCTGTGCCAATCAGTTGAGGATCGGCTACTGATGGATGATCGGAAGACATTTCTTCGATAATTGGTGGCATCTGAGAGGAAGACCCCTCATTGCCAACCATATTTTGCTACCGAGACCAATCTCGTGCAACCAGTAATGGGTTGCGAAACAATGCGTTCCCTCGACAATAGAAAGCACAATAGATACTTAGCTTTGAAATGAGTCCCTCGAATTGACCTTCACACAATAACACCGCACGGAGTTCGAAAGCAGAATAAAGGCTAAACACAACCGATTCGATCGAGAGTTGAAGAACGACTGTAGATCAGGTATTGTAATACCTAAATAATACATGATGGATTTTCATATAAAAGTGATTTTTTTTTTTTTTTTTTCAATAATAGTTCAATACCTCCAGCAGTCCTCAATAGCTATCGAATACCAAAATGAAGTATTTTTAATTGTTTTGAACATTTTTTTCAAATACCATTATAATACCAAAATGAGGTATTGATAACTGAACAATACCTAGGGTAAATTATGTATTTTGGACAGGCTAAGGATATGTCTGGAAACGGCGATCGATTAACTGCCATACATACTAATATTTTATTACGTTTTGATACTTATATGTTTAATGCATCATTGTTTTTTGAGTTTCTGGAGAGAAAAAGCTTACAAACTGTAGCATTAGCTGACAAAATAGCGTTTTTTAATTGTCTGTCTGTTATACATTTCGGACATCAAATATATATTTTGGACACCCTCATGTGAATATAATTTGGACAGGGGCTTTATCTCACTATCTATTCAATGGTTTCTAAAAAAGACGATCATATCATAATGTTTAAAGAGTTTACATGTGACTTATGCATTTTTTCGCTTATTGGATGTGTATATTAGTGATAATCAATAATTTCATTTAATGCAAGCAAATATCATCAGATTCACGAAATACGCCTGCAAGTATGCATGCATGCGACATTGCAGTGCGTTTCATCAGATGGCCAAATTATATCAACAGAACAAAAACCGTAATCTATTTTGGACACCACCTGATTTATGCCTTATATACTCATGTTAAGATTTTAGATGAACTAAGCTTTAATTTTAGACATATTTTATCATATTGCCGCCTTTAAACTTTTTATGAAAGCCTATTCTGAGCGCTATTATTGCGTTGAATGTATGTTCTTGAAACGTACATCCTCTTGCATTCGTAGGTTTCACAGGTGTTCTGTTGATACAATATACAATTTTGATGTTTTTGAAGCCAATTTTTAATTGTTATGAAAACGGCCGTCATTAATAAGTAGCATAGTGTATTAATAATACAATACATGATTTTCCGTACATAAATTCCTTATCATCTCATTGTAAATGAGCATAGAACAACCAGCCTGTCCAAATTATATGCATGTCCAAGTTATATACGTTACCCTAATTGTGGTATGATACCAAAATATGGTATGCATAAGTTATTGCGAGTTATTCTTTCCTCCTCGGGTATTCAGTGAATGAACGAAAAAAGAAATGACCTTCTAAGGGTTTTCCCCGAGACGGCGTCAAAGAAGGATTATCACCGCTAGCTTTCACTAAAGGGTCGAACGAAAAAATCAAAGCTACGGGTCCAAACAAGGATGGAAAAGGGATCAATAGGAAAGACGTAGTCCTGGAAAGTACTGTTTTTAAGCAGTTTCAAAAACTTCCAAGAACCGAATGAATTTGTGTACGCACAGCAAGTGGTCACGATGCGCTCTGATTGATTCATTTAAGCTTTAAAATCATTTGAAATCATAATCCGAAAGACCCAAATATTAGTTCCTGCACTAATATGCCATGTCTATCATGAGCAACGCGCCACCGAGCAGATTATGAATCGTTATTCACCGAATTACACGCCAAATTTTTCTTCTAAATATACCAAATCGCAAACAGAATCTTTCGCTTGCACGGCTTCACCGATGTTTATTTTTATTTACCCACCTCGCTGATTTGATTCAATTTTCGAACCACAAGCCTTGCCACAAGGTTCCTCCCTTCCGATCCGGCAGCACCTCCCAAATTCTTCGACCGTGTATTTCTGTTGCTGGCTGTATTTGCGGTGTGAGTTACATTTCATCTCATTACGTTCCTCTTTTGGGAAGCATGTTTTCAGCCCAAACGTCACCGTCGTCTTCGTCGCCCTTCGTCTCTTCAGCTGAACCGTGTGAGATCTTGCTGAGTCGAACAAAATTGTTTCGTCTGAACAACATCACCGTTTACACGGATTTTTGACCACGAGACGTGCCGCCTGCCATTCAGCTACCTTGTCTTCGCTCACGTGTTTCCTTCCCACCTCTGAAGAAGGCGCAACCAACCAGCCTGCTAACCAACCAGGTGCGGCGAGGTTGCGCCCAAAGCAACGTGCTGCTGTCTTAGCTTAGGTGCCGAAAATGAACATACGGTGAGTGAAATGAATCTAAATGGCGAATGGCCGTCGCCAAATATGATGTAGTGTTTAGAGTTGGGTGGCTCAAAATATCGTTCTTGCTCCAGACCACTAATTCGATTCTAGGTCGAATTCTGAGTACACTGGCAAAATTTGAAGTTATTTGGATGACTGCACCAATCCCTTCAGTGTTTGTATGGGAATTACTATGGGGAAACAAAGTAAGTTATTCAATCAGTTATTGTGTTTTCGCATGTGCTCCTGAGAATAAGTACTATGCTGATATTGCTACAACTTAATCGAAGACCGATTTCAATTTGGTCGTCGCAGTTATAAGATGTTAATTTTTATCGGAATTTAATATCTTTGGCTATAATAATTAGGCAGCTCTACGGGCATCATTGGTTAAATGCAGTGAAACATTGTAGCCATAATTTGTGTGTGCTATCTTTCACGCCAGTTGCAGCAATTTGCCTGTTTATATACAAGATATGTAAATGAGCACTGCTTATATTTCTCTGTTCGGATAGAATATAATAAGTAATTACTGAGGCGTACGATTTTGAAACGGTTTTCGATAAAGTTGTAGCGAATAATTGTATCTATCAGTATCATCATAGTACTAATCCTCATAGGTACAACGAGTGAACACAATAACTGGTTGAATAAATAATTTTGTTTTCCCATGTAATAACCTTACAAATTTTGGTTTTTGCAGTTTTTTTTCATCCAAATAAATACAAATATTCGACGATTCGACCTAGTATCAAATTTAGCGATAAAGAGCAAAAACGATATTTTTAACCACCCTAGTGTGCATTACCTCACTGAGATGAGTCTAAACAACATCTCAGCTATAAGTATTCGAGTCGCCAATCAGTCAGCGTGAGCGTTTGTTACATGCTCGCACGTTTGTTAAACGTCTCATTTGTACCGTAAGTGAAATGTTGCCACAGAGCCATGTTCGAATGATGTAGCAGAAATTTTCGGCTCGAAAGCGACCACAAGATTGATCTGTCGACAGGTACCACACACCACCGCAGTAGGATGATGATTGATTGGGCGGGTAGTTCTGGTAGTAGCAAATGAGTAGCAATTAGGACAATAAATTGATAGAAATATGACACAATTACCGCAATTCAATTTCGGGAGCAGTGAATGGCAAACAAAAAAGATTCTGTTTCCGCCCGGGATCGAACCGGGGGCCTTCCGCGTGTTAGGCGGATGTGATAACCACTACACCACGGAAACAGACATGCGAAAATGTGGTGCTTAGGATAATAAAAATTACAATATAATAAAGAGAATCGGAGAGAAGATTGAGTATTGTACGTTTTATTTCCGCCAGCATTATCTTTTGACAGATACGCGTATTTTGACTACCACTTGTAGCATTCTTCAGTGCCAGTTACTCGTATCCACAAGTTCCTAAGGAGATGGTTTCAAATATAATTTAGAATTTTACTTGTTTTTAATATTCGTTTCACCATATTCATGTAAGTGCTTATATTGAGCTGTCATTGAGTTTTTGTAACGTGTATTCTGTTATTCTTTCTGTGATCCTGTCATGAATAATTCTATGATTAAATGAATGAAAACCGAATTAATTACTTTACCATTTGATTCCAGTAGGCCAGTGAAGGATGCTTTCTTGCCTCTGAAAAGGGAGGCAGCGAGGATAGGTCTGACCAAACAAAGTACATGGCTGCAGCTTGCAGGTAGAGAAAGAGATACAGTCAGGTCTCCTATTAAACACATGGTTGGGGGGCGTAATAGGAATCTGCGTTATAGGAGACCCAGGGCTTATGGGATTTCATTACTTTGGGGGTGTTGTTGAATATCTCGTATGCCAAAAGGGATAGCACAGTACTGTCTTCGGCGAAGTTTCAGCTAAGTACGATCTACCTTTAGGAAATGAGGATCAAGTTGAGAACTTGGCCGGTAGGGGCGTTTTTTCTGATTTGCACTAAATGAATCATGAGGGATAAGAATGCAAAATATTGTAACATATTATATCTCTAGATCCTGATGTTTTGGAAGGTTGGTGTCTTCGGAAGAGTTGTTCAGTAGCTCAAGGGCTGACATACGGTGGTCATTCTGATACGGAATCACGCCACAAGGCGGCGCAAGTGGTCATGGAATTTTTGTTTTGCGCATAGCTCAGTTGCCTGACCACTTAGAAAGATGGTGTCCTTGGCAAAGTTGCTCAGTATCACAAGGACTAACATTATTTGAGACGAAAGTTTCAAAATTTTGCCACTAGGCGGCACTAGTGAGCAAAAAAAAATGTTTTTTGCGCATAGCTCAGTTGCCTGACCACTTAGAAAGATGGTGTCTTCGGCAAAGTTGCTCAGTATCAAAAGGGCTAACATAATTTAAGCTGAAAGTTTCAAAATTTTGCCACTAGGCGGTGCTAGTTTGTTTTGCGGTTAGCTCAGTAGCCTGACCAAAGTTGTTCAGTATGACAAGGGCTATCGATTTTCCTCCTATTGTCACTTAAGTACAAGCGCCTAGAGAAAAATATATACATTTTTTTTTATAATCGGATAAAAGTATGACTAGTATCCTAGTATTTTCGACGGATTAGGAGAATTTTTGAACAATTATTTGATATGAGAAAGACCGAGGATCCGTTTACTACTAAAATTTGTGATCGTTAGCTATTTATATGAACCAAAGAAAAAAATATGTATGTTTATTTTTTTATTTCGTCATTGCATAAACTTCATTTCTTGAACATTTTCCAAGATATGGATTGAATAGAAATGAAGTTAGGTTGGAATGTCAGTCATTACTAATAAATTGGGAAACCCATTCACTAACAATCTTAATGAGATAACTAGGACTGGCCTTATCTCTTTAGTTAAACGATACTCTTGTTTGAATATTTTTATTATATAAACCTTCTTTTTCATAACAATAATTCAATCCTATAAAAAAAAACTTTATCCACTGATTTCTACGTATACACAAAATCTCGAAACTCACGGCTGAAATAATCTTAGTCCTTGTGATACTGAGCACCTTTGCCGAAGACACTATCTTTCTAAGTCAGTGATCCTCAGCCTAACGGACTATGTGGGCCAACTCAATGCTTTCGAATCATAGCGCGGGCCGCAAGATAAGTAAGGTCGATAAAAATATTATTTTTTTAACTCCTTTACTAGCAGCTCAATTTTTTACCGCAAAAAAGATATTCGTTTCGCGATAACTTTCTTGTTTCTTGATATTTTTGCACCATATTTTGACAAGTTCTCAAAAAAACTCTTCTAGTCTTAGAATGTGTGTCGATATTGATGATTGGTTATCTGGATCCGGAGTTTTTACAAAACTCCTTGTGGGACCGTCGTGTAGCAATAATCAACGTAAATTTCGCAGGCTAAAGAATTTCTATCTTAGTAATCAAATATTCACTATTCGGAACAATTCATTAATGAGAGTATGTTGTGAAAAAATGATTAATGAGCATTTAGGTTACTGGTACCACGCTGGCCAAATAATGTATGATTAATTCAGGCCAAATTTGTATGATTAATTCAGCGTAGGAATCACGTTTTGAATATTTATTTTGCGGTAAAAAATGAAGCTGTTGGTAGAGAGGTAAACGTCCGGCCGAAACCACTTGGAAGGTACAAAAAGAGGATTACACATAAATAAGAAAAAAAAGGAATTTATTAAGTTTTTATTTTAAAGTTCATCTTTGCCCTTTTTAATCGTCCTCTGAATCATCATTTTAACTGTATTTTACTTTAAAAACTTGAAATAGAGTGTTCAAGAGAATATGGATCTGTTTTTTATTCCCTTCGAAATTCTCGATTTTTAAAAAGGAAAGGGGGTGGTTGACATCAAAGAAAGTTAATATTTGTATCAGCCTAATGATTAATATTAATGACTCCACATTAAATTGCAAAAATCTCTCTCAAGGATAATATCATGGTCCAAATAGTACAGAAAACTAATTTTACGTGGTTCATATAAAAAACAGAAACAGAAACCTTTTCACGCGATGGAACAGTCTTGAATTTACAATACAATTGAGATTTTTAGTGGATATTCTATTCTTTCCATAGTTAATTAAAATCTATTTTTCAGTAATTTTGGATAGTTATTCAAATGTTCAACATCGAAAATATTCAAACAAATCCGCTATGATTTTAACAATCAACTTTCTATTAAAATCATGCGGGCCACATTATATTAGAATTCAACATTCGTTTGCGGGCCGCACAAAACCTTCTCGAGGGCCGCATGCGGCCCGCGGGCCGCACTTTGGTGACCACTGTTCTAAGTGGTCAGACTACTGAGCTATGCGCAAAACAAAAATTATTTCACTAACGCCACCTAGTGGCAAAATTTCGAAACTTTTGGCTTAAATAATGTTATCCCTTGTAATACTAATACTAAGCAACTTTGCTGAAGACACCATCTTTCTAAGTGGTCAGGCTACTGAGCTATGCGCAAAACAAAAAATATTTACTCACTAACGCCGCCTAGTGGCAAAATTTCGAAACTTTCGGCTTAAATATCGTTAGCCCTTTTGATACTGAGCAACTTTGCCGAAGACACCTTCTTTCTAAGTGGTCAGGCTACTGAGCTATGCGCAAAACAAAAAGTCCATGACCACTAGCGCCGCTTGGTGGCGTAATTCCGTATCAGAATGACCACCACATGTCAGCCCATGAGCTACTGAATAACTCTTCCGAAGACACCAACCTTCTAAAACATCAGGATCTAGAGATACCATATGTTACAAAATTTTGCATTCTTATAGTGCAAATCAGAAAAAGCGACCCTACCGGTCAAGTTCTCAACTAAAAGGATGATCCTCAACTCCTAAAGGTAGATCTTTCTTAGCACTAAAACTTCGCCAAAGACAGTACTACGCTGTCTCTTTTGGCATACGAGATATTCAACGACACCCCCAAAGTAATGAAATCCCATAAGCCCTGGGTCTCCTATAACGTTCGGGTGTGTCTTATAGGAGTGAGCGTAATAGGAATGCATTTAATAAGAGACCCGACTGTAGTTCCAAATCTAGCTGGTGCTAAATTGGTATTTGATGGCGATAAGTTGAAAAATTTGTTTATCTTATTAAACCAATCACACATGTGTCCCAAGCTACTCCGACTGATATCACCTCTAGTAACATTGATTAACGTATCGTTTCTGACAGGGATTGATAATAATTCCTCACCCGGGCTTCACACTATGACTTTCAAAGCTGTCAAATCACATGAATAGCCGCAAACAGCTTACAATTGCAGTGCTCCTAGATTGACGTAAGCAATCAGGTAAGTACACCAATGTTCAGTGCAAAATATTTACAGCATCATTTGCTTATTCGAAGTGGACAGCACTCCGCAGGTTGCTCTCAAAAAGGCGACACTTTACGATTGTCTCATTCCGCAGCCGCACAAAATTGCGCCAGATATGACCACTGCTGACTGCGCCGCCGATTCGAGGAATGACCCTTTCCGCGGCCGTTTTGCCATTCATGGATTGTCGCCTGCCGTAGTCAACGACATCAACTGCGACAGAGCATGGGCGTAGCAAGGAATTCTACCAGGAATGAGCGACCTCCTATGTACATTCAATTTCATGTCAAATACACAAACTCTGCACTCTTGTTGCATGGATCCAATCAAGACATAAGAATGTCATAATGTTTGTCCAAGAATAACATGTAATAGAATCCACCAGCGATTCTTCCAGTAATATCTATTAAATTTCTCCCGGCACCCTTCACTTAGTATAACAAAAGAATTACTCCAACGAATCTAACTGAAATCGCTCATAAATTTGGCTTAGGATTCCTGCAGAGAGTTCTCCAATATATGATTTTAGCTTTTATTTTGGATGCTTTGCACTTTTTAAAGAGTTCTTACAGAAACCCCTCAATGTATTTTATCAAATCTATTTCTTTAAACACACAAGGCATTAGTTCATGAAATTAAAACTAACACTCGTTGCGAAGATTCTTCCGAAAATTACTTCAAAGATTTCTCAAGGGAGTTTTCCTGTGTTCTACAAGGATTCTTTTAAAGTTCATATAAAAAACATAAAATTTCTCAAAGAAGATTTTAGAAATACCTCAGAACTTCTTCCAGGAGTACCTCCCAAGACATGTCTAGAATTTTTCTAGATTATCCCTCGCAGACATTTTTGCAATTCAATAATAAGATATGATAAAACCTTTGAAATTTATTCATGTTATTTGCACAGTGTTGTTAGAGGAATTCATAGATTTGATTGTAAAACCTGAAAGTAGGTAAAATCTATAAAATAATTCAGTATTTATCTCTAGAATTTCTGCCTGATTAGTTGCAAGAAACCTGTGAAAAAACTATTGGAGTATTTTATATGAAAACCACGAAATTAAATTCTGGAGAAATGAATGTAAGTATTATAAACAAACTTTGCTACAACTACTGGAGGAAATCGAAATACAACCATTGTGGTACTTCTTGTCAATTTCTCAGAATATTGTGAAACAAACTTTAGAAAAGTTCCGAAACCTTGTTAAAAAATTGGAGCAATTTTTGAATAAGCCCTCAACAGAGCTCCATGGAGAATTCCTAGATGAATTGGAAGTACTTTAATTGAATCTCAGGGAATTGCTGAAGAAATTCTTACAGGAATCACTAAGTGAATTTTTATGTGTGTCATTCTTGGAACTATTCCTAGAATAATACAATCCACCGCCCACTGACCGGCAGTGCTTTTATGGAAGAAAATTGTCTGCACATATATGTTGATAACATTAAATATCTCTATAGATGCAGACAACTTTAGCCCTGGAGATGGAAGGTTATAGGTCAACTGCAATGCCAACGATCGATTTCAAGAATGGCTCTTAATACACACACATTCTGAGGTCATTTTAATCACAGCCAGCCCCGCATGAAAACATCCAGATATCAAATGGATATATGAAATGAGTTCACACTTCCCGAATCAAAATAAAATTTTCGACCCTGGTTTCAAAAGATTATATAGTTTAGAACGATCTCACCAGTTAATATTCCTGTTTTTTTCCATCATCGTACTATGCAAACCGCATCACTGCTTAACAATAACTGCAACTGCAAACACCACATTCGAAGCATCAAAACACTATTGACCAATCTCCAACAAATTCTTCTATCAACATCCTTTAGCGATTGATCGCGTCTCTTTCTCCTCTTTCAATCAATATGCACCACGCGCACCGTGAAAAAAAACGTCCTCAAATACGCCAAACCTTGCTTCAGCCATAACGAAACCCTGCCCAACAAAACTCGTAGTAATCGTGAAACAAAATGTTGCACTCGAAGACGCGCATTGGCTGAATTCCATGACTTCTGTCTTCACGAAAAACTCGCTTTGCACTTTAACAAACTACATCACGAAACATTTTTTAACATCACGAAATTGTCTTCACACAATTTGCCGGGTGGCATAGCACCATCAGTCGAGTCATTTTTTCAGTAGCCGAACTTGAAATAGTGCGGAAGCGAAACAAAACGTGACAGGAAATTTCAAACGTCCGCGTGCACAGCCTGCTGCAATTCAGGAATGCTTGCCCAAGACATCACTTAAGGCGAAGTAGGCCGTCATTGAAATTTGTACGCGTCGTTGATGATTGTTGTTAATTGATCTTACGATTTCGAATCAAAGAAAATCAGTTGCTTTTGCACTGACACACCTGAAAAAGAATCAGCATACTTTATGCATGTTAGCGCGTACAGTAATACTTTTTCAAGTCAATATAAACTATCAAAGCTGAGTTTTATCACTTTGTAATGCAAGCGGAAAGGTCATCATTGTTTCCAAAACGAATGACGAGCTACTTAGCCTTAAGGCTGAGTAGTCCGTCATTCGTTTTGGAAGTTATGTTGACATAGCAGCTCGCAGTTTCAAAGTGAAAATTCTCAGTCCTCATAGTTCATATTAGTCCGAAAAAGTATCACTTTATGCGCTAACATGCAGAAAGTATGCTGATATTTTTCAGATGCATCAGTGCAATACCAACGGACTTTCTTTAATTCGAAATTGTGACATGTTTTCAATCATCAACGACACGTAAACATTTCAATGACGGCCTACTTCGCCTTAAAAATGTCTTAGCGAATTTTTTGCTTGAGTCATTGAAACATGTCTGGAATAATTCCTGTAGGAATTTTCTTTTGAAATATTTCAGAATGCTCTGAATGAGTACAGTTTTATGCATGTTCTGTAGTGAAATTTAGTATCTCTTCTCACCAGTCTCAGATTGCATATCATCAAGAAAATCCAAAAAAAAAACTAAGAAAGCCCTTCTTGGAGGAATTTGTGGGACTATTTATGGCCGTATCACAAGGCTATTAAGGATCAATTCCTAGAGAAATATCTTGATGACTTACTGAAAATACTTAAAAAAAAAAAACTAAAATAAATTTAACAATGGAAAAAAACCCTTGTAGTGATTTCTAAAAATATATTATTTTAAAAGTGAACTTCCAGGTAAAACTAATGATCGAGTTCGAGAATGGAACAAACAAATCAGTGGGGGTTGTGTACAAGACACGACCGCATGACGTTAACTACGCCATGTGGTTTGTTGCATTTGTATTTTAGTCAATTATCATAATTGCAATTTTCCTCTAGTTATAGTTCAGAATGAAATGGTTTGTGGATTCAAGAACAGCGAGGAACTCTTCGTTCAGAGAAGTGGCCCTGTCATCGATATCGTCATAGCCACCATAAATTTAAATATGCCTAATTGTAAATTGTTCATTACAAATCTGATGTTGTATGATGCTACGAAAAGAACTAAGTGATTGTAGGGATTATGAGAGGCTGGAAACAGAGTATAGTAAAACCAAGATAGGTCCGTGAGCTAAAGAACTGTTTAGCTAGTACTCAAAATGAAATCAATCGAGATCGTAGTAGGCACAGCTTGACGAAAGAAAAATAGAGATCAGTTTGTTGATGTATTTTGGGAAGAATAAACGTGCTTTTATAATGATGGAAGAAATGTGTTAATTCTAGTCTAACTCGTTAGAAAATCTAAAGAAAGATTGATCGGGAAATGTGTAAAACCGGCTATGTGAAAAGGCTGGTCACTACATGGCGCATGTGCTCCCAAAGGTGAAGAGCTGAGGACCTATTAGGTGAACTGTTCCATTTCAAGCTTTGAAAAAAATGAAAAATGGAAGTATCCGTTACACAGAAATAAGCTTTCAACTAAATTTCCGTTCAAATAAACGCCATTCCAGCAAAAAAAAAGTTCCAAAGCAATTCGACCAAATGTCTTTCGACCGAATGTCATAGATTCTTTTGAGAGAGGAGTTACGAAAGGCAATTAAAAGACTAAATAAATAAACAAAGTGTATCTTTTGAGAGGATAATTCACATAAATCTTATTGAAAGTATAAGCTACATGAAGAGTAGCTAACACAAAGTTAATATTATGAGAGGGTAATTTAGGTAAAGTGAGTATCCTGACAGATAAGGGGGAAAAGCGAGACTTGTGAAAATATACAGAAAGATTGCGAATCCCTGATATAGTATATACGACAGAGTAAGTTTTCTGAAATAATCACTGTAATAAGCGAGAACCCCGAGAGAATAGCTAACACAAAACGAAACTCAAAAGTAAGTAGATTAAAATAGCGAGTACTCTGAAAAGAATATCTTATGAAGAGCGAGTATCCTTCTTTCCGAAGTAGCATTTAAAAAAATAGATAATCAGAAAAATATATCATTAGATTGCGATTTGTGAAATTGAAACCTTAGAAGAATTCGATCTCCTATACTCATTTAAAGGTTATGAGCTTGGAAGACTAGTACTTTCGTTCATATTTTGCCAGAACAACGGAATGAGGAAAGGGTTAAGAGCAAAATTCTTTCCAAAATAATACCGAGAGAAAAGAGTCCTTGTCTCATAGATTTAGAACGTTTAAAGCGTTATGTGCTGTTTAAATTCAAATTGCAATAGATAGAGAAAATAGAATACTAAACTAAACATTATGGGTTAAAAGAATAAAAATCAATGTATATTCAATGCTGTAAAGTTTGAGTGATTTTGAATTTTTTAGAAAATAGTACTAATAATATAATCATGATAAATAAATTTGTAATCGAGAACAGAATAGCTGTTATGAAAGAATTCCCTAAGTGGGTAGCTGAACTAAATCGTATCCCCTGAAAGGGTATGCTATAAAATGTCCCCGAGAGGGTAGCTAACAGAAAGCGAGTCCCCGGAGAGGATAAGCCACACAAATATCGTATCTCCTGAGAGGGGTGCTAACAGCAAACCAATCCCTTGGGAAGGTAGCTAGAAAAACAAATCCCCGAAAGGTTTGCTAACAAAAAAAAATTGAATCCCCTGAGAGGGTATGCTAAAAAATATCGTGTCTCTTGAAAGGGTACAATAATAATATATAATATATAAAGCTAACAAAAAAGTGAGTCCCCTTAGAAAATAAGCTACGAAAATATCGAGTTCCCTGAGAGGGTATGCAACACATTTAGAAAAGCGAGTCACTCGAGAGGGTAGCTAACAAAAAAGTGAGTCCCCTGAGAGGGTAAACTACAAAAATATCGAGTCCCTTGAGAGGGTATGTTACACAGCTAGAAAAGCGAGTCATCTGAGAGGATAGCTAACAAAAAAGTGAGTCCCCTGAGAGGGTAAGCTACAAAAATATCGAGCCCCCTGAGAGGGTATGTTACACAGCTAGAAAATCGAGTCATCTGAGAGGATAGCTAACAAAATAGTGAGTCCCCAGTTAACACACCATCGTATATGATGGGATAAAAGAGTACAAATGTGGAGGCGATATACGGACATATTGCATGCAGCCAGAGCCGTAGCGTTGCCTCATGGCGCCCTTGGCAAACCCTCATTTGGGCGCCCCCTAGTCAAAGGTAAAAACAAAACTTATCTTCGTTTTTTTTTCATGAAACAAGCATTCGTCAAACATACCAAAAAAACATAAAGTTTCCAACAGGCTTTAGTCCGATAAATGTTGACGTAAAATTGAAATGCACTGAACTGTTGTAATATAAAAAATATGAACTAAAAACCTTAACTATACATGTTTATACGAGGTATTATTGTAGGTCTGTTTATCTACAGAAACTTGCTGATGTACCTATTAGGTAAACATTTCATTTGAAGTTTTAGTGAAATGCATGGAGCAAGATAAAGCGTCTTTTGAAAACTCAGCAAATTTTCCAGGTATTCCTAAAGAAAATCTTCAGGATATAGTTTTTTTTCTTTCTTTATCCATTTGTCCAACTTACAGTAGAAATCGTAGATAATCTCGTTAACCAAATTCTAAAAAACAACTCATAAAAATTAAGGGTTTCAAAAAATTATACCATATAGGGGAAGAGCACCAATTTTCGACCTATTCATAGATTTTGGTTTACTTTGTACGAAAGTCCGAAAATTGGCACAGAATTCTTGTAGGTCGAAAATTAGTGCTTTTCCCCTAGTAAAAAAATTTACAAATAGTTTGTTTTCGACTCATGAATAGTTACGCACAGTTAATTAATTGTCAGATTCCAGCCTGAGAAATTTTGCTGCTATAAGGTTTTGAAGTTTACATGTACACGACAAAACACGTGTCAAATGTACAAATTGAAACTGTGAAAAGAAACCACGTGCTCCAGTGGGGACTATTCGCTAGATGGACGGTTGGGTGACAATACGCCGAAAGACAAAACGTTGAATGCCAAAAAGTCGAAGGGACAAAACATCAAAGGGACAAAACGTCGAGAGGATAAAATTTCGAAAAGAAAGAAATTGAAGGAACCTAGATTTCTTGAAAGAATGATTCTCTTCCAAAAGAATAAATAATTCATTATGTGCCGAACGTTATTCATAGCCTATTTGATCGATCCTGATGTAAAAGAGAAGGGAAAAAATGTTGAAAATGCACCGCTTTGATGTTAACATGTACACGACGATGTATGTGTCAAATGTACATCGCATACATCCGAAGGAAGTTAAAACTGCGCAAATGATACCATGTGCTTTGGGGTAATCGAGTTCAGTTCGCCTCCGAGCGTGTGTGTTTCTCAATGATTTTCAATATGTGTAAAACATTCTTGAAGTAAACTTACCAGGATCTTGCAAGATTTTTTTCCTAAAGTTTCATCGGAAAATCGGGTGAAATTCTTTGAAAATTGTGCCAAGGGCAATATGAGAAAGACATCCGGGATTTTTACATTATTCTGCTCAAAAAATCATCAGAAGTACTCAGGCTAGTATTCTGTTCATCTAGTGTTATGTGAGAATGACATCGAATACTATGTTAAATTTCATAGATTTTTCTGAAATTTCCTTTGATAAATAGGGTGATTAGAGAGGTTTGTGCCTTTCGTCATGGACGATTGTTTAAAATTCAAATAAATTTTTATTTCGCAGTTGTATATCAGGAGCAAAAGTTTCATAACAAAATGAAAAAATTGCCGAAACAAATTCATCTATGTCTCGTATAAATCTTACTTAAGATAATGTATGAACTCTGTCCAAAATTTTCCAAAACCATTGCCCTATTTACGATGGAATTTCTCCCAAGAATTCTCTCCAGGATTTCATTAGATTTGTACTCAAATATATTATTATAGGTTAATTCAGTCTACGATCCAGTAAAGTTGTGTTTACAAATTTTGCTGTAACACAACCACTTTTCTCCAAGTTTTACAGAAATACAGTTTTGCTTGATAAATAGTTTAGAATACGTGACAGAGGAATGTTTTTTTCTATGCCGGTATTTTTCTCTCATTTATTATCGTGATTTTTGTTTCTATTGGCTAGTTCATCACTGTGATAGGGCTTGTAAAATAAACCCATTGAATAAAAAAAATGTGCATTTTCATTTTGAATCTCAAATCAAATAACAAATTAAATTTATGTGTAAAATAGCTATGATAAAGATTGCTACTTAACACTGCAAAGTTAACTTCATAAAACATGAAATTAAACTTTACAATTATATAATTTAAAAAATCTTAAATGATAATTTTAAGAACTTCTCTCAGGAATTTTCAAATTTTGAATATTGATATTTTTTTAAAGTTAGTACCCTTGTTGAAAAGCGAATCCACCGCAGAAAGAAAAGGCAGCACGAAGAAAGTGTGGTAGCTGACGCACAAGAAAGCATGAACCGGAATGATATGCGGAGATTTTATGCAACGGTCAATGGTGCGCGGCACAATACCGTACCAGTGCCCGCCATGTGCAATGACCGAGAAGGGAATTTGCTGACCGATAAAACGGCGGTGTCTGCCAGGTGGAAGGAGCACTTTCAGCAATTGTTGAACGGTGAGAATGGAAATGTAGCGAGGAACAGTATGAACATAGATGATGACGATCAAGCTGTGGACCCACCGACCATAGGAGAGGTTAAAAAGGCTATCAGCGAGCTGAAGAACTGTAAGGCTGCTGCGAAGGACGAGATCCCGGTCGAGCTTCTCAAGCACGGAAGCGAGCAGCTATACCAGTAGATCCACCGAGTACTTCTGAAGGTATGGGAGGACGAAGAATTGCCCGCCGGCTGGTTGGATGGCCTCATCCGCCCTATCTACAAGAAAGGGCACAGACTAGAGTGTGCCAATTACAGAGGAATTACCCTGCTGAATTCGGCGTACAAAATTCTGTCGCGCATCCTGTTTAACAGACTGAGACCGCTCAAGGAGTCCTTCGTCGGCGAATACCAAGCTGGTTTTCGTGAGGGCCGTTCGACAACGGACCAGATGTTTAGCTTGCGAATGATCCTAGACAAATTCCGGGAGTATAACTTGCAGACTCACCATCTGTTTATTGATTTCAAGGCAGCGTACGACTCAGTGAAAAGAAATGAGCTTTGGCAGATAATGTCTGGAAATGGTTTTCCGGCGAAACTAAGTAGGCTGATACGTGCTACGCTGGATGGTTCGAAATCAAGTGTTCGGATCGCAGACGAGGTGTCAACCTCGTTCGTGACGTTAGACGGATTAAAGCAGGGAGACGCACTTTCGAATTTACTGTTCAACATTGCACTTAAGAGTGCTATTAGGAGATCTGGCGTGCAAAGAAATGGCACTATTATCACAAGGTCGCACATGCTCCTTGGCTTTGCGGACAATATAGACCTGATTGGAATCGATCGCAGGTTAGTGGAAGAGGCCTTCGTGCCTCTGAAGAGGGAGACAGCGAGGATAGGCCTGACCATCAATTCTACCAAGACGAAGTACATGGTTGCAGGTAGAGATAGAGTCAGGCATGGTGGTGTAAGTGCTGAGGTAGTGTTTGATGGGGATGTGTTTGAAGTTGTTGAAGAATTTGTTTACCTTGGAACACTTGTGACATGTGACAACGACGTTTCCCGCGAAGTGAAAAGACGTGTTGCGGCTGCGAATAGGGCCTTTTACGGACTACGTAACCAGCTTAGGTCCCGCAGCTTGCAAACCGAAACAAAATTCGCCCTGTATAAAACATTGATTCTTCCGGTGGCTCTCTACGGGCCCGAAGTGTGGACGTTGAAAGAGTCAGACCGGAAAGCTCTCGGTGTTTTCGAGCGTACTTAAAGTACTGCGGACAATACTCGGTGGGAAACTCGAAAATGGTGTGTGGCGCAGACGCATGAATCACGAGTTGTATCAAGTGTACAAAGATGCGAATATTATCAATCGTGTAAAATACGGCAGACTTCAGGGGGCTGGTCACTTAGTGCGAATGTCGGAAGAAAGAATTGCGAAAATAATATTCAGCAGGGAACCAGGTAGAGGTCGGCGGCTTCGGGGAAGACCACGAATTCGCTGGCTGTACGCAGTGGAAGAGGACCTGGCGACCCTAAACGTTCGGGACAACTGGAGAAGTTTCGCCCAAGACCGACGAAGATGAAGCTCTACAATACGCCCGGCAATGGCGTGATGCTACGCTGTAGCCATCAAGGTATCAAGGTAGGCACCCTTGTTGAATTTGTCTTTTACAAAACTTTGTCAAGTGCATCACGAAATTTGGCGCCCCCTGGAGGCTGGCGCCCTTGGCGGGTGCCAACCTGGCCAACCGCACGCTACGGCACTGCATGCAGCCTAGTGGTGCATGTACGTATATCGCCTCCACATTTTAACTCTTATGCGCTATCATATACGAGTTTGAGTTTACTGGGTCCCCTGAGAGGGTAAGCTACAAAAATATTGAGTCCCCTGAGAGGGTATGTTACAATGCTAGAAAAGTGAGTCCCCTGAGAGGGTAGCTGACAAAAAAGTAAGTCCCTTGAGACGGTAAGCTACAAAATATATCGAGTCCCCTGAGAGGATAAGCTACAATAATATCGAGTCCCCTGAAAGGGTATGTTGCAAAGCTAGAAAAGCGAGTCCCCTGAGAGGGTAGCTGACAAAAACGTAAGTCCCCTGAGAGGGTAAGCTACAAAAATATTGAGTCCCCTGAGAGGGTACGTTACAAAGCTAGGAAAGCGAGTCCCCTGAGAAGGTAAGCTACAAAAATATTGAGTCCCCTGAGAGGGTATGTTACAATGCTAGAAAAGTGAGTCCCCTGATAGGGTAGCTGACAAAAAAGTAAGTCCCTTGAGAGGGTAATCTACAAAATATATAGAGTCCCCTGAGAGGATAAGCTATAATAATATCGAGTCCCCTGAGAGGGTATGTTGCAAAGCTAGAAAAGCGAGTCCCCTGAGAGGGTAGCTGACAAAAACGTAAGTCCCCTGAGAGGGTAAGCTACAAAAATATTGAGTCCCCTGAGAGGGTGAACATTTAGAGAGGATAGTTGAGATAAACCAAGTCTCCTAAAGGGTAGCTGAAAATGCAGGCATTGTAAGAAGGTATCTGAAATAGGGTGAATTACCTTAAAGGATAGGCTTTAGTTAGCGAATATAGCTACTACAAAATGACTATACTCTCATGACCACTTTGAAATTTTAGAAGCTCTGATGTTATGAGTCTAGAAGACTTAAATAGATATTTAAGGAACATTGATTGAGTAACATAGAATTTGAAACTGTACAGCGTTTTGTGCTGTTGAAATTTTGAAACATTTGAATCTCTTATGTTCAGATAACTAATAATATATAATTTTATTGTGTATAGCGTTTTGTGCTGTTGGAATTTTGGAAGATTTTATTTTTTGATATTCACTTTTACGTTATGAACCTGAAAATTTCTTTCCAAAGTAACATTTGAAAACAAAGATAGCCAATTAAATAGTATAAGAATATTACAAGCATTTTCTGCCGTTAAAGTATAAGGTAATTTCCATCACTTATGCTCACTTCGATGTCATTAATCTGAAAAACTCTTTCCAAATTAGCATTTTAAGAACATAATAATCAATAACAAAGAATTAAAATGTGTAAAGCATTTTGTGCTATTGAAATTTTAGAAGACATTGATTTCTCATTTTCACTTTATAATTTAATTCAATGCAACGTCAACCATATGATAATATACTTGATTTTTTTTTCCCAGGAGAAGTAGAGATCCAGAGAAGAAATAATCAAACGTTAAAAAAACGCAGTTCTTGACATCTTCAACCGTAGTAGATACAGGAAACAAACACTACTCAAAGAGTTTTATAAAGCTGTTTGGGCAATACTAAATTTACTTCTGTCTTTTCAGGATCATAACAAGAATCAAGTTACAAGATTACAACAGATAACGGAAGAATCACAATCAAACATGGAATTGGTGACCTAAAAGAAGGAAGCTTTTTCATCACTCTCAAGTAATTTCAAATTATGAATCTACAAAATCTTATACTAAGTAACATAATTTTAAATAACATTTACTCACTAAGAGTAGAGGAAGGGGTGAATGTAGGGATTATGAGAGGCTGGAAACAGAGTATAGTAAAACCAAGATAGGTCCGTGAGCTAAAGAACTGTTTAGCTAGTACTCAAAATGAAATCAATCGAGATCGTAGTAGGCACAGCTTGACGAAAGAAAAATAGAGATCAGTTTGTTGATGTATTTTAAAAAAAAACTAAGAAAACATTGTTGCAGTGATTCCTAAATAAAATGAATCATTAGGCTTGAATTTGGATGTAAGTTCCGAGTTAGTTCAAGAGGAAATTTATGAAAAACTAAAAATATGTGTAGAAAAATCTAGACTAATACTGGAAGACAAACTTCCCAGCATGTTCTTTGCTAGAATAACTGCAACAATCATGATGCAATTTATTGTATTGGAAAACAACTGTCATGAATCAAAGGATGATTTTTAGAGGTGTCTTGATGGAAACTTTGATGAAGATTCCAAATAAAATCTGGCATGAAATCAATGATGAACTTTCTCGGTGATACGACTGTGGAAATTATGTTCTATATTATGGCCTTCAGGCACAATAAATGTGTCCGAAACATCGCATGAAAACATAAAATCCGTTTTTGAGCATAATAGACTAAAGGCCATAACCTAGAACTCGATGATGAACTTCTGGAACAAAATTGAGAAACAGAAAACTAGCTTGTGATATTGCTGTGGATGGAGAAGTTCGAGCTATTCTTAGAACCTAATTCTGGAACAAATGATTGAATTCCGTTCAGAATCTTAAGAAGAATATGAAGTGATCAATAAAGAGGAGTCCCAGAAGGAACTCCTGGCAAATATGTGGAGTGATGCATTATCGGATTCCTTTACAAACCCTTTGAAGTATTGCTGGGTGAAATCATTTCAAGATATCATAACAATAGCAAAAACCTTTTGATTTTCATAACATATTTTTGACATATTTTTAAGATCCATTGTGGGCTGTTAAACGCATCGAATGGTTTCTACAGTCGGGTCTCTTATTAAATGCATTCCTATAACGCGCACTCCTATAAGATACACTAGAGCGTTATAGGAGACCCAGGGCTTATGTGATTTCATCACTTTGGGGGTGTTGTTGAATATCTCGTATGCCAAAAGAGATAGCACAGTACTGTCTTCGGCGAAGTTTCAGTGCTAAGTACGATCTACCTTTAGAAGTTGAGGATCATCTTTTTAGTTGAGAACTTGGCCAGTAGGGGCGCTTTTCTGATTTACACTATATGAACCATGAGGGATAAGAATGCAAAATGTTGTAATATATGATATCTCTAGATATTGATGCATTTCTATAAAGCGCACTCCAATAACTTCTAAAGGTAGATCGTACTTATAACTGAAACATCGCCGAATACAGTACTGTGCTATCTCTTTTGGCATACGAGATATTCAACAACACCCCCAAAGTGATGAAATCCCATAAGCCCTGGGTCTCCTATAACGCGGATTTCTATAACGCCCTCTAACCATGTGTCTAATAGGAGACCTGAGTGTAGTTTTGATTTAGTTTTTTTCGTCAACCAGGGTCCCCCTGACTACGCCCATGCGTCAGACGTCTGAAACGACGGGCGCGTCAGGGTTGCGCATTTCATTCCTAGCGCACATTTGCAGCGATACACCTTTCAGCGCAAACGCAATTGATAATTTGTGGCGACCTAAGTCGTCGTTTGCATTATGAAGTTCTCAACTCGGTTGTTAGGTGTAGGTATCGCTCGGACAGGTTGGCGGCACTTGCAAACGTGGATTGGGACTGCCAACTGGCTAAGTGGCTGGATTGAGTTGCGAATTGCGAACTCAAAGTGGTGGATTATGTTGTGTCAGCCGCGAAATGATTGAGCCTATCTGGACGCAAAGTGACAGGACAAAACGATCCAATTTGCCGCCGGGTGAACTTCGAGCGATATTGAGTGTTGAAATAGTCGGCTTGTAGAGTTCATCAACAGAGCTATGTAGGTTACATTGTAGATCAGGCTTGGTATCAGGTATCAGAAGGCAGGCTCCAAAGGCACGTTCCCCGCCATTTGGGAGATTTGTGCCATCGCCATATTTGAGCCTATTTCATCATCTACCCGATGGGAGAGGAAAGGGAAGGGAAAGATGGGAGGAAATAGGAGTGGGGTCCCTTGAAGAGGGAAAATCGCATAAGCGAAATGAGAGCATGTAGCTCCATACCACAATGGGTTCGAACAGCGCCCTAAAAAGGGCACTGCAAAACGCATGAGCGTAAAGAGAGCCTATAGCTCATTACCACAGCGGGTTAAGAATAACAGAATGTCCCGATGATTCAGGCTTCTGAATTCAGTTTCACTTAATAAATCTATACCAAATAATTGGAAACGCATTTGCGCATAAACTGGACAGTTGCATATCAGGTGATACGAAGTTCCATAATCGGAGTCACAACTATCACACACAAATGAGACAACACGCTGAATATTTGCCATGTGATAGTTGAGCCGGCAGTGGCCTGTAAACGCTCTGACCAAGAGACTGCAATTCTGCTTTGACAGATTTGTTAAATACTTCGCCACCCTTGGAGATGGCTCAGTTATGTACAATTTTGTTTGACGACACGACTCCAAACTATTCCAATATTGCTTGTGCTGAGTTGCAGCTTTAGAATTAATCTGAAGCTTCACCCAGCACTTCGAAATTGGAATAGCCGGCTCAGGGCCAATGAAGTCTGCGATGCTCCATCGCGAGTTAGCTCATCAGCCAATTCATTTCCAGCGATGGAAGAATGGCCAGGTACCCATACAAGGTTTACAGAGTTGACTGAATTCAGTTCCTCAATTTGAGTTCGACATGCGCTAACAAGCTTCGACCTTGAGTTGGCCGAAGCAAGAGCTTTTATAGCAGCCTGACTATCTGACATACTTTACAAACAGCCAGACGTCCACTTCTCCTGTGAAGGGAGTTGTGTAGAAAATTTACCTATAAGCAAAATGACAAGCAATTATGAGATCACTCGAAGCAAGGACAATTGTGTCCCAACTCACCGGAAGTGGAAACATCCGAAATACTAGGATTTCCAATGGACGGAGAGAATCCATGGAATTTGGTCACAACCAATTCCCAGTGTATGTAGCGATGATTAGATAATGATTCATCATCTGATACATGCCAATTCGTCAACTTGTGACTGATTCTGTTCGAGCAGAGTATCATGTCTAACACTTCTTCACTAGCAGATACCATGAAGGTTGGGCAATTCCCTAAAATAAGTAATCCAAGATTTGAACTACTTAAGCACTTTATCAGACTGGAGCTTCTCATATTGAAAGCTGATCTTCTCCAGATGATGTGATGAGTATCAGCATCACTGCCCACACGGAACAGAAGGCCTTTTCATAGGCAGTGAACAACTCGTTTGAAATCATCCATTGGGATGGTTCATCATGTGGTAAATACACTTCATAACGAAAGACGTATTTCCTATTGAGGTCACCAACAGAAACATCAATTGTGACAGCACATACATCTCTGGTTGTTAACTCAGAAATGAGTGTAGCAACGATAGCGCTATTTACGAGCACGCATGCACGAGGCATGGCACGCGAGTTTGCCATTTCATTTTTCTGAAAGTAGCAAAAACTGGGTCCACAAGGTTACCTAGATAAAAGTTCACAAAAGTAAGGTTTTTGAACTAGCGCCATTTGAGCTGTAGCATTTGCATGAGTCTACAAAGATTGATCATTGCTGATGTTTTATGCTGAAGATTGGTCTAACAAAGCTATCCTAACCGTAGCCACTACCCAAACTAGGCAGGGTTAAGCTTTTCGCAATCTCAGAACGAAAAAGACCAGCAGCGAAAAAACCATATCGGTATCTCTTAAAAGTCGCCAAAGGCGAAAAGCACAGAACACACTGTGTAATACGCATAATGCGAAACCATAGAGGTGAAAATTTAAACTAAGCTACAACGTATTAATAACCCCACCCTTATTTAGCCTCAGGCTTGAGACTGAAGAAGGGCAGCCGATTATCTCGGAGAAACACAAGGTCACCTGCACCATTGCTCCGGGTAGCACAGGAAGGGCATAATACTGTAGAAGGCGCCCTGGTACTCCACAGGCTCCGTTTGCGGTTAGGTTTTATTTAGACCCCCCTAACCATTCATTCTTAGGCACGGTAAGCTTAAAGCCACATGAATTAGGGGTCACCTGTTAGGTGGACTTTTACCACCGGAACAGGCAGTCCGTAGTGTTAATTCTTAGCCAATTGAAACAACCGCTACCGACACTACGCGGCTATCTAGGCTGATCGGGAAAAGGAAGTTAACATTGATGATTAACTCCTGATGTGCCCAAACAGCCCAAAAGCAAACGTGGATTGGGACTGCCAACTGGCTAAGTGGCTGGATTGAGTTGCGAATTGCGAACTCAAAGTGGTGGATTATGTTGTGTCAGCCGCGAAATGATTGAGCCTATCTGGACGCAAAGTGACAGGACAAAACGATCCAATTTGCCGCCGGGTGAACTTCGAGCGATATTGAGTGTTGAAATAGTCGGCTTGTAGAGTTCATCAACAGAGCTATGTAGGTTACATTGTAGATCAGGCTTGCCCAACGTTTTAGGACCGCGCGCTGAATCTGAGACACAATAAGGACTGTTCATTTTTTTTTAAGGGGACACTTTGTTTATGCTATATCTTTCTTATTTATTAAGGAATTTGTTATCGGTTTTCTGTGGATCGTTAAACTACTATGGACCATTGCACGAGTTTAGTGAAATACTTACAAATAAATGAAAAATCGAATTTAGTACTGCACCATTTAATTCCACTAGAGTTCGTATCCTTTGACAGATACGTGTCTTTCGACCTCAACTGTAATGCCGTCTTCAGTGTCGTGTACTAGACTCGACTTTTCGAGCCGAAAGTATTTATAAATGAAATAAATAAATAATATTAAATAAAGAGAATTACTAAAGAAATTGAAAAGGAAAAAGTGAAATAAATAGCTTTAATTTGTATAACCATTAAGAACAGTTGTAGAAAGGTACTACTTTCTTAAAAAGTTTCATTTCTATCGAACGAAAATCCACTTCAAAATCAAAACTCTTTCCCTCATCGACCATATCTCAACGCCTCGTGCCAAAATCATCAACTTCATCAAGATCAATCTCTAATTGCCCGGTCGGAAATCTCCTACGACATTATTCAAATCATTTATCTCCTAAATAAACACCATCAGGCAGTCGGGCAGTGTGTTCCCCCCATTCATCACTTGGCAAATCACAATATATTCAAATATTTTCCCTCGTCAACACGCGTTCGCGACCCGCTGCTGCTTTTGCTGGTTAGCGAGCGAGCAGTAGGTAGGATAGTTAGTGCTCGGCCACCAGCCGAGCGAGCTTTGACCGTTGACTCGCTTCGCCATTCATCATTCTTGGACGCAACACATCGCGAGCTCTCCTAAACTGGGTGGACTTTCCGTGCCCTGATGGTTGGAGGTATGCTTATATTGGAAGACCGTTCTAAATCGTGGGGATGCGACTGAACAGTTAATTTAGTAGCTTAGTATGTTAAGGCTAAGTAGCCCGTCATTCGATTTGGCAACAATGATGACTTTTCAGCTTGCATTTCAAAGTGATAATAATCAGCCATGATAGTTTATATTGACATGAAAAAGTATCGCTGTACGCGCTTACATATATAAAGTATGCTGATACTTTTTCAGGTGTGTCAGTGCAAAACCAACTGATTATCTTTGATTCGAAATCGTGAGATGAATTAGCAACAATCTTCAACGACGCGTACAAATTACAATGACGGCCTACTTCGCCTTAAAGCAGCATATTATGCGTTGATAATTGTTTTTTACGACAGAATGTACAAGACCTGATTAGTTAAATATCAATGAAAACTGGTTAAACATAATTTTTGTTTTGCCAATTTTTAATGCTAACATTGCTTAGATAAGATCATAGGTAAAGAAAATTTAATCCTTGTTGAGTTTGAGCTAATTAAAGTAATTATAATTATAGTTTAGGCTAATTGTAATGTTGAAAAAAAAGTGCGAGATATGCAAAACAAATTATGAGAAGGAAAAAGCTTTGCACATTCAAAACTCAACAAAATATATTCTGAATCTAAAAAAACGCGATTGCTAAGTTTTCGTAGTAAATTATGTTTGAATAGCCCTCAGCGTTTGTACTCAATCAGAAACAATCACAATAATAACCATTGCTTTTCAATAGAAAGGTAAACTATGTAGAGAAGGAGAATTCGACGAGTATGAAATTATGAAATTCGTTGAATGCGTTGAATGATAGAAAAAATTCTCTCCGTGACAATGATCCTTTGTTCTGGATCATTGCCGTGACCAGGATTCGAACCTGGGTTACTACGGCCACAACGTAGGGTCCTAACCACTAGACGATCACGGCTATAGAGAACGATGGAAGACGTATCGTTACCGCTTTAGTGTTGATGTTTTTAAATAATTTAATCAAAATGCGCTTCTTACTCATTTTTGTCAATCATTTTGTCTCTAAAAAGTGTTCATTTGGAGAAACACCTAAGTTTATTCCTGAAAAATTGTTTATAATCAAATAAGATGACAATACTTTTCAAGTATATTACCATAATAATTCAATCGTTTTTAGAATGATTACATTATTGAACATAGAAAAGTATAATACTTTTGAATATTTATATCCTATTTGAACAAACATAAAAAAATTGCGTCGGCCGGGAATCGAACCCGGATCAACTGCTTGGAAGGCAACTATGCTGACCATTACACCACCGACGCTGTTTTATTAATAAATCAACAAAAAAAACTTTGTTTGCTAAATAATATTTAGCAAATAATGTTAAAGTTCAATAAAAAATAACTTTTTAAAACCAGCTTTGATATATATATGATTGGATTTGTGGATATGTACAGTTGACTGCCAGCATGAGGGTTACCTACAGTAAGTGACGACAAACTGTCGTTTGACTGTGAGACTCACTCACTCGTGCCACTCATTTGAAAATCGGCGCGAGGCAATATGAACTGTGCTCAGCAAGAGTTATGTGTGTATGTATAGATAGAGCGTCTCAGCAAACGGCAACGAATAAATGAAGGTTAAATTCTCGAAAACTTATTCATACAGACTCAAGTCAAAAAAGTATACAAACTTACTTTATCGATCCTACGTGTTAAGCAGGCGGAAATCTATACGTACCGCTCTGTACCAACTCAACTTTTCACTTTTAGAACATTTAATTTCCGGATTTACAAAACGACGAAAGTAACATTTTCAACTTTCGCAACCTAACCACTACTTTCGCCGCCCCGCTGTATGGAGAGACAAAGTGACTTAACCACGAATCAAAACAAAACACTACTTGAGCCGATTTTACACTGGTAGAAAAACGTCGAAAGTAACTGAATGAAACGGCTTATCATTTTCTTATAATTATTTTTGTGGGAAATAATAGAAACTACCTAGTTTTTGAACGTGAGCTGAGTGTATGCAAAATTTGAGCGAAGTACACGGCAAAAAAATGTTAAAAAGGTGATTCATTTTAAAACAGTTTTAGAAGATAGATTTTGATTTTTCTATTTAATTTTCTTAAAACCGTATAAAAGTTACTTACGTCGATTTGAAAAAGTAATCGAGAATTGATAATAAAATTATGACAAATAGTTTCGCGTCCAGCACTAACCGTCTGCATACATCTGTGTGTCACAGTTGGATGGGTTCGAGACGATGACGACTACCGACAGACAGTCGGATGATGGGCTAATGAGGCGATAAAATAGTTTCATAGGCATTGGTGATATATGGTGTGCTGGGGAGGATCAATTGTGTCTGTAGTTTTGGTTTTATTTTACGATTGAAACAATACGATACAGATCCACATGGACACTTCCATGATTCACTTTGGCATATGCATGAGTGTTATTTTTCGATCGAATAGTCTAAAACTTTGCAATATGAAGCACCTAAATACGATGCATACTGTGAATCAACAGTGCAAAGAATAGGACCAGGCTCACATTGATGTATTGAAACCATTTAAAGAGTTTACACAGTGATTGTACCGACATTGATGATGAAAAGAATAACGTAGTCTACTAGCCCAAAAGCCATATCACACGATATTGTGATGTTTTATTTAATGACATAGGTAATTCTGCTAGCAACTTCAAATATAGTTTCTAAAATGTATTTATTTTTTACTATCATAATCATATTATATATCATATTTGGTAAATTGAGCTTTTATTAAAAACATATCAGAGTCAACTATTCAAAATTCAATATTGAAAGGGACCATTCGATATCGGTTATGGAGGTATCCAGATATAGAACTCAAAAAAATTTGAATGTAGAGCTGATAATATTGAAAATCGCATCATGGGATATTTGCAATGTAACAGGTATTTGATCGGAATCAGCGTGAGTAATTAGTTGGATACAAAGAAGACTAGAATAGGTTAAAACCAAATCAATCGTACGTAGAAGTGTTTCTAGAAGAGGAAAACAGGTAGGGCTATCAGGGTATTGAATTGAGAAATTTCCTGAAGATCACTCATCAAATAAAATTCTGACGATGGAATTGCTTTGCGAATTATTCCATGAGCCGTGTTTAGCATAAAAGTCACAAATGACAAAAAAGAAAAGATTTATTGCGAGTCAATTTTTGCAATTGAAACAAATTAACTGGCTACCCAGTGTATTGGAAAGGCAAATAGGCAGCTATAAAAGTATATTTACCAAGCTGTGTTTTGAAAAAAATCCTTAAGCTTCAAAAACTTCAGTGTCAAATCACGAAAAAGGTTGATGTTTTAAACGCCTATGAATGATGATTGCAACTCATTATCATTACGTTAGACAAAAAAAGTGACGATCTCTTTTGAGTTTGGATCCAGGTTTCAAATAAGTGTCAGTAATATCTGCTATATGTATGTTTTAGCTGTGGGAAAATTAAACATCTCGTCGTCTTCACCATTCAAAGAACGAGCATTCCGACTTTGAATATTTAAATATTTATTACGATCCATTAGAAAAACATTGGATTATTAACAATTTGATTAGTCAATTTTACACCAACTTGGACTGCTTCAGTCAAAGAGGTGGTTTTGAACATTGCATCAATCATTTGATTCAATTGTTCAGTTAGAACAGTAGCGTAGCTAGGGGGGGTGCGGTCCGCACCGGGCCCCGAGTTCAAAGGGGCCCCCAAATTGTGCTAAGAATTTCATTTAATTTTATGATATTGATTTTTAGAAAACTACGCGTAAACAAGAAGATAAAAATTCAGTTTGAAGGTGAGCTTGATCGACAATGTGTAGGGGCCCAATGATCAATGTCATTAGTGATAAGAGTAACCTAGGTATTTACTTACTCAAAATTAATTTACGATTACCGTCGTTGGGGGTGACAATGGGTCAAAAACGGGTATGTACGATTTATTTATTGAATAACTTTCGCAATTTAACTCCAATAAACTTCAAATTTGGTGTGTATGTACTTTGATGGTACTTTAACAAATGTCCAAAAAAATATAGAAAAATATATATTACCTGCGGCGCTATAAGTGAATGAAAAATGACCCAATCTCATCTCATAGAGGGGGTGACATTTATCGTCAAGTTTTTACAGATGTTCTTGTTTTTCCCCTCAAATTGTCTTCAAAGTCTCATTCCCATTGCCATTGAGCCTATTCAGTTTCCCCAAAAGTTAATAGAAACAGTGATTATTTTAAACCTTTGCAAGTAGTTAAATTTCGGTGCGACATTCCACGATCAATACATTGTAGGCAGATGTTAACATCATAATTTCATCGGTATTTCAGCGATCCGATTTATACTTCCGTGAGTTTCTATAAGATGAAAACACTAATAAATAATTGAATAAAAAAACTCTGATTAAATATTACAATGTTGTTGAGCACGAAAAACAGTTGCTGGTTTGAGAAGTTGTCAAAATGCGTTGCATTGTTATTCAATGCACGGAATCCTCAACTAGACTTGTTTAATGTTTCAGCGATGCTGTATTTTGAAAGAACACACACATCTTAATGAAGAAAGAGTATACATGGCACCGTTAAACGACAAAAAAGTAGACTTGTGATTACAGTCACAATCGTTCTTGTATGACCCAATCTCACCCCCATTTTTAATGTGTTAGATACCGTACCGAAAAAAATGAAATTTTTGTGGAAAAATCAAATAAATTCCGGAAAATACATACGAGTTGTATTGAAAAGACTTTCAACCTTCTACGTATAGAACAAAAGATAATAAAATACATGCGTTATACTTTGCACAGGAGAAATTTAATGTTGTAAATTTTTTTCTAGTTTCAACATCCAAGTTTGTTGATATATTGAACAAAAACTAATATTTTTTTAAATGTATATTATAACTAATTACGTGTAATAATATGTTCCCTAACATATGAATTATAAATTTTAGTAATATCAGCGTTATTAGCTGAAATATTTCATAAATCATATTTTCCAGTTTTGACTCAATCTCACCCCCCAGACCCATTGTCACCCCCATCGACGGTACTCGATTTATTTTGTAATTCAGGCGGATATACCTAAATTTGCGGGTTCCATAATTGTATCTGGAAGTCCGACCTGAATTTTACAGATATTCCTAAACTAGCCGATTTTCATTTCAATTATAGTTGAAAAAAATAATCCGTTATCATCTTCGGGACATTGTTTGTGTAAATGTGCACAAAACTGAACTGAGACTGGTAAAAGATCTTAAACGTTCAGTCTCTATTTTAATGCAAGTCTCTATTTTTAACGGTTGGTCTTGAAAGTCTATTTAGGCAAAAATGTCTTCAAAGTGATTTATGATTTATTTTCTTTATTATGTTTGCAGTGACTTCAAGAGGTTCTAGAGATACGTTCAGAGAATAACACGAGATTTTTGGTTCTTCAAGAATTTCTTTTCAGATTCCTCAAGGAAAGCCTTAAGGAATTCTTCTAGTGATTTATGCAAAGATCTCTTCAGGTATACTTCTGAGATCTCCTTTAGTAATGTCTCTATTGATTCAACCACCAAGTCTCCTAAAAATCTTCCAGCGTTGTTTCAAGAGATGGTTAGATTATATTTTTTGTAATTCGCTTAAGGAAACGCTTTTCTTGACTATTTTGATTTCCCCAGTAGTAACTATGAAGAAATTAATTTGTGGATTTTTACAGACAGATCTACAAGATTTCCGATGCCACTTTCTCCAGTTATTCTTTCAGTAGTTATATGGATGTCTTAAAGCATTCATCCACATTTTCCCAAGGAATTGCTCCTAAAATTCCTAATGGATTTATAATCAATACTTTTCCAGGAATTCCTCTTCAAATTTTACCTGAAATTCCTCATGAAGCACCTTCAGAAATTTCTCTCAAGATTTCTCCAACATTTCATGCGAAATTACTCCTGTAGTTTTTCCAAACATATTTTTTTGTTTATTTTTACAAGTAAAATCTATGTGGGTTTTACAAAACTTCATCTGAGGTTCCACACTACAGCTAATACTATTAGAAATATTCCAGTAATTCCAATCATCTTAGCGATTCACTTATGAAATCCTTCGAGACTTCCTCAAGAGCCCAAGAGTTCTTTCAGAGAACTTTGTAGGAGTTTATCAAGGGTTATTTTCAGACTAAATCGAATTTCATCAGATGTTACTTTGTGATTTCCTTTTGAAAAATCTCCCGGATTTTTGAAAAATCTCAAATCCTTGATCTCTTTCTGGAAATATTCCTGAGAAAATGACTGGGAACATTCTTTGAAGATATCTTTGGGAAATTTCTCTATAATTTCTAGAATAATTCTTGAAGGAATCTTAGCAACAATCAGTAGTAACTCCTGAAGGAATTCTCTGGTTGAAATCTGCACGATAATTTTGAAGGAAATTCTAGAAAATCCCTGTAGAAAATTATAGTTGAAACCTCGAAGATGTTGTTAACGAGAATGTTGATGAAAGTTTTAAGAAAATGATGGTAAAATCATTGGATAACAAACTTGGGGACTTATGATTTTCTTGAAAAAAATCTGAATTAATCTTCGAAGGAATTTATGATAGAATCTCTGAAGCAACTCCTAAGGTTACCCTTAGAAAGTTCTACGTTGAATTATTGAAGGTGTAAAACGAAATCCTTAGGAAGTCCGAGAAAATCACTAATTGAACTCCTGAAGAAATCATTGAAGTTCATTTGGTAATTTATTTCAAGCAAACCTTGGGAAAATTTATCGATCTTAAAAACATTTCTTTAATCAAAAATTTCAAAATCAATCCTGACTCAAAAACACAAAACAGAGGAAATGTCTAAACTTTCTTAGAATACCTAATTAAAGCTGTAATGAGCCATTCTTTTCCAGCCTACTTCGCCAGCTAATAATTCGACTTCCATTTCAATTCACTGGAAGTCCTCTCGATAATTATTAATAAACTAATTTGTTTCTGAACATGAATTAAGAAAACAAGAACTGTAGACTCATTAATTGACATTTTTGCCATTAAACTACTAAAACAACATATCAACATAAGTTTCATAACTTTAGTCAAAATTTTACAAAAGCTATGTGTTCCAATGTTAACCCTCCAACCTTAACTTTGAGGGCCTTTATATTGAACTCCGCACCGGGCCCCAAAAACCCTAGCTACGCCACTGAGTTAGAAATTTCAAATCAGAGGGAGACATATCTCTTGAAGTAGGTGCACTATCTGATGATTTTCCGTAAGGATTTTTGGTAGACTAAAAGGCGAAGTAGAAGTTTCTTGTGACGACAGGGTTTTTTCCATTTGATTTGAAACAATTAGAAAGGATACTCGTAGTATGAAAAGGGGAGGAGTTTGAATTACCTGCATAGGATTTTCCATGGGTAGATACATTCGAAATCAAAAGATTCGAACGGCTACCCGACGGATTAAAATTAGTTTGTGAATCAAGCGATCGTTAACTGGAAATGAGCATTGTTCGAAACTCTACCAGGGAAACTCCGGAAACGACCGTTACCGTAACGGACATTACTGTTCATCTGCCTGGCACGAGCCTCGATGATTCGCCTGCGCGAAGGGCAAGCCCAAAATTTGGCTGATGATTGCTCCCGCAATTTGCGCAGTTGAACTTATCGGTATCTTCCTTCACTGGACAGACGTCCTTAGCATGAGAAGAACCTCCGCAAATCATGCATTTAGCATCCATGCGATCATTTTTTGTACCATCTCCCCACTTTTGTCACCGACGGTAATGAGTGGGGTTCTGGAAATTTCCTCCAGGTTTCTTGAAATGTTTCCATGTCACGCGGACGTCGAACAAAAGTTTTGCTTTTTCTGAAGCTTTAATATTATTTAGTTCTTTTTTGTTGAAGCGAACTAAATAATATTCTTGAGAAAGCCCTTCCTGAACAATGCCAGTTTGAGTTCTCTTTTTCATAATGATAACTTGGACTGGGGAAAATCCAAGTAAATTAATTCCGTTTTTGATCTTATGGTCATTTAAGAGACCTTTCAAGACGACTTTGAACAAACGTTCAGTTTTGTCGTCATAAGTAAAAAAGTGCTTCGGAATTCTACTTGATCTTTCGATCTTGACGTTTGCTCCTTCGGGGGCGGGCGATGAGGGCAGGATCAAACATGCCGCGTGTCGGTCGAGTAATGAAATGAAAAAGCGCCGCGGATCGTTAGTAGTGTTTGATCTATTGATCGCGTCGCTTGCTTTTGCGTGGGCGAGTGATGAACACTTGTTCGGGGTGCAATGCGATTATCGAATTATATCGCGAATCCGATTAGGTGTGATTATATCATGGATCGCATCACCAGCCACTTGTGACTGCCAGATCTTTACCTTATCCCACAAATCCAATATCCTTTCCATGACAACTGTGGAGATGCAGAGGTATATTCGGTCTCTTGTAACAACGGTTGTCTAACTAACATTCCTTCCCTTCCTCGATGACTGTAAGGACGCGGCCGGCACCGTTATTGACTTTTAAAGTTTAAGCTCTCGATTTGTGCACATTGAAGAATTGTCGGCTAATCCCAAGCCCCATTCATTAAATCCCTCCACAACTTCGATTGTTCTGCTCAATTACGGAGTAGCAACTACGAATTGTACGGTCATCTATGCTCATGCCCTTAAGTAAAAAAGTGTTTCTTCTCTTCAAGATGTTTGAGAACAATGCATATTAACCTTCCAGTCGTCGCGTGGTTGATCATTGTCAGAACTGCTGTTGTTGTGATCGGAAAGCGAGGTTTTTTCACCAGTGTTGTACAAAATACAACAGCGCGACGACTGAAGTGTTAATCTGAGGAGATCAAAAAATCTTTCGATTTACAGGGAATACCGGGTTATATAATATTTAGTTGTAGAGAGCTGACTGCATTGTGACTTAAATTGATGTAGTCCAAATTGTTAAAATAGGGTGGCCCTGAGCATGTCTCCCAAATTTGCGTACAAATCTTCTTCATCCCATTCGTCTGCTCTGATTCACCGCAAAAGAATGGAGTGCTAAAATTTTCATCCAAGATAAAAGCTTTCGACCCGATAACTTGTTAGTAGTGCTCACCGGTCGGAGGCAGTCGACTCATCTCTCGTTCGGGTAACTTCAACAAGTTTAACTAACTTTACCCCAAATTAAACCACCCTCCGACACCGAGCTGCAGATAGTGAATCTTAGGACATCCTCCGCGCCTCTGAACTGGACAGACGGACGAGCGAAGCGAAGATAGATGGCAAAAAGATCCAACCCAGAGACGAAAATTTCATTTAACGTGAAAGCAATCGTCGGTCGGTGTCTCGGTTGTCGTGTCAGTCAGTATAATGTAGCAACAGCAAAATCAGCACCAGCAGCTAGCAATCGGTCCAGGCCAGGTCATTCCACCGAATGTCGTTCCGACCGTTCCACAGTGGTTCGAAGGCAAAAATTATAGTTGATTCTCCGATTGGATTAATTAGATTCTGAGTTTTATACAACTCGTGGATATAGTTTTTGACAAAATGAATATTAGGGATCCATAATTCACTGGCTTTTTATGAATTTTAACTCTTTAATGTCCAGAACAATGCTTTGCCCAAATTGTTTCTAAAACGACACAAAATATAAATTTGGAGAACTTATTCATACACCTGATATCTTCTACTCATTCAAAAACTAATTTCCATTTGAAAGTAAATGTCCATAATGCTTAAATTTGGCAAAAATGTGTAAAATATATGAGTTATGTGAAAATACAACAATATTCACCTTTTGGAATTGAGATTTAAGTTTTGACCGGCATTTGTTGTAGATCGAACCACAGTTCGTTTCTTCGTTTCGATCGTCGACTCTCTGTAACAGAGTGGAGCAACAAACCATTGCTAGATTGAGTTCAGGTTCCAACGTTCGGGGTACCTTCCCATTGCGCTGGAGATTGGTCGTCCTTCCCTAGGAGAGCAAGGGCACATCGAGCCCCAGCAGCAAGCAACAAGAAGGGCAGAATATGCACATTCCATTGCTTAAATACCATTTTGGACCATGGATTTGCTGGTGGCTGCCGTTTGCTGCATTGCATCCTGCCCTCAAACGATGCAACTTTTCTCACTGCGAACCGAACTAGAGGAATCGGTATCATCCGAGAACCCCGCAGTAGTGGAACGGGAACGGGATTTACTCAGACAGCTTCTGGTTGTTGCTGCTGGGAAACACATTCTATCGAAGCGCACAGAGTCTATTTACTCTTTGGCAGCTCGGCAGTCCTCTGACCCATCGAGGTCCGTGTTTGCCACTGGTGCAGCTGGCCGTATCAGAGGGATAGCTTTTCGCTTTCCATTGCCGGGTGGATGGAGAGGGGATAAGAGGGGGATTCCGAGCACCCGTTGTTGTTAGTTAGAGGAATAATGAAAGTTGTTCTGCGCCTCGTCGGTCTCGATATGCTGATGCTACCAACTAAACTATAGATCGCTCTCGGGTTTTCCACATTGGCTAAAGTTGCCTGTCAGGCAGAACAAAGGCAAGTTCCATCATTCATGGCATTTCAAGGGGAAAAGTGAGATCTGTATTCAAGGTTCCCATTTTCCAAAACGCATCATTCCACTCTCTGAGAGGTCTTTTGTGTTTCCATTAATGTCGATTAAAATAGTAAAGTAATCGGTGAGAACCACCCTAACTGAATGCGAGAATACGGCAATCAAAAAACAATTGCAACAACATATCTCTATCCAATGGTCTATCCGTATGGTATCATAGCCCCCCATGGATGCTCATCTAGGCAGCCTCATAGCGAAGAAAGAGACGTACAAACTGCAACAGAACCCACTGAAATCATATGGGAGCGTTATAGTTTGTGCTTATAGTTGCATTTAAGGTTGCTGAGAATCACGATGGCCAATGATAGCAACTCTGAATAACACCAAAGACCATCGATTTGTGCACTTAACTAGTTTATATAAAAGGTAGCATGTGTAATAAGAATGACTGCAGTGGTTGATGGTTCGGTACAAAATGATTTATTTGACAAAGGTATTCCTGACTTCATAATCTCTAGCCTACTTTAACGGAAATAAAAATTAACAACTTACTAGATCAACACGCTACTATAACTCGGTCATCCTGAAGAAGACTTCGACCCGAAGTGTATTGTCATAATCAATAGGTTACCAATGCTTTAAATTACACGGATCAAAAACCGAATTGAACGGCACTTGATTCAATTGAAAACCATCAATATCTGCTACTACAAATCTGTTATTTGGAAGAATTTTCTTAATCTGATATGGACCTTTAAATTGTTTTTGAAGTTTACGACATACTCCAACTTCTGGTCTATTAGGAATGTAAACCAAATCACCAACAGTGAAAGTATTATTAATTTTACATTTTTTGTCATAGAACTTTTTATTGCTTAATTGAGCTGATTTGATCTTTTCAGAAGCTTTTTGTCGAATATCAGAAAGAGATTTTCCACATTTAATTTTGATTCTAAATAAGTTCTTATATGATCATCTGTTTTACATTTTTGATTGACTCCAAATAATAATTTTGATGGTGTTTCACATGTACTTCTATTAACAGTATTGTTTAACAACAATTCAGCTTCATTTAGAATTGTACTCAAACCTTTATACGGAAAAGAATCAATTAACTTAGCTATAAGCGGTGTAATAGTTCTATTGAATCTTTCAATTTGACCATTTGATTTTGGGCAACCTGAAGCTATTAACACGTGTTTAATATTTGAATCATTCATAAATGTTTTAAAACTATTTGCTGTAAAACATGAACCTCTATCCGAAACTAATTTTGTTGGAATGGAATAATTTGAACAATAGTTCCGAAGATGTTTCAAAACTTCGCTAGTATTTGTTGTTTTGCAAGGATATAATTTGATATACTTTGTAAACCCGTCTACTATACCAAAAATAAACTTAAATTTTGAATTATTTAGTTTTAAAGGGCCATAATGGTCAATATGAGTTGTTTCAAAAGGTGTATTACCTTTATCGATATTATGTAATTGTCCATCATATTTACTTAACTTTTTTGAAAACATTACACACTTGAGACAATTTTTTATATAAGTTATCACTCTTTCCTTCATATTCGGAAACCAATAACATCTCATAATCATTTCACATACTTTATCACATCCAAAATGTCCCAAATCATCATGACATACTTTAATAATGCGGTTAACCATATCATGTGGAACATAAAATAATAATCTGCTTTTGTATTTTCGATAAACCATTCCATCGCGTAACTCATAAAATTTGTGTTCAGCAGTTTGTAATTCATCTTTTAATTTGTTTATTTCTGCGTCCCTCAGTTGACAAGCTACTAATGCTCTTTCAAAATCATTACAAGTATTGTCTAGTAAATGTATACTGTTAATTCTTGATAATGCATCGACATGCTTCATGCTACTTGAAGATCTATGAATTGGCTCAAAATCGAAATCTGAAAGAAATATCTCCCATCTGGCAATTTTTGGATTTATATCTTTCTTTTTCAACGTATCTGTGAGAGCATTACAATCAGTTACTAGTTTGAAATGAATTCCTTGCATATAAATTTGAAACCTCTTTATGCTATTATAAACTGCAAATGTTTCCAATTCAAAAGAATGCAACTTTGTTTCTGCAAGTGTAGTGCGTTTACTAAAATACATCACGGGGTGAAATTGGCCATCTGATTGTTTTTGTAATAACACTCCACCAAAGCCATGAATACTGGCATCTGTGTGAAGCTCTGTTGGAGCTGATGGATTATATATTTTTAGTACAGGATCACTTGTCAGTTTTTGCTTCAAAAGTTCGAAGGAATTCAATTGATCGACGCCAAAATCAAAAGATTTTTCTTTTTTACTGATTAAACTATTCAATGGACTTGCAATCAAAGAAAATTGATGGATGAATCTCCGAAAATAACTGGCTAATCCTACAAAACGATGTACTTGTACTGTACTGAGAAATTCAATTTCAGTTTTAATAAACGCACATTTACTTAATTGAAGAGTGAGTAAATTTTTGTTTAAAATTTCGAATACCTGTTTCAAAATACTCATGTGTTCTTCAACAGTATCTGTTGCTATTAAAATGTCATCGATATAAATAATCAATTTGCCAGACTTAATTAATTCACGGAAAACATGATGTATGAACCTCATAAAAGCAGATGGGGCATTACATAACCCAAAAGGCACTCTTTTATATTCATATTGACCCATGTGTGTAATGAAGGCTGTGTACTTCGTTGATTTTTCAGAAAGTCTTAATTGATGGTAACCACTTTTCAAATCTAAACTAGTAAAATATTTTTTCCCGCGTAACTGATCAAGAAGATCGTCAATTAATGGAATTGGATAACGATCTTTGACGGTTTGTTTATTTAGTTCTCTGTAATCTATGCACATTCTGAATGATCCATCTCTCTTTTTTACTAAAACTACTCTACTAGCATAAGGAGAATTGCTTTCGACAATTGTGCCTTCCTTCAATAATTTGTCAATGGTATTTTCTATTTCCTTTTTCTGATAAAAGGAAAACCTTCTTGCAGAAAAATGAAAAGGTTTATTACAATCAAGCTCTATATTCATTTCATGGACAATTTCAGGTTTTGACGGTTTAACTGCTTCAAAATAATCATGCATAAAAAGAGATTTAATCTGATTCACGACATTGAGAGTTATTTTTGAATCACCTATATCTAAATTATCGACTACATTAACACTTGTTGGTGAATTGATTACCTCCATAGAATAAAGTTGATTAAGAAAAACTTCAGCTTCATTGAAATTTTCAGATTTGTTCTTGCGACAAGTTGGTTCCCTCTGTATTGTAACCAAGTCCCGTTCATGTGTAAGTTTGACATCATTTTCACGTATAAAATCGCGTCCAACAATACAATCCGGGTACATGGTCTCATCCGGAACGACTTTAATCTGTAAATTAAAAACAATATTGTTTATCATCATTTCCGTAGTAATCATACCTAATATTCTAACAACTGTAACGTTCAAGCCTCTGAATTCTGTATCATTTGAAAATGAAGATATTTTAAATAAAGGTGGTAGAAAGCTTTTTTTGATCATACTAACTGAACTTCCTGTGTCAATCAATGTCAAAACTGGTTTGAAATAATTGTCAAATCTAATGAACGACGTGAAATGATCCTTAACTAATTGTATCCTAACTATACTACCTAGATGATTAACATTATGTTCAAAATGGTTGGCAAAATTTAATTGAGAAACATCCGGAACTTGACGACCAAAGTTTGATGTGTATACTTTTCCAAAAGGGTTGATTTCTCTTGAATTCGAATTCATATTCTTAGAAGTCTGCGCCAACGAAGTACCAGCACGGCAAAATTTCGAAAAGTGTCCGAGTCGACCACATTGAGCACATTTGGTTGCGGAATTTGTACAATTTCTTGAAATATGATCAACTTGATTACAATTGTGGCAAATCCAGCGGTTGTCTGATGACGGCTTTCGAATAATGGCAGGCATTTTCATACAATTCAAAAATTCCAATCTCTTGAGGCAACAAATCATTTCCAATACTGAATCAAATTTCTGCATACACAGCATTGCTCGCAGCTCATTATCTTGAATTCCATTAAGTAATACTTGATCAGCGCTGGCTCACTCAGGTTTACAGTCTTACCAATCGCCATAATTTCGTACACGTACTTTTCGAAATCTTCATCTGATTTTTTCAAACGATTCATCAAACGGAAATGGACATCTGCTTCATCGAGTGTATTTGGAAATCCTTTCAGCAACTCAGTCTCTTCCCAATTTTCGATTTTTCCTCGAACAGCTTCATACCATAATCGTGGAACGTCCCCTAATCTAGTTACAGCATAATGGAGAGTTGTTTGATTTGACCAAAAGTATAAACGTTTCAAATTTTCAATGATTTCGATCCATAAGTTTGAGGTCGTTTCGTTGGGGTTGAATAAAGGTACTAATTTCTTAACGTCATCCGGATGCATAGGATGTTGATTTTCAAGTCTTCTTATGTCTGGGTTTGTAATATCAGCAACTCGTTGAAGATCGTTTTTCACATTAGCGTTCATTTGACTATTTCTATTTTCATCATTAACTTCTTGTGCTTTCTTAGTTTGGATTGTACCGCCAACTTGAGTTTCGTTTTCGCAATCCAATTCAACCAATTCAGGGCGGGCACGCAGTGGACTTCTAGCGGTACGAGGCATCTTAGATGGTAGTCGCTTTTTAAGAGGAAAAATATTGCGGTATCCCACTTCTGAAGTTGTAATAAGGATGACTGCTGTGGTTGATGGTTCGGTACAGAATGATTTATTTGACAAAGGTATTCCTGACTTCATAATCTCTAGCCTACTTTAACGGAAATAAAAATTAACAACGTACTAGATCAACACGCTACTATACATGTTAGTTCTGGTTACTCATCCCGACCAGACGAAATCAACAGAATTTTTACAGAATGTGATGGTCCGATATTTTGTATAGTGGTTACCTGAGAGAGACTCGCGAAGAGGAAAAATATCAACGTCATATGCAGCCCAGATTCCCCTCTCACGAAACGTCAAATGCAGCCCACCGTTTTTATGGCTGAAAAAGTGAAAAGTATTGTGTTCAAAGTAAATTGTTATTGAAAATCTCAGTCAGCGGAGCAGTTTTTTCCAAAGTTGCTGATAAATCTAAGCAGAAGATTAATTATTTCTAATGTCTGCTACGTTTGCTGGCATGAAATTTCACTCAAACGGCTATTTATGATTCGAAGTGATGCAAACGCAATAATTTTTTGCTGAGAGGTTCATGTGAGGATTTGAACGGCTTGCGCATAATTGGTATAAACACAAAGTGGAATAAGAAAAAACTCAGCAATCACAGAAAAAGAAGACCGTCTTCGCGAGTCTCGTCTCAGGTGGTTACAAAACATGCACCGTTAATACAGTAGGGACCCGATTTTGTCAGCCCCTCGATGAATTTTAGGCCGACAAAATGGGGAATCTGACAAAATCGGGTCTTTTTTTTGACGTTAACTACGTCTTACGGCAATATACTGGGAGTCAATTGAAAATCTAAAATTTTGCGACCGTCACGAAATTATGAAAGATTTTGAACGCTAATAACTCAGTCATTTATCGATAGATTTTCAAAATTTTCCCACTAATCGGTCGGAAATGTATACAACATTTTCCTCGAATGGGAAAAACTATTGAATATCGACAATAAACTATTGAAAATTTGGAAAATGTCGACCCCTTTCTTACGCAACCAATCACGTGCAAGCAGTTTTCCACGCTTCTTTTGCGTTCTGCTTCGCACTATAAAAGCAGACCGATTCCTGCTTCTTCGCTCATTCTTCTTTTTGCCGTCAGACTGTGAACATGGTCGGCGAGCAAGTCTCGAGTGCCTTTCGCATTCTCAGCTCAGTTTTCAATGGAACGCGAATGGAACAACAACACGCCGCCACGATTGAAGCCGCTTGTTGAAGTGCCCATCGTCATCGCCACCGCAAACCTCATCGGGCGAGGAGAATTTCTACCAGTGCGCCGTCAAAATGTGTCCGTGTTACGCAAATTCAACAATTCAATCGGCCCTGTTCAGAGCCAACAAATGTGTTTTAAAGAGTTATTTGTGTAATATTCCCTAATGTGTTTACCACATACTTGCTATAATCTCTTAATTCATCTCATAGCATCATACAATAATTGATTATTACGAATAATTGACAATACGGCAATTTGAGGATGTTTCCGAGGACGCTGCTGCTGTGCCGTTGAGATGCAATATATTTTCTATTTGCCAGCTTTGGTTCCCCTTATTTCCCCACGTAATGAAAGATTTTAAATTTTGACGTTAACTACGTCTTACGGCAATATATTGGGTGTCAATTGAAAATCTATAATGTTGCGACCGTTACGATATTTAGTTTGAACTAAAGGAAGGCTGCAACTATGACAATCGACTTAAATTCAAATGCAGAAAATCACTTGGCGTAGTTAACGTCATGCGGTCGTGTCTTGTACACAACCCCCTCTGATTTTATTTTCTGTTTTTCAAATTTTGACATGTTAATATTTGCTTATGAACCGCGTTTACAACGTACAGAGTGCTTTGTGAAGTCCCAAGCTGTCCGATTCATTTTACGCGTTCAGGGTAATTTAGCGCTTCATTTGCACGTCATCAGATTTGGGGATGGGACATTTCGCGAAAGACGTTTCGCATAACGACGTTTCGCATACGGACGTTTGGTATAATGGATATTTGGTATAATCAATATTATATGCCTTCTTTGAAATGCTACCTGATCTTGTATGAAACTGGTTTATGCGATTTATTTTATGTTCCTGTTCATACGTGTTGACGCTGCAATTGTGACTGTTCATTCGAGGATTGATTACCAACTTGTGGGTTCGTTTCTTGCTTGTAATAACACATTTGTGTCATGACATGTATTTTTTTATGAATTTGTTGAACAAATTATGGATGGTTCGTCACTTTAAGTGTTGATATAAGCGCTTATTCTTGTTTAATAAAATTTCGAGATCCAAACCTTTGAATAGTTCGATGTTTAGGATGTCGATGCATTGATAGATATTTTTTTAAACATAGGTTACATGAATCGCATCACTTACCAAGATGAATCCTGATTATGTAGCTTTTAACCCCACCCACTAACAAAACTCGTTCCCGTGGCAACAATGAAGATGCAGAGGTATACTCGGTCTTTAATAACAATGTATGTCACACTAACATTCCTTCCCTTTCCCGATAAACGTAAGGACGTGGCCGGCGCCATTATTGACATTACTAATTTTAGAGTCCTCGAAAATGTACATTGAAGATGGTATGCTACTCCCAAGCTACATCTGTTGGTTCCCTGTACAATTTCGATTATTCGTGTCAATCACGGAGTAGCATCTACGAATTGTACGGTCATCAACCCAAGTTACACCATCTTTTTGTGCAGCATATATAGCTTCATGAGCGTTAATATAACTTTTATAAGATTTAAGCCGCACATGTTTACGTTATCAAAACGTATGCGCTAAAAAAGTATTTTAAACTTGGTTTCAATAACATTCAAACACCATAAAGATGCATTAGGCAAGTTGTTCATATTGACCCGGGCCTTTGTAACCCACTCCCGTATGACGATCAAAGTTTTGAACCTTAATTTTAAAGGTGACAAAAAGACAATTTTAGGGGGGGTCTGTAGCCTTGAGGTTACGCTTTCGCTTCATAAGCGGAAGGTCATGGGTTAGATTCCCAGCCCCTCCACAAAAAAAAAAACCGTCCAGCCACCAGAAGACGCCTCACGGAGGACCGTGCTTTGGGGAGCACATCCATCCTCCGTCAGTATCAGAAGGTGACTGAGACAAACTGACCCTCTTCGCAGGCAGCTAGCCTCACTAACAACAGAGCTCTCTCCTACCTGCTCGGTGTGAGAGTAAAAGAGTAGGAGAGAGTGAAAGTTGATGTAAATATAAATAAGTTGAAAATAGATCTGTATCGGTAAAGAAGCTACAGATCACCTGATTCCGGTACAACAGTGGCCACGAGCACGGAGTGCCTTAAAAAAAAAAAAAAAAAAAAAAAAAAAAAAAAAAAAAAAAAAAAAAAAAAAAAAAAAAAAAAAAAAAAAAACAATTAACAATTTTCAGCTGGTACAAACTTTACAATCAGACATACGATGCCACAAAAATTTGATGAATATTTAAAAAAAAGTTTTCACCCGATCTCGAACTCGTGACCTTTGGATTCAGTAATGCATAGTTGATCCGAGATTGTTCACCAATATAAATGCAAGCATTCTATACAGTAGCACATGCTCTGTTATTCTTTGAAGTCCATCGTCATCACAGCTGAGCTACAGCGATTGCATTCGATGCTATTCGAGATTGACATATGATGTGTTACAACTGTATTATAATTCTATTGAAAAACATCTTGGGGTGAAATACAGTCATTGTAAGGTTTGATGATTACAAGTTGCCTCACAACGTTCAATCAAAAAAACGTATGTTTCTGATGCGTATTGAATACGTTGATTATACAAGTATATGACTTCATTACCTTTCTTGAAAATGAGATGCTAAGTAAAACGTCAGTAGCGCATTATTAACACCTGTTTGTTGTTTAACTTGATGGTTTGAGATTTATGCATGTTATGTTTACGTCTTAAATACGTTGTTCAAACTAACTATACAAGCGCTTCAGTTGCCACGTGGCACGTACGAATGCAAAGTAAAAATTTGCCGGGGGCAACATTGACGCTCCAAAAAATTGCCACGGCACAGTATATAAAGTCGTTTGATTTATGCTGTCCGAATGTTAATTTGAGAAGTTAGCACAATAAACACATTGTGAATATACACAAGTAGTGTGTTATTCAGGGTAGTTCGATTGATATTAATGTGGATGCTACTTAGTAACGTAATTTTCATAGTATAGTTTAGAATATTTAATCGATAAACATCCGAACATTTTTTGACGGCACTGCAGGCTTCGTGAGGAAGACACCATATTGTATTTCTGACATTGGGAATTGATCCGTTGCAAAATTGTATGATGGCACACATATTTCTAGGATAGTTTGTTTTGTTTTTCCATTTCATGAATTTACAATTAATAAAATTGTGCATTTTACAATAAATCTGGAGCCGCACACAGTTTGAGTACACCATTGGGAATTAACAGAAGAAAACTAATTAATCACCATAAGCAATTCGTGAAGAGAAAAAAAATCGCTTTCATTATTTTGGTTTTGTTTTGAACCGTCCGTCGTATCTTCTAATAAATCGCAGCAAACGCAGTGGCTTTTGCGCCACTCTCGCTATTGAGAGACCACTGGTCGTGTTTATTGAATTGTCCGACTAAGCTTTCTGAAGCATGAGCGCAATTTACAGGGTTATGATCGAACGGTTTCTAGCATAGAATTTTGTAGATAGCCAGCGAAACAAAGCGAATAAAGGCTGAGGTGAACGCACCGAAGCAGCGAGTGAATGAAACCGCATCAATAGTGGCAACGTGAGATGTATCTAAACGCCTGGGCGGACTACAAAATACCACAGGGCTCGTACGTGAATAAAGAAACGTAAACGTAAACTTAACTTGAATTCATCTATGTATTCATTTTCTATTTACGGAAAGTTTCATGCGGGTGGGTGATATGTACAGTGTGTGTGTTGTGGTGTGTAACATGGCCATGTATGTCGACATACCTGCGCAGGGTTTATGCTACTGGAGCACGAGGCGTTACGTTACTTGTCGCCGAGGGATACGCCGGATGCATGCGATGTTCGACGGCCGGCGGAGTCACCAGATGAGGGGTGCTCGGGTTGGCTCAGCAGTAGCGTAGCTAGGCCGGGTCTACGTGCGTCGAGGGTCGAACTAAAGTTGCGGGATAGGGCGTCGGCTCGTGGTCCGAAACTCTACTGTCTCCTCCTTTCGGAATCTCAGCAGGTCGGAAAAACCTCTACTCCCGTTTAACTACCGTAATGGCGGACCGGCACGGACCAACGGTGCACAGCATGCAGAACAATGGGGGATTTCTGAATCAGAGCTTCTAGCTCCCACGAAAAAGCGTCTATCGGACGCTGAGGACCGACACAAATCTTTCATTAGTTTTAAATTAAATATAAATGAATTCAAATTGTAGATTACCTTTTTATAAGTGGGGCGAACACGCACGAAGCAGAGTTTTCGCTCCTCGTGGATAAATCTGGATCGTAACAACGTAACTAATAAAATAAGATTAATAAATGCCATTTCACTTTACCACTATTCCGTTATAAAGTTTCTTTAACAAAAAGTAGTTAAATCAACTAACTAACTAATCTACATACCTTAATTGGAAAAGAAAAAATCACTAGAACACGGGAACTAACTTCTGCTTCAGAGCCGAGTTTAGATGAAAGTGAAAGATGGACGATTCTAAATCTTTTAACAGCCCTAAAAATGATATCTCATGCTTTTTTACTTTTCACGCATACTAGTATAAGTTGTTTAGACGAGATTTACCTAATACAATTTTCGCGGGCCATCTACATTTAATCCTACTTACTACTAGAGCTTTTATCTCAGTAAAGCTTAAAATTTTATAGCAAACAAAGGCTTTATGGTGAATGGTTCTTTAAATGCTAAAAGGTTCTTTTGATTGAAATTATCGATTATAATATAAAAATAGCTTTAAATCTTATTTACATATGCGCAAAGCAAAGTTAGGCAATTCATTTTTTTTGTTTTAATAATATTTTTCAAATTTATTTTAAAAATACATCAAAACGTTACAGCTATCAAAACAAAAATAGATGTAATTTGTAAAACAATACATCTTCTTAGCTTCAATATAACAAGTAAGTATTAGTGATGCTATGTACATCTTTAACACATAATTGTATGTTGTAATGATGTATTTGGAAACATCTTCAATGACATGAAAGATGATTTATAAGCCGCCATTTTTTGCGCTGTATGAATCAAGTATTTTATTCATTTATAAAACAAGTAATGTTACTTGGGAATGCTCATTCTTCTTCTTCTTTCTGGCGTTACGTCCCCACTGGGACAGAGCCTGCTTCTCAGATTAGTGTTCTTATGAGCGCTTCCACAGTTATTAACTGAGAGCTTACTATCCCATTGACCATTTTTGCATGTGTATATCGTGTGGCGGTACAAAGATACTTTATGTCCTGGGAGTCGAGAAAATTTCCAACCCGAAAAGATCCTCGACCGGTGGGATTCGAACCCACGACCCTCAGCTTGGTCTTGCTGAATAGGGAATGCTCATAGCATAAGCATAAACCGCGTTCACAACCTACATATACTACTCAGGGGGCGAGGGGCATGGACGTACCCAGTTTTTTTGTTTAGAAGGGGGGAGAAGAGTGGCCATCACCAATTTCACGCAGAAACGATCTTTATACACTGCCTCTGCACTAGGGTGCGGCTTACTTTTCGAAAGTTCCTAAGAACTAAAAATTTGTGTGCTCTTCTGAACTCAAATCACATGAAAAGGGAAACCTCTAATTTTGAGCCAAAATATTAAGATTTAAAGGTGGCGTAAGCGACTTGAAGGTGAATATTCAAATTATGAAATACGACCTTCAGTGTAGTCTTCACAACTTTGTTTTTTTTAATCAATTTTAAAACTCTTAGCTCATTCTCTTCCACACAAAATTTATGAAAAGTTTAAGGAGCATCATATATGTCTAAAATCAAAACAAGTCTTAGCTAAAAGTAGTTTTCTCACCCCTCCCCCCTTTTCTAAAAAAAAATTTTTGTTCGACCATAACTTCATGAACAATTTACCGATTCCTTATATTTTTACATGCTTTCGAAGCAAATTGAGCAGTTTTTAAACTAAGGGTACACCAAATTAATAAACAAAAAAGTTTTGACCTGGTTATTTAAGTAAAACATGAATGTAATTTCTGGCAAGCAAAATCAACAAATGGAAAAAAACATAATATTTTTCATTGAAAAATTAGGTTTTTGGATAGTTTTTGTTAAATAACTAATCCAAAATAGTTTTGAATTAAATGTGTAGTATGCTCAGTTTGAAATCAAATAAATTTGCTTCAAAATCATGTACAAAGTTCTGGAATCGGATCAGTATTCATGAAGTTATGGTCGAACAAAGATTAATTTTTCAGTAAAAAGAGAAAATATTTAAAGAATAATACTTTTTACTAAGACTAGATTTCATTTTAGGCAATTTGATGTACAAATACTGAAGAAAATGATGCTAAAGCTTAAAAATTTGTTGGAACAAAGTTTTAAAGAAAAAGAAAGAAAAAATGTTATGGAATTCCTTGAGGAATTCATGTCTAAACCCTGGAAGATTCCTTGGAAAATCCTTATAAAAAATCTTGCAGGAGTCTCTAGATGAATACCGGAGGAAATATCTGGAGGAATTCCTGAAAAAATCTCTGGAACAATTTTTAGAGAAACGCATGTAGAGATTTTTCTGGAGTAATTAGGCTGATACAAATATAAATTTTCTTTTATGTCACCCCCCCCCTTCACAATTCCGAAAATTTTGAAGGGGAGAAAAAATAGATTCATCATTTTTTTTGGCATCAGTTAGGTTTTTCTAATTTTAAAGTAGAAAACGGGTAAAATAATAATCCAGATAACGATTGAAAAAAGTTTAACAACTATCGTCAAAAATAAAAATTCGAAAACAAACTTTTTTTTTTCATATTTATTTTTTTTTTTGTTCCTTATTTATTTTTATCTCCCCCCTCGTACCTTCCAAGTGGTCTCGGACATAAAAGAAAATTAATATTTGTATCAGCCTGATTGAAAAAAATCCTGAAAAAATTGCTGGGTAAATCTCTGGAGAATCCCTGTAGAGATTTTTCTGGAAGAATCTTTGCAGGAATCTCAAGAGAAATTACTATTCAATACTCTGAAGGAATACCTAGGTAAATTGCTGAATGAACCAATAAAAGGTTTCATGGGTTCATTGATGAAGGGATCTTTGAAAATTTATCACCTGGGTAAATTGCTGAATGGATCCCCGGAGATATTCCTGGAATAATCCTTGGAGGAAGGGGCCCAGATAGCCGTAGCGGTAAACGCGCAGCTATTCAGCATGACCATGCTGAGGGTCGTGGGTTCAAATCCCACTGGTCGAGGATCTGTTCGTAAAGAAAATTTTCTCGATTCCCAGGGCATAGAGTATCTTCGTACCTGCCACACGGTGTACACATGCAAAAATGGTCAATCGGCAAAGAAAGCTCTCAGTTAATAACTGTGGAAGTGCTCAAAAGAACACTTATCTGAGAAGCAGGCTTTATCCCAGTTGGGGCGTAACGCCAGAGAGAAGAGAAGAAGAATCCTTGGAGGAATCCCTGAAGAAAGATATATCTGGAAAGATATTTCTGGAGAAATCCCTGGATAATCCTTGGAGGAATGCATGAAGAATTTCTGGAGAAATCGCTGGATAGATCGGTAAAGGCATGTTCCTAGAAGAATCTAGGAAGAGATTTTCCCAATGTAATCCATTGAGAAATTCTCAGAGTATTTTCTGATAAAATTCCTGGAGATTGATTTGATGGTTATTCTTTGGAGGCATCGCTAGAAGAATTCTTAAAGGAATACCTGGAGAAATATTCAAGAAAAGATCGCAGCAAGCCACGCGCACGAACAGACGTATTTTAACCCACTGTCACGATTTTTCTCTTCTCCGTGTATAATTTCAATTCGCAAAAAATCTCAATGGATTGGACTAGTACTTTTGCAATTATAACTAACGCTGCGCCAGTTTTATAACTGATCGATTAGTGTTTCGCGAAAAAAAATCAGATTGCTCGTCGGTATATCGTTTCAGCTGGTGGAAGTGAAAATCCGAATTAGTACTTATTTTCATAAGTAGAAAAACTGGGTAGTGCTGCCAATTGTGTTGAAAGTGAACAATAGTTACATCATAATTCTACAAGAAGCAATTCAATAACAAAATCGCCTTGGATAGTCGCTGGAGTCGATTTACTTTCTATTGTTTATTAAAAACTGTTCCGTTATAGGTGGGTCTTCATGTCTTTCCAGAGAGCGAGAAAAGGCGCTTAAGCCAAGGCTTTTGAGCCAGGATACAAAGGAGAAATACCTGTGTCCCATCCTAAGAAAAGGAGAATGGGGTGCGCTTTAACATTCTTAGCAACACCACTCCCAACGATTTTATCCATTCCCTAGAAATGGAACGGTTGGTACGGTTGTCCCCGTTTCTTTGATCGAATATTCAATTATTTGCGTTTAACACATTACGTGAATAATTTGATTGCCGAATCATATTTGAATTATCTTCAAACCCAAGTCTGTTTAATGGGACTGGCCATTTTAATATTTGTACCACATCACGAATATGCTGTAAATATTAATGCTGACAAAAAATATTGAGAGAAATTTCGGTGCTTCCAGGATGCTTTTTAATATTGGCTGACCAAGCACTTAGAATAGAATAGAAAAAAAAATCTCTGGAGGAATCAAAAGCCAAAAATTTCTGAGATAATCTATGGAAGATTGCCTGGAAAATTCCTTGGAGTAACTCACTTAGCGATTTTCTAGGAGGTTTTCCTTGAGGAATTCCTGGAGGAAACCCTCAAAAAATTCGTGAAGTAAATTCTTGTGGAATCCCTGGAGGGATTTCTGGTGAATTTCCTAGAGAATTTTCTGGTTGAATCCCTGGAGCGATCCCTGGAGGAATCCATGGAGCCCTGATGAGAACTACCTGGGAATATCTCTCCATGTATCCTTGCAGAGATCCCTGGAATTTCTGATGAAATATCTGGAGTAATTCTTTAAGAGATTGCTCTAGTGTAACCCCCGGAGAAAGACTTGAAAGCATCTCTGCAAGAACCTCTATAAAGCTTTCCGTGGATAAATCTTCGGAGAAATCTCTGAAAGAATTTTTTGGATAAGTCACTTGATGTATTTGGAGGAATGTCTGTAGAAATTTCTAGAGGCATCCCAGTAAAAATTTTACTAAAGGAATATATGGAGAATTCACTGAAGGCATTCCTGCGGAAATTCCTTGCGAAATGTCTAGAAAAATTCCTGTATAGATTTTCCTGCAGAAATCCATGCAATAATATTTGGAGAATTCCTTGCAGGAAATGCCTGGGGAAATGGCTGAAGGTATTCCTGGAGCCCAGTTGGAACTGGTCTCAAAAGTGATCGAAAGTTCTTCTCAGAGCAATAAATCACTATAGAGATAACTGTACATTATCTCAGAGGAATTTCTCGGCAAATCCTTTGAAAAATCTTCGAAGGATTTTTCAAAGAAATCTCAGGAAGAGTTTGTGGACTTTTTTTTCGACTACACACTGAAAGAGTTTTGTTTGATCTTTCGACCTTGACACTTGCTTTTCTCGGAGCAAGCGACGAGGGCAGGATCAAACATGTCGCGCGTCGGTCTCGTAAGTGAAAAAGTGGCGTGATCGATGAGTTCGGTTGAAGAAAGTGAAAAAGTGCCGCGATCGGTTAGTTCTGTTTGATCTTTCGACCTTGACACTTGCTTTTGCCGGGGCGAGCGATGAGGGCAGGATCAAACATGTCGCGCGTTGGTCTAGTAAGTGAAAAAGTGGCGTGATCGGTGAGTTCGGTTGGAGTAACTGAAAAAGTGCCGCGATCGGTTAGTTCTGTTTGATCCTTCGACCTTGACGCTTGCTCCTGGGCAGTGCGTCAAGAAAGCCCGAACGGTTTTTTTTTATTCTTTTTGGGTCGCGCGCTTATTTTTTTTTCCTGAGTGCTTTTTTATAGCCGACCAAACAAGTGAAGCCGAAAGTGGATTGTGGCTGCTCAGTCAAGGATAACGGATCAATTGGTGAGCTCGTTTCATGCTACTATTTCTAATCTATAAAATATGTATGACTGCACATTCAATCGTTACAATGGTGGGATGTAAATATGATTTTTCAACAAACTATGGATGGTTCGTCACTGTGAGTGTCGACACAAACTCTGATTCATGATTTATTTATGTTTAACATTTTTTTTCAGAACACCTCTTATATACCTTTATTTTTGTAATTAAAAAAAACTTTGAATGGTTCGACACTACAAGTGTAGACTTGCGAAAGGTTCACTTTATTCAACAAACTTTGGATGGTTCGCCACTGTAAGTGTCGGCATAAGAATAAGAGTGTTCTATGATGTCCCAACCAATCGAGTTTTTTGTTTCTTTTCAAATTAGTAAAATATAATAACACATGCTTTCGTCCTGACAGCTGTAGGAATGTTACATTGAGGTATTTGTTCAACAAACTTTGAATGGTTCGTCACCTCAAGTGTCGGCATAATTTTCCTCTACATAGAAATTGTTCATATCAAATGAAAATATTATATTTACGTATAAGCATGTATATATCTCACAAATCATTGTTTATCATGGTCTAATCGCTTATCAAAGTGAATCCTATGACCCAACGATCCTCCCCATTAACAAACATCCCTCCCAGTAACCTTTGTGGAGATGCAGAGGCAAACACGGTCTCCAAAAAGCAAAGGTTAAACACTAAAATTCCTTCCCCCAATCCCACCTGACTGCAAGGACGTGGCCGGCGCCGTTATTGACCCTGTATAAATAGAGGCACTGAATTATGCACACTGAAGAAGATTATGGCCAATCCCAGCCGAACTTCTAGTTGATTCTTTGTGCATTTTCACTGACTTCGGTCAATCACGGAATAGCAACCATTGATATGTGTAGTCAGTCTAAGCTAAGCTAAGCTAAGCTTTTTTTTCGACTACACACTGAAAATGAAGTTTTGTTTCCATTTCCGCCACACGGTGTTTTCAAATGCTATTCTTGAAATGTTCGAATTTATTGAAAGTTGAAAATCATTTGCCCCGTGAGAATTAAACCTTCTCTTATATACAGTTTAAACATTATTGTTTATTCTAGCTTTGCTCTTCGAATGTTTGTTATTTCGACCTTTTGTCGATTCGATCTTGCATCATATATTCGTCATTGAACACCTAATCGCGCTACGGAAAAGTACTGGAAGTTCATCCCGCAAAATTTTAGATCAATAATTTATTACTGCATAATTAACATCAACCTTTTTGCATGAAGTTGACCCTTCAACTTCAAGAGATTGCTTGAAGTGAGAATGACGATGCACCATAAATACGTCAGCAAACCGCATCGATGTCAAGCTCTCCAGCTGTGCACTTATGTATACCTATGGATGTGCCTTCATATCGAAACGGTACGAACGGTGGCTACCGCCATTAATCGCATCGCACCCAACAAAGGCTAATTTGTAAGCAAAACTGATCGATTCGTGCAAAGTCACCGTGCTTCGCTGAAAAATGCATGCAAACGAAAAACTTTTGTCCCCACTCCACTCTGACGACATCGTCATTCAACCCCGATCAGAAGAACGTAACAGAAAATAACTCAATTATATCAGAATTTGTTATTAGCGCCGCTAATTCATAACGCATTCTGTTATAAAATCTGTTAAAAATAATATCTCCGATTGTTATAATTTTGATATTCCTTCCTGATCGGAACGGGTGTCCGTTCAGTGCCTACTTTGATCTCGATGCACTCAATATTAGTCTATGAGTGCGGCGCTCTGATTCTGATTCACGTCATACCGATCCCATTCCCATCACTTAGATGACTATTTAGATGGATAACTTGAGTCGACGCGGTCAATGTCATTCATGGATATCCAAAGACCGGGATCCGACTGTCGTGTATTCATCAACCCGTCAAGGTTATTTCGAGTTTTTTTTTTTCATTATCACTGCATGCAATTCTGAGGAAGTCACCACCTTTGGCGGTCACTACAAGTATCTATAGGTGCGTCCGCAAAACCGCAACCTGTGTGTCTGTCTCTCCGCACGGCTTACTAAGAAGATTGATGATCGCTTACCAATTTGCGTTATGTAATTGATACCCAATTCGGGCAAAGACCTGCTCTCGGCGCTTGGTTGGCACGCAGACGCTGGACTTCTGGGGATGGTAAGAGGTTTTTTAAATATTTTTAATATCTCAGTAGCAGTGACTTTGGGTTCCAGCCTTTAGAAACTCGTTATGGTATGGCTGTACTGTTCTGGCTGGCGATAATAATGGTGGGTGGTTTGCATAGGGTAGGAAGGAATCGCCTCTGTGGTGATGATGATGGTGATTTTAAATGGCGCTTTGCATGATTATTACCTGGAGTGATTTCGTAGTTGGTTGTTCGAGGCCTCAAGTAACCGATAGTTTGAGTCATTTAAGCAAATTGTAGCCGACGGGTCGTTTTAAATGCTTCTTAATAACAGTCAAATCTCTATGAGTCGATATTTGGAGGGACCATCGATTCATGGGTATATCGAGTCATGGAACAAGAAAGCTTTTTGAGGGGACCATCATAGTAACCGAGAAATTTTGTTTTTAGTAAGCTTCCATGAGTTTTGAAACATCAACTCATAGAGGTTTCACTGTATAGTGGATAAATGTTAATAACAATGAGTGTCAATGAGACCTCATTTTAATTTTATTTTCATCTTTAATTTTTATTATTTTTTATTTATTTTCTTAATTTATCTGACATAAGTCTCAATGAATGTTACTGTACTAATTTAACCCTTTCGGCCTGATTTTTTCCAAGAACTATTGTACAGTTTTTTGAACGCCTTTCAATAGTTTAGGTGCACAAAATGCTAAACATAACAAGAAATGATGACAAACATTTTTTTGGGAGGTGCTAGGTCTTCCAAACTGCTCTTGAGTTCATAACTTGAAGTCTGTGCTTGTAATAACAACCTTGTTCATCATACAAGGTGATGAACTGTAATTTACCGTATGTTCTGAACCTTCTGAGTGTTCAGCAAATATTATCAGATCATTTCGAATGTTCTAGATTATCTAACTTGTCGGGATGTTCAGTACATAAGATCTACAACGCGATGAGAGTCAGGATTTAGTGGTAATAAATTAATAACCACGAAACGAAGCACTTCCGAGATATGGTGTATTCGACAAAGTTTCCAGTCATAATTAGCGACATCTATTGGGAAGCATCCATAAATTATGTCACGTAAAAATACACTATTTTCAACCCCCCTGCTTTTCATCTTTTGTTTGAGAACAATTTGTGAAAACGTCAGTAGAGTCTATATGCGTAAACGAGTAGAAACACGTTTTGAATATATGTGTTTGTCGACGAATCTTCTTCTTTTTTCTTAGCATATCGTTCCCACTGGGAGGAAGCTGGCTTCTCATCTTGGTGTTAGTTTAGCACTTCCACATTTATTACCTGAGATCTTTCTCAGCTAATGACCTTTTTGCATGGATATATCGTGTGGCAGGCATGCGCCCATACTCTGTGCCCAAGGATGTCAAGACTCTTTCCTTTACGAAAAGATCCGGTAATCGTCATACGAATCTCGAGCTCTACTTCTTTTTTGCAATCGTGCAACACGACTATCCGTGTAGAGGCGTCACTACTGTACTGTCACAGACAAACAGACGTAACACTCTTGAGAAGCTCATGGTACATGCGTTTAACGATGAATTTGAATTTCAGTGTTCAGTGAAGTTCAGTGAACCTGGTAGATTCTTCTTCTTCTTCTTCTTCTTGACGTAACGTCCTCTCTGAGACAAAGCCTGCTCCTCTGCTTAGTGTTCTTTGAGTACTTCCACAGTGTGGCAGGCACGAAGATAAAGGGTGTTCACGATGAAATTGCTACACACAAAATTGATTCGCAAAATTCGAGTTTTCATCTGATTGCCATCAAATTTTCAGGGATTGAGAAATAACTATTAAACTTCATTTTACCATTTTACTCGTATTTTATTAACAGTCCATACGGAAATGCCCGCACCTTGGCCTTAACCTTGGCCATGAGATTCTGCACAACCTGTGAATCAACCGTTTTTTGTATGTGAACCCGTTGCCAATTCTCATTATTCTACGGTAATTTACGGATTTTTCCAACGGAAATCTACGGAATTGCAATGCCGGGGATCTCTCCCCCCGCTTATCACTTTTCGTCTACGGAATGATTTCCAAAGAAATCTGGCATCGCTGATTATTTCTAGCGCAAGCAACTACTGCTGTAAATTTCGAGAATTGAGCTTCGGGATAGCCTGAACGTCGTAGAATATCCCAGGACATGAAAAGGCATGTGAAGCAGCGTTTTTCTTGACATAATAGGTATGTATTACCAAGTACGAACACCAATTGTATATACATAAGGCATTTTAAGCTACTTTTATACTAATTATTCTATTTGTCAGACTTCTGCATGTTCAGGATGTTCTAGGTTGCCAAGTAGGACATTAAGGCATACACCTAAATTTTTTCCCTGACAGGGAAGTATATTTGCAAGGACTTTTCCGAAGACAGTAAATTTTATTCATTGGTTCTTTTTATACAGCCATTTTCCGACTGCGGTCATAAATGACCATGCCGGCCCCAAAGGGAAAACTTTGATCATTTTAGCGAGAAAAGTTACTGGAACAAGGGTAGACCTGAAGTTCTGAACTCCAGGGTAAGTTGGAGGGCCTGGAATATCACTAACGTTCCTTGAAATAGCCAATTGGTCTGTGAGAAGGTTCAGTGAACAAGGTAGATTTTATAACTTCACTCAGTTTAGAAGGAAATATTACTGAAAAAATAGTAGACCTGAAGTTCTGAAGTCCTGGGGAAATTTTGAAGGATCTGCAATACCTCAATCGTTCCTTGAAACAGCATATTGATCCATGAGAAGGTTCAGTCAACATAGTAGATTATATAACTTCACTCAGTTTCGGAAGAAAAATTATTGGAACAAGGGAAAACCTGTAGTTCTGAACTCCAGGGTAATTTGGAGGGCCTGGAATACTCCAAACGTCCCTTGAAATATCTTTTTGATTCGTGAGAAAGCTCAGTGAACATTAAATAACTTCATCGTTTAGTAAGAAAAATTACTAGAACAATTGTAGATCTGAATTTCTGAACTCCGGGGTAATCTGGGTGGCTCGGAATACCACAAACGTTCCTTGAAACAGCTAATTGATCCGTGAGAAAATTCAGTAAACATGTTAGATTTTATAACTTCACTCAGTTTAGCGAGATAAATTACTTGAACAAGTGCAGACCTGAAGTTCTGAACTCCAGGGGATAATTTGGAGCACCTATAATATCCCAAACGTTCCTTGAAACAGCCTATTGATGCATGAGAAGGTTTAGTGAACAGGAAAGATTTTATAAATTCACTCAGTTTAGCGAGATAAATTTTGTGGAATAAGTGTAGCCCCGAAGTTCTGAACTCCAGGGTAATTTGGAGGGCCCGGAATACTCCAAACGTTCTTTAAAACATCCTATTGATACGTGCGAAAGATCAGTGAACATGGTAGATTATATAACTTCACCCAGTTTAGCAAGAAATACTACTGGAATAAATGTAGACATGAAATTCAGATTTCCAGGGGAATTTGGAGGGCCTGGAATACCTCAAACGTTTCTTGAAGTAGCCTTTTGATCCGTGACAAGGATCAGTAAACATTGTAGATTATATAACTTCACTCAGTTTAGCGAGAATAACTACTGGAAGTTCTGAACTCCAGGGTAATTTGGAGGGCCTGGAATATCCCAAACGTTCCTTGAAATAGCTCTTAAGATTCTCAGAGGTTGTTAGATTCTACTTGAATTTGTAATGTTATTGTTTTTAACCCAAACAATTACTGTTACGGTTGTAGATTTCAAAGAGTGTGCTTCAGGACAGTTTGGACGTCCTAGAACATCTCAGGACATAGCAAAGCAAGTGAAATAGTGTTTTCGTTAAAAGAGTAATTCTGTATTATCTAGCCTGAACATCATTTATGTTCACAAACAGCATTTCACGCTTCGTATGTACTTATAGTTCAATTTTCCAAACTTCAGGATGTTCAGGATGTTCTAGGTTGTCAATTAGGTCATAAAGGCATATACTTCATATTTTTCCTTGATAAAAAAGTATATTTGGGACAACTTTGCTGAAGACAGTATATACATTTGTTCATTGGTTCTTTTTTCACAGCCTTTTTTGTACTGCGGTCATATATGACCACGCCGGCCCCAAAGGGTTAAACAAATATAGGTCCAATCGAATCTAAAATTTTTCGTCTAAATACTGTTGACGACATTCCAAAATCAAATAGGTACGCTGCATCGTTGAATGCTCTTATTACGGAAGACAATGATTCGTTGTACCCGAAAAGCGAACTATGGAACGCTTTAGGTTTCTGCTCGTTATAAGCGCTTTTTACCAGATTGGTCCTCCATATCTTAGTATGGATAGCGCCACGCTTACCAAGAGCTTGCGTTTGCTGGCAATTACAGCAGAGCTGTTAGACATCATCCTCGAAAGCGCCGCTATAGCCATAGATGTACTTTTACAGGCATATTCAACGTGGCTAGCGAAGCTGAGCTTGTCATCGATCATTACCCCAAGATGCCTAAAGGATCGCTTGGACTCTATAGTACAATCACCTACTTATATGAGCGCCCGTTGCTTGGACTTGCAGTTGTTGACCACCACCAACTTAGTCTTGCGACGGGCCAGTCCTAGTTTCCTAGACTTCATCCATTCCTCAACTATGGCAATAGAGTGCGTTGCTGTCAACTCTACTTCCTCCATCGATTCGCAACGGTGATGTCGTCGGCGAAGCCAACAATCTTAACACCTGTCGGAAGGGGCAGTTCCGAGCGGTGGACCCCATCGCCAACACTTCATTCAAGTACCACATCTATTACAGCGGTGGCGACAGAGCAGAACGTGGAGTTGACTTCATAGTGATTGGGAAGCAGATAAAGCGAATTATTGCCGGTAAGCGACCGAATCTGTTTGTTGAGAATGAGGGGCAAGTTCTTCAACTACAGCCTGATCAGTATATATGCGCCAACGAACGATAATCCCGATGACATGATGGATGAGTTCTATGAGAGCTTGGATAAGGCCTACGGAGAGTGCCCAAAACAAGACGTCAAGATAGTCATCGGTGACGCAAATGCGCAGATCGGTAAAGAAGATTTCTTCCGACCCGTCATTGGAACGGAAAGCCTTCATTCCGTTACCAATGATAATGGCCTGCGGCTAGTGACCTTCGCTGCTGCTAGAGGGATGGCAAACAGCATTACTTACTTCGCACGAAAGAATATCCGCAAACACACCTGGCGACACCCGAGTGGCGATGCCTGCTCCCAAATAGACCACGTGCTGGTTGATGGGCGACATTTATCAGATGTCATTGATGTCAGGACCTTCCGAGGCCCTAATATCGACTCAGATCATTATCTCGTTGTAGCTAAAATTCGGGCGCGGTTATCCAGCGTCACGAGTTCCACAACAAACAGAACGCTGCGCTTCAATATACAACGCTTGTCGACTGATGGGGTAATACCGTCAGCAACTAGACGAGCAGTTCAAGCAGAATCAACGTTGCTGGAGACGTCGACAGCCTGTGGGATCCTATCCACGAAGCTGTGACAACAACGGCGCGAGAAGTGATCGGCACTGGTCAACGATGAAGACGAAACGGCTGGTTCGATGAAGAGTGCCAGAGGGTGACAGACATGCAGAATGTCGCCAAAAGCCGTATGCTTGTGGCCGGTACCCGACAGAACAGAGAGCGGTACAGGGCAGCGAGAGCCGGAGAAAAGCGAATCCACCGCAGAAAGAAAAGGCAGCACGAAGAAAGTGTGGTAGCTGATGCTCAAGAAAGCATGAACCGGAATGATATGCGTAGATTCTATGCAACGGTCAATGGTGCGCGGCACAATACCGTACCAGTGCCCACCATGTGCAATGATCGAGAAGGGCATTTGCTGACCGATGAAAGACAGGTGAAAGGAGCACTTTCAGCAATTGTTGAACGGTGAGAATGGAAATGTAGCGAGGAACAGGATGAACATGGATGATGACGATCAAGATGTGGATCCACCAACCATAGGAGAGGTTAAAAAGGCTATCAGCGAGCTGAAGAACTGTAAGGCTGCTGGGAAGGACGAGATCCCGGTCGAGCTTCTCAAGCACGGAAGCGAGCAGCTTTATCAGTCGATACACCGAGTACTACTGAAATTATGGGAGGACGAAGAATTGCCCAACGACTGGTTGGATGGCCTCATCCGCCCTATCTACAAGAAAGGGCACAGACTGGAGTGTGCCAATTACAGAGGAATTACCCTGCTGAATTCGGCGTACAAAATTCGGTCGCGCATCCTATTTAACAGACTGAGACCGCTCGAAGAATCCTTCGTCGGCGAATACCAAGCTGGTTTTCGTGAGGGCCGTTCGACAACGGACCAGATGTTTAGCTTGCGAATGATCCTAGACAAATTCCGGGAGTATAACTTGCAGACTCACCATCTGTTCATTGATTTCAAGGCGGCGTACGACTCAGTGAAAAGAAATGAGCTTTGGCAGATAATGTCTGGAAATGGTTTTCCGGCGAAACTAAGTAGGCTGATACGTGCTACGCTGGATGGTTCGAAATCAAGTGTTCGGATCGCAGACGAGGTGTCAACCTCGTTCGTGACGTTAGACGGATTGAAGCAGGGAGACGCACTTTCGAATTTACTGTTCAACATTGCACTCGAGGGTGCTATTAGGAGATCTGGCGTGCAGAGAAATGGCACTTTTATCACAAGGTCGCACATGCTCCTTGGCTTTGCGGACGATATAGATCTAATTGGAATCGATCGCAGGTCAGTGGAAGAGGCCTTCGTGCCTCTGAAGAGGGAGACAGCGAGGATAGGTCTGACCATTAATTCTACCAAGACGAAGTACATGGTTGCAGGTAGAGATAGAGTCAGGCATGGTGGTGTAGGTGCTGAGGTAGTGTTTGATGGGGATATGTTTGAAGTTGTTGAAGAATTTGTTTACCTTGGAACGCTTGTGACATGTGACAACGACGTTTCCCGCGGAGTGAAAAGACGTGTTGCGGCTGCGAATAGGGCCTTTTACGGACTACTTAACCAGCTTAGGTCCCGCAGCTTGCAAACGGAAACAAAATTCGCCCTGTATAAAACATTGATTCTTCCGGTGGCTCTCTACGGGCACGAAGCGTGGACGTTGAAAGAGTCAGACCGGAAAGCTCTCGGTGTTTTCGAGCGTAAAGTGCTGCGAACAATACTCGGTGGGAAACTCGAAAATGGTGTGTGGCGCAGACGCATTAATCACGAGTTGTATCAAGTGTACAAATATGCGAATATTATCAAGCGTGTAAAATACGGCAGACTTCAGTGGGCTGGTCACATTGTGCGAATGTCGTAAGAAAGAATTGCGAAAATAGTATTCAGCAGGGAACCAGGTAGAGGTCGGCGGCTTCGGGGAAGACCACGAATACGCTGGCTGTACGCAGTGGAAGAGGACCTGGCGACCCTAAACGTTCGGGGCAACTGGAGAAGTTTCGCCCAAGACCGACGAAGATGGAGCTCTACAATACGCCCGGCAATGGCGTGATGCTACGCTGTAACCATCAAGGTATCAAGGTAGGTATACAACTGTACTGGTTCGTTGAGGCGAAGAAGTGCGAGGGCTATCGCTTACCAGCTTTCGCTGTTGAATGCATTCTTCACATCCAGTGTGACAACCGCGCAGTAACGGATGCCGTTCCTTTTATGCTCGGTTGCCCCTCAGCTTTCTGAACGATCGACTGGATAGCTTCCAAATTAGATTTACCTTTCCTGAATCTAAACTGGTTGATGAAAAAGGCCATCCGCACCTTCCGTATACGGTACTAGCCAGTTGAGAATCAACCTCTCCAATAACTTGCCCGTCGTATCTAGTAGACAGATAGGTCTATACGCCGACGGGTCACCTGGTGGTTTACCCGCCTGTATTAGTACAGCGCACCCTCGTTAATTTGAACGGTACCTCATGCAAACCATCGGGGTTTATTTTTAATTTGAACATCTAGTCACCCTGGACACGTGTTTCTGGTTACCCGTTCGTTCCACAGCGTTTCATCTCACTTCACTCCGTTCCATGAGCTAAATGACGTTTGAACCATTTTTAATCTGAACGATGTGCAAATTAGCGAGGTAAAGATTAAAAAGTGTTCAGATTAAATGTGGTCAAACCAACGGGGGTACCCGGTAGCACCAATTCAATCAACGTCGGTAATCGATTCTGCATCATTACTGCGGAAGGTACTCACTGTACCCACATTTGCCATCTCTACATTTAATGCGGCCAGGGATTCCAACCATAGCTGTCCTCTTTGATTGGTGCAGCGGCTACCCCACTCCACTCCCCATGCGTTAAAGTCGTCAGCTATCACTACTGGCTGCCGATTAGCTAGTTCGGCTATCATCCTGTCGACCATGTGGGAAAATTCCTCAATCGACCACCTTGGGGGCGCGTAACAGCTGCAAACCGTCATTTGAGCTGGAGACTACTTCTTGGATTGGGTATCGTCCTGTCCTGTCCAATAGCTGCTAGCTGTTGAGACCAACCCGCACCCAGTTCCCGTTATTGGCTGGTATGCGGTATGGGTTCGATAGTAACACCAGATCAGCCTTGGTTTCCGATACTGTGTGCCAAATCAGCTGCTGGGCTGCATGGCAGTGGTTTAAATTTAGCTGCGTTACTTCCGTTTTGGTTGCTTCCGCTTGTGCCCGGAAATTTTGGTTCGTCCGTTGTCTGCTCTGTCGACACATATTAGGCACTTAGCGATTTGCTTACAATCGCTTGCCCTATGGCCTTCGGTGCCGCATTTTCTGCACATCTTACTTCTGTCGGGACCACTGCAATTCCACGACTTCTGACCCTTTCCGAAACACTTGAAGCAAACTTCAGGAGGCTGTTATATGCTCGGCTGGCAAACTGACCAGCCAACCTTGAGTATGCCCAAGTTCTTCGCTTTGTTGGCCTCTGCGACCGGCAGCCTGATCGCCGCCACCTGGGTGCTCTGCGGGCCATTTCTAAGGTGGATGGCCTTACTGCTTTTTGAGTAAGGCCGTCGATGTCACACTGCTTTTTGAGGGCAGCCGAGACCTTCACTGCGGTGACCTCATCCAGCTTTTAACACTGGAGAGTCGCTTCAGCAGTAAGGGATCTTACATTAACCTCGTCATCATTTCACCAATCCTAGTCCGCCTTATGCTCCACACATCTGCGCCCAATGGACATAACCTCTCGGTGCATCGCATCGCCTTCAGAACCCCGGCACATTCGCTTCCTCCGTTTTGATAACGAGGGCCGCGCCTAAATTCCTACGTTTCGCTGTGTTCTTTTTAGCATTCTCCTTGGGCTCCGCTTTCAATTTCCTCTGTTTTTTCTTATTTCCAACTCGTATCCACGGGTTGCTGTTGCCTTGGTTCCTGTGAATGCACTACCTGGTTTGGGATATCCCGCGGCTCCTTTTTCTTGGCTTTCTTGACCGTAGGCTTGGTGTTGGCCTCTCCTTTGTTGCCATGTCCTCTCGATCGCGGAGCTTGGCTCGTGCTAGCTTTTCCGCTCAGGAGGACGGCCGCGTCTTTTCGTCACGTAGTCATCCTCGGAAGGTTCCCTCTTTCGCATCGCGTATCGAAATGTCGCGTAATGTCATCAGATGTATTCGCGTTGCTTGTGAAGGTAAACACTTCGGACTGACACGACTTAGTGTCTTTTTTGCCTTTTACCTAGCCAAGTTGTTCCTTGGCTTTATTCGTAGTTTTGCTTTGCAGCTAGGACTGATTGTCGCAATTTCAGTAGACTTGTTTTCAAGTCTGCTGATATTGCTTTTGCTCTGCACAAACTCGATGATGACATCAAGTTGCTCAGCAGCTACCTGCATTTCCGGGAGATACTCCTTATTACGATCCATGGCCTCGATAGTCCCGGGCCATCGATCACCTGGATCGGCCAGTGCATGCCGTCGTCACACTATCTAGGCTTTTGCCCATACTGTTCTCATTTAAGTTGATGTTGAGGGGTCCCGTAGCCTCGAGGCTACGCTTTTGCTTCGTAAGCGGAAGCTCATGGGTTCGATTCCCAACCCCTTCACACAAAAAACTCCGTCCTGCCACCAGAAGACGCCGCACGAAGGACCGTGTATTGGGGAACACATCCATCAGAGCGTTAATGATTAACGGGTCGCAATGATTGATTAGGTGATTAATGATTAAATTCAATTTCATCATGATTAATGATTATGATTATTGATTAAAATTTTTGAAGTCATGATAAATGGTTGTGATTGATTATTAAGCCAAAATATGATTGATGATTATGATTAACGATTAAATAACAATTTTAGATGATTAGTGATTATGATTAATGATTAAACTCAGTAAGATTAGTGATTATGATTAATGATTATGATTAACCCTTACGTGCCTAATGTCATATTAGATCAAAATTTTCAATTTAAAAATAATACGTTTTTTAATTATCTTTTATCGTATTTATATAGAGAACGTCGCGACCTATTGTGAGCAGGGCAGGCAATCGTCAGATTCGTCACAGTAGTACGATGACGAAATAAAAAAAGACAACGTCATTCAGTATGATAACTCTGGCACGTCGTCGTCTCGTCATCGACGAAAGAATGCACGACGAACGTCAATCCAAAATCGTCAACGAACCACTTTGTCTTCATTCTGTTTGCTCTCCTTTCTCAAACGAAGGAAGCGTTTATTGTATATTCGCTTGCTATGCACAAAAAGGCGAATGCCGTCCCAGAATTGCTTGTGTTTGCAATTTAACCCGTACTCCTCAAGCTTCAACAATAGCTCTGTTGGTAAGCGCGTGACGTTGACGATTCAGAGATCGTTTGTTCAAATTTTGTTGTTTCGTTTTCGTTTTATTTTTTTCAAAAAAGGCTCATAATCTATCGACACCACAGTTCATATTTTTAGTCGACTCAGAGCTCCCGAACGAAGATTCGACCATAACGAAGGAGGCACATTTGTTCGTCATGACGCCGAGCGTTTATGGCGGACAACTGCAGTAAATCGTCATCCAACGCTGGTTGAGTGACGATGACGATTCTTTTTTTACTTTCGTCGACGACTTTTTCCATTTGACGGTGACGATTGCCTGCCCTGATTGTGAGCCCGCACTATACAGATCTCGTCCAACAAGTCGTTGGCGAGTAGTGTGTGATTATTGAGTTGAAATCGAATTCAACGCGCCCTATCTAGCAAACGTGAGTTCGATTCTTATCGAGAAGACGTGTACATTTATCGCAAATTTCTCTTTTTCGCACGTTTTCATTTTTTCTATTTAATCCAAATGCGAAGTGTATGTAACGTTTAGTTTTACGGTAGTTGTTCAAAATTATGTTTTTCAGTTGTCTTCTAACGTAATTCAGTAACTATTAGAATTGCTGTTTGTCTTTAGAAATGCAGGTATCGATTCAAAAATTACAATAATTCCGGATTGAATTACGGGGAGTACTGGAGTAGTCCCCCTTAAGAGTCCGTAGCCACTTTCATAACAAGTCCCAAAAGTTATTAACGATTAATCAAGCTTCATTTTTTCGCAGACCGAGTCTAAAGAAGTATGGTTCAAGGGCAGAGCGTAAGTTAATCATGATTGAAAAATTGATGGTTAAATGAAAAATCACGATGAGAGCTATTTGATTCATATTTGAAGTGTACCGTAAGTGTGCCGATAAATTTTCAAGAGGGTGATGCATTCGTTGCATACTTAAATCTCATCTCATGTCATTAATCTTTGAATAATTATTAATCATTCATCAACTAATGATTAAATTCCCGAAAAGATTCACTAAGCGACTTGAAGTATGCAACCAATGCCACACTGGTCCAGGAAGCTCATTTAGGCGGACATGAGGTTTTCGTCAAGATTTATTGATTTTAGAGCCATAGTTTCTTCTGAGAATATGTTCAGAATTTTCAGTACTACAAAATGTACGCATCAAAAAAATTTTACGGTGATCGCAAGAGTGACGTATACGCCAACTTTTTTATTTTAACGAATCGTAAGTTGGTATGTTCAGCAAAGTTATTTGCTACAACTTTGCTAGAATAGAAACAACTTTGCCGAACAAACTTTTTCTCGGTATTGCTTAAGAGCCGAGATAATTAAGTATTTTTAATAAAAAATCGTTTTTTGCTCCTAAGTGTTTTATTTTTTAGTTTTATTAGCCTACTATGTTCTACAAAGTTTTTACACTCATCGTTTGCTACAACTTTGCTAAACATACCAAAGTTGTATTTCTTATGGTTTTCATGTTATTTGAGTTTTTCTTCTTAAAATTAGCTATTTTGTATGCCTTGTATCTCAACTATGAGCACCTCAAAAAAATATATTTTCCCACTAAATGATTTTGCAGTCTTTCAAGTACCTGTGAGCAAAATTTGGAGAAGATGATATTTTTCTATCTCGTTTAAAATCGATTTTACTAATAGACGATATGAGAAAAATCCATATTTATTGAATATTCATACATGTTCAACTCACAAAAGTCATGGCTACCTAAGCACATCAGCCCAGAGATAACACGTGTATTTATAAAAAAAGGAAAAGTACATAGTTTTTCAATTGTTTTTGATTAACTTGGAAGCTTCTGCGGGAAATTCATTGTCTTTTCCTCTGCCAGTATTTCGCCTATTCGTGAGCGAGATCACCGGGTCGGAAGTCAACATAAGTCGTTTGAATACATCTTCAAAATTAACGGTTCGGTTGAATTTTCTGGCATGATTTTCCCGGAATCTTCTGATGGATTTATTCCGCGTTTCCTGCGCTTCTTCACTCAGCATTCCTAATGGTAATGCGGCATGCCGGACAATATCACTTCCATGCAAAAGTAGTTTGTGCACCGTTGGAGAGAGTACGTACCAATCGTACAACTGGCGATACAAACAGTACGTTTCTGACAGGAAATGTTCAAATGCCTCCACGCCAATCTCCCGATTAGAGTTGACTACTTTCAAAATGATTGAGAACCGGAATAGGAGGTTTTTGTCAAGTCCCGTTATTTCCGCTACTGTATCTACTTCCCGGAAAAAGCGACGTGCCGTGTTTCCATCGTTTGAGTTCCCACCACCTGGAAGAGGTTCGTTCAATCTCAGTCCCAACCGTTCTTTGAAAGCCTTTCGTATGGAAACCTGGCGATCCTTTAGAATGCTACTACTCTTGCTGACACGCCACGTAGGCTTGGGCAACGTCAATCGGTAGCTTATGTTAAGCAACAATTCCATAGTACGAATTTGAGCATGAAGGGGAGAAAATACACATTTCAATAAATCAGGAGCGTTGAAGATTTGATCCCCAAGGGAATCATTCAATCGCTTTCCTGATCTTAGACAAATAAAACATTGTTGTGTACTTGTCCCTGCTAAGTCATTGACAACCTTTGTGTCAACCATTGATAAAATCAGTTTGGCTGAAACATCCACAGCAACTCCCTTTACGTTTACTTGAGTTGGGACAAGTTTCTGAATTTGACTGTCCATCTCCCTTACTTCAGCTCTTGTTAAATCAGTGTTTTCCTTACGGAACAGCAGCTTAACAGGTCGGCAAAGTGACACCGACGATGGAAGCTCATTTCTCCAGATCACATCTTGATCGTTGTTTTCTGGCCGCCGACGTAGAACTTGTATAGGAACCAATGAAATCGCAAATATATGCGAATCATTGTATTCCTTCAGCTCACCATCGCTGTCCTCGTTTAGAAACACTTGATTGTACCTTAAGTGATCAAATAAACGTATAAAATGTTGAGTTGCAAATTTATTATACCTTAATACCTTGAATGATTGCTACTGCCATCGCAACCCCATTTAAAAACCACCTGAATCACATCATCCAAAAGCATGTCGATGTTTAGGAACTTGATGAGTCGTTGAATCGTATGATCAATCAAATTTTGCAATGGAACCTTAGCACAAGATGCGTTCACAGTGATACCTAGTATGGTTGAAGAATGAAAGAATGAACAAAACTTATTTCTTAATTTAGACGCCTTTGGCAATTACAATCATTTAAATTGACACATTACCTTCCGGATATGTATCCTGTTTGGCCAGTAGAACTTTGTTGTAACTAGGATACAAAGAAATTCCTTTTTCTAACGTAGTCATTCGGACATCTTGATACTGCATTCTTGAAAAATTGTTCCGGCATATGAAGCACAAGGCTTGTTCCGGTGAATATTCCTCAACAGTAGGTATATTTCCGGTAGGCTCTGATGCAGACTTTGACGATTGTGCAAGATGTTCTATTCTTTTACCTGTGTTACGAGAACCATCGCGTGCAACGCTCAGCGCAGATGCCGTAACGAGCTCTTGAGTCGTGTGATTTTCTGTCAATGCTTGTACACGCCGCAGTTTGCTCCTCCGGCACAGTTCGGAAAATGCCTTAAGTTTTCTTTTTTCACTTTTCCTTTCTTTGGTTTCCAGCACCACTGTACCATCCAACCAAACTGTATTTGCACCAAAAAAACGTTCTTTTGAACGACTACTTTTTCTCCACAGATTACGAAAATGTAGCGTAAAACATCTGAGCTGTTTTCTAGTATTTTTATTACTAGTGTCAGCCTTCGGAAATCGTTGGCGAACAAAATCAATCAAACTTTGAAATTTTTGTTCTCGTATTAGAAGAGCAGCCAAATCCCGACGTGTCACTTCCATGCTGGTAACTGACTAAGACAAGCTTTTTAATGGTTACTATGATATGCCGTTTTACCAGGTAATAGTAGAATTAATGCGAAGAGAGAAATATATTCTAAGAGCTTTTGCTATAATTCGTTTTTGAAATGTTGACACATAGAGCACGTGTTCCTTTTGGTCTGATGTGCTTAGGTAGCCATGACTTTTGTGTGTTGAACATGTATGAATACTCAATAAATATGGATTTATCTCATATTGTTTATTAGTAAAATCGATTTTAAACGAGATAGAAAAATATCATCTTCTCCAAATTTTGCTCACAGGTACTTGAAAGATTGCAAAATCATTTAGTGGAAAAATATATTTTTTTGAGGTGCTCATAGTTGAGATACAAGGCATACAAAATAGCTAATTTTAAGAAGAAAAACTCAAATAACATGAAAACCATAAGAAATACAACTTTGGTATGTTCAGCAAAGTTGTAGCAAATGATGAGTGTAAAAACTTTGTAGAACATAGTAGGCCAATTAAACTGAAAAATAAAACACTTAGGAGCAAAAAACGATTTTTTATTAAAAATACTTAATTATCTCGGCTCTTAAGCAAAACCGAGAAAAAGTTTGTTCGTCAAAGTTGTTTCTAAGATCATTTGCTACAACTTTGCTGAACATACCAACTTACGATTCGTTAAAATAAAAAAGTTGGCGTATACGTCACTCTTGCGATCACCGTAAAAAATTTTTTGATCCGTACATTTTGTAGTACTGAAAATTCTGAACATATTCTCAGAAGAAACTATGGCTCTAAAATCAATAAATCTTGACGAAAACCTCATGTCCGCCTAAATTAACTTCCTGGACCAGTGTGCAATGGGTTAAACCATAGTTTCCCAAACTGTGGGTCGCGACCCCCAGGGGGGTCGTGAGCTGCACTCTGGTGGGTCGCGAAAAAAAACTCAATTTGTATTAATTGCCTTAGATTTTTTTTCTACATTTTCAAATGTCTCCCCGAATTGAAGTAAAAATGGTTAGGTACCTACTGATGATCACAGCTTGACATGGCATTTCAAATTTTCTTGGAACAATATTAAAAAATTGAAGCTGTCAAATATTTTGTTCAAAACAAACTTAATTTTTCATATAATAAAAGTTTTGCGTAAATATGGTGAACTATTTTACATCAACGCTAATGTGCAAGGAGTTTGGTTAAATGCATAGATTTACATACTATATTTCTGTGTCAAAATTCTGAAACATAAATTCATGAAACATGAAATTTAGCCAAAAATGAAATTTTACAATATTTGTTCAGCAAATTTTATCACAAATACTGGGAGTCAGTGATTTTTAATAATAAACTGCACTCTTACTGCTAAAATTTCTAGTCGAGCAAAAATTAACCATCGAAAATATCACAAAATTGATAACTTTAGTTTAGAAAAACTTTTTTTTCTTGATTCCTGAAATTCTATGTAAAGTTTATATTTCCATAAAAAATGTATTAAGGTTGAATATAATATTTCGATGTGAACAATATTATTTGAACCAGAATTAGTGACATTGAAATGTTGGCAACATCGAAAACTCTGTAATTTAAACGTTCTAGGTACATATCGTTTCCAATAAAGTAACGATAGACTTCGAAAGTTTAGGTGGAAAACTAATGTATCAACATTTTTCACCTGGTGGGTCGCGAAGAACACGCCAGAGGGCTAGGTGGGTCGTGCACTCGAAAAGTTTGGGAACCTATGGGTTAAACACTAAGACTAGATAATGATGATCATATTACTCATGATTAACAAACAATCCTATATAAAAAATCTTTTGAACTTTGTCATGGCAAAATGATCACAGTGTTCAATTACGAATCAATTGCTGTGGTTCAAGAGCGAGTAACCTGGAAGTAGAGGTCAATATATTGGTTTTGTGAAGCGTAACTTGCGACACATTCAACCTCATAAATTATCAAGTTTCAAGCGTTATTGATCAAGAAGGATGCCGGGTTGTTAAGGTTTGTCGATTTCCCGGAGAAAGTATTCAAAATATTGGTAATTGAACTTTAACACTTCATTTCATAAAAAAAGAAGTGTTGAAAAACTTATTAGTATGGCGAGCGAAACTCTAATATATTGCTTATCTTGTGATTATAATATTATCATAGGGGAAAAGCTCTAATTTTCGACCAACAAGAATTCTGTGCCAATTTTCGGATTTCCTTACAATGGATGGGTACTAATAGTATTTGCTCGCCTTTCTAGTGATTTTTAGTTTTTTTTTTTTTTTGGTAAAGTGACGTGTTAAAATTCAATTAGTTGTTTATTCATACTCCGAAGTGAAAGTGAAGCACTATATTGGTAGTTCTGAATCCTAGCATTCCATATATTGAACTTCATGAATTTTTCAAACCAAGATATATTTTTTTCGGGAAAATTTGCTTGTTTATGAGTATCCAGTTTTTTGTATATTCTGAATCTTCGTTGAAGTTTGAATTAAAACCCAAAATATCAAAATTGTCCGTGTCCTGAAACTATTTTAATAACGCGTTTGATATCAATATGGAAATCACTTTTGAATTACCTCCGGCAAAATTTGGTTTGGGCGAGCTGTCATTATGTAAACTGAAATGTCTGAGTCTACGGATTGAAATCTTTTTTGAGGCGAAATCAGTTTGAACATTTGCTAGAAGTTTTCTAACGAGATCTTTATGAAAAACTGGAAAATATTATTTCAAACAATGTTTTAAAGAAATCGTCGGCCTTGCTTGATTTGAATCTAAGTTACAGTAAAAACGGATTGAGATTAAAAATTTGCTGAAACAAAGTTCAAAAGATTTTTATATCAGATTTATTGCTAATCAAGGCAAAAAATTATGAATGTATAACTTGTTTGTTGCATACTTCAAGACGTTTAGGGCATACTTTTGGACATTTAATCATTAGCCTTTGCATGATTAACCATTGATTAACCAATGATTATTCAAAACAGTAATGATTAAATGGCATCTCCATAAACCACCGTCCACAAATTACGTTATGCTCGAAGGGGGAGGAGGTAGGCTCGCACCGTATGAGCCTGAAACAAAATTTTGAAAATGTTTGTACAAAAAGCATTACGGAGGGCTTTCCTCAAGGTTCAAAAATTCAAATTTTTGACGCTACGTAATAAATGGATGCTACTTACACGCCTTGGCCTATGCAACGAATGAGCCATAAACACTTTACTCATTAGAGAACAATTCAAATTGAAAAGCTTCAAGCATGGTTTATTTTTTATAATCATCAAATGTTTAATCAAGATTAACTTAATACTCTGTTACATTCAGTGGATATCTGCAAGCGATGTTAGATTGCAAACATCAAACGTGAACAAAAACAGCGAGGAGCTATTGACAGAAATACCACCTACTAGGGGAAAAGGAATAATTTTTGATCTCAAAAATGTTGCGCCAATTTTCGGAATTTCATACAAAGTATACACAAATCTTATGAACGGCTAAAAAACTAGTGCTAGGTCGAAATTCGGTGATCTGCCCCTATAAATAACAATCCTTCATGTAGAATGGTACCACTCACAAGCTTCCAACCGGATCTTCGGATGCGGATCAAATACAACTGAGAAAATACACCGTCTTATATGGAGGAAATATTTAAGAGTCGTTTTAGTCTTATGGTAACGTCAGCGGATACAAAGCAATTGGATTTGGAACTTCCTTGGGCACAAATTATCACTGTTCGTGTCATAAGATATAAAAATGCAAAATTTATTTTTACATTAGAAGGCAATTTTGTAAAAACTGTTAAATTTTGTTCAATGATTGATTAAATGTTTGACTTATGATTAAGATTATGATTACTGAATAAAATTAGCGATCTTTATGATTAGAGGGATTCCACGGAGGCATGCAAGTCGATTCTGATCGACCATTTCAAAAATATCTGAAACTTTGCACAGTTTTTCAGTTCCATCTAAATCGTCATTTTCCGATATTAAATCTTCAAGTTGAGTCACGACTAACTTTTCAAAAGGGTGTATGTGAAAATGGTTCAAAAATATTCAAAAAGCTGCACAGCAAAAACGGTTCGTTCGATTGTTAGATTGTTGACTAAACAAACAAAGTTTGACAACTAAATAAAGATTCCACAAAAAATACACACAGTAAAAAAGAATTTTTTTTTGCATTAAAAACATCATTTTTGTCACAAAAACTCAAATATCTCAAAACCCTATCGGAATACCAATTTTTTGAAGGAAAACGGTCCATTATATTAGCTATCTACCATAAAAATTTGGTGATGGTAAGCCAATAAACAAAAAAGTTATGACATTTCAAATATTTCACGTATTTGACAGTGAAAATTTTTTTTTTTCATTGTTAATTTTTTTTAGGACCGCAGTTTGTTGCTGAATTTTTTGTTAAGGGTACCACATGAGGTTAACAAGTTGTTTTCATGATATTTTATTTAATTATTCATAACTATTATAGCATCTATTAGAAAGTTAGACGCGATCCAGTGTTGTGATCTAAAGTCTTGATAGTGTCATATTTTTTATTGTACGTAACTGAAGAAAAATTCTCTCAATAGTGTTGAAACCTTTTGATAAAAGAAACCTATAAGAAATCTAATATTGAAGACAAAAGCTACAAAAAAAGTTTTCTATACAGGTATACGACTAGTTTACCTGCAAAAAGTTTACCTCGTAGAGAACAAGGCGGGTCTATACCCAGGTGATCTAGTATACGTAAAGCAGGTCGGTTTTCTCGGCGCTGGTTTTCTCCACAAAGTTAAAATCTGATTGCACCTGGGTATAGACCCGCCTTGGTAGAGAATAGACTTTGTTAATCATATTTGGGAGAAAGCGAGTAACTTCAACAACATCAAAAACATGATAGGTACATACCATGAACATACTCACGAAAAAGCTAAAAATATACTACCACTATGGTTATAAAAGATTTAATTGTAAAATTTTTCTTCAGTCAAGCAAACGACACCAAACTAGTCAGTAAAAACTTAAAAGTGATTTTGTTTATTAAAATCTAACGAGCAACATGAGTAGTCGCTTTCTCAACTGTTGCAGGCCGTTTGCAGAAAAAAAGTGTTCGAAAGAGCTACGAAATCTCACCGAAAGCACCATAGATAAACTGAAAGCGGCTGGTTATGCTCCAATGTCTACATTGAATACAAATTTACGCATTTGTACGTCCTGCCGTTTAAACGTTGACAAACGGGCAATCTGTACAACATCGGTGGATCAGGTTGCAGGAAGTTCGAAAACAACAACAACTGAGGAATTACTAGATGCACCGACAACAACTGAGGAGTTACCAGAAGTACCAAGTGCAGATAGTCTTGCCACGGTACCATCAGCGACATCTGTTTCAACAAATCAATCAGAAGATGAGTGCATCCAGAAGGTCAACATCGAACGCTTCAACGAAGGGATAGCTGGAATAAAAGTGACTCCGATTAAATGGACGAAGATGGGTTACGTCAATTATCCCGAGAAAAAATACCGTGAAATCAACGAAGCTGTACGAAGAAACCTCTTCAAATTAGGACCTGAGGATGTGGAAAATACAGACTACGATGAGGTAATTATGAATATGAAGGAAAGGTTCTCGAATCTAGCCACGACAAGGAAAGAAAAATTATTGATTTTGTCGATGCTGCCAAGCTCGTGGTCTATTCAAGACGCCATTGATGAGTTCAAAACCAATAGAAATACAGCAAAAGAGGCAAAACAATTCAAAAATAACTGTCTTGCAACCAAAAATGCTAGGTCGAGTACTTCATTAACAGATGAGACAAAAGAAAAAATAATTCAATATTTTGAAGACGATGAAGTAAGTAGAGCTATGCCTGGCCAAAAAGATTATGTATCTGTAAAAAAAGATGGAAAGCGTCAAGCAATCCAAAAACGATTAATGATGACTACTTTGAAAGAAACGTATACACGCTTCAAGGAAATTAACGAAAATATTAAGGTAGGTTTTTCCTCATTTGCAAGCCTTCGTCCAAGGCAATGCAAGCTTCTATCCAATTCAGGAACACATAATGTTTGTGTGTGCACAACACACGAAAATATTAACCTAATCTTACATAGTTTGAAAAGAATCAATTTATCAAAGGATATTAAAATGTTAACTGGTAGTCTTTTGTGTGAAAATACAACATCAAATTGCTATCTACGATCTTGTTCGGATTGTCCAGATTCTTCATCATTGGAAAATACTTTATTCGCTGAGTTTGAAGAAAATTATATTGATCAGTTATCATTTGAGCAATGGGTGACCACGGATAGGTGTGACCTAGAAACTATTGTAAAACCTGTAGATGAGTTTGTGTTATTTTTTTGCTTGAAATTAGAAAGTTTAATTCCTCGCGACTTTATTAAAACAGAGCAATCCCGCTTTTTAAAAAATACGAAAAATAAATTACAAGATGGTGAATTTTTAGTCATTTGTGATTTTTCTGAAAACTATAGCTTTGTATTGCAAGATGAAGTGCAGTCCCATCACTGGAATGTACAACAAGCTACAATTCATCCATTCGTTATTTATTTCAATGGAAGTACGCAAATTGAACATTTTAGTTTTATTGTAATTTCCGAAGATTTAAGACACGACTCAGTATCTGTAAATTTGTTCATTGCCAAAATGATTAACTTTTTACGCGTTGATAAGGATAAAGAAATCAGAAAGATATATTTCATGTCTGATGGAGCAGCATCGCAGTACAAAAACCGTAAGAATTTTTCGAGCCTATGTCAATTTAAATCAAAGTACGGAATTGATGCAGAATGGCATTTCTTTGCTACGTCACATGGCAAAGGTCCTTGTGATGCTATTGGAGGAACCATAAAGCGCATGGCCACAAGAGCAAGTTTAGCCAAAGAACGTGAGCATCCAATTAAAACTGCAAAAGAACTATTTGATTGGGCGAATCGCAGAAAAGAAGAAGATTTAACAAAATTATCATTTTGTTTTACTACTACTGAAGAGTACGAATTAACGGCATCAGAGCTCAGCGAGCAATATAATAACGCGAAAACGATCCAAGGAACCCAAAAATTTCACTGTTTCATTCCATTGTCAGAAAATAAAATTAAAGCAAAACTATACTCGAACTGTACTAATAATGATGCAAAAGTGTTCGATATTGTAAAAAAATTGAATAACAATAAATAAATAAATAAGTATTAATAAAATGTTTTCATGATCTCATAACGCATACCCAAATCCAAAACTTTTAAAGTTTATATATAACATTTAGAAACTCATCGAACATACTCTAAAAAAAATTATTTTCGTGTAATCTGTTAATTCATTTTAATTTATACATATATACATATACATATAATATTTATACATATACATAATATTTATACATATAATATACATAATACTAATGAATACATGAAAACGACTTGTTTAATTCACGCAAGGCCCTTAACAATAAAATCAGCAACAAACTGCGGTTCCCGTAATAATTTACACCGAAAAAAAAAATTTTTTTTCTACTAAATGTGAAAATTGTGACATGTTTGAAATGTCATCACTTTTTTGTTTATTGGTTTACCATCACCAAATTTTTATGGTAGATAGCTAATATAATGGACCGTTTTCCCTCAAAAAATTACTTTGGTATTCCGATAGGGTTTTGAGATATTTGAGTTTTTGTGTCAAAAATTATGTTTTTTAATGCAAAAAAAATTTTTTTTTTCTGTGTGTATTTTTTTTGGAATCTTTATTTAGTTGTCTAACTTTGTTTCTTTAGTTGTCTAACAATCGAACGAACCGTTTTTGCTGTGCAGCTTTTTGAATATTTTTGAACCATTTTCACATACACCCTTTTGAAAAGTTAGTCGTGACTCAACTTGAAGATTTGATATCGGAAAATGACGATTTAGATGGAACTGGAAAACTGTGCAAAGTTTCAGCTCAATAGAAAAAAATGAATTAAAAAATTTACCAAATTTTGGTGCTGTTGCTTGGAATCACTCATTATGATTAATGATTAATGATTAAAACATAATATGTCAATGATTATGATTAATGATTAATGATTTACTTTTGATTTTTTGTGAATAATGATTAACATTTTTGATTAATCATAATCATTAATTATTAATCATGATCAAATTTATGATTAATCATTAACGCTCCGTCAGTATCGGATGGTGACTGAGACACACTGACCCTCTTTGTAGGCTGTTGCCTCACACGACACGGAAACATGGCAAAATGAACCACCACACACCAATGGACTACGGCTATATGGATACGGATTGGACCAACGACAGCACTCTCATCTACCTGCTCGGTATGAGAGAAATAGCAATAAGAACTAAGATATAAATATAGATTCTGTAGCTGTGTAAGCTATAAAAACGATATGATAATCGGCATAGTAGTGGCCAAGTGCACGGAGTGCCTAACAAATAAAAAAAAAATAGTTGATGTTGGTCACCTCCTTTCTTAATGGGAACCTTAGCCGGTTACTGATGGGTTCTGAAGCCTTTCATTCACATTCCGCTAGTTGTCTATATTCAGATCCGGTTCGGCGCAAGTCAGGTAAGAAGTAGCAAAGTAGCGGTAAACAAAGCTATTTAGAAAGACCATCCTGAGAGTCTTTGGTTCGAATCCCTCTGATTAAGGATCTTTTCGGGTTGGAAATTCTCTCGACTTACCAAAATATAGAGTGTCTGTTGTTGCCTCTCTATTAACATATGCAAACTTGTCAATTGTCTAAGAAATGCTCTCAAATAATGATTATCGATATGCTTATTAGAAGTTAGCTAATCAAGCTAAGAAGCAGACTCTCACAAAGTTTGGACCCAACACAAGGAAGAATAAGAAGAAAATCTTTGACCCAAAGGCACATTATATCTGGAAAACGCTTCTTACTTTGCTCTATGTTGAATCCATACCAACAATTTTCAAATCGTTGTCTTCCGGAATTGCTTCTTATCTCTCTGTCTCTTCAAACTTTGTCAAGCTGCCTATTCTCAGCACCATCAAAATCAATCTTTCTGGTTAAAACACAAAAAATCGTCATTCGTCAGGAACCTTTCGAACATTTTCAATCCAACGGTATAGGTCCATAACGCGTATCCTAGCGATTTGAGTGACGTCGAAAATGTAAGTACGTGTAAAATCTGACGAGCAAAGATCAACATTGGCGCAATATCTCGATGACGACCATCAGACGAGAGCTGACATGAAGCTGCCTCTTCTCCTTCTTCTGGTCGGCGATGACGATGACGATGATGATAGCATAAATAATGTGTCAAGGATAATAGAATCCCGCTCCACGCGTCACGCGCTTCGTTCGCTCCTTCACAGTTCACCCAATGCTCTGCCGTCGTCGCTTCTGGCAGGCAAGTCGAGAAGGATCAGATTGGAGAAAGGCAAACATCTCCGAGCACTAAGCTGAACACACGGTCGGCTGCTGGAAGGAAAGATGGATGGATGGATGGATGGGGCTATTTCGAGGAAAATCTCATCGCGTTGAGAACTTTCTGCTCCTAGAGGATTGCTCGGCAAATTTCTTCTCCAACTTTGCGGCTGCCGGTTGAAGTTGGAATCGGTTTCGAAGAAGAGCATAAGGATCCCTAGGATGGGGAAGCAGTCGTTTCTGTGCTTTTCTGTTGCGAGCTTTATGTACTCAGTTCTTTTGCTGCTACCAGTTTCGGCGAACGCTTTTTCCATTGCCATCGTCGTCGTCGTCGTTGTTGAAGGTATATTGTATACATAAGAGAGCCCTACGGAAAAGTTGAGTGGGTTTCTTGGAGGATGGGATTGATGGTTAAATTTTCACCATCCCGTAGGTACATCAGTCGAGCAACTTTTTGTACGGATCGGATCACAGTGCCAGGAAAGAGCGCAATCCAACGAACGTCAGGTGGTGGTTTCCTCTGCTTTTCCTGATGCTATGAGGAGATTCTGCCTCCCATCATCCATCGTTTGGAGTCGTTCAGGTTCAGAGCCAGGTTTTGCATCATCAGCCGACTACAGGACTACAATTTTCCCATGTCACTTGAATGTGTATAACGGAGCAGCAGCGATTTCATCCTTTGCCTCTTTGCTCTGCGCTTTTTCCTTCACTCATTTCCATCTACAATGCCAGGATTGTGGTAGGAAATTGTGCCACTGTGTGTACTCTGTGCAAGAGTGTACCGCGTTGGCGATATTGGTAGAACATTGCGTATAATTCGGTTACATTTATAGGGAGGTGGGTGGTCTACTAAAAAAATGTGTGTATCGATTGCCAGTTTAAAGCAATATGTAAAATTTTACAAACATGGATCATATCACATCATCTATTGGATTTTATTTCAACTGGATGGTACGCTTTAGCATCACGTTGGTTTAACAGGTTTGTCAGTTACACTTCCATGCCAAAGTTTGGCTTCACCCCCTTAAAAACATAAAAATGTGTTTCGTTCATATCACTGTGATGACACATCTAGTTAGAACTCTCAATAACTCATTCGAAAGATAATGAGTCATTCTTACTTCCTATGTATTGTTTAAATTTTGTTAAAATTTTTTTTTACTTAAATTTGTGACAATTTAAAAACAAACACATCGAAAAAACTTGTTTAATTTTCTCAGCTGTACCGTATTCTCAAAACGCAAATTTTATCATGAATCGATTTATATCTAATAAGGGAATCTGGGGTTATATGCACCTTCGAGGCAAAACGACCCACGATGCTCTTTTATTTGCGAAGTAATTTTGAACAATTTTTCATCAGGGGCTGATAGTAAGGATCCAGAAAACCAGAAGTCGCATGAAAGTTCACGCAATAACTCGTTTATTCATACAAACTACATCGAAACCGCAAAACATGGTGGATGAAATTGCCAGATTGATGAGTTTCCTCGCATAAAATGCTTCTTTTCTGAGTTCATTTGTACATTTTGTTTCGTCCCGTACACGCGTACAATGTAAGTCGAATCAATCCATAGCAGCTGTCAAATCAACATTTGTTATCATAAGTTAAGTCGCATAGAATCACAGGTTACTTCGGTAGAAAATTTTCACTCTTGCATTGTATGCTATTATTCATCACATAATTTTTTTTTGTTGGGGGTTGAAACTACTGCGTCCATTATTTAGAACTATTGTATTCATCACATAATATATGCACGTATATTGCCTCCACTTTTGTACGTAGAAAGCCTTTTCGCGACATTCTATAAGTCAACAAAGCCTCCAGGTGATTTCGTTATACGTACATTTTGATTGTCTGGGGAACCCCAACATGCGGTTTGACAAGAAACAATCCTCGGAGAATGTCTCATTTTTTTTCCAAAATATTCATAGAAACCCCAAAATGTAATTTTGCTCCAGAGGTAGGGATTACCCCAGATGCCCCTAATATGTTATGAATCCGACATCATGTTCTGCCTTGTCACTATGGTCACTATGGTAGATGTTATATTTGAAAGCTGTCAATAACGGGATCCACTGCCCTGAATACATGTTCTCCAGACTTAGGTTACACTGTGGAGCATGTTTTTTTGGTGGCTGTTTGGGCACGTCAGGAGTTAATCATCAATGTTAACTTCCTTTTCCCGATCAGCCTAGATAGCCGCGTAGTGTCGGTAGCGGTTGTTTCAACTGGCTAAGAATTAACACTACGGACTGCCTGTTCCGGTGGTAAAAGTCCACCTCACAGGTGACCCCTAATTCATACGGCTTTAAGCTTACCGTGCCAAAGAATGAATGGTTAGGGGGGTCTAAATAAAACCTAGCCGCAAACGGAGCCTGTGGAGTTCCAGGGCGCCCTCTACAGTATTATGCCCTTCCTGTGCTACCCGGAGCAATGGTGCAGGTGACCTTGTGTTTCTCCGAGATAATCGGCTGCCCTTCTTCAGTCTCAAGCCTGAGGCTAAATAAGGGTGGGATTATTAAAACATTGTAATTTAGTTTAAATTTTCACCTCTATGGTTTCGCATTATGCGTTTTATGCAGTGTAATCTGTGCTTTTCGCCTTTGGCGACTTTTAAGAGCTACCGATCTGGTTTTTGTTCGCTGCTGATCTTTTTCGTTCTGAGATGGCGAAAAGCTTAATCCTGCCTAGTTTGGGTAGTGGCTACGGCTAGGATAGCTTAGTTAGATCAATCTCCAGCATAAAATGTCAGCAACGATCAATCTTTGTAGACTCATGCAAATGGTACAGCTCAAGTGGCGGTAGTTCAAAAACCTTACTTTTGTGAACTTTTATCTAGGTAACCTAGTGGACCCAGTTTTTGCTACTTTCAGAAACATGAAATGGCATACTCGCGTGCCATGCCTCGTGCATACGTGCTCGTGAATAGCGCTGACGTCGCTACACTCATTTCTGAGTTAACAACCAGAGATGTATGTGCTGTCACAATTGATATTTCTATATGTGACCTCAATAGGAAATACGTCTTTCGTTTTGTGGTGTATTTACCACATGATGAACCATCCCCAATGGATGATTTCAAACGAGTTATCGTTCACTGTCTATGAAAAGGCCTTCTGCTGATTGTGGGCAGTGATGCTGATACTCATCACATCATCTGGAGCAGCTCAGATATCAATTTGAGAAGCTCCAGTCTGATGGAATGCTTAAGTAGTTCTAATCTTGGATTACTTATTGTAGGAAATCGCCTACATCTCTATATGAACATAAGAATGTAAATTCGCAGACTATGCATTTGTTATACTCCACAAACTGTGAATTGGTTGTGACCAAATTCCATGGATTTTCTCCGTCCATTGGAAATCCTAGTGATTTGGATGTTCCCACTTCCGGTGAATTGGGACACAATTGTCCTTGCTTTGAGTGATCTCAAAATTGCTTGTCACTTTGCTTATAGAAAATGTTCCCCACAACTCCCTTCGCGGGACGAGTGGATGTCTGTACATTACTGAGCCACTCCAAAGGTGGCTAAGTATTTAACAAATCTGTCAAAGCAGAATTGCAGTCGCTTGGTTACAACCTTAACTGGCCACTGCTGACTCAACTATCACATGGCAAATATTCAGTGTGTTGATACATTTGTGTGTGATAGTTGTGATTCCGATTATGGAACTTCTTATCACCTGATATGTAACTGTCAAGTTCTCGCGTAATGGCGATTCCAATTACTTGGTAAACACTTATTAGGTGAAACTGATTTCAGTAACCTGAATCTTCAGGACCTTCTGTTATTCTTAACCCGCTGTGGTAATGAGCTATAGGCTCTCTTTACGCTCATGCGTTTTGCAGTGCCCTTTTTAGGGCGCTGTTCGAACCCATTGTGGTATGGAGCTACATGCTCTTAATTCGCTTATGCGATTTTCCCTCTTCAAGGGACCCCACTCCTATTTCCTCCCATCTTCCCCTTCCCTTTCCTCTCCCATCGGGTAGATGATGAAATAGGCTCAAACATGGCGATGGCACAAATCTCCCAAATGGCGGGGAACGTGCCTCTGGAGCCGGCCTTCTGATACCTGATATGCACGTATATTGCCTCCACTTTTGTACGTAGAAAGCCTTTTCGCGACATTCTATAAGTCAACAAAGCCTCCAGGTGATTTCGTTATACGTACATTTTGATTGTCTGGGGAACCCCAACATGCGGTTTGACAAGAAACAATCCTCGGAGAATGTCTCATTTTTTTTCCAAAATATTCATAGAAACCCCAAAATGTAATTTTGCTCCAGAGGTAGGGATTACCCCAGATGCCCCTAATATGTTATGAATCCGACATCATGTTCTGCCTTGTCACTATGGTCACTATGGTAGATGTTATATTTGAAAGCTGTCAATAACGGGATCCACTGCCCTGAATACATGTTCTCCAGACTTAGGTTACACTGTGGAGCATGTTTTGTCTCAAGTACCAAAATACCGCTATTTATAAAATCAAGGGTTGCTTTGTCCATTGCCGTTTTCAGAAATATCATGGCACGTCTAGTTTTCGAAATATTGACTGTTGAAAATGCAAAATTTGACTGTTTCAGACAACTTGCATGCAGGTTTGACAGCTTGTACGGCAATTTATTTGCTTAATTTGTCACAGGATTCAAACTTCATGTATAAAACAATAATTATCAACAAAGTTCATAATATTTTCGATGTTAGAAAGTTATTTTTTGATGATTCAGAAAAGTATTGTATTTTTCCATTTAAGTAATATGATGAATGGAGACTGCAAGCATGTTGAAAAAATCGATTGAATCTAAATGTTATCGTGCAATTTCAACTAAATTATATCTAACTTAAATGTTTAAGACCTATTTCGCGTGCTTGGTGGATTAGATCACAAAAAGTTTGATAAATCATACTTTTAATATTATATAAACATCAATGAAATCAGTGTTTTATACAACTTTGGCGACCTGTAGCTAAGACTTGTGACGTGCTGGAACATTTCTGAGAAAGGCAACAGATGTAGCGACCTAAAATCTACTACAGACACATAATTTGATTCTTGAGACACGCAAAAATGTAATTTTTGTTACGCTGTGTTACCTATCTTCATGAATAGCAGCCACTCTTACTCCAACCTTCTACAATTCACTTGCCAAAAGACTCACTCGTCCGCATTTATTTAACGTCCTGATATTCCATGTATCGAGTTTCTAATCATATTCCTCAATTTCTCAATCATATTCCTCAAATATCGTTCGTAATTTAGTTTTCATTTTTTTTTTTTGCGAAGTATGATTTATTGAAAAGAAATGCGTTATGGCTATTAATAGCCCAAGCAACCAATAGTTTGGATTACAATGTGATTCTAGTTTTAGTGGAACTGATTAAGAGAACATTATGGAACTTGATTCTCGAGAAAAAAACTCATGAACTTGTCTGCGGTAAATATCATTATCTATAAACATCTATGAAAACTGTAAAGATCGGATAATTACTTAAAAAGTAAGCTGATTATGCCAAAACATGCCTATTCATTCCAACTTTTGGATGTTTGGGAGAACAATGTTTTCCAGCGAAATTAATCAGACTTATTCGTGCAACGTTACGTTTACTTACTTGATACTTGATGATCAACAATTCCTTTCTATTGAGCAATTCCACCGAACATGACGATTTTTTTTTTAAATTTAATTCTTGTATATTTTGAATCGCCTAAAAATTTGCATACAGATTCTTTATGACCAAAAATGCCATTTTGCACCTTCAAACCGCCATTTTGAACCTCGCCTTATTTTTGAGAAGGGCGTATCGGAAAATGCATGGCAAATCTTTAAAAAAACTGTAACTCGAAAACGATTTGTCCGATCGATTTGAGATCTTCTACAAAGTTGTAGGTATTGCTTAGGACTATATGAAGAAAAATATGCACGGTAAAAAAAGTTACAGATTATTTTTTATTTCAAAAACAAAATTTCAAAATCGATTTTCTCCAGAAACGCAGTTTCGATTTTTTTTTATTTTTAGATATGTTTTGGGGACAACTTATGTGATTTATTGCACAATGTTTCAAAATGGAAGAATTATGGACGAAAAAGTTATGATGTTTAAAAAATTACAGATTTTGAAAAATAATCGAAATAGAGGAAAACAATACTTTTTATGTGATTATTTGAAAGTACAAAAAATTTGCAATCGAAAAGTAATTTTTTTCTAGGTTGCATCAATTTCGAGATATACTAATATTTATATAAAATTTTCAAATAAAAAAAGTAAAATAGGCCCTTTTCAAACATACTTAGTGTTTCTCCATTCTAGAAATGTTTTATTTTGATTGAGTGAATCGTAGCTGAATTGTTTATTGTTTGATTAAAACCTATATACTAAAGTATTTAACAAAGTATGCACGGTAAAAAAATATAAACGAAATTTTCAAATGAAAATTTGAAGTTCATTGTTCCTAAAAACCGCAAAATTGATGTTTTTAATTTTTGGATATGTTTTGCAGCATATTGTTTGTAATTTCTTGCACAATGCCTCAAAACGGAAAATTTTTGGATAAAAAATAAATTAGGCTGATACAAATATTAATTTTCTTTTATGTCACCCCCCCCCCTTCAAAAATCCGAAAATTTTGAAGGGGAGAAAAAAAAATTCATAATTTTTTTTGACAAAAATTAGGTTTTTTCAATTTTTAAATTAAAAAACAGGTTAAATAATGATCCAGAGGTGGATTGCAAAAAGTTCAACAACTATCTTTAAAAATGAAAACTCAAAATAACAACTCTTTTTTTATTTTTATTTTTTTGTTCCTTATTTATTTTTATCCCCCCCCTCGTACCTTCCAAGTCGTGTCGGACATAAAAGAAAATTAATATTTGTATCAGCCTTATTTAAAAAAATAAATAAAACGAATTTATGTAAAACGATATTCTTGGTGCGTTTTTTTGAGTACAGAAAAATAACTATATATTTTTAAATATGAAAAATTTCTATCGAAAAATACTCAAGTAAAATTTGGCTGAGATGCATCACTTCCAAGATATACACGGTAAATCTAAACGTGGCATTAAAAATGTGATTCTATCACAACGGTGTACCTTTGGTCCCCAGGGCTAAGCCCGGCTAATGGGTAAAGCCCTCTCTTCGCGTACAACCATGGAGAAGGAGTTTTTTTGTTTTTCTTTCTTTTTTTTTTATTAATATATAATATATTAATATGAACTGTTTTTGCACTTGAAAATAGTTGGTTAAGTTCTTGTGCAATGATATCATATTCCTCAGTAGTTGAATAACAAAAGAAGATTTGTGTAAGCTGCTCTTCTTTCCGATTTTGAGCCCAATCATATAGTTCCTTAGAACTTTTTTATCGCATGTTCACGTTCTTTGGCAAGACTGGCTCTGGTAGCCATACTAACACAGGCAAAAGTGATGAAAACCCTTGTGAAGCCTGTTTAGTAGAATGCCTGTAAATATACAAAAAGATGAGTAGTACTGTTCCTCTTAATTCTACTATTGTATCCTTCGACAGATACGCGTATTTCAACCTCAACTGTAAAGCCGTCTTCAGTGTTGTGTACTTGACTTGACTTGGTTTGTGTTGTTGAAATCAAAAGAAAATTTTCCGGAATGGAGAAACACGAAATATGTTTGAAAAAAGCCTATTTTTCTTTTTTTATTTTAAAATTTTATATAAGTATGAGTATATCTCGAAAATGATGCAACCTAGAAAAATTTTACTTAAATACTCTTCCAATGCATGTTCTGTACTATCAAATAAACACATAAAAAATATCTTGTTTTCCTTTATTTCGATTTTTTTGAAAATTTGTAATATTTTATAATATTATAACTTTTTTGTCCATAATTCTTCTATTATGAAACATTGTGCAATAAATCACACTAGTTGTCCCCTAAAACATGTCCAAAAATAATAAAAAGCACAAATGCATTTTCATAGAATCGATTTTAATTTTTTTTTATTGAAAAAGTCTGTCATTATATTTTACCGTGCATATTTTTTTCCAAATAGTCCTAAACAATACCTACAACAACCGTAAAATATATCCAAAAATTTAAAACATCAATGTTGCGGTATTTAAGAACTATTAGCTTCAAATTTTCATTTGAAAATATCGTTTATATGCACTCTTTTTTCAATACTTAAGCATAAATGTTTTGATTAAACGATAAACGATTTAGCTACGATTCGCTCAATCAAAATAATTTTTTTCTGGAATGGAGAAACACGAAATATGCTTGAAAAGGGCCTATTTTTCTTATTTTATTTAAAAATTTTATATAAATATGAGTATATCTCGAAATTGATGCTACCTAGAAAAAAAATTACTTAAGCACTTTTCGATTGCAATTTTTCTGTACTTTCAAATAATCACATAAAAAAATATTGTTTTCCTCTATTTCGATTTTTTTTTCAAAATCTGTAATTTTTTTAAAAATCATATCTTTTTTGTCCAGAATTCTTCCATTTTGAAACATTGTGCAATAAATCACATAAGTTGACCCCTAAACCATATCCAAAAATAAAAAAAAAAATCGAAACTGCGTTTTTGGAGAAAATCGAATTTAAAATTTTGTTTTTGAAGTAAAAAAATATCTGTAATTTTTTTTACCGTGCATATTTTTCTCCATATAGTCCTAAGCAATACCTACAACTTTGTAGAAGATCTCAAATCGATCGGACAAACCGTTTTCGAGTTACAGTTTTTTTTTTAAGATTTGCCATGCATTTTCCGATACGCCCTTCTCAAAAATAAGGCGAGGTTCAAAATGGCGGTCTGGAAGTACATAATGACATTTCTGGTCATAAAGAATCTGTATGCAAATTTTCAGGCGATTCAAAATATACAAAAATAATCAGGTTTGCGAAACGGCGTGGAACCGCTCTATTGCGTTTAATCTACGCCGAATGAAGATGCCTTCTCCATTGAACCCGTTCCTGGGCCAATCGTTTTAAATCCTCCTCAACGGCTTCCCCCTGGTTTTCAGCTGAATATTAGTTTAGTTTGAAGTTCCTCTGACATGCGAGCTACATGCCCAGCCCACCGTAGCCTGCCGTGTTTTATACGCTTAACAATATCCATTTCTCTATTGAATTTGTATAACTCGTGGTACATACGACGCCGCCAGATGCCATTGTTCAATTTACAGAAGAGTATTGCTCAAATCACTTTACGTTCAAAGGCTCCATAAGCACTCCGGTCGACCTCCTTCAACGTCCAAGATTCGTGGCCTCACAGAGTAATCGGAAGAGTTAGAGTCTTGTAGAACGCGAGTGTGGTCTTCATCTGTAAGCTGTGGGACTTTAACTGATTACGAAGTCCGTAAAAAGCCCTACTCGCAGCTACAATACGCCTTTTTACCTTTCGATTGCAGCAGATAGGTAGATCAAATAGGCGTAGGATTATAAAAGATCAAATTAGCATATGTTCAGATTGACACATAATTGCACATTACTGATCAAGCCGTTCAATAAATCAGACGTAATAAAGAAGCTTCTTTGAATAACTCCCACACGATTAACATCATTATTGCAAGTCACCAGAGGCCCAAGGTACACAAATTCTTCAACTACTTCAAAAATATCCTCATCTATCACCAATAGGTTTCTAACGCTCTATTAACCAAAAGTTTTGAAAATGCATCGCCTTGCTTCAATCCGTCTAAGATTTCGAAGGATGTTGAAATCTCATCCGCAACCCGTAGACTTCGACCCTTCCAACGTTGCACGAATCAGTCTAATAAGCTTCGCCGGAAAATCATGTTCCATCATTGTTTCCCAACTCGTTTCTTTTCACTGAATCGTACGCCGCCTTGAAATCAATGATCAGATGATGAGGTTGCAAGTTGTACTCCCGGAAATCATCAAGAATCTGTCGCAGGGTAAACATTTGATCCGACGTCGATCGGCCCTCACGAAAACCATCTTGGTATTTGACGACGAAGGACTCTTTAATCTGGTGAACAAAATACGTGACATAATTTTGTACGCCGAATTGAGGAGCGTTATTTCCCGGTATTAGCAACTGGATGGCCACCATTCAGCAACGTTTCGAAGTATTCTCTCCTCCTGGTAGCCACCATCGTTATATCTGACAGCAAGTTGCCTTCACGGTTGTTGCACAAGACGGAAGACATAGAATCGCCGCATATCGATCTGTTCCATACAGTTTTGCGCCTCGGCTATCACATTTTCATCATACTCTTATTTCTTCCTGCGATGGATTCGCTTTTCGACTAATTTTGCTTCTTTTTGCCGCTCTCTGTTCAGCCTGGTACCAGACACTAACATCCGCCCAAGCAGCACATATTGTTACAAGTAGCTTACAGCAACGGCTACTTAACATATTCAAAAGTTACAATATGATACATTTGCAACATGGAAAAATACTGCTATGTAATCGAAAAAGCGCAAAAAGTCGGGCCTTATGTAACTTGTTTGTTCGTTACATAAGAAGTTTACGAGCGACTGCTATGTAATTTGTTGATTACGCATGGGTTTTCCTGCGACAAAATAAATGAAACGTCGTTGAAGTTGTTGTTACTTCCTGACAGTTTTGGAACCGAACAACCATATCAGAATTGAATGTCAATAAAAGTAATTCGTATGATTTTCGAACGCGTAATTATTCACAAGTACATAATAGATATAATATGCCGATTTCAATTTGTGGTGAAATCAATCATTTTACTTGCTCAAAATTGACGCGCCAATAAAATAAATAATAATTTTATATTGAATAACACATGATACCTGGATTTTTGAGATATTATTCCATTAGAACTGACACAAAAAAAAATGGAAATTGGTACTGTTACTCAAATCAGCAGTGTTTTTGATTTTAATTTAATTGTTTGTGAAGATTGTGATTATAAAATCACATTGTTTCGTATCCCGCAGTTGGAATTTCTGGGTTGCCTATCATAAATCACCATTTAATTTCATCTTGCTGCAGAAACACTTCCGAATAACTGTTTGAGGACAGCCAATCTAAAATGATGAAAACTATTGAAAAGCTGTTAGAGAGGCTGCAAATTGTAAATTCAACAATTTTAATTAATCACTGGAAAAATATCTATGAAAACAATAACTAGTCATAAAATGGTAAAGTTCTTATATCAAAATTCACAATAAATATGATTTTTTTTGACATGTAGTGTTGACCACTCGTTTGTTACACATTAGTTACTCAGAAATCTTATGTTATTTTGAAACTGATGTGTAACTATACTGAAACTGCCAATAAATTACACTGCTGTCAATAGGGGAAGGGGTATTAAAATGAACACTTAAACGATATCGTCTTGCTTTTAATGGGAAAAACGATGAATTTGCGATAAAACATCAAATAATGTGCAAAAATTCCCTAAGCCAATTGACAGGAACCTTACAAAAGTATGAAAATTAAATGCTCCGTCCAAGAAAGCAAATGGTTTGTGACGTGCTCAAATCGCTCAAAAAAGGCAAATTCAAGCGTGTGCTATATTAAGGGCGCAAGTCGCATGATCGATTTCTCTTCATCGATCCTCTCTTCTGTGAATAAAGGTGACAAGATGCGGGTTTGTTAACAATTTTTCACTACAAGACGCTAGGAAGTAATGCAATCTTGCGTCCTAAGGTGAAACAACGAATTGAATTTAGAAATTGATCAATTTGTGCCAGTTTTAGGGACTGAGGGTAATATGATAAGGAAAATAGCGATTTGAATGTGTGAACATGTATTTTTTTTAAATTATTATCGGATATACAAATATGTTCTCTATCAAATAGTAGAAACAACATCCACCCATTTGAGTGTTTCTAGGGTTAATAAATCAATTAAAAAATGCGTGCTTATGGGTCATCCATAAACCACGTAATCATTTATTGGGGGAGGGGAGAGATTTTGCCCAATGACCACGGTCCATACAAATTGTAAATTTTGTGTCTGGACAAATAACTACTAGGATGAAGGTGGGTCTAAAATTGGGAAAAAATAACCGCGTTGTTAATGGTAGCCCCTTGTGCATTTCTGTGCTGTCACTTCAATAGGGCCTAACTAACATGAGTGATTTCTCTTCATCGATTCTGCATAATGCATACCTACAGGCGTTTGTTCTAATGTTATTGTTCAATAAAAGATACATGCTGATGCGAAAAATTAACATTTATAAGGTTCTAATTTGCGCGTTATTTCAGCGTGGCATTACGTTTAGTAGAATTTGAATTCAGCAGCTGTTTTGGTGTTATGAAATAGGGGGGTGGGGGTTTTGCAACCACGAGTTGATTAAAGTTGAGGTCCTTCGATAAGTTTTTCAAGGACAAATTTAACATATTTATTGCACGTAATACAAACTATGACAGTGCATAAGTGGACCCTGTGGGAGTTGGAATCTCAGAACAAATTTCAACAAAGAAGACAGCCACTGACTGCTGTGGTCTAAAAGTAATTAAGCTTAACAAAACACAATTATTTACGGGATTGACTGTTTAACGAGAAACTTGTGACGATCGACGCGCCACAATAATTCGTGGACGAAGGGTATTAGAACTAAGTTGGAGATGTTGATCTCGAAATTTTGAAGTAAACATCACCTCCAAACACTAGCGATTTTGCGGTGGAATGTTGACGTTTTATTACGAATTGTCTAGAGGACCCAAACACTTTAACGTTCAAGGATCCATCATCGTAATCATCGAAACTTCAACAGCCATTTTTCTGTTCAAAACTGAAATTTGCTCGTCGAAAATGTGTTCACTGTGTTTCGGTTGGAGAATAACAGTGAACACATGAATATAGGTATTCATTCCGTGTCATGGGCGCAAAGATTGGCGTTCCCCATAAAAGTAGAAAAGAGAACATAACAAATGTAACTCAATGTTTTGTGATATGTCTACTCCCAGAAATTGTCCTTCATTTATTAATTTGTTTGTTAATTATAACTAGTTCTATCGCACAACATCAGAGATGTTAATAAACGCAGCGACACGAAGTAAGACTAAGACAGCTAAATTTTCACATACTTTCATCGTCATTAATATATTATGGAAATGTTCATTTTATATTGGTGGTAGAACACACGAGCAAAACAAACATTTTTGAATCTTTTTATTACAGTCCTAAATAATCATCTATGAATGATTATAATCCCTTCGAAAACAGTTCTAAAGGTTTCGGCTTCGACATCATATCATAACGATTCACCTCATTGAAAAAGCTCAACATCTCCGTGCCTAAAATTACAACAGTTTCAATTTATGAACGTGATTCTGACTTCAATTTATCTTCGTATTAACAAAAACACTCTTAATTATGCTCTAAATCATCCGTGCGTAATAAAAATTATTGAAATTTGTTGTTCATGCGTAACAAGTTCGGTGTTCATTTACCATCCTGTTCATTTTTTCACCCCTTCCCCTATGACAAATGGTAAACAAACTTACACACATGTGACTTAGCAATCTGTATGTAACCTAGCGTGTTATTTGTTTCTTTGCAACCACAGATTCAATTTCAATGTAACTTATTCATTTTGACAGCTCTAGATTAAGTTACATGCAAGTAAAAATGCAACACCTATGTAATGTAAACAAAGCGTAAGTTACAATGTATTAGTTTAGTAACCAAAATTGAATATCATCAATAAGATATGCTACAAATTATCTGAAATGCAACGGCAATGTAATTTATTTTATTTTTCTAAAATATTGCATTTGTTACCAGTGCTACTTGGGCGACGTCTGGCCACGTTCTTCTCATCCGTCACCCTCTGGCACTCCTCGTCGAACCCTACGCTTTTGGGGCGTCTTCGAGCAGTACCTATCACTTCTCGCGCTGTTTCACTCTCCACTCCATGGATTGCAACCCATAGATTGTTGAGGTTTTCTCTCACAGTGACCTCAGTTATCCGCTCGTCCAGCTTTTGGTGGTATTCAGCTGTCACACCGTCTGCTGAGAAGCGCTGGATATTGAATCGCATTGTTCACTGTGGTCTTGAATTCGCTACAGTTGATAGCCGCGCTCGAATTTTACTGCAAACTAGGTAGTGATCCGAGTCAATGTTAGGACCCCTGAAACTCCTAACATCGATGACATTTGAGGAGAGGCGAATGGCCGCTTTTGCGGTTAAAGCCTCTATAAACCAATGAATAAATGAATGATAACATTTGAGAAATGTCGGCCATCCACTAGAATATGGTCAATCTGGTTGCAAATATCACCATTTGGATGCGTCCAGGTGTGCTTCCGAATATCTTTGCTGATGGCCATCCCCCTGGCAGCAGCGAGAGTCACTAGTCGTAGACCGTTGTCATTGGTAACGGAGTGAAGACTCTCCTTACCGATGATCGGACGGAAAAATTCCTCTCTACCGATCTCCGCGCTCGCATCTCCGTTGACGATTTTCACATCGTGTTTTGAGCACTCTCCAGAGATAGATCCAGGATCCAGATGTTGATCAGGCTGTAGTTGAAGAATTTGACCCGTATCCTCAGTACACAGATTCGCTCGCTAATCGGTTTCCACTTCATAACGCGTTTCATCTGCTTCCCAATCACTATGAAACCGACTCCATGTTCTGCCTTATCGCCGCCGCTGTGGTAGATGTTATATTTGAACGTAGTGTTGGCGATGGGATCAACCGCCCGGAGTTCACGTTCTCCAGATCTAGGCCACCGCACTTCAACCATCTGCCAAAAGGCTCGCTCGTCCGGGTTTATTTAACGTCCTGGCATTCCAGGTACCAAGTTTCCATTCATAGTCCTTATTTCGTTGCCAGGTCGGTTGCCGAAAATATCCTTCGTTATTTTTTCTTTCTCTATTTTTTTGTGGTAGGTGAGAAATTCGGTATGCTACCTTACCGGGGTTGCTCTACCTACATCACGTTGATGGGGCTGCCACCTTAGGTTAGTTGACGTGATACAACATTTCATACTCAGCCGCTGGATTCCAGAACTGTAGTAGGCTTTGGTGAATAAATCTAAATTGAAGTGGGCATCGACTTAGACTAATGACTGACAATGACCATTACGTAATAAACTATTGAAAAGAGAACACCTCAATCTTATTATTTCCTGCAAGAACATACGCTGTTTGAGTCGCACCTTCTGGTGAACAGACGCTCGGGACGCACCCCCGCACTCTAGCTGATGTCAGAAGGACAACAGTGTCCAGGTTGCACTACCAGCTAAGTACGCAACCCTTAGCTGGCGGTCTTTGTCATCGTTTGACCCGTGGAAGCGTGAGGTAGGGACTTGCGAGGACTAGAGCTATGTTGGACGCTCCTTCCTGGTTGTCAAGTCACCATTTTACAACCCTGTTCAGGGTGTCCGCAAATTATCCGAACAGCAAAATATTGGAAAGATGATCTCACATTGAAAACAATGAAAAATCAATGTCCATGTACCTTTTATAATACATCTATATGTTAACACAAAATACAACTTTAAAAAATTTCGAAATGATTGCTTGTTATTGAGATAGGCAAATTTAAATTTTTCAGAGACGTTTTTACTGAGGGCCGCTAGTCATACTGGGGATGTGTTATCCCTAAAACCTAAAAGAGATGAATCCAAATGTCCTATTATTATTTGAAGTATTCTACAGGTTAGTGGCTTCAAGTTACACTGGAAATAGAAAATTGTACGGTTCAAATCCAGTGAGTTCTATGGACATTTCTCTTCCGTCATAAAGCTCGGAAAACAGCTCCCTTTAAGGTGATTATAGATCGAAGCCACACCTCAAATTTTCAAGAGCACAAGACTCGAGAACCAAACAGCGCCTCGCGTAGAAAATTTATCCCGTTGGTCACCACCAGCAAGCAAGAAGTTTGATTGATTTTTAACGCAAACTTTTGTCAGATTCTCCAGTCTTGTGCACTTGAAAATTCGAAGTTTGGCTTCCTTTTATAATCACCTTAAGACACCTCAATACATTTGGGTTGGTTTTGCAATTATTTGAAATCGGAAATATGTCAAACTTATTTCTTAAGAATATAATAAGCCAATGTTTAAAACCATGCAAGAATATTGAATTTATTATGCTTGATTGTATAAAGCCAGGTCTTCAAAGTTTGTACGGATAATTTGCGGACACCCTGTACAGATTTAAAATTTTAAATTTTATGTGTAAATGCGATGGATTTCTCAAAGTCGTGTCCAATACACGACACTGAAGACGGCCTTAAAGTTAATTTCAAAATAAAAGTATCTGTCAAAGGATACAAATTCTATATCCACTAGAAAGTGTAGTACTTAATTAGGTTTTCATTTACTTATAAATTTACGTTGTTATTGAATGGTGCAGCATTAATTTTTTTCACTTAAAATTATGAAATATACTACTTAGATAGAAAAATACTAACTCGTTCCCAATGATTTTTGAGAGCATAGTTACCATACGAGAGACTTTTTGACCACCTTCAACATCCCACTGTATCAACATCGATCGCCAAATAAGCAGCCGAGAGTGGTATAAAAGTTAAAGATTCAGCACCGCCGCCCGGCATCCTCAAATCGCTCAGAGGAAAAGTTTAAATTTATTCAAACAAAACTCGAGCTTCTGCTGTGTCGTTTTGGGATGGAAAGCAAATCCACCAAAAGCATCGGCTAGGTTTGTGAGAGAGGAATGAGAACCAGTCACCACCCCGAAGAGCATGAATATACTAACGCAAAGGCTCACAGCACGGTGGGAATTTTTGGAAAGGATTGCCATTTCCTTTTCACAAGGGGATCCTCGGCGTTTGGGAAAGGTAAGAGGAAAGCAACTTTGGCCGTGATATGATAATGTTCAGTTTTGTAGCTTCGACACCGAAAGCGTCACCGTCGCCGTTCGTCCTCATCGTCATCATGTCGAAGAGATTCACTGAAAGAGTCTAAAGTCACATGTTTGCCGGGTAGGTAGTCTCTGAAATACTGTTTTTTGGTGTGAGTGCGCCTAGCTGGAAAACGCCTCGGGCATGATGGGAAAACGTGGAAAGTATGAGAGAAAGTTTTTGTTGCATGCAGTCGTTTTTCGCATGTGCTACCCTTTGGTGGAAGAGCGACTGTGGAGCTATCCACAAACGCACGAACACTCCACAGAACTTGTTTTGGGCCATGAGCGGCATGAGAATGTGCGATGAATCCCATTTGCAATTTGTTTATTTATTTGTGTATGATTTAAGCGAATTTGGTTGTTTGATTTAACATCGTTGGAAACATACCGCATTTTAAAGGTAGTTATTAAAATGTTTGGCTCGAGACGAACCTGTCTCGGGCTGAAAGTCTCCTTAATAATGAATAATAATAAAATGTTTGAGTTGCTTATAAAGTTCAACGACACAAATCTAAATTATTGCAACTGAGACTCGCGGTCGCGATCATTAGGCGTGATTGATTACAACTCCCAGACAGTCCATATTATTTTTTCATCGTGCCTGCCACACGATATACGAATTCAGAATGACAACTTTGGAAAAAAAAGCACTCAGTAAATAACTGTGTAAGTAACCGCAGCACACTGAGCAGAGAAGCATTCTCTGTTCCAGAGGGAACATGAGAACAAGGAGAAAAAATTAGATCTACTGGTAACCCATTTGATTATCTAGGAATGTCTTGACATTGTGGAAAATCAGTAAAAGCTTTTAAAACCTCCTGTAGTGCCTTAAGAAATTCTGACAACCTCAAGAGACCCCTTAAAATGAATAGTAATATATTAACAACATCTGAGAATCCCTTGCTAGTTGTGGAAACTGATCTAGCTAAAGGTAGGTGCGTAGGCTTGATAGGTGACACTTCTTTTCCGAAACGAGAGATTAACCCCTCTACTGGCAGCTTTATTTTTTACAGCAAGAAATATTCAAATCGCGATAACTTTTTTGTTTATCAATATTTTTGCACCATTTCTTCACAGGTTCTCAAAAAACTCTTATTGTTTTTAGAATATGTGTCGATACTTATTGATAAATACTCAGGCTACAGAATTTTTATCGTGTTCGGATATTCACTCTTTAGAATGATACATTAATGTGAGTGTGTTGGGAAAAAATGAAGCAATTTGGTGCAGCCGGCTTTGAGTAACAAAAATTTATGTTTCTGGTATTACGCTGGACAAATTGAGTAGTGTGTGATCCTTTGACCGTGACGCTTGCTCCTGCGCGGGCGGGTGAAGCGGTCAGACAGGATTAATCTTGTTACGCGCGCAGTGCAGTGGAGGGGAAGAAAAGTGGCGTGATAATTTAGTAGTGTGTGATCCTTTGACCGTGACGCTTGCTCCTGCGGGGGCGGGTGAAGCGATCATGTTATGCGCGTAGTGTAGTGAAAAAGTGTATAGTATTTGGCGGTAAGCTCAGTGTGGCGCGGAAAAAAAGAGCATTACATCCAGGTAAAATCGTTCTATTACCATTACCATTACCACCTATTACCATTTGAAACTAAATACGTGCCAGGGTCGAAAATTTAATTTTCGATTCGGGAAGTGTAAAAACATTTCATATATCCATTTGATATCTGGGTGTTTTTATGCGGGGCTTACTGTATATGAAAATGACCTCAGAATGTGTGTGTATTTACTGCCATTCTTGAAATGGGTCGTTGGAATTTCAGTAGAGCTATCACCTTTCATCTCCCGGGCTAAAATTGTCTGCAGATATAAAGATATCGAAGGGTATCAAAAATACATGCATACAATTTTCTTCCATAAAAGCACTGCCGGTCAGTGGGAGGTGAATTGTATACACACACACACACACACTGGTATTACGCTGGACAAATTAAGATCTTGAAAACTCTAAAAAAACCTAGTATAGTAATTTTAAGATTTCTCCAAGAATACTAAACCGATTTGTATGAATTTTTCAGAGTAGCTCCTTATTACCTGGCATTGTATAGCACACATTTTATTTTTTTGATAAACTTGCCAAAAACAAAATTACCGCCAATCACATTTTATATGGAAAAAGTTGGTCCCCCAAGGAACATCGGAATATTTTCAAAACTAGATCACCAATGATTAATATCGACACGGATTCTTAAACTAGAAGAGTTTTTTGAGATCTTGTGAAAGAATGGAGCAAGAATATAGAGAAACGAAAAAGTTATCACGATATAAATTTTTTTTTTTAGCGGTAAAAAATGAAGCTGCCAGTAGATGGGGTAAAGAGATGAACTTTCTACATATTTATTAGAACATTAAACAAAACACAATGTTCCAATCCTATGTTGTGACTCTGAATGATGGGCAATCGTGGCACAGCGAAGGAATAGTTAGAGCTCTGAACCGGTGGTTAGAGAGCGTATGTCCGAACATATTCCCCACCTTGAAATGTTAACTTCAACAGTAATCCGGAATTGACTCAACTGCTGTGTTTCGGGTGCACTCAGATTACTTTACTTTACTTTTGCTGGCTCTACGTCCTTCAAGACGTGACCTGCGCCCCAATGTTTCGCCACTAACTCGGACCATGGCTGCTATCCCCCAATTTCTCGATCGCCCCACACTTCCAAGATCCTGCTCCACTTGGTCAAACCACCTAGCTCGTTGCGCTCCCCTTCGTCTTGTACCGGCCGGATTTGAGGTGAACACCATTTTTGCGGGATTGTTGTCCGGCATTCTCACAACATGTGCCGCCCATCGTACCCTTCAGATGTTTTAGAAAATTTGCAATTGCTTGGATAAAAAATCTTTGTTTTTCCGATGCTTCGATTTAAATATGGGTTTTCAAAGAAAAGGCTTATATGGACATTTTCCACAAAATTGGCCATAACTCAAAAACGAAAAAAAAGTACATTTCAAAAATTTCAGCGATTAAAGCTTATGAAATTACCTTCTCAAAAATATATTTTTGAAAGTTTTCCACTAATTGGAACATAGTTTTTCCGGCTTTTCCTTACGAATATTCTCAACGGTGGAAAACTGTTTCCAGTTAATATTTTTTTTTTTCTATTCCTGAGAAAATTTGCTTTCATTTTCATAAAAAACTTTGTTTCTACGATGCTTCTTTCTTGAGTTATGATTTTTTTCAAAGAAAAGGCTCAAAATGGCACATTCGCACATTTTTTACAAAATTGGCCATAACTCAAAAACGAAAAAAAGTACATTTCAAAAATTTCAGTGATTAAAGCTTATTAAATTATCTCCTCAAAAATATTTTTTTGAAAATTTTCCATGAGTTGGAGCATAGTTTTTCCGGCTTTTCTTTATGAATTTTCTCAACGGTGGAAAATTTCGTAGAAAACTGTTTCCAGTTAATATTTTATTTTTATTCCTGAGAAAATTTGTTTTCATTTTCATAAAAAAAAATTTGTTCCTATGATGCTTCGTTCTTGAGTTATGATTTTTCAAAGTAAGTAGTGTCAGGGGAAAACAAAAAAATTCCAACTAAGTTTTCCGGAAAAATAGGCGACCCTGAATTTTTCTTAATTTTTTTTTATTCATATATTGATGAGCCCTGCCTGTGGAAAAACTTTCATGAAACTTTCATGACCTTTCGGCCCAAACCCGTACGGAAATAAAAAAATATCCCCATATCAATGGTTGCTATTCCGTGATTGACCGAGGTCAGTGAAGATGCACAAAAAATCAACTAAGGACTGTTCATTTTATAAAGTAGAGACCTTGTTTATGCTATATCTTTTTTATTTATTGATGAAATCGTAAACGGTTTTCTGTGTATCGTTCAACTATTATTTTACAATGTTATGAAAATACAGAAACTTACAAAATGCTTTCGGTTGAAGAACTAAATAGTTTTTGCAAAAACTCCTAAGAAAAACTGTTCGTCAAGTTTAAGCATTATTTTTCGCATGAAAAAAATCCTAAATTTAATGAACAAATTGCATGTTGGTATCCTTTACTATTCAACTTAAGGTAGAGCTTTTAAAAACATCAATAATATTCCATCAGTTCCTGACGCTGAGTCACTTTAGTGATCTATTCCTTATGGTCAAATTTGCTGATACACCATCTTTTTACTACCAGCAAAAAAGTAAAGTAATAAGCGTGTTCAAAACTGGTTGAGATTACTAAAGAAACTATATATGTATTAAAAAAGCAAAATCTTGTGTTTTAACCGCATTCTTGGGTACCAAATTTACTCTTTATGGTCGTTTTATGGAAAAATCCCATACTTTTCAAATTATATACGCATGTTTATCGATCTAGAGCAAACTGTAAGCGTTTTTCTCAAAATATTTTGATAGGTAGTCTCAGAATAACACATTCTGAAAATAATACATGCAAAATAAATTTGATTTAATTCAAGCAGTGTTCCCAATCTTGATGATTGTCATTGTGCTTTGAGTGGTCTTCTGAAAATAAATTATTTGTTTTTCTATTGTGCTTAAAATATGACGTGGGACTAAATCAGCAACTCTTTGAAGGCGTAAGTTATTTTTATTATAAATACTATATTATTACTTCCGTCTGGACGTACTTTAAACCTTAAAATTCTACTCATATCAGTTCCATTTAAATTTAAGATATTTTTCTTTAAAAAAAAATGATAAAAAATGAATTTATGATATCTGCAAAATTGCTTCTCCAAAAATAACTTGGTATTTTATAGCAAGCTTCTAATTGATGATGCTTTCTAAGTACAACCATTTTTTGAAAATAAAAAATATAAATTGTTGAATTTTCCTGCCGATTTTTAATAATCCTTGATTTTGATAACCTCCAAAAATCGAGCATTCTAAACGTTGTGCCTTATTAGTGTGAAATCATATTATTTTGGTAACTTTTTTATTACCACAGCATTGTACAATATTAGTCGAACGATGTACAGAAAACCGATTTCGATTTCATTGATAAATTAAAAAGATATTGCATGTCCAAAGTGGCCACATTATAAAATGAACAGTCCTTAGAAGTTCGGCTGGGATTGACCATAATCTTCTTCAGTGTGCATAATTCAGTGCCTCTATTTATATAGAGTCAATAACGGCGCCTGCCACGTCTTTGCAATCAGGTGGGATTGGGGGAAGGAATGTTAGAGTAACCTTTGCTATTTGGAGACCGTGTTTGCCTCTGCATCTCCACAAAAGTTACTGGGAAGGATGTTTGTTAATTGATTCCCATTGTTAAGCGATAAGACAATGATAAACAATTATTTGTGAGAAATAAACATAAAATATTGTGAGATATAAACGCCTTTGAATATAATAGTTTTAATTGATATGAACAATTTCCAAGTAGAAGAAAATAATGTCGAAACTTAAAGTGACGAACCATTAAAAGTTTGTTGAACAAATATCTAAACGCATCATTTTTACAGCGGTCAGGACGAAAGCATGTGTTATCAAATTTTACTCACATGAAAAGTAAAAAAAAGCTCGATTGGCTGGACCATCACAGAACACTTTTATGCCGACACTTGCAGCGGCAAACCATTCAAAGTTTGTTGAATGAAGTAAAAAGCATGAAACGAGCTCACCATATTTACCATCCATCCTTGATTTACCAGCAGTAGCTACTTCAACCAGTATGCTCATTTTACATAAGCAAAATATCACTCCAATGACGCAAAAACCTGAACTCGATTGCACTCAGAACGCGTGAGAACTAAAACGAGAAAAAACACTTCGGTGATGCGACGAGGCAAAAAAATTACGATTTTCGTGTTGGAGATGAAACAATTTTGGCTTTGTTTCACCCTCAAGAGCACATGTAGTTTCACCTTCAAGAGAAGCGTAAATAACTTATGAAAATGGCCTATTTTAATATTTAAACAATATTTTTTGCATTAAACTAATTCGGAAATGGCTACTTCTAGAGAAATTATTCATATAATCATCATGGCTTAGAATCATTTCAAGATGCTAACTGTATCATCAAAACGTATTTATTTTGAAAAAAAAACTCAAAATTTTGAAAATCGACCAAAAGTTGTTCTTAGAAAAACTTTTTTATTAAAAATCCATCATGAAACTTTGTCCCAAACATATTTTTATTGCCAAGATTATATGGTGAAAATTTAAAAAATATTAAAAATGGTTTTGTGTAATTCAAAATTCAAGTTTTATTTTTTTCTATGAAAAAAATTGAAATATTTTTTCAATGTATATTTTTGTTCTTATATGTGGTCCAAACGGTTCACTACAACTTCTTCATAGAACATTTTTCTCTAAAAACAACAGTTTCGGAATAAGAATTTTTCAAATAAGTTGCATGCAAAAATGTATAGGTCATTTTCATAAGTTATACTTGAGTCAAAAAGATCATTTTTTCTATGGAAAACACTTATTCTACCATACCAAAAACATGTGCAAAATTTAATCCAAATCGAAGATGGTCGAGTTCTGTGACTGACCAATTAGACATGTAATCCGTCAGCTCCAGAACATGCCGAAAGTACTTGTTGTATGGTGCATACAATTACTCAATATGCATCATATAAGACTCCTGGAGCCCAATCATGATATGAACAATCATCGGTTTGACATCCTTTTCCAAAGGTCCCGTAGTCGGCTACAGAATATACCGGATGTACTTGTAGACAGGGTAGGGAAAAATCTCGAAATTCACTCTACAGTAGTCAAGCAAAGTAAATCACAGTGAGCGAAGCTAGTGAATCACGCTCATCGCTGCTGTAGGCAAAATGCCTTGAAAATAGAAAAAATACCCGTTGCTAAGGGCAACCCAAAATTACTGGAGAAAAATGTTCTACTTCCCGATGCATTTCCAGCATTTAGGGCCCTTCAATGACACTAATTATTTAGAAAATTCATGCTCCCAACATGGACCTATGCACGCGTTCACTATTTGACATTTTAGCGGTGCCGTGTTATATACGTGACCATGGCAACGAGTGAATTCGGCACCGCTCAAACGTCAAATTAGTGAACTCGTGCATTGATCCATAGGATACTTGATGAGATTCACGTTTTTGAACTACTGTACTGGGAAGAGCCACGTGATTTTCGCGAAATTCAAGCCTACTACTTTTATTGCTGTGGGCGTTTGAAATGCAAATATCAAATGCGGGAACACCAAACGCGGTAAGATTTTTCACAAGGAAGGCGAAGTTCAAAGATAGCTTGTCTTTGCTAGGTTGGCAGTGATATGGAACACGGTTGCTATGTATCCTTTGTTTAGCTTGTGTTACCGCATTTGGACAAGATTTGCATGTCAAACGCAAACAGCAATACCATTTCAGCACTGCTTGTAGATGACCATATGCTGCATACAGATACCGTAAAACGAGGTAACTTTGATAATGCGGGACCCACCACATACAAAACGAAATAAGATAATATCTGTTAATCAGTGTAGCAAAACATGAGCATGAGCATGAGCATGATTGACCGCCCGCAGATGCTACTCCGTTATTGCAAGAACAGCTGTACTTACACAGGGAACCAACAGACGCTACTCGGGATCAGTAGCATCCTCAATGTGTAAGTACTGGTGCTCTCATTATTATAATAAACAATAACGGCGTCGGCTGCGTCCGAATGCAGGTCAATTTGGGGATGGGAGGGAAATGTTGACGTGTTACTTGCTATATGGAAGCCGAGGAGTCCTCTGCACTTCCACAAGTAGACACTGGGAGTTTGGATATGGGAAAGGTTTGGGTAAAGCATTCGTTTTGGTAAACGATAAATATATAATATGAAATGAATGCTCCTAACCGGATTCGCGATATTACTCGATAAAAGCATTGAACGCCGAACAAGTGTTCGTCGCTCGCCCTACAGGAGCAAGCGACAAGATCAAAGGATCAAACACTACTAACGCGATCCGTGGTACGCGAGCGACGCGCGACATGTTTGATCCTGGCCCCTCGCCCGCCCCCGCAGGAGCAAGCGACAAGGTCGAAGGATCAGAAAACTACTCTCTGTTAATCAGTGTAGCAAACCACATGCAAAAGTAAAGAATATTAGTATGAAACTTCATTTAAGAGCTATTTTCATTTGAATTGATAACATTTGAGATTTAATATACGGATATTAAAAATTGTTGCAGCTTTAGCAATTTCGAAACGTTTACGAACAATCTGTTCTACAATCTCTATTTGATGTAGTTTTGAAGAGCTCGTCACTTATATTTGACTGCCTAGTTATAAAAGAACTTGAATATGGTCTCAAATCTCTTAGCAAGAACCATTTTTACAAACTAGGAGCATTTTTGTAATCTAAGTCAAAAATTTCCATATAACGATAAACGACTAGAGGTATGCAACGCCTTATAAATGTTCGTTATTCATTCAATTTCGTTTGATGTATGCTCCATTATCAAAGTTACCCCAAAACAGAAAACTGACTTTCAATTATGTGAAAAATTATATATCCATTCAAAATAATCTTTTGGCAAACTATCAACTTTAATCGTTAGTTAGGATACCAATACTTGTTTTAAAAATATAAATTATATATTTTTGAAACAACACGCCTAAATATTCAATTTTTCTTTGAAAAAACTATCAAAGTTACCCCGTTTTACGGTACTCAATATATATTTATAGAGTATACCCCATTAGGCATAAAGACGTTAGGCATAAGGACGTTAGGCATAAGTATGTTAGGCATAATAGACGTTAGGCATAAAGACATTAGGCATAATGGATGTTAGGCATAAAATACGTTAGGCATAATGGACGTTTGGCATAAAATAATTCTTATCATATCGAAAATTGTTCGGGTCTAATTACAAATTCCATTACATCGATGGGGGTGGGTGGGTGTCCTTAAGATGTAACAGTTCGTAAACAATAGTGGAAAATTCATACAAAAAGCGTTACGAGGGGTTGTTTAATTGGTTGATTAGAAATTACTATTTCCGGTGTTATGAAATTGACAATGCATCCATTATCGCAAGATATGGAAGAAGATTGTTATCATGGTCATTGTTATCATTCTAAAGTCCAGTTCAATCCATTTTTGTAAGTGTCCATTTATATTGGCGATGTGAAAGTGTTATTAATTTCTAGCGAAGTTTAGTATATGACATTTTCTGTTATATTTCTCTTCTATAATTGGGTTGATTCTGAAGAAGGGAAATCTTCCATATAATTATTAGTACCTATAATACTAATGATTAACTTGAAGACAACAATCTAGAATCAATTCAAAATTTCATGTCATGATAGGTGACATTATCTTCAACAATAATATGCTGGTAGTGTGACGTCCATAAAAGCGTTACATTTTCACTCCGAGTCTGCTCATAAATTGAAAATTTAGGTCCTTTGGCTCTTCTGCCAACAATTTTCAATGATTTTCAAACAATTTCGATCAGTTACATTTTTCAAAAAACACACTGAAAAATCATATCTAATTTTCTCTGCATTGGGTCGACCAAAATTTTAAATCAAAGTGTCATTAGAATCGTACTTTTATATTCTTTGAAGAGACCCCACGAATTTTTGCGCAAAAATCTGGAAAGTATTCAAAATCAATGAAACAGTCAGTCAAGTCATCGTGCAAAAGTTTGGGTTCACCCCTCAGTATGATGCAAATCGTGCAAAAGTTTTTTCCGCAAAAATTTCATGAGTGCTGTTCAAAGAATATAAGATTACGATTCAAATGACATCTTGTTTTAAAATTTAGGTCGATCCAATGCTGATGAAATAAGCTATGTTTTTTCAGTCTGTTTTTTGAAAAATTTCACAACTTTAAGTAAAAGTTTAGAATACAAAGTACAAAGATTTTTTTATTTGAAAATTTACATAAGAAGTAAGAATAACTCTTTGCCTTTTGAATGCGGCTTAGTTAGCTTCAATTGAATGTGTAATCACAGAGATATGGACTGAACACTTTTGTATGTTTTTAAGAGCGTGAACCCAAACTTATGCACGGGAGTGTAATTGTAATAAGGTCCTATTCTTACAGACATTAATTTGACCGTGTAATTATCAAGAAAAGCCTATGATTTAAAGAAGAGAAAATGTATGATGGAAGTATTTAGAGCAATAGTGATATAAATTTTTGAATTAGTTTGTCTCGGAAGCAAAGTTTAATTATAATAGAAGACAAATTTTCTGTTAAAAAAATTAGCAGCACTAACTCCAATAATTTTGTTAATAACTATAAAGAACAGCCTTCAATTTAAAGAATGGATAATCTCTGATGAAAAATTTGCCAATAATATGTGTACAACCAAACTCAAAAGATGAGCAGCAGTTAAGCGTCGTTCATATTCTTGGCATTACGCCCCAACCCAAGCTCTTAGCTGAGTGTTCTAGGAACACTTCCACAGTTATTAATCAAATGTTTGCTTTGCCAATGTTTCTATTTTGCATTTTTATTTGTGCACGATACATGAGTACATTTATACTTCAAGGCCAAAGATCGACTTGAAACCAAACTAAAATACCTTCAGCTGGGCTTAACTCTATGGTTACAGAAGTTACCACGAAGCTAATGAAGGGAATTAACAGCATTTTTATGCTAATCATTTAATCAAGTATTGTCCTATAAATTGACCTCAAAAGATTCACAACTATGGAACAACTGCAGGTCATTCGTATTTTAAAGTACACACTTTTGATCTTTGAAGCCCTCCACAATTACCAAAAAAAAGTCAGCTCACTTTTCACAAAACACAATCGCATTTTTTTAATTTTGGAAATTATGCCATTCGTCCATTATGCCTAATGTCCATTATGCCAAACATCCATTATGCCAAACGTCCATTATGCCTATCGTATTTATGCCTATCGTACTTATGCCTAACGTCCTTATGCCTAACATATTTATGCCTAACGTCGTGCACCCATATTTATATTATATTTCCAGGGTACAATCTTGAAGATTGATGTGTCGCTTGATAAGATTTGTGCGGATCAAATTTTGGTCTCCAATTGATTCCCTAGAAACCGGTTCCAGGGAATCCGGAGTTGTATGATTATGTTACAAATACTATAGTTCTGTTTAATCCTTGCAGAGTAATCATGAACATATCTCAAATGACCTAGGTTTATAGTTTATGATACATTAATAGTGTTCTGGTGTTGTGTCAAAAATTCATTGAAGTCGTCTGAAAATTACACTGCCGAACACATTTTTGTCTCAAGCACCAGAATACCACAATTCACTTAATTTTGGATTGCTGAATCTATTGCCGTTTTCAAAAATATCATAGCACGTCTAGTTTTTGAGATATTGGCTCTTTGAAAATGCAGAATTTAACGATTTCAGCCAACTTGCATGCAAGTTTTCCAGCTTGTAGGGTAATTTATTGCTAAAATTACCACAGAATTCAAACTTAATGTATTAAACAAAACTTATCAATAATTTTCATTATGTTTTCGATGCTCAGAAGTTATGTTTTATGATTTAGAAAAGTATTGTATTTTGCCATATAAGAGAAGATATAAGATATAAGAGAAACGAAGAATTTTGTATGGAGATTGAAAAAGACGTTGCATCCTAAACTTTATCGTGAAATTTCAACCAAATTATATCTTAAATGAAAGCTGAAGTCCTATTTTGCATGCTTGGTGGCTAAGATCACTAAAAAGTTTGATAAATAATAGTTTAAATTCCATGTAAACATTAATGAAACCAGTGTTTTTTACAACTTTGGCAATCTATAGCATTAAATTGTGACATGCTGTAACATTTCTGAAGATAGTTTTAGATTCAGCAACCCCAAATCTACTAGATACGCATAATTTGATCCTTGAGACACACAAAAAAGTAATTTTTGTTACGCTGTGTTATGGAAATGAGAGCCAAATAATCACGAAAATTTGGTTTAAAAAAAAAGGTCAAAGGTTAAGATATACAAAAGACTTTAGAATACTAAAGCTATCAGTACATGCTTTATCATATTTTCTAATATTGGGATATGCATAAATCAACAGACCTACATCGCTTTCAAGTCTGACAAAATCTTTGCAATGGCAAACATCAGTTTGGCTCTGAATCAATCCATTAGTATTAGAGTGTCCATCCCGGGACATCCCGGGATTTGATTTCCCATTTCCCGGGATTTTATTTCTGACATCCCGGGAAACCCGGGATTCCTGAAATGTATGTAGAATTTGATGAAAACCACTAAATTTCAATGAAAAACAATGACATTTTTCCTCGACATCAACCTATTTGATAAATTAGAAAAGCATAATGAAAAAGAGAATAAACGAGTAATTATTTTTATGAAAAGATCTTTTTAACAAGTAAGAAACACATATTTTTATTTGTCTAGTTGCATAGTTTTATAGCTCTTCTTTTCAACATTAGCCGTTTTTATAAGCCTAAGGCTGATATAACAAATTTAAAAGTACACCTAAACTGTCGCAAATCGCAAGTCAGTACCATCTGTTAAAAGTAGGCATTAAGAAAGTTGACTTGCGATTCACGGCTGTAAACTTCAGTCAATAATTTTCAGTAGTTCACTTTTAGCACGTTATTGCATCCTTCAATAATCTTTAATTTAAGTTTTTTTTGACTTTTCAAATATATGAAGCAAATTGCTTTTAAACTGAACGACTTAAGTTTTTATCATCATATGTTATAGAGAATATGAAAAAAAAAAAAAATAGTCGAGCTAAGTTTTGATTTTTGTTAGGTTACTTCATCAGAATAAGAAAGTCTTATTTGAAATGTGATTTGCTATAATTAACATATTTGTTTTGAAAAGTTACATTATCTGTTTATTCCATTGAAAAATATGTATTGTTAAATTTGTACTTGCATTTCAACCAAAATTCCAGTTTTATTGAGAATTTTATACATTCCGGGATCCCGGGATTTCCCGGGACAAGCATAGATGTTTGTCCCGAATCCCGGGACGAGCAAAATGGCCGGGAAATGGACACTCTAATTAGTATTAGCAATAATATAAGAACTAGGTTATTTGCACAAATTCGCAGTTGGTATAACCATAGACTGATATGTGAGGAATGCTTTCTTTCCATCCGTTATCGTGGACAAAAATTTAGGATTTTCTTCTCAGAGATAGACATATCTCTAAGAAGAAATTGGCACAGCTTCTAACAGTCGAGAATTATCCTGGCCACATCCTTACGGAAGCTGAAGGATAGGAAAAGATAATTGACTGGACACTCACTTACACCCAACAATTTTGGCTCTTTATCATTCTTCTAGCTGGCGTTACATCCCCACTGGGACAGAGCCTGCTTCTCAGCTCAGTGTTCTTATAAACACTTCCACAGTTATTGACTGGGAGCTTACTATGCCAGTGACCATTTTAGCATGCGCATTTGGTGTGGCAGGTACGAAGATACTCTATGCTCTGGGAAGTCGAGAAAATTTGCAACCCGAAAAGATCCTCGACCCTTTTTAAAATAGCATGTTAAAAATAGTCCAACCGTGAAAATTGATCGAAAATTTCAAAATGACACTCAAAGTTGTCAAGCTGGCAGAATAAAAATAGTCATGTAAAATCTGTTTATACTGCAGTTTAAAGGACTCTCCTCGGTGAATAGATGCAACATAATTTGCAATTTAGGCGTTTAAATAATGGTTGGCGAAGTTTGATGAAAATTGCTGTATAACCAAATGAAACAGTAATAGTGGGATAAATATAATATTCTACCCAAGGTAAGGAAACTTTCCAAACTTCATGAAAATTCAGAATATATTTTTAAATTGAGTTCAAGGCTTCGAATGCTTAGGTATTTTATTCCAGACATCACAATTTCTTCGCTCACCTATATAATTACAGCTAGACAGTATTTCACCTTCTGTACAACATTGTTTCAACAAAAGACGCTACAACTGAAACATTAAGTTCTTCTCAAATAATCCTTCCCTAGCCAATGTGCTTAATATGTGTAGCAACAACCGTTCTGATATAAGTTGGAATAGTTTACTCTGCACGGCGTTTCGAATCCTGCTGTAAAACCACCCTGAAAAGTTTATTAATAAATTTCAGATCCCCTTGACTCCCCCGTCTCACCGTCCACTCGTTTTTCCCAGAACATTGTTTGATTGGTCGATATCACTCTTCAGTTCATCCTCAACAAAGGACACTAAAATTCATTTCCACTTGCTTTCGGCTGTACGTGTGGCTGTGTATGTGAGAACGCTACGCTTTTCCACCTTCTCCGTTCAACACCTCCCAGCGCCGGACACAAAAACCAACTCCACCGAACAGATTAGTTTTCCCTTTAGTATTTACTATTACCACCGTTCGTTTCGTTGTTATACCCCGCTATAGAGTCAGGTCTCACGTACTTGCATATGCTGTTACGCTGCTACCATCATCCATCCAGACCTACCCATCGCCCAGTTTCGGTGGTTCGGTTGTGGCCCTATAGTTAGAGAGATAGATGTAACTAACTTGGAGTTATTCAGTTCTCGTCTGATGTTGGAGAGCACGAAAGGCGAAACAGCACCACCAGTAGCAGCAACAACCTCGACTACGTTAAAAAAAAGCTTCAACTCGACAAAACTTTCAACTAGTAACCCTTTGCTCCTGGTCCCCCCGTTCCTTCGCCTACAACGCCTGCTGAGTCGAGCAATAGTTGCATTTTCCCTGCTGTCTTGGATCTACACACCGCACCGTACACAGTACAGTATGCAGCATGCACAATGGCTTTTTGTGCAACGACTACTACGACCGACGACAACGGCTGCTAGGATGACGACTGCAGGGAAGAGCCTGCTCGGTGCTTCTGCGGCTGCTACGAGAAAAAGCGCTTCTGATATTTTATGTATAAACTTACTTCAAAACTGATTCATTGTGATGCGATGCTCCATGCTCTGCTCTGCTGGTGCTGGTGGTGGAAAGGGACCCCCGGGCTGAGGAGAGGACCCAAAAGCAACATATTTGCAACCGAACCCCCTCCGGGTCGAGAATAGCAAAGCTCCACATCCACGCAGTCAGCTTGTCCCGAGTGGGAAAACTGCCATCGCATCCGTACACCTAAAACCACCTTCACTCTTTTGCTGCACAGTCTACGGGAGCGCAGTGGTAAAACATGTTGCAAGGATAGTGAGCAGATGAGGACACAGAGAGTTAGAAAGCAAAGCAAGGATTGCAACACGAATGTCATACCAACTACCTACCTACTGGAAAGGATCTAGATGGGGCACCTACTGTGGTGTGGAGCAACAGAGCAAACAACGAGCAAAAACTTTCTCACTGCAACAGAAGCACAGGAGGACCACCGGCTGGTAGAAGAGGGGTGAGCAATGGTGGTTCAAAAGTTTTTCCGAGGCAGGGGAAAATGTGAAAAAAGAATACCGAAAATAGAACTTAAACGCTAAAGGGTGGATGGGCGAGAGTGCGAATGCCGGATGACTGGAATGCAGTTCTCGTTCATTCTGGCCCTTTTTCGTCGTCATCATTGCTGGCTGGCTGGCTGACTGGCTAGATGGCATTGTACCTACATACGTATCACCAAACGACGAACCGGTGTAGAACGATGATGCTATGATGCGATGAAGTGTCTAGGCGTCAGGGCCGTCAGCTGGGTGGGTGGTGGTTCAGATTCTTTTTTTTTTCTTGTCTACGGAAAGCAAATATGATTCAGGGATGAAATTTGGATTGATCACTTTGTGGGGAGAATATCGAAGGGTTTCAGTCAGTGTTAGGAAAGGCATGATCTAACAAAATTCAATTCATGGTTTTTGTTTAACATGCGATCAATATAGCAAAAGTTAAACCTTCTTTAGTATTTTGATTCACTTCAAAATTGGCGCTTAGTGCTGAGATACACACATTTTCATTTATTTGAGGCTTATTCGCGCTTAACACTTTATGGAACTGAAAGCAACTCGAGATAAGTAGACAAATATGTAGACAAAGTAGACATTTTTGAAGGTAAGTCATGATTGGGATTAGGTATCAGGGTTCTCTGCAGCTAATCCGAGAAATATTTCCTGGTTGAACGTTTGTCGTTTCATGGCGTATACCAAGTTTACTTACTTCATGTAGGTTTTTGACTGCTGGATGGCCAGGAACATCAACACAAAAGCGACAAAACACAGAGAAAAAACTGGGGAATAAATAGCAAAAGAAAGAATTAAAATTTCATGCAACACAAGCGAAGAAAATCATAAATCGACACCAAGCAGACGAGATCGCGGGAGGCCGACACATCTCTAACTGAAAAATAGGGTTATCTACCTCGGGCAGCAAGGGTTTCCAAATGTTGCGCTTTGGAGGCGTCCATATTCGAGTACCATAATTCGGGGTATAGTTGATCAGTGGGGAAAAGTTGATCACTCCCGTACCCACATGTATATACTGTCAAGAGAGCTATGATCCGATTTCAATTATCACTATTTTTGTGATGTCACATTACCTGATATCTGCTCTTGATGTTGTGAAGTTCGTTTTTACATGCAAGATAATTATACCATGTAAAAACAGATTTTTTATGAATGTTCGACGAACTGTTGAAGTGTTCGTCTCCAAACAATCGACGATTGCCAAGGCTGTATAGAAACACCATTTAAATAAACTATTTCATACATTCCTAGTATATTTTGTGAACTCAGTTTTGAATTTGCATTGACGATAAAATTCCATTTTCAGATAAAAAAAACAAGTTCTTTTCGTGCGCGAGTTGCTAGTTCCAAGTAATATTGCATACCTTTAGGCGTTTAATGTGGTGTATTCTGCAATTCACAACTTTCAACTCTAAAATTGACCGATTTATCAGTAAGTTGTAAGATTTTTGAGACTTGATTCAGATTTAGTGAATCCAAATCTTTTGATTAGCATATCGCTTTATTTTACGAATTCTATCGCAGTAATTGATCAACTTCACCCCGGAATCAGAAACTCCACTTTTTTTTCCAAAAAATATTTTTATTATTATGATAATATTTCATTGAAATAACGTTTGAATAATTCGATAAACATTCAACCAGTACAGGTTTTGAAAATATTTAAATGATGATACATGGATCCTACTAGGAATAATAGAATAGAATGGCACAAAAGTGATCAACTTCACCACATTTTACGGCACTAATTACGTGATTATAACCGGAGTCCATCCTATTCCAAGTATTACTAACCACGAGGTTGATTCAGTGCAAATGTGAGTCTAGGGAGTAATGATTGGACATAAGTCTTGAAAACACGCGAATCAAATCTCGACCCAGCCCTTTCGTCGTAAAATTTGAGCTTCTTAGTCGTCCCTGCTTGAGGGGGGCGTTACTATAATCCATAGGGCGCATCTACACCCAGGCGTTGATGAGGTCATCTTATTGAGAAATTGTCACATTCCAATTCAATTGTGAATGTGAAACAAAGAGATCAAGTACATAAATTTGAACATTGTTCAGTTCAAGAATTTTGTCCTAAAATCTACCACATCTACCGTGTAGGAGATCATCTCTACCGTGTGCAAAACATCTCCAAAGGAACAGTGCCACGTTTTTATCTTTTGATTATAAAGGATCAATTATGAAACGCTGTTAATCGAACTTTAAATTCAATGGAATCTTGTGGTTGCATGGATAAACCGATTAATTTTAGATGACTGCTATGTTACCAGTGTTTACAGATATTACTGTGGCCACCTAAATTTGTTGATCATAACTTGAACTGGTTAGAACATCATACTTAACTTTTAAACTTTCTCTGAAAATAAATAACCGATTTGTACGAAAAATTCTCTCAACATCTGACGTTCAAATTAATGACGAAAACTATTATAAGTGAAAAACTGGGATTGGTCACATATCAAAATTTGTTAGTTTTTATTGAAGCACCATTACGATACCTCACCATTTAAGTTTTCATTATTTAATCTCTTGCAAGCATGATCAAAATATTATAAGTGACTTAAATCATCTTCTGAATAGGGTTTGCGCAGAGATAACTCTAGAAATTACCGTAGGATTCTCTTTGAGGTGATCAAATATCATTAATTATAAACTCCTCTACCTGCAGCTTCATTTCTGAACATAAAAAATGTTTGAATTGCGATAACATTTATTTTTTGGTTTTTTTTTGATATTTTTGCAGATATTTTTTAACAAATTCTCAATGATCTTTTCTTTTTTTTAGAATATGTGTCGTATTTAATTATTAGTCTTCTAGTTCCTGGAATATTCTGAAATATCTTGACGGGCCGATTACACAATTTTTCGCATGTTCGGTAATTTGCTTTCAAAAGAATATTCTGATGAAAATGAGAACTGTGTCAAATTATATTTGAAAAATTCAAGGTCTTGAATCTTTTTAAATAGCTTTATGTATATCTATAAAATATTATTCAAGTCTGAGAATATGTTTTAGAATCATTATACTAGGAGTGAAAATAATTTTCCATTACTATTCCATCTTTGACTGAACCAACAAACCTTTGCCATGAGATTCATAACATTATTTTGTGGCATCATGTTATTGGTAAAATTCAATTTGCAACAACAATAAAAAAACAACATTAAAAAACACTCAAAATGTGAAAGTTTTCAAGAATTCGCTAAGGTCCAAATAGGGAATTACTATAGCCATAACTGGTACATTTTGACAGCTGCTGCGGATTGATTCAACTTACTTTGTACGAGTAAATAGGATGAAACCTAAATGAACAAACGAACTCTAAAAATAGCATTTTATGCGAGGAAACTCATCATTCAGCAGACGATTCCATCGACCGTGTAGTGCGGATGTAATGAAATTTGTATGAATAAACGAGTCATTACGTAAATGTAATGTAATGCGACTTCTGGTTGTCTGGGGTATTGGCTTGTTGTTACACGAAATATACAAAAAAAAACAAGCAAATTGCATCAAAATTGATTAAATCCCTCTAAACTGCTTGAACGTTTCTCACTTGTTGCGCTAGTTACGATAAAATGTTCCAACGGATTACGCAACTATAGGAGCAAAAATTAAAAATAATAATAATATGTAGGGTCGATAGCTAAGAACAAATATTCATACAAAATCGAAAAATAAAGCCTGCGGAATTATTTTTAGATAATCTGAAAGCTTTTTATCTTGGCTTTGTGGAAAAATAATGAAACATAAGAAAACTCATGCGTATTGTATTTAGTATCGCTTGTGCCACTATAGGAACACATGTGCATATAGTAGCACTATTCCTAATTTCTGTTCCTATACTGCCGTGAATCGTAAGTCAGTCCCATCTGCATTTTCGTCAAAATTGAGTTGAGTTCAGTTTTCAACATCTCTTGCAATGCTCTTTCAACTGCACTCATGAAATAATATGATTTGTTCGGAAAAATTAAAAAGCAAGTCAAATTGTCCCATAATGAAAAGTAACCGCATATCAGTCCCACTACAGACTTTGGCACCGTGAAACACAAAAATGTAACTTGTTCTAATCATCTTTATATTTTTTTCGGAGAGATATCGTAGTAAACAGCAAGTTGTGAAAGTTTCATTGAGATTGGAACTTGTTACAATACTCTGGAATTTTTTGAATATTCGTATGGAAAACGAGTTTGAAAACTTCACAACCCATTTTCTCAATGCCTACTTTTTACAGATGGGACTGACTTGCGATTCACGGCAGTATAGTAGCACTAGCCTCACGGAATAGGCAAAACACAAATAAAAACCGTATTTTTACAAAACTTTTAAATTTTTCCTTTGAAGTGTGGATCAAAAGCGTTCGATTGATGTAAAAAAAGTTCCTAATTTATCAACTATTTTGTTAAATAACAAAATAGTTTCTCTTAGTAGTGCTACTATAGGAACAATAGGTTAACTATAGGTGCAAGGGAGCTAAAATTTTAAGCAAAACTATTTATTTCGATCATTTTTTGAACAAAATCGAGCTGTGTGTCAATGGTACTTAGATAAATAGCTACTAATCTTCATGTCAAAAATTATTTTGCTACGATTACCAGCGAAACGGCCGTAAAAAGCCACTAGTGCGACTATAGGGGACCGTCCACTAAGGGAACACCGACCCTACATTTATTGCGCTTCTTGAATTTCGAGCGGTTAAATGTAGTTGAGTCGTGCTTAATACCTCCACTATTGGAACTTTTAGCATTTGAAGAAGTTCCAAGGTGAGTTGTCTCAGATAATACGAATAATATGGAGCGTCCTTCACTCATGAACAAGTGTATGTCAAAATTACAACACAATTTTGTTTCCTATACAATAAAGGTGAGTTATAAATCATGGGGCAATTCTAGATTTAATTCACTGGAATCTGCGAGGACTTCTTTTGTATACTTACGAAGAATTCTACAACAATTGTCCTTTGATTGCAATTTTGCAATTGCCTTCAAGATTTTTTTTTAGCATATCGTTCATTGACTTCCAAGGACTCCCGAATTCTACAAAGTTATAAGGGGCTGTCCATAAGCCATATCATTTAATTTTTGAGTTCCACAACTCCATCCCTCCAATTCGTGATTTTTTGTCCATAGATTTTTTTTTTAATTTATATATTTATGTTCGACCCCTTTTATGGCCACGTGTTTATATAAATTGTGCATATTGTTGACGCCCTGTAGGAAAACAATCGAAAATTAGCACCATAACAATAAACATTTTTAAGCTTATTAGGCGTAAACAAGCTTAAAAGCTGTTAAAGAACTCCGTGAGTTAAGGGCAAATTATCTCAAGATGTTGGTAGAGCTTGAAAAATTCGATTGATATTCTACATGATGTTGAGATGTATCTGACTTTCCAAAGACCTACGTAAGATAAGATCAAATTATTTCAGGGCAGGTTGTAATTTTCAATCGATAGCCTATAAAACGTTAAGGTTGATCTACATGAGACAAGGTTGAATTACTCCACAGCGTTGATACAGCTTAACAATTTTTATTGAAGTCAACAGGGCGTTAATGTGAAGATCACCGAAGCAGAACCTCAAATGTTCAAGATCACAAATCTGGAGAACCAAATATCGGTTCTAGCTGGAAACTAAAAATGTTAGTTACAGATGATCGGTTCTTCAGATTTGTGCACTTCAAGTTTTGAGGTTTGGCTTCGTTTGATTTTCACCTTTTAGATGCACCTCATCTAAATAAAAGATAAAAATGGTAAAATACTCCAGGGCGTTGATACAGCATGACAAATTCTATTGATGTCATACAGGGCGTTAAGATGCACCTCTGATTCAAGTAGGATAAGGTAAAATTTTGTTAGGTGCCTTAATGAAGTTTGGAAAATTCAATTGATATCTTAAAGGACATTATAATGACCGAATCTACTTGACACAAGATTTCTTAGGGCGTTGATAAAGCTTGGAATTTTCAAATCATATCCTAAAGGGCGTTAAGATGCAGTTGATCTACGGGAGACAAGTTCAAATTAGTCCATGGCGTTGATATATCTTTACAATTTCTGATCCCAAAGGGATAAAGAAAAATGTCAGCACCAGGTCCAATTACTCCTTAGCGTTGATTCAGCTTAAGGCACTAGTAAGAATCGATCAAGAAATCTAGAAAAAACACAAACGTCCGTTTATCAGAATTGACAAAATGAAGGAACGGTTTGGGAGAAAACTGCTGTTTCAGCAAAGATTAAGTTTGGGACTTTCAATTTTTATCCTAAAGGGTGTTAAGATGACCTGTTCTACGTTGATATATCTTGACAATTTCGATTGATGTCATACAGGGCGTTATTATGCACCTGATCTAATTTGATAAGGTAAAATTTCTCCAGGGCGTTAACAAAGCTTAAAATTTTTAATTGATGTCCTAAAGGGCATTAAGATATCCTAATCTACATGAGACAAGACCAAGTTACTTCAGGGCGTTGATTCAGTTTGGAGTTTTCAATTGTTGTCTAGAGAGCGTGATGAAGCAGCTGATCTACGTAAGACAAGGTCAAATTACTCCAGGGCGTTGATACATATTGTAATTTTTAATTGCTGTTTTATAGGGCGCCCAGATGCAGCTGGCCTACATGAAACAAGGTTAAATTTCTTCTGGGCGTTGAAACATCTTATCAATTTCTATTGATGTCATACAGGGCGTTAGAATGCATCAGATCTAAGAGAGGTAAAGTGTAATTTATTCAGGGCGTTGATATAGCTTACATTTCAAAGGCCGTTAAGATGGCCTGATCTACGTGAGAACAGCTCAAATTACTTCAAAGCGTTAACACAGTATGGAATTTTCAATTAATGTCATGGAGTGCATTCAGCTGAACTACATGAAACAAAGTTGAATTGCTTCCGGGCGCTGGTACATCTTGACAATTTCATCTTAATAAAATAAAGTAAAATTTCTTCAGGACTTTTATACAGCTTGAAATTTTCAACTGATGTTATAAAGGGCGTTAAAAAGACCACAAGGTCAAATTATTCTGGGGCGTTGATTTATCTTGATAATTTCTATTGATGTCCTACAGGGTGTTATGATGCACCTAATCTGAATAGGATAAGGTCGAATTACTCCAGGGCTTTGATACAGTTTTTAAGTTACAATTGTTGTCCTAGAAGACGTTAAAAACTAGCAGTTCTACGTCACACAAATACTCCAGGGCGTTGATTCATCTTGTCAATTTCTTTTGGTGTGATACAGGGCGTTAAGATGCACCAGATCTAAGCTGGAAAAGGTAAAATTACTCCACGGCGTTGATACAGCTTGACAATTTTGATTGATGTCTTATAAGGCATCAGATTGTAACTGATTCTTTACAGCTCTAATACATTACCTACATTTGTTTTATGAATTTGGAGGAAAATTAAAAAAAAATCTGAGAAAGGCTTCTTAGTCGTCGACGAAGCGCGACTAAGCAGGACGACGGGGCTGTCTCGACCTACATACAACCTACCGTCCCAGAAATGTAACCACCATGAGAAAATCATAATGAGAAATCCTCCTATCATAAATTTCATCTTCTTCAGGTAATCTTGCATGATCCTTCGACCAGTGCACATATTCTTGTAAAAAAGTAAGATACCTACATGTTTCACAGGTTTCATCGACTGAAGTGCCTAATTAGAACTGAGATTATCCGAGAAGATGAAGAGGTGGCCTGTGGACATATTGGAGAGCATCCCCAAAGCGAAGTTGATTGCTGCCAGCTTAGAAACGTAAACCATAAAAATTTCCTGAAGTATTCCAAAAGCGAAAGTTGAAGACACCGAAGCCAGTGGTTTCATTGATACGGGACCCGTAAGTGGAATATTTCATGTGGGAATCGACATTCTGATACTTTTCATTAAAACACGGGAAATTTTTTAACGTCATAGTTGATCTGGAATGTTATGAATAGTTAGTTTCAGATCTTATTTAACATAGGAACTGTCATTGGTGGAGCGTACACGTGGAGGGTTATAACATTAGGCCGTGTCGATGTTGACAAATTTTCGAAATCGAAAAACCGTATAGTCACAAATGGTTGCAAATGGGTTCAAACAAAACCCTGCAAAAATTATAAATTCTAAAATCCGTTTAGCTATTCGGCAAGCGACTTGAAGTTTATGGAAAAATGATTTATTCAGTATGGGGAAATGGACTCTTTCAAAAATAAATAGAAAAAGGTACTTTAAGAACGTACTCAAAATTCTTTCTTTAGCTGAAAATTTAGGGCATGGAACAGTGAACATTTCGTTAGAACACAACTTTCTAGTAGCTCTTTAAATAAACGAGTTATAAAATTTGGTAGCACCGAAAATTTTCTACGCATGATTTCCCATTTTTTAACCTGGCATCCTGGTGCATTTTATGTAAGAAAGTGGGTGGCAAAGCCGTCTTCCACATCACCGCCTACTGGATGGAAATGCCAAGTAGGAAACAATATGGCGTCATCCGGTTCACCGACATCATTGTATCTCAAGATCCGGATCATTTAGAAGGACGATTTCTTCGACAAGTTTTTTCAGGTTGGAAATTGCATTCAATTGAACTTTAAAGAATCCAAAATGACGGCCTAGAAAACAATATGGCGACTTCCTGTCCATAAAAGTATACAATTACTTTCTACTGATACTACTGATTCTGATAATTTAGTAGGAAGATATCTTCGACAGGTTCGTTCAGGTTGAAAATTGCAGTGAATAAGATTTTTAGGAATCCAAGATGGCGTATCTCAAGATCTTGATCATTTAGAAGCATGATTTTTTCTACAAGTTTGTTCTGGTTGAAAATTGCTTTCAATTAAACATTTTGAAATCAAGATGGTGGCTTCCGGTCCATGAAATTTGTGCATAACGAGTATTTCCACAACGGGTTCTATAAGTAGGTGTTGGAAATCGATGTGGTACGTTCCTGTAACGCTTTCAACCATATATTGTATAAATAATGCATGATTATCGTAAACCCAGAAGGAGATTCAAAACTGATTGCGTCTTTGGCAAAGTTGTTCAGTAGCTCTTACCTTACTGAATAACTATACCGAAGACATCATCTCTCTAAGTGGTAAGTTTCATGCTTACTAACAACATTAAAAACAAATCGTGGTTTCTTTTCACAGTTTCAATTTCAATTTCTACATTTGACACGTGTTTCGTGATGTGCAGGTAAACTACAAAGCGTCAAACCCTACTAACAGCAATATTTCTTAGGCGGGAATTTCCTATAACTTGACCATTAATTAACTGTGCAATATTCTCAGAACAAAAGTTTTTATGAACACATACACTCCCGTGCAAAAGTTTGGGTTCACCCCCTCAAAAACATACAAAAGTGTTCTGTCCATATCTCTGTAATTACACGTCCAATTGAAACTCTTTAAGCCGCATTCGAAAGGCAAAGAGTTATTTTTACTTCGTATGTATTTTTCCTAAAACATTTTTTGAATTTTGTATACTAAATTTTTACTTAAAGTTGTGACATTTTTCAAAAAACGCACTGAAAAATCATATCTAATATCCTCAGCAATGGGTCGACCAAATTTTTAAATCAAAGTGTCATTAGAATCGTAATCTTATATTCTTTGAAGAAACCCCACGAAATTTTGGCGGAAAAATCTGGAAAGTATTCAAAATCAATGAAACAGTCAGTCAAGTAATCGTGCAAAAGTTTAGGTTCACCCCTCAGTATGATGCAAATCGTGCAAAAGTTTGGGTTCACCTGAGCCGCATGCGCATCATTTTTGTCAATATCTCAGCCATTTTTCAACCGATTTTAATAGTTTAAAGCTTTTTTGAGCGCAAATAATGGCGCGTACATGATTGGTTTGAGATTTCACAGATTTGACTGACTGTTTCATTGATTTTGAATACTTTTCAGATTTTTCCGCAAACATTTCGTTAGTGCTCTTCAAATAGTATAAGATTACTATTATAATGACACCTTGTTTTAAAATTTTGATCGATCCAATGCTGAGGAAATTAGATATGATTTTTCAGTATGTTTTTTGAAAAATGTCACAACTTTAAGTAAAAATTTAGTAAACAAAGTTCAAAAAATGCTTAGAGAGTTTCAATTGGACGTGTAATCACAAAGATATGGACAGAACACTTTTGTCTGTTTTTTAGGGGGTGAACCCAAACTTATGCACGGGAGTGTACGTCACCAAGTTGAGAAATTTTGAATCTTAGGACTTATATAAAGGGACAGCTACTGAACGACTTTGTCATAGACGCAATCAGTTCTGGATCTCCTTATGAAATAACAAAAAAAAAGATAATTTACACAGTTAAGAAGTAATCTATACTCTTGTGCGACTTAATTTATGATAACAAGTTTGATTTGACAGCTTCTACGGATTGCTCACATTTACTTTGTACGAGTATATGGGACGAAACGAAATGTACAATCAAACGATTTCATCCGATATGTAGTGCGGGTGTAATGCAATTTGTGTATATACACGACTTTGTTCGTAAACTGTTATACGACTTCTGGTTGTCTAGGCTACACCATATGGTTGGTAGCGTTGCACCTAAGTAACAATTCCACAGCAATTTGGCATTCGTGTGGATTTATTACTGTTTAATTACAGTTACGTGAATGTTATAATAGCCAGAGGCGACATTTAACTGTTGCCAGAAGAAGCTATTTTGTAAGTCAGCTCTAGTTGTTTTCAAAACTTTTTGGAGACAAAGTATAAGGTCGAAATTTTGTAGCTACGAAACCAGCATTATTGTAGCATATAAAACCTCATTTGAACTGCTCGTAGTGGCTGAATGACACTTATATGTTACGGATATGATAAAAGATTGATATAGTACACCTTGTTGTCATAAAAGCTGCTTTGAAACTGATTTACCTGCACTCTAATCTTGAATATCATATCTTATTTATACCTCTTCAATGAATAATTGGGCTCTTAAGATGCTACACAATTAGCATTGCGGTGGTTTGTTTCAGCAATTGCTAAATAACTAGAAATATGCCACTTTCATAGGGGGCACACGCAATTTTACTTTTTCAACAATAACGATCACTACGAAATAAATTATTACAGACGTGATTTCAATCTTATTTCGTTTTGTTTGCGGCAGAATAAATTCGGCAAGATCGATGTTACGATAAAATCATTTTCAAGCTGAAGCGACATTTTCCTGGTACAGGTGGCCTCAAAAAAGCAACCATTAATGCTATTTTGCTTTATTTGTGTAACATAAATATACATTTTATAGTCTCTTTTAGAGTGGGCCTACTAGATACGTTCTAGTCTACAAGAGGTTTTGGGGAATGCAATGAAGGCAAGAGTACCGTGATTTTTAAGCGAATAAAATCGAAATATAGTTTAAAAAAACCTGTCTCTAAGGGGTCTGGGAGGTCGTCCATAAACCACTTGGTCATTTACGGGGTTAAGGGTTTGGCAAATACAACGGCCCATACCAATTTCAAAACGTTTGTATGTACAAAACCTCAAAGGGGGAAGGGAATCAATTTACAATAGTTTAACATGATTGTGTTATTTTCTCTAATTGTCATTTCCCCAAATGCCAAATCTCCGAATGACCCGTTTCCCCGAAAGCCATTTCTCCGAATGATCCGTTTCTTCGAAATGTGATGCTGTTCAATCAGGTGCCAGAATAGTCTTTTGGGGACTGGGTGCTGAACTAGAAAGAATGATAAGCAATCGAAAGAAGTAGATATTATAGATTAGGAGGTCATTCTCGACTAAACAAATTTTTCCACAAATGCCGAGGACGGTAAAGCCTGAGAGAACCGCCAATCAATTAAGAAGGGTGCTTATCAGATGTCCGGTTTGTTCAACACCTTGAAACGCAAAAAGTTATGACAATTATGAGAGCTAAAAACACTGACTAAACTGACGTGGTGGCTAGAGCATTTTGCTTCATGAATAATAGCCAAATATTTGAATGAAAATACGTTGGAACACTAACTCCACCTGGTGGTTTTTGTAAAGAAACACTTTGACGGACAAATCTTTAGCACTCAGAGGAAAAACTACACATGTTCGGGTAAAAATACGAAGAATATATTTAATCATATTTGGGAAATAGAGAATACAAAAATCTAAGCTTTCCTTTACGAAATAAAATTTTCTTGACTCAAATATATTGCTTTAGAATCAGACTCACATGATTGTCGATAGTTTTGACAAAACTAAAATGCATCATACGAAATTGATTTAGTTTATTTTAGATTTAGTATTTTACTCATACCTTACTAGTTTGAAACCAGTGTGTATTGTTTGGTTTGACTGATGAAGATGCTCGTTGTATAAATGTCACCTTCGTACTATTGACGTTGCATCAGTTTGACATTTGCGACCACTCATCATTTGAATTGACCGTTGCATATTTTCGGTTACCGTCTGCAATCGAGAGTCACGTCAGTTTAGTCAGTGCTAAAAAGCTTTCGGGGAACTGGGCTATTTGTGGAAACCAAAAGAGGCTTTTCTTCCTAGGATTATTGTCTTTGTAATTATGTAGGTAGAATAAAGAAACACAATTACGCTGTATAATTTCCCTTGTCTTTGATAATTTCCTTTTACAGCAAAACATAATAGCTACAAAATATCGTAGGCTGTGTGCACTAAGATGGCCTATATTGGTCAGACTACGATAAACTACTTTGCAAATTTGAGCAGAATCCATCAACTCTAAAGGGAGGCGAAACCTGCTTGAAGTTTGTGAGAAGAAAATCGACCAAATAAACTAGACTGGTCAGTAGTGTTTGATCCGTTGAATCTGTTGCATGCTTCTTTGGGGGCGAGCGACGGAATCCGGATCAATTGTGTCCGGTTCGCGATTTTTCGGAAGAAAAAATGAAAACAAAGTGTGCGGGTGAAAAAAAAAAGAATCGTCAGTAGTGTTAGATCCGTTGAATCTGTTGCATGCTCCTTTGTGGGTGAGCGACGGAATTCGGATCGTGTCCGGTACGCATAGTAACCGCACTATCGGTTTCGATCATTCGTGTATATGTTCACGTATTAATTTAAAAATATATCTTTATCGTTTACCAAAACGAATCCTTTCCCATGTCCAAACTCCCAGTGTTTTCTTGTGGAAGTGCAGAGGACTCCTCGGCTTCCATAAAGCAAGTAGCACGTCAACATTTCCCTCCCATCCCCAAATTGACCTGCATTCGGACGCAGCCGGCGCCGGTATTGTTTGTTAGAATAATGAGAGCACCAGTACTTACACATTGAAGATGCTACTGATCCTGAGTAGCATATGTTGGTTCCCTGTGTAAGTACAGCTGTTCTGGCAATAACGGAGTAGCAACTGCGGGCGGTCAATCATGCTCATGCTCATTCTCATGCAAATAAACTAGAATGGTCCAAACTGTTACAATTACATTTCTGAAAACATGTGGTGCATTATTTGATGAATTTCTATAATTTTGGATTAAAAATTTCATCATTCAATAAACAACGGACTGCAACAAACCGGAAGGTCCGTCTTAAAAAAAAAACTATGAAATTGAACACTATAATCTATAAACACGGGAACCATTATTGAAGAAAATGACGAACTTTTTATTTCACGCAAAATGAAGATTTGAATCGTTATCAGAATATTCAAATTTCGTATGGACTTTTTTAAGGCGAAGATGCAACGAAAGCACACTTTAAATTTTCAAGAGCACAAATCAGGAAATCCAGAAAGCCGTTCACGCTGAAAATTTGATCACCACCAGCGAGTGCCCAATCGAACAAGTTTTGAGCTTAAATTTCAAACAGACTCTCTTCAACTAGTAGTGCAAGTTTATATCAAAAGGTATACCTGGAGTGGACGAGAGAAGCTAAAGTTTGCAAATGTTATTTTACCCTCTTTGAATGATAGTGTAAAAATATATTTACGATTACAGCGTCATGGATGGAGACAACATTTTCTGTGGTGACAGAGAACTCGAATGGCTTATGATGGAACGGGCCCGGAGCAATCGCTGCAAGGCATGTCCAAGGTGTGATTTTTTTTTACGTTCATCTCAGTTTGACTTCCAAAACCCCCCTAGAGCATGGTTGCGGTACTGACTGCGCGCCATGGGGCTCTGCACAACAATCTATCGATCAATTTCACTCTTCTATGAAATTGGTAAACAACAAGGCCAGAAACCGTCAAAATCCCATACAAAATCAAAACAGTGCAGAGGCCTATTAACCGTTGCATAAAATCTCAGCGTAAAGTTCCGGTCCATGATATCTTAAGCTTCAGCTAGCACACTTTCTTCGTGCTGGCCTTTCTTTCTGCGGTTAATTCGCTTTTCTCCGGCTTTCGCTGCCCTGTACCATTATCGATTCTGTCGGGTATACCGGCCACAAGCATACGGCTTATTCATGTCTGTCACTCTCTGACACTCTTCATCGAGTCTGTCATTTCGTCTTCGTCATTGACTAGTGCCAATCACTTCCCGCGCCGTTGTTGTCAAAGCTTTGTGGATAGGGTACTTCAGGCAGTCAACATCTCCAGAAACGTTGATTCTCCCCAACTGCTTGATTAGCTGCTGGCGTTTTTGCGCAACTACCTCATCAGTCGACAAGCGTTGGATATTAAAGCGCAGTGTTCTATGATTCTAGAACTCGTTGCGCTGGGTAGCGATACCTGAATTTTAGCTACAACGAGATAATGATCCGAGTCGATATAAGGGCTTCGGGATGTCCTGACATCCATGACATCTGTGAAATGTCGCCCATCTACCAGCACGTGGTCTATTTGGGAGCATGCATCGTCACTCGGGTTATTGTTTGTTATAATAATGAGAGCACCAGTAATTACACATTGAGGATGCTACTGATCCAGAGTAGTGTCTGTTGGTTCCCTGTGTCAGTACAGATGTTCTTGCAATAACGGAGTAGCATCTGCGAACGGTCAATCATGCTCATGCTCATGCAAAAAAAGGATCTAGACAATCGTCTTCCTTTCAAGTTTTCTAGAGTTTTTCAATAATAATTGATATGATGGACATGAAAACAGTATTCATCCACCAAAAAGAGAGGTTTTGTATGAATCTTTTAGAGTGATAATAAAACATAAACTATCTGGTCCAAAAAGCTTTTTTATAGTAGCTGTAGATAAAGAATACTACCCTAATATTTTACATTGATATTCCCAATACAGGCTGAGATATTCGAGATTATGCTTTGGCCTAATGTCACCCCCGACGACGGTGTAGGTATCGAGTGTAATGCTGATTGCCCCTTCTAGCAGCAGCGAAGGTTACAAGCCGCAGGCCATCATCATTGGTAACGGAATGGAGGCTTTTCTTTCCAATGACGGGTCAGAAGAAGTCTTCTTTCCCGATCTGCACATTTGCGTCGCCGATGACTATCTTGACATATTGTTTTGGGCACGCTCCGTAGGCCTTATCCATGCTCTCAAAATTGGATCAAAGACTCCTTCCAGGATTCATGTCAAAATACAAATGTTCACTTGAAAATCCAACCTTTTTATAATGCCTAATATTTAGTTCAAACATATTTTTAGGTGGTGGTCAGCTAAGCCATTTTTCAACTTATAACTTCCGTTTGCTACACTTAAAGCTTTCCAAATTCATCCCTGATTTTCAATCATGCTACGGCAAAGAGTTTATTTCAAAAAACGCAAATGACATTTACGAGTGGAAGGTACCAAGAGCACATATACCTTCCAACAACATTGCATGCGATGCGAGCAGGCAACAGCAAGAACACTGTACCATTCAACGAACTGCAAGAGCCAGCCAGCGAGAGTAAATCGCTGTGGGAAAAAAGCTTTTCCCGTTTTTAGTTTGTTTTGGGTACCCCCACCTAAACTTTCCACGATTTTGCCGCCATATAACTGGTTCTACCTATAGCTATACCAGAGCTGGAACGAATAACTGACACCTATCTATGAATACCATATTATACCATAATTAGGTATTGTTTAGCAGTCCGGGCATTGTTCACACCTCAAACTGGTATTAATATGCATTCGATAATATTATTTTAAACAATTAAAAATACTTCATTGAGGATTGCTTGCGATAAAGAACAATTATTGATAATACAATATCAATATTCACCATGTATTATTCAAGTATTGCAATACCTGTTCAATTCATCTCTTTGATTTTTTGTAGAATATGTATGAAATATTCTTTGATTGATTTAATCCTTAAGGAACGGTTCTTCTGCTCGGGCAGTTGTTCTAGTTTCATAGCCCCATCGTTCGCGTGATGTAGGTTCTCGGCTATTTCGATGAGCGTCGGTTCTTGATGATCGGTTTTGGCGTTGCTCGAAGGTGGAAATGACTCAAAGTTTCCCGGCGTCAAACATGACAAACTTCAATTTGCACAATAAATCATCATTCAAGCTGGAGGAATGGAAGCAATCGACGAACCCGGGTTCAAAACCATGCATCCAAATGGTACAGAGACAGGTTCCGTTAGCGTGTTCTACGATGATCAATCATGGCGGCGTGGAAGCGGAGGCAAAGGCGCCGGGTGGCATAAGACGTTGGGACCAGAATAGATCGTTGTGTGGTCTTTGGAGCGATTTCCAAGACGATTATTATTGTCGATTCGCTTCTTACGTGGGATCGGGGGGCTTTTTCGAATAGGTAATTGTGTGTGGCGTACCAAAGCAGGCTGCGCTCGAAGGCGAATCAACGATCGTGTGAAAACTTCTCACCGCCTGCTGCGATGTCATATTTTTGTTGAGACAGCTAAACCTGAGAGAGAGGAGACAGCTCACTGACAACTGGCTTGTTTTCTTGGCTTCTTTGATTTTATTTTCTCATGTTTGGGTTGCGCACAATGGTTCGGAGAGCACAAACTGGGCCAAAACCATTTTCATATCCTATTTGTTATCAAAAAGATCATAAAATTTAACAATTTCAATAGCAATTTGAGTCCAATCGATAATATTTAAATAATCAACGATTTTATATGCGAGAGCACGGAAAAACAACCTGAATATTCAATCACATCCCGTTTAAGTTTGACCAAATTTTGACGATTTTTCACGCTCTGCCCTTCGAATGTGCGGTTTCCCAGTGACAGTTGATGACAGGTTCCCTTGACTTTTCGGAGCTCGCAATCTAAGCCAGCTGTCTCCTCTCTCTCAGAGCTAAACTACCGCTCCATGATCATCGTTTTGACCCGTCGAAGAGATGGTGCACATTCCATACGCTGAAAATAGAAAATATCTCAAATCGATGGATCAATCTTCGCAACTTGGCTTCAGTTACGTATTCGAAAATCGAAACCAATAATTTATCTAGCTAATTCCGTGCCAATGTTTTGTGTTCTCTCACCCACGTGGCCTCCGCCCTGACTTCATTACACTTCCCCCCGGGTCACACCGGTCATCTACCAACGCGATGGCACACACAGGAGTAATTTGGGTCAATCATTATCAAAACTATTTTCTTCCCCTGACGATCTTCTTAAGCCCTAACATTGACTAAAACTGATTAAAGCCTGATAAATAAAACATTGAAAATGAATCTGAAGCTTCCTTCCTGATATTGTACTAATGAGTTGCATAGAATAGCCAATGTTGAAATATTGGAACAAACGTCAAAGAAAATAATTAATAATTTTATGCAACAATCGTTGCAATCTTCTATTGCAACGATTAATGCGTTATATATTTATGTTAAGTAAGGTTAAGCAAATTTAAAGAATTTTTTTCTCTTATAAGCAGGTGAATGTTAAATGTAAAAATCTGAGCTGCTACGACAAATGAAGTGTAATAAGCTGTTAACAAAATCTTAATAAAAGCTTAAATTGGTTTTACCAAATAAGGATGATAGTGTTCTCTAAAGCCTGGTTTGCTACTGAAAAGGAATCGCTGAAGAAATTTCTCATCGATTCCTTGCAGAAATTTTCTACAGCGACTCCCATTTGAACTGAAAGTTCTTTTTAACTGCGTACTGCGATCAGAAAAAGCGCATTCTTGAGCGATTCCTTGTAAAAATTTTCCATGCATCAAGATAGGCCGAGAAATTGTCAGCAGCGAATCAGGCTTCACATGGAACCCCTAGATGTAAGAAATAAATGTAATATTTGGAATGATTCTAATAAAGAATTAAAAAAAATAGAGGGCTTTAACCCAAAATAAAACACATAGAACTTAAAATCTCCCAAAGTTAAGGTCAACCTATCAACTGCTATGTGAAACAAATAATGCATCTCTTTCGGACGTTAAAAACAATTCTGAGCAAAAAGATTAGGATTTAAAAAAAGATTGGGATTATCAAGTTGAAGCAATTTTCTTGAGTTTTTGCTTTTACATTATTTCCATCCGTATATTTCAACGAATTTCATAGGCATTGCATTGCCATGCTGAGTTCAAAGAAAACAACTTATCCTAGTAGGCTGCTTATACGGGTGTGTATTTTTTTTTACTTTTTTTTTAAATTTATTTATGTTATGTGAAACACAAGGCAAAACCTAAAATTGGCTGTATCATACAGAAAAATAATTCAAACAACTCACCATTCAATCAGGCATGTTCTCAGAATTTTTATAGACGTCAATGGGCGACCTCTGGCGATTTTTCTTTGCAAAAGTATGTTTTCCCATAGTAAATCCCATACAAACTTTGAACGGCTGGCGCTAAAATATAGTTTCTCCGATCAAGCTAAAATTTTGCACAGTTGTTATGAGACCTTGCAATCCAAAGAGTGGGCTGATAATCTAAGTTTTGTCCCACACTAATGGTCACCCTATGCATATTGAAAATAAGAAAAAAAGATGTTTTTTATTAATGCTTCGAATATCTTCGACATGTAAGAGATGACGGAAATTGCACGGTTATTGCACCCATCAGATTTTTCGTCTGATTTGAAAATAGATTCCTGTTTCATGTGATAATAGGGCAAAATCACCTGTACTGTAACCAGATTGATGATAAAGGCGCTATATCAATACATTAACGGACAGTTTCGCCATCTGTTGATTGTATGATGAAACTTCAAATGCCCAACCACAGATGGCACTGGGGTGACTAAAGTTCCATTTGATTGCACATCTACGATATCCAGGTAACCATAAGCCGTATATCGGACCCAATCCCTTATATACGGATTATATAGTGCTATTTAACGGCTTAATTGGTATTATGTCAGCCGTAAATCAACATATTGACCCATTGGTTACCTGAGTAGCGTCAACTGCCATTGGTTACCTGAGTAGCGTCAACTGCAAATCGTCACACGAAACTAATACAATCTTCCTGGAGAAGTTATTATTTGTAGTAATCAGTTGAATTTTAGTGAGATGAATCATAAAGGTCTCTTTTATAGCAAATAATTGGAAAAAATGAAGTAGTAATTATTACAGTTTTAATTTGCAGGTTTTCAACGTTTATTTAAAATATCCGCTATGTTGCAGAAAACTGATATTTTGTGCACTCTAGATATTTAATTCTACTACAAATATAGTGCTGCCACTTGGTATAAAAAGCAAATTAGATTCTTTTCTATTTGAAGAGTCAAAAATGGAGCGTTAAGTTTTATTGCAATACTTTTCAAAAATAACGAGGAGGTGTCATTAGGTCTAGTACCCTTGGAATAATCAAAGTTCTTTGAAGCATTGGAAATGTCGTGTATTATTATTTGGTTAACGCCGATATTTCTATTCAAGGATAAACTCAACAAAAATCACGCTAATTATCACTCCCAGAGAATGTGGTGTAAATTTCTTTAAAAAAAAATGCAAAAATATGTTTTTTTTTTCGGATCTACTGCCAACACGTTCATCTTGAAGCAAAGGCCAATGGAAAATTGACAGATTTCAATTATGATTTCACGTATTAGAAGAAGTTCTTAGGATACGATTTTATTTTGTGATATACTCTTCAAATGGAATATCAATGGTTACACAGTGAGATTCCGTATTTGGTATGCCCCGATTTTGGCAACACAATCGCTATATATTTTTTTGGCAACATTTTTGAATACCATTAAAATTTGTATATATTTATAAATATATATTTTTTTTGAATCATTTGAACAGCAGCTCAGCTTCATGCCTAAGTAGCGGTTTCTTCACCACCGCTTAGGCCTTAAACCTGGTTTAATCGTATGGGTAAACGTGGTTTACGGCTTAAGCGAAGGTGAAGAAATCGGCCCTAACTCAATTCAGAACCCCATCTTCGTTGCCAGAAAGAAAACAGAAGAAGATCTTCGTAGATATTCTCCCATATCCCACCTATTACTAGTGTTTTTCTGAACACGCTTATTTACTACGTGATGGTCATATATTCGCATCGGAAGTCGAAAATCTTTATAAATATCTCAATTGGAGATACAACACATTTTCTTTACATTCATACTAAGAGACCAGCCCACATTAGTCTGCCAGTAGTTTATGCACTTAATAACTTACTTACTTTTGCTGGCTCTACGTCCTTCAAGACATGACCTGCGTCACAATGTTACGCCAACTAACTCGGTCCATGGCTGCTAACCTCCAGTTTCTCGATCGCCCCACACTTCCAAGATCCTGCTTCACTTGGTCAAACCACCTAGCTCGGTGTGCTCCCCTTCGTCTTGTACCGGCCGGATTTGAGGTGAACACCATTTTTGCGGGATTGTTGTCCGGCATTCTCACAACGTGTCCCGCCCATCGTACCCTTCCAGCTTTGGCGACTTTCTGGATACTGGGTTCACCGTAGAGTTGCGCAAGCTCGTGGTTCATCGTTCTCCTCCATACGCCGTTCTCACATACTCCGCCGAAGATCGTCCTAAGCACAAGTCGTTCAAAAACTCCTAGCGATTGCAGGTCCTCTTCGAGTATTGTCCACGTCTCATGCCCGTAGAGGACTACCGGTCTTATCAGCGTCTTGTACGGAAGTGAAGTTTACCAGACCGCAAGGTCTTGTGGAGTCCGTAGTAAGCACGACTTCCGGCAATGATACGTCTTCGAATTTCTCTGCTGCAGTTGTTATCCGACGTTATCAATGATCCGAGGCAGACAAATTCGTCCACCACCTCGAACTCATCCCCGTCGATCATCACGCATCTGCCAATGCGAGCTCTATCGCGCTCGGTTCATCCAGCCAGCAGATATTTCGTCTTCGGCGTATTTACCTTCAATCCAACCCGATCTGCTTCACGTTTCAGCCTGGTATACTGTTCAGAAACCACCTGGAACATTCTTCCGACAATGTCCACGTCGCACAGTGCTTCGAACGTATGGCACTTGGGGACAAAAGTCATATCGGGATGTTTTATGCGGTTTTGCCCTACGGTGTTGAGGAGGATCTCGTTATACACAACAAAAACTCATTATTGGCATAAATGACACATATTACATCAGTAATGGCATGAGTGGCTTATACGTCAAATTTTACATTTGACACCATAAAACAGTGCTCGCTTGGAAGAAATGTTCAAAATAAAAAGCATGAAAAAGTACTTGAGTCGTTCGCATGAACGATGTATGTGACATACATAACCATAAAAGTGTCTCAATAACCAACTTTTTATAAAAATATTGGAGTATGGATTATTCCAATGAATAAAATGAAATCCAATAAAAAAGGTATATATAAATAATTAAGTTTCTTTTTATTAGCAACACAATTGATTTCTTCTTCTTCTTTCTGGCATTACGTCCCCACTGGGACAGAGCCTGCTTCTCAGCTTAGTGTTCTTATGAGCACTTCCACAGTTATTAACTGAGAGCTTACTGTGCCAATGACCATTTTTGCATGCGTATAACGTGTGGCAGGTACGAAGATACTCTATGCCCTGGGAAGTCGAGGAAATTTCCAACCCGAAAAGATCCTCGACCGGTGGGATTCGAACCCACGACCCTCAACTTGGTCTTGCTGAATTGCTGCGCGTTCACCGCTACGGCTATCTGGGCCCCCAACACAATTCATTTACGAGCTATTAATCATCCGAGAACTGAATTATTGCTACAAAAGAAATTGAAATGTCGATTGACCAGAGGGTTTTATTTTTTTTTATTTCGATCATTTTCAACGGAACGTCGCAATGGTTCCGGTCAGCAAACTTTCATCCGATTTACCTGCTTCCGAAAATGTTTGTTTGTACATGCTGTGTCCTGAACTTCCATCGAAGCCCCACTTGCAAACCAGTTTTACAGCAGTAGAAGCTTCCAACGAGATATCCTTCATGATACTGGATGCAGTACAATTCATGAGCTGTTGTAGATCGACTGTAGCAGCTGTTTCTGATGCAGAAATCGGTTTCGGAATTATTTTTTGTTTCTCTTGCTTTAGCGCATAATGGCAAGGAAGCAAGTTCGGATGTAATTCGTTCAAAGTGGTTCGAAGCAAATTGTACTTTCGTTCTGACAGATCTAAATCAATGTTCAAAGCGAATGCCTGTGCTGTGGTCATGGCCTGTACTTGATCCCCAGTCGAAGAATTTGATAAATTGTCAGCGAATGCGAGCACTTCGTTGATAAGATCTGCAACACGTCCCTTTTTAGCTTTTCTTGAACATTCATTGAACGGTTTGTGAGGCCCCATGCCAGCCTTTGCAGTCGAGCTGGAAATATCTGCATCGTCAGTTTCCTGATTGCGCGGGAGCTGAACTGGTTTTGCTAACCAGTCGGAGTTTTGCTTCACGAAAATTTTGTATGATCTTCCATATTTAGCCCACTTTTGGTTTATTTTGCAACAATAAAATTTGCAAAACGTCTTTAGCTCGTTCTCAAATATCTTGGAGAAAGGATCAGTGCTATAACAACTATACATGAAATTCAGAACATGATTTTTCCGATTATCCTAAAAATCATAAGATGACATACAATTGGCAAACATATGCAGCTGGAATCACTTCCAGAATTTGAAAAATACTTCAAATTTTATTTTTAAGTGGATTTCAGAAAGGTACTTTGAGGTACTTTTTTGTATGGGCAAAAAAAAAATAAGTGTTTTAATTTTCTTCTGTATTAAAAAGCATGTAGCTCAGAAGCATCTTTTTCAACAATTGTTAGATTATATCACAGAAAATTGAATGGAATGACTCCTACTTACTTGTTTCAATACGGTCCATAACGATTTTCATTTTGAAAATATAATAAGGATGGGAATGAAGCGAATTGTAGAGGGACTGGATTGACACGAAAACAATGAATAATATAGAACAAAGAAACAACTTATCAACACGTGGTGTTTTGGTTTGTTTTGAAAACTGCAAGAACTTCCTAATATCTGTACTACACGCTCAAAACATATGTTAACATCATGGCCTACTTGATTCGGTCGAATATGAAAGTTGATTTTTTGACTTTTGTCCAAGGGACGAAGCACTGTGCGTCGTCAGCAAAGCAGATGAACTGGCTGGATTTATTGAAGATCGTGCCCGCATGTTGAAGCCCGCCCGTTTCATAACACCTTCTAGCGCAATATTGAACAGGTGATCGCTGATAGTTCTCACATTCTAACTTGTCACCCTTTTTGTATATTGGGTATATTATTCCCTCCTTCCACTCCTCCGGTAGCTGTTCTGTATCCCAGATCCTGGCTATCAATCGGTACAGACAAGTGGCCAACCTGTCCGCTCCAATACCATCCTTTCCAGCTGCTTTGTTGTTCTTGAGCTGTTTGATAGCATCCTTAACTTCACCTATTGTGGGAGTTGGCACGTCTCCTTCATCCGCCTTACTGATGAAGCCATTCCTCCTGCTATCTTGATCTTCCTCCTCTGCGCCGTTTAGGTGTTCATCGTAGTGCTGCTTCCACCTTTCAATCACCTCACGTTCGTCCGTCAAGATACCTCCATCCTTATCCCGGCACATTTCGGCTCGCGGCACAAAGCCTTTGCGGGAAGCATTGAGTTTCTTGTAGAACTTACGCGTGTCTTGAGAACGATACAGCTGCTCCATCTCTTCGCACTCCAACTCTTCCAGGCGGCGCTTTTTATCCCGGAATAGATGGATTTGCTGTCTTCGCTTCTGTTTGTATCGTTCCACGTTTTGACGGGTGCCTTGCTGCAGCATCATCGCCCGTGCTGCATTCTTCTCGTTCAAAACCGTCTGACACTCCTCGTCGAACCAACCGTTCCATCGATTTGCTTCCACGAACCCAATGGCACCTTCCGCTGCGTTGTTTATGGCTGCTTTGAGACTACTCCAGCAGCCCTCAAGAGGGGCTTCGGTGAGCTCTCCCTCTTCCGGCAACGCGGCTTCAAGGCTTTGCGCGTAATCAGTTGCGACTTCGGGTAGCTTGAGTCGTTCCAGATTGTACCGTGGCGGGCGTCGGTACCGAATGTTGTTCACAACGGAGAGTCGTTGGCGCACTTTAACCGTCACTAGGTAGTGGTCCGAATCGATGTTTGCGCCGCGATAGGTTCTGCCGTCAATAATGTCCGAGAAGTGTCTTCCATCAATCAAAACGTGGTCGATTTGCGATTCAGTCTGTTGGGGTGATCTCCAGGTGTACCGATACGGGAGGCTGTGCTGGAAGTAGGTACTACGTATGGCCATGTTTTTGGAGGCGGCGAAATCAATCAGTCTAAGGTCGTTTTCGTTCGTAAGCTGCACTTAATAATAATACTTTTTTTTTCATTTCAGCTTGTTTGACCTATACACAAGCACTGAAAACAATCAATATATGTGACCCAAACATAGTTTTATAATAAATAGCATTTCGAATGTTCAACTCTAAGTTCTTATTGTTATAGTTTACAAGCATTGATAATGGAAAAGCAAAGCGGATTAAATTAAGCAACCATTTCTCTACACTTTTTATGGAATGTTCTTTTGTATTATTGAAATGTTGATATGTAATCAAGACAGTAGCCAGGGAGATGGATGCCTCCACGGATAACTTTGGCCACCGCCTTTTGTCGCAAATTAGTCAAAAATGTGAACGATCAATATTGCAAATTTGATGTGACAAAAAGCGGCTCAGATAGACATAGCGGTAAACGCGCAGCTATTCAGTAAAGACCAGGCTTGAGGGTCGCGAGTTTAGATCCAGCCTGTCGAGGATCTTTTCGGGTTGGAAATTTTTTCGACTTGCCAGGGCATAGAGTATTTTCGTACACATACAAAATTGTCAATTGGCATAGAAAGCTCTCAGTTAATAACTGTTGAAGTGTTCATAAGAACACTAAGCTGAGAAGCAGGCTCTGTCTTCAATTCTTTAAATTTAACATTATTTCCACGAAATTATTTCAGTTACCCCTCTGCGCGGTAGCCAGTTGAGCAAAGGCAGAAAAGCTGTTGATCGCATTTTAAACGTTTTGGCTCACTTCTCCGGGTCGAAATTGCTTTCGGTGTACATTTCACTCGGAGCGACCGCATCCCACCCATCTCCTCTCATCCTATTCCTCCAGAGCGGAGAGAAACCCATCCTCAGCTGGCCGTGCTTCCTGCAAACGTTTATAAATAAATCTTGTAATTATTTTATACTCGCGCGTCCATATCTATAAATGAAATGCCAATATTTTCGGGAGTGCTCGGTGCTCATAGAAGGAGGTTTTTTTTTCGGGAAATTTTCTCCCGCTCTTCGGCACCGGTAGCCATCTCGTTACGTCGCAAGGGGAAATAATGACTTCAAGCCGAGTTGGTTCTGTGGAAAAGAAGCAGAAATTAGCATCGGGGGATTTTTCCATAGGAAAATCGCTTTTCCCGACTGATGCTGCGCTGTCAACGAGTTTCGATGTGGTGGTCTGTTGGCAACAGGAGAAGGTAGATGCGGTAACGTCCACGCAGTCCGTGATTTTGGATGATTATTCTGGGAAAATGAGGTGTTGAGCAGAACGGGCAAATGGGTGCAACCTGAGACCGAAATGAGAAGCGTATTAATAGAAAGTTGTATTAGAATGTGAAGGCAAATGATCGAGGGCCACCTCCAATTTGGGGTACTCTTAGGTGAGTGTTTGATGCAGCATAGCATACTCATTTTTGGACGCATGATTTGTGTTTCAGGTTAAATCCCTGAAAATGTTTGGATAGTATTTGATTCAATTCATAGAGCTGCGTCAGTGGATAAATTGTTCTCAATACAATGTTGATGCTGAAGACATTTAAAACATGCACATTTTAACGATTCACAAAACAATTCAGTCTAAACTGTTGAATGTAAAAGTGATAAATTCACTACCCGTTAAAAAAAATGACCACGACGATTGCGATACGATGAATTTGCTTTTTACGAAGGATGCCGTGCAATCAATAGGTTCCAGTTATGGCAGTCTTTTCATTAAACTCAATGTATTCAACTAGGATTAAACAACCCAAAACCACTCATATATTCTAATAAGTCTTTCCTATATCTCAGGAAGCTACGCATCACACCACCCTTCCGCATACATAACATTGACAAGCACATGTTGCATGTTTATTTGAAACGTAAATCCCGTGCAACCCTTCGCTTCACAGCAGAGCCTACTGCATCATGATGACTTCCATCTATATTGGGATGGAAGGCACACACAAGGACACGCATATTCCGATCGCAGTAGCTCATGCTTGATACTCCATTGTCTGCTCGGCTCCAGGATTCCCCTCTTGTTTTTCCACTCGCACAGCAGCAGCCCAAAATCGGAGGCATCCCCTCGCCACAGGGGGGAGGTTGATTCAGTATTTAGGGAATTTTAATCCTCCACCAGGATGACATTTTGCGCCTATCGACCGACAACCGACCCGGTTTGCTCTAAATTCCTTGCGACATGATTGTGTCAGTCGGTACCCGAGCAAAAATAGAGTAACAGGTTTCGTATTTTTGGTCTACTAGAGCTAATATAGGATGGACAAAAAGTATTTCAGCTCTATAATGGCTCTTAATCAACAAGCAGCGCAAACTGAAATTTCATTTTCTGTGCGCATCGTCTCTTTGTGCTGTGCGTTCACAAGTTCTTTCTGCTCTCTGGAGTTTTTAAAATACCTAAAGCAATAGAATAAACTGTCACTAAACGTGGCAAAAATGGAAAAAAGGACGTTTCTCCGGAATGCGCGCTTTCTTCCAAGTGTGAAATCGAAATAGGCAATCAGTCTAGCACATCGAAGACAATTTTTTGCGATTCCATTGCAAATCAATCAACTTTTCATTGAGAAGATTTACAACATAACGGCCAGCTTTTCCTACCAAAAAAACAATGCTGAAAAGTGCTACTTTTCAGCACTCTTTTCGGCGAGCCTCGTTGGATAAATGCACGACTCGTGCTGAAAAAATCATCATTTTGCATCTTGTTGCATAAATAACTATTCCCGAACATCAAATCGAAGCATTCTCTAACCCAGGCTCTTTGATTCAAGTGAAAAAACAAAGAATGCCGCCTATCGTGGTCAGTTGTTCCGAATTTGGGGGATTAAGGCAGGAGATCTTGAACTCAATTAGAGTAATCAAGGTTTCCTTCCAAATCGCAAAGAAAAAAGACTGTCGCGTATTGCCGGAAACTCTTAAAGATCGGGAACTTCTTCTCAAACATCTTGAAGAGAAGAAGCACAATTTTTTACTTATGGCGAAAAAACTGAATGTTTGTTCAAAGTCGTCTTTAAAGGTCTCTCAAATGACTGTAAGTAAACTGAAGAGATCAGAAATGGAATACGTGATTTACTTGGGTTTTCCCACGACCAAGTAATCATTATAAGGAAAGAAACACAATATGGTATTCGTCAAAAGAAGCTTTCTCAAGAATATGTTCGATGTATGTGTGACATGGAAACAATTCCAGAAACCTGGAGGAAATTACCAGAACCCCACTCACTACCGTCGACGCCATAAGTGGGGTCATGGCACAAAACATTGCCGCTTGGATGCTAAACGCACAATGCGGAGGTTCTTCTCACGCTAAGTTTGTATGCGCAAATTGCAGGGGGCAATCGTAAGTCTAACTTTTTGGGATTGCCCTTTTTTTCCTTCTAAGCAATAGGGGATAATCTGCTCAACAGACTCCGGACCGAGGTCCGGGAGTGTGGGGTTGGGGACCATTTACTACATGCAAGCAGTAAACAGGACTACACCCCCGACCCACTAAACCATTTCCATTGCCGCCAAACCCTTCGTCTCTTCGGGACCACCAAGAAGGCATTGCTTCGAAGAGGGGCTATTGCACATCGCATCCTCCAGGTTAGCTGCGTAGCCATGCAGCAACGAACATCGATGACACGCTTAGGGGGGTCCACCAAGGTAGCATGCTGGCGCATTGCCAGATTCCCGGGTGGTCCTCACCTCCCGTTGTCCGCTGAAAGCGGGCAGGGTCGACCACTAAGCCCACGCCCAGCTGCACCGCAGGTATCAAGAACTGATACTGCGGGCTTCGCAATTTGACCTACTGAAGGCTCAGGCCCTATCAGCTAGCACCAGCTGGGATTGCTGACGAAGGGGCCTCCACCTGCCCCGAACAACCAGAGGCTCGTATCCACCCAGTAGGCCGGCGCCACGACAGCAGCGCTACCAGGATGTTCTCCCCGCGGCCACTTAATCGCAGTAAGGGTCAATTTCGACCGTAGGGCACCGGTATGACCTACGTAGCCGACTGCGAACCCTTGGACCACCTGTTGTTTAGCGTCTGCACTAGTCACTCCTCGAGTTCACACGCCACCTCCTTTGGAGTTCCGAGACGATGTGGGTGATAGCCGATGAAACGGCATTCCAGCCAAACTCGTCTTCACACATCCTCTGGACCAAATTGTCCGGAGTCGTGTCCCGACCGCATGTGGCAAACATGCGGTCACGCATTGTGCGAAAACGCGGGCACACGAACAAAACGTGTTCCGCCGTTTCCTCTAAACCTGCACAAACTGGACATTCAGCATCCATGGCCCGAAAGGACCTGTGTTAGGTGGAATGTTAGTTCCCCATGGCGCCTATTGACCCAGATATCTAACCTCGGAATCAACCTGTGAGTCCACACTCCCTTGGTGGAACTGTCCCACGCACGCTGCCATTTGACCATGGAGGCCGGTCTGGCAGTCCTGCGTATGCCTCTTGTGCCGCGCCTTTCGAAGCACTCTATGTCTTCCATGATATGGATACCAATAGGCACCCTTACCGGTGATGACGCAGAGTGCATCGTGTGACACGGTACGGTACGCGCTCGCAACCCTCAGGCACATTAGCCTATAAGTACTCTCTAGCTTGCTACGGTAGCTATCGGTACTCAAAGCCGGGCCACCATACCTCAGTATGGACGAGGCGACACTGGCCAGAAGCTTACGCTTACTGGCGTACACCGCAGAGCTATTGGACATCATCCGGGACAGTGCCACAATAGCTGTGGAGGCTCTTTTGCAGGCATAATCAACGTGGCTACCGAAGGTAAGCTTATCGTCGATCATCACCCCCAAGTGTTTGACGGAGTGCTTCGAAGTGATCGTGCAGTCGCCTACACTGATCACCGCTTGCTGCACCGACTTTCGGTTGTTGACAACAACAGCCTCAGTTTTGTGGTGAGCCAATTCCAGTTTCCTGGAGCTCATCCATTCCTCCAAAATTGCGATCGAGTGGGCTGCAGTCAATTCCACTTCTTCGATCGATTCACCGTAGACCTCCAGCGTAATATCGTCGGCAAAGCCAACGATGACCACACCCGCCGGGAATTTTAATCTCAACACCTCGTCGTACATGACATTCCATAACATCGGGCCCAGGATGGAACCTTGCGGGACTCCTGAGGTTATGTGAAAGCACATCCGACCCACCTCTGTGTCATAGACTAATACCCGATTCTGGAAGTAACTTCCGAGAATCTTGTACAGGTACTCGGGTATCCCCAGACGCAGGAGCGCATCAGCAATAGCCGCTCAACTTGCACTATTAAATGCGTTCCTTACATCCAGAGTCACTACTGCGCAGTAGCGAATACCCCTCCTCTTACGCTGGAGTGCTATCTTAGCGGTTTTTTTAACCGTCAGAATAGCGTCCACGGTGGACCTCCCTTTCCGGAAGCCGAACTGGTTGCTTGAGAGACCATTTACACCCTCAGTGTACCTCAACAGTCTGTTGAGGATGATCTTCTCGAGCACCTTCCCCGCCGTGTCAATCAAGCATATTGGTCTATACGCCGACGGGTCACCGGGTGGTTTCCCCGCCTTTGGCAATAGTACCAGGCTCTGCCTCTTCCACACATCTGGAAATACTCCCTCGTCCAAGCATATCTGCATAGCAGATCTGAACATACCGGGAGCCTCCAAGATTGCGACTTTGAAGGCCAGGTTCGGAACTCCGTCCGGGCCTGGTACCTTCCCCATGCTTAGGGATTTTGCAATCCCTACAAGTTCCTCATCGGTTACCCTATCCTTATCGGCAGCCCCAATCCCCGGCTGTCCTACGAAAGGAGGCCATGGGCTGGGGTTGTGGCGCGGAAAGAGCCCCTCGATGATCCCCTCCAGCCATTGCACCTCTTGTCTTCGCCATAACGATCCTGTAGGCATCACCACACAGATTCGCGTTGGCACTCTGACAGAGTCCCTCAAAGCAGGCCTTTTTGCTTATCTCGGACTTCAGCGCGACTTTGGCAGCGGTGAACACCGCCCGTCGTTCTTCACGCTCCTGCTCGATACGTGTTCGCTGCATCCGTCTCCTGGCCCGTAGGCAGGCACGGCGCAGGTTGGCAATTGCTTGAGTCAACCAGTACGTCGGTGGTCTCCCATTCCTAGGGTGGACTTTTCTAGGCATGGTCGCATCGCATGCACGCGAAAGCACCGCTACCAGTTCGTCCCCGCTTAGGCCGAGTAGGTTACGCTCACAGCGGAGCGCCTCCCTAAGTACTTCGTCATTGAAGTACGATGTCTTCCACCTACGAGGGCTTGGCCTTGACCTAGCCGCTTCCTCAACCCGCTGCCTGCTGTTGTTGTAGTCGATACTGTAGCGAACCGCCAGGTGGTCGCTGTGAGTGTAGGCATTGTCTGCCCTCCAGTTCGAACTACTCGTTAGGTCAGGACTACAAAAAGTAACGTCGATAATCGACTCCGCTCCGTTTCGGCTGAAGGTACTTTTGGTACCAACATTATCCAGATCGACATCTAGCACGGCCAGTGCCTCTAGCAGGATTTCCCAAGTAACATTAGTAGCTGAACAATAGTTTATTAAATTGAAATGAGCTTAAGAGTGATTTATTAGGCTCTTATTCAACAAAAATGTTTGTTGGGTTGACCTCGCTGGTTCGTGATACGGCTTCCCCATTCCACGGCCACCGCTCGGTCGACCAACTCGGAGGCGCATAGCAGCTACAGAAGAGGACCCCGTTTGCCTTGGCGATCACGAAGCCCTCGTAGGTAGTAGACACCAACCCCTGGACGGGGTATTTACCAGGGGGGGTATACACAACGAGGTTCGCCTACCGTTCATGTTTTGTGGGTGTATTCGTTTGGCTCACAACGCTGCTAGGCATCCAGCTGTTTGAGTGTTGAAATGCATCAGCATTTGCTGTCTGACATGGCCCGCGTTTCGACCTGTGCTGTTTGGGTCGGCCCGCGTGAGAGATGATGCTGTTTGCTGTACACCCACCCTGGTATTTACCCGTCGTTCATATCACCGCCATTTTTCCGGATCCATCCACGACCCAGTTGCCGTTGCCGGCGGGTACTCGGTATGGGTCCGATATGATGGCGATGTCCGTCCCCCACTCAGCAACTGACTGATACAGCATGAGTACCTGCCGGACTTTTTCATTGCTGAACGGCAGCGGTGGGCACCTGAATCTCGCACTGTTGCCGCAGTGCCGTGACGAGCTCTTCTGCGTTGGTGATCTCGTCAAGGTTCATCACCTTCAGAGTCACTGACTGCGTCAGAGCCCTCACCTCGACACCCTCGCCTCGACACCCTCGCCAAGGACCTCTTCCGCCAAACTTTTGTAGGCGGCGCCCTTGCGCTCCTTGTCGCACTTAAGCCCGATGATCATTTCACCTGTACGAGTGCGTCTGACACTGCGTACGTCGGCTCCTAGATCTGCGAGCTTCGCGTCACTGCGCATCGCCTCCAGGACTTCCGAGTACTTGGACTCTTCCGTCTTGATGATGATCGCATCACCCTTTTCGCGCTTGGCACCTACCCTCCTACCTTTCTTAGGCTTGGTATCCCTGCGCTCCTGCACTTCCTGCTTCTTTTTCTTCTGTTTTCCCTCTATGGTTGTCCAGGGGGCGTCCCCCCCTGATCCGCCCTAACCTGTGGTGATTGAGGACCTCTCAAAGGTCGCAACCCTCTGTTCCCATCACTCCGTGAGGGGCCAGCCTTTTCGCGCCCACCCTTCTCGGCTTTCCGGGACGCCTGGCTGGGGTCCGATTTTCCGGCACTTCTGCCGACTTTCGGGGTTAATATCCGCCTGGCCTTGCGAGCGCCGCTGGGTAGCTCCTCTCCTGACGGCTGCCTCGCACGCTTCTGCGATTGCTTGTTGTAAGCATTCGCTTCCGCACTTTTGGGGCTACCCGCGAAAACGAAGGGCTCCGTCTGGGTAGACTTCGGCACCTTCAATTCCACGGGTTCTGCCGCTGCCACAGTCGCCATGGGTTCAGCATGGTTCTGCTTGGCCGCCAACATCGACTTACGAAGTCTGAACAGGGTTGCTGATGTTAGACTTCGAGGACGCAAAGTCAATGATGGAGTCGAGCTGCTGTGCAGCCACTTATCCATAACCTCACCCGATGCGTTAGCCGGGGATGAAATATGGTTTCCAGCACTGGCACTACGTGCACTGCTGCCTCCTCCTGCTTGCACTCTCCTCAACGGAGACCTAGCTAACCCACTTCTTGCGAAGGGGTTCGCTTCCCTACTACTGCTACTACCTACCACTACTATTTTGATTTTGGTTTGAAATTGTACTCATTTTTGGATCCCACGAGTAGCACGGGAAAAGAGGTCCACCACGCCAGAGCCCTGCATTAACGCGGTAAGGGACAAAATACTGTGAGGGGTGCCCAGGTGCCCCACAGGCTCCGTTAATGGCCGAACATCTTTTTCACCCCTTCGACCATTCATTCCTCCGCACGGTTTTTCGCTTCACACCTTGAATTGGGGTTACCCTGTTTGGTGGACTCTTACCACCGAATCTTCTATTCTATAAGCCGTAAACTACACAGCAGTGTTGGCAGAGTTAGCGGTTCGAGTCTGTTGGTTCGGTGTTTGCGGCTTGGATTGTGGCTGTCTTGATTGTTGGTGCAGTGTGTGATGCTTCTGATTGCACTGTCGACACACCTCTTTCTCGCAGATTCTGGCGAAATGACCAGGATAAAAAGTATTCCGGCAGAGCTTGTTCCTATATGCAGCCTCAATCCTCTTTGGAACACTCATCGCACTTCGGAGCGAACTTGAATGAAGTATGGCACACTGCTGGACGAAACTGTCGCTATTGCACGGAACTTGTAGCAATCGATTTTAGGACAGAGCAATGATCTTTCAAAAAATCCAATCAAGTGGAATACTTCGCAACGTCCTTGCTGTTATAGTGAGTCTCCCCCCAGTGGCGTAGGGTTGCCATGTCCAATCTGGAACACATTGAGCCCCTCGTAGCTTTCCTTCTCAAGCGCTTCCACGGTGAAAAGTGCGTTGAGATGCGCTTTGACGATCAACTTCTTATTCTCGTAGCGACTTTCCAACGCCTTACATGCCACCGTGTTTCCGGTAAACGACGGCAGCTTTATTTCACCTTCACAAACTGAGTCATCGGTTGCTTGAAGCGTGGAATGTCTTGAAGCGCTGGTCCCTAGCGAATTAAGGCCATCAGCTCTGCTTTCAGCGCGTAATAGCTGTCTTGGAAGTCATAACGTCCTCTTGCATTAGAGTTTCCTCGCCGCCATAGCCATCCTCCAAAGCGTCCTCTAAAAGCAGCTTGATCTTCATTCGTACTTCTACGAATTGGCCAAAAATCTTCTCCAGTGCCTCCAAGTGACCGTTCACCTGTCGTACATCACGCTTCACGTCGAAAAATGCTAATGTTGTATCAGTTTTAAAAGCGGAAAAAAAATTCTGCAGAATCTTACAGCTACAGTCAGTGACATAAGTTAGTAACCAAATGCTGTTTTTCCATACAAAATGCCCAAGTTTGGGGTGCTGTATCTCAGCTTCTGGTAGTCCGAATTGGCTGAAATTTTAATGACGAACTATAAATAACTTGAAATTTTGCCTGTAAGGGAATTATTACTTTGCAGTCATTGTACATAGAGTTTCAGAGGGTTGTTCAAAGACAACAGTAAGTAACCGAGAGACTTTTTAATTTAATTCGAAAACGGTAAGTCGTGGAAAGTTGGTGTGTTCTGCAAATTTGTGTGACTTCTGAAATTGAACAACTTTGTGCAACAGACCAATAACCCACAGCTTACCGTTTTCGAATTAAATTAAAAAGTCTCTTGGTCACTTACTTTTGTCCTTGAACAACCCTCTGAAACTCTATGTAAAATGACTGCAAAGTAATAATTCCTTTACAGGCAAAATTTCAAGTTATTTGTAGTTCGTCATCAAAATTTCAGCCAATTTGGACTACCAGAAGCTGAGATACAGCACCCCAAACTTGGGCATTTTGTATGGAAAAACAGCATTTGGTTACTAACTTATGTCACTGACTGTATCGTCCAAACAAAAAGCTTCCCTCCATCAGTTAACCTTTTGAAAAGGACATTTTGTATAGAATGATGGTCCATATCAACGAAAATTCAATTTTTGTCGATGAATAGTTTGGACCCCGACATGGACGTTCGACCACTCATCAACTTTTAAGTGTAATAAATTTAATTCGTTCCAACGAATTTGAAGGCTACTCTACTAGTTTTGCTCATCTAGACATAGAAAAAGCATTCGACAGTGTTTGGCATGAAAGCTTGATCGTAAAATTTAATAACTTTAATTTTCCAACATACATTGTTAGAATAATGCAAAGTTAACAGTCAAATCGTACACTTCAGTTTAATAATTATAACTCCAAGTCTCAGTGTTCTTCAAGACTTTAAGATTGCAAAAGAGTTTGGATATTTTTTTTCATACTTGCAAAAATTGAAGATTTCTCCTAGTGCTTCCGAAACGCAACTAATAATTTCCCCACATCAACCAAATGCTTGTTTATTGTTGTAAATTTTAAAAACGAAGGATTCACAAAAAATAAATATTTTTATAAAAATATAAGTTTACTGCTCGGGTTTCCATGTAATGTAGATTGTAGATACATGGTGCAATTTTACACCCTCGCACACATCTCGGGGTTCGATCAGAATTGAAACCCTTCTGCCCGAACTCATCGTCATCGAATTGCATCGATTTTGGGTTGAAGTAAAAATGGCAGAGCGAAACGTGTGTTTTGAGTGCGTCATAAATCATTGTCGGAATCGTTCGCTGAAATAGACCCCTCGCAACGTTGATTGCGCTCGACGCCTACTACGATTTGGAAAATTATTTTTATTTGCAAATATGATTTCCAGAGCATCGTCATGAAATTGGTATTGTTCGGCAGGATGTTTTACAAACCAATGTGTGATGCTTCTCTAGTTCGCTGGAAGGGTGTAACTTTTAATAAAGTCACTGCTGATGGTTGGATATTTGCATTCGGATAACGAGGACCAAATGGAATGGACTCAACGGAAAAGTAATTTGATTATGCTGCAGGATCCAAACGGTCACGTTAAATGACGATGAAATTTGAGTTTGTGATTTATTTCGCATACGCAGCTAAATTACCAACAAGATTTTGAGGAATTATCAAAATAGTGCAGTTGCATGCTACCGATGGGAATCAAGTTCTTTATGTTTGATTCGAAGTGGCCATATTGTATGGGAAATTTATTCCATATCCGCTTTGCGGAAACAAACCACTACACGCTGTGGTCCTATTCCTTCAGCTTTTCTGCAGCAAAGTTTACACGGTTCACCTTCGGAACGGACAAACGGACTTGATCTCTCGACAAAGAAGGTGCCCTCTCTTGGATACTGTCACGGGATTCGCCTGAAAATTAGAGTAAGTGGGGGCAAAAGTTCGACCTTAGTGGAATCATCAACATTTCAAGAAAAACTTTTACAGCTGAAAAGAAATAAATACCTACCACACATTGAAACTTTAATCGATTAGCTCCAATTAGCTGAACACACTTATGTCAGGATATATATGCATTTTAGTTACAGTGAATCCTCCATGATTCGATGTTCCATAACTCGATATCCACTCATGGAGCAATACTGAAATTTCATGGTTACTAAAATTACAAATAGCCCTAATTCTTCCAAATATCAATCCATTTCTATATATTTTCAAGTGAAAGTGTCTAACTTGAATAGCATTAGAACCATGATTTGAACCTTATGAAACTTTTGCCCCACTTTTCTCTATATGGAAAAGCACATTCGATGTGTTGAGCTCAAGGCAAAGGATGGAAGAAGTAAATATCTACACACATGAATCAACTTCTTCATTTATCCTGGCAACAACTTTCGTGCTCTCATCTCACTCATCCCACTCACCGAATGAGAGACTAAATCTTGTGCAGCACTGAAACAGTGGCGGAAATAGTAGCAGGCGATGACTGCCTTCTGGGATGGCGACGCTGTCAACCCTTTCTACTGGTTGTTAGGTTGCTACCATCCATGGTGGAAGAGCAGGCGTAAGGATCGTAGCAAACTTTGCCATTTATCTATCCGAGAAGGAGCGAGAAAGTGCTTGGCGAAAGTTGGCGAGATTTTCCGATTGTGGTTGGGCGCGTTCGAGAAGGAGGAGAACATATTTATATAATTTTAAGATGAAATTAATTCACAACGCATTTGTAGCTGTTGCTGTTACTGTCGAGATGCGGGCGGATTGGGCTAAGTCGGGGGGTTTGAACCACTGGGAACAGAGTGTTAATACTTGCCACTCACTTTGTTGTTGCTGGTACAAGTTTTTCCCACTCTTACTGTGAATGTTGGAATAGGGACAGGGCTCTCGCAGATCTCTATAGTAACTATGAGATTGTGTCTATCTATGAGATAAGAGAGTACAAAAATCCAAGGACTTGAAACAATTATTCACAGATTCCAGTTCATTTATAATAACAGGAAGCTTGTAGGGAAACAGCGATAAGTAAAGCTAATTAATTTGCCAGCTTTGCTGAAAAATTAGAAATTGCTGAATTTTTTTTTCTTCTCCTATTATAGGCATAACTGTTCCATATGGAAAAAGTAGGCATTGAGAAAATTACGTTTAAAGATTGAAGTTTGTCGTCTAATACAAATTTTCATAATTTTCTAGTACATTTCCGTATGTCATATTAATTAGCATAACCACATAGATTACTCATTTAGCTACTATTGATAATAAAAAAATATAAACTTGAACATTATTCATGTTTTGCAGTTGCTATTGAGGAAAAAGTTCATATAGAGACTGTTATGCCTTTATTTTTCAATATGGGACTACACCAACTTCATATTTTTTCACAACATTTTCAAACAAAGTGTATTAATTTTCGCATGCATTTTAAAGAATATATTGAAACATGAACGTTGCGATGAAAAAAGGAGTCGGTCCAAAAATCTATATGGGACAGTTATGCTTTTATGGGCAGTATAGATAACTAAAACATTTCACTGTATAAATCTAAAAATCTGACAGAGCCTAAATTTGTACATAGTCAAATTTATCTCCTAGGATAACTTTTATATAAAATATTGTTTATTTATTTGGGGCGATACTTTCAAGGTAAAGAAAACTGTTCTACTTTTATGGAAACCCTTTTTTATTGCATTTTCACAACACATTTTCGTTAATTAACTATTGCAAGCTGCACAATGAATCATTACACAAAAATTTTCAGAATTTTATAAACAACGAAGATCGCATCTTAATATGATATCTGACATCCTCGTGTGGCCTTTAGCGAAGTTGCAAATTTGGATAAATGTAGGACTCGTGATGTAAAATTATTATTCTGAAAGTTGTTGCGTAAACTACTAACGTCAACTCTGCCTTACTCTGCCTATTTTGTATCTCGATATCGAATGAGAGAACAATTTTAAAAATTGGTTCTCATGGCTACTTTGATGGTCCTTTGGATCGCAGTCACACTGTTTTTTTTTTAATTTTTCAGAAGTATTATTCAAAATATTCATTTCTTATATCTGTGTTCTGTGTTATAAAACACTATGATCCTAATTTGGTAAAACTAAAAAAAAAATTTATTAACATTTTGTTGACAACATATTACATTTCATTTGCCGTAGCAGTTCAGAATTTTTACAGGTGAGTTGATTGATGCTTATAAGAGTTTTCAATTAACTTAACCTAGGTCAACCTAGATATAAAGCGCCTTTATCGTGGCAATGTACGATCGCAACGATTTTTGTCTGAAATTTTTAATAATTTTGTTCGACATTTGTTCAAATGTTTCCACATTGGATGTTCTATGTAACTCATTAGTACTATACCAGGGAGGAAGCTTCAGAATCATTTTAAAAATTTTATTCTGAATCCTCTGCAGAGCTTTCTTCCTAGTATTACAACAGCTAGTCCATATTGGTACAGCATACAACATGGCTGGCCTGAAAATTTGTTTGAATGTCAAAAGCTTGTTCTTAAGACAAAGTTTTGATTATCTATTAATAAGGGGATAGAGACATTTAACATACTTGTTACATTTCGCTTGAATGCCCTCAATGTGATTTTTGAAAATTAAATTCTTATATATCATAAGCCCTAGATACTTAACTTCATCTGACCAATTTATTGGAACACCTCTCAACGTGACAACATGTCTACTTGAAGATTTCAAATAATGACTTTTTGGTTCATGTGGAAATATTATAAGTTAAATTTTGATGCATTAGGAAAAATCTTCAATTTTTGCAGGTATGAAGAAAATATATCCAAACTTTTTTTCAATCTACTACACTGCCCATAACTGCAAAACAGTCACATTCGACATTTTTGACAAAATGGAGTTAATACCATGGAGAGTCATCAACGCTGGGCAGTGCTTCGGAGAGCCTAAACAAGACGTTTTGTTTTCGGGACGCCGGAAGTTTGTGTTTCGCTTTCGCGCGTTTTGCTGGGTAGTGCTTTGGAGAGCCCAAGCAAGACGGTTTGTTTTTGGGACGCCAAGTAGTTTTACGGTTCGCATTGTGTGAGTGCGAAAAGATATCCGTGTTCAGTCGAGGATGAATTACCAACTGGTGAGCTTGTTTCATGCTTATAATGACACATTTTTTCAACGCTGTCAATTTTATGTAATATTCAAACAAACTTTGTATGGTTCGTCCCTACAAGTGTCGATATTATCCCGTATAGGCCTGAGTGAGGGTAAGGATACTAAAGCCAGTACCGCTCAGCGAATACTAAACGGATTCAAATAAGTTTTTGTCAGTATACTGGCCCACATTACTAGTTTCTGGAAGTGGCCGGAGGAACTCGGAGATGCTCCTGTGGCCGGAGTTGTTGCGGTGGGTTACTGGGTCAAGTCGGGTGAAAAAAGGCGATTTTTTGGTACATGCCTAGTTAACTTTATTTATTTCCAATGGCAATCATTTTAATTTGCATAAATCATTAAGATCTGATATTCAACATTAAAAACAAATGTAGAGAAGGTATCGACCGTGATTGTTTTTAATATTATTTGTTATGGCTATATCGGTCATGCGACTCAAAGGAAAAGGGAGTCTATAGAAGATTTTTTACAAATGATGAAATGCATAGGTGGATAGGCGTCGCAAGGGAGCGACAAGATTGAAATTAATTAGGTGGTGAAAATTGAGCAAGCCATAGGGGAACCAGTAAAGCATCGAAGCGTCCTGTATGTTGCCTAGCTTCTCTACTGGAAAAGGGTTGGCTCAAAGCTTTGAGCTTTGCTACCAACACAGGCAAAATACAGGAGGCTTCAATGTGCTCATATACTGTCGGCTATCACCGAACGGTTCTATCGATCGTAACTGATATTGGGAAATCGCATCGCAATCAGAGATTGTTTGTCTCTATCATGTGTGCTCTTCCCGCCAGTCACCACATGATCCAGTTAGAACTGCTTTTTTCTTATAAGCCAAATTTTACATATGTAGAGAAGGTATCGACCGTGATTGTTTTTAATATTATTTGTTATGGCTATATCGGTCATGCGACTCAAAGGAAAAGGGAGTCTATAGAAGATTTTTGTTGGTAGCAAAGCTCAAAGCTTTGAGCCAACCCTTTTCCAGTAGAGAAGCTAGGCAAAATACAGGACGCTTCGATGCTTTACTGGTTCCCCTATGGCTTGCTCAATTTTCACCACCTAATTAATTTCAATCTTGTCGCTCCCCTGCGACGCCTATCCACCTATGCATTTCATCATTTGTAAAAAATCTGCTATAGACTCCCTTTTCCTTTGAGTCGCATGACCGATATAGCCATAACAAATAATATTAAAAACAAATTGTTTTGCACCGTTTAGAGTATACCAGATGCGGCCTCTTGGACTTGATGCCCTGAAGAACCGGCTTTAGATTAGTTAGGTACTAAACCGTTTCAAATCTCTAAAAGTATAGATCGAACATAAAAGTTCACTAAAATGTATTCCCATAAGCTTGACACAGATGTTAAGATACAAATTGTGCACTTTATCATTAATTTGATGCATCCCGGAGATCTGAAAATGGTCATTTTTAGGATCAATCAAATGCTGTTGACATAATTATTCAATTTAATCGATTATCACAAGGTTTACGCTGATGCGTTCTTCCTAAAACTCCTTGATATAGTGGCCATATTATAGCCGATTCTGGAAATTATCTGTGACTTGAAATTTGCCTACCTCCAGGGGCACAGAAGCACAGAACTCTTGTCATCCGACCTGACCCAGTGATGCACCGCAGTAGCTCCGGCCACATGGGCATTCCCGATATCCTTTTACCACTTTTAGAAACTGAATATGTGTACGAGTATACTGACAAAAAATCATTGAAATCCGTTGGGTATTCGCTGAGCGGTGAGAGTTTTAGTGATTTATCTTTCACTCAGGCCTATACGGGTTATGCTTGTTTTATATAATTTCTTAATACATATATTTTCTCTCTTCAACATTAATAAAAACACCTTTTGAATGGTTCGACATTATGGATGTTGACGTATATTCTAAAACTCCTATCAAAAACTTCTCATCTCGAGACAAAAGTGTACAGCATTACTCTTCTGTAATTTTCAAACAAACTATGTATGGTTCGTCACTACAAGTGTCGGCATCATTCCTGTTTCGTATTATTTAAAATATATATATATTTTTTCTCTTTTCGCCATTTTTAAAAACATCTTTTAAATGGTTCGACATAATGGATGTTGACGTATTTTTAAATCTTTTACCAAAAACTTCTCGAGACAAAATGCAAAACTAGCTTAAATTTTAAGACCAATGGTGTCTCCCAGATCTATTCCTCCCTCACTAATAAACACCCTTCCCGTGGTGATTGTGGAGATGCAGAGGTATTCTCGGTCTCTAAAAGCAACAATCATTACACCCTAACATTCCTTCCCCATCCCAACTGACTGTAAGGACTTGGCCGGCGCCGTTATTGATCAATAATATTAGATCTGCTAAAATTGTACTTCGAGAATAAGCGGAAACTCCCATCCCTTATTCATTTGGATCGTAGTGCAATTCTTACCAGGTCCGATCAATCACGGAGTAGCAACCATTGACATGTACAGTCAGTCTATGCTATGCTTAATACCATGGAGAGTCATCAAATGATAAATACTTTCGATCAACTAACTGAAATCTGTGAGATTGTTCAAGAAAATTCGAAAAAAATACCAAGTTGTTTTGTCACATTAGTAATTATAACCTAGGATGCGGCTTATTTTTCAAAAGTTCTCAAAACCAAAAATTCGTATGCTCTACTGAATTCAAATCACATTAAAAGAGAAACCTCAAAAACTGAGCCAAAAATATTTACATTTAGAGGTGGCGCAAGCGTCTTGTAGGTGAATTTTGAAGTTATAAATAATTACCTTCAGTGAAGTAAACATAACTTTGTTATTTTCCAACCAATTTCAAATCTTTTAGCATCATTATCTTCAAAATTAAATTTATGAAAACTTTGTAGAACATCAAAGTTGTCTAAAATCAAAACTAGTCATAGTTTAAAATACTTTTATACAAATTTTTACTCATTTCACTAAAAATTTCAAATTAGTTGGACCATAACTTCTTGAATACTCAATCGATTCCGAATCTTTTTACATGTTTTTGAAGCGAACTTAGTTGTTCTCAAACTGTTCATATAACACATTTTTCTAAAAAATGGTTTTGCTTAAGTTTTTCACCAAAAACTATCCAAAAACATGATTTTTTAATGAAAAAATCAAATTTCTTTTGATTTTTTAAGTTTTTTTGCCAGAAATTGCATTTTTTCTATAAAACTTTAATTTAGAAAGCATCTTTCCTTTATTACGAGTTGAATAGAGCATATAGTTTTCAACATATGAAAACATAGTTTTGTTTCAAAATTATTTGAAAATTGTTGCAAAGTCCTTCTCAAAGGTTTAACAAATGAGAAAAACCAGTTTCAGCTTTAGAGATAATATTTAACTGGCAAAAATTTGGAAAAACTCAAGATCAAGACATTTCTTTAGTGAAATGTGTTGTATGAACAGTTTGAAAACAATTAAAATAGCTTCAAAAGCATGTAAAAAGATTTGGAATTGGTTGAGTAATCATGAAGTTATGGTCAAACAAAGTTGAAATTTTTAGCAAAATGAGGAAAAATTTGAAATAAATTACTTTTAACTAAAGCTTGTTTTGATTTTAGACAAATTTGATGTTCTACAAAGTTTTCGTAAATTTAATTTTGAAGGTATTGATGCTAAAAGTTTTAAAATCGTTTGAAAAATAACAAAGTAATGTTTACTTCACTGCAGGTTATTTTTTATATCTTGAAAATTCACCTTCAAGGCGCTTGCGCCACCCCTAAATGTTAATATTTTTGGCTCAAATTTTGAGGATTCTCTTTTCATGTGATTTGAATTCAGTAGAGCACACGAATTTTTGGTTTTGAGAACTTTTGAAAAATAAGTCGCACCCTAATGCACACTTGGTATTCCATTTACTCAATTTTGTCGAATGTTACAAATATGCAGTTATGGGCAGTACAGATGACAAGCAGGCTTTGTCCTTTGGCATCCGCAAACATAGGTTTTTGATATCCTTGAGGTATCTCAGGTAAGTCAGATGTACAAAACATGCCTTGAGGAACACCAGCTTCCACAGGAAGTCTTTCAGACTTAGAGTATGCATTCTAAATCCTGAGTAACTTGAATTTCAATTGGATTAGTGAGTCCTAAATTAAAATTGTGCCAGCTTTCAAACTGCATAGCTAGTTTTTGTGCTTTTTCGCAATAAGTAAGTAGTTATTTGTTTTCCTTTTTCAATGAGCAAAACAGTTTGGATCTCTTTTGAGTTTGGATCCAGGTTTCAAATCAGTTTCAGTAATAATTGCTATATGTATGTAATTACCTAAAATAAAATAAAGCAACTCGTCCTCTTTACCATTCAGAGAACGAGCATTTCATTTCAAAATATTAAAAAAAAAATTAAATATAACAATTTTAGAAGTAAGTTTACACTAACCTGAACTGCTTCAGTCATAGTGATAGTTTTGAACATTGTATTCGATTCAATTGTTCAGTTAAAAAATCTAAATCAGAGGGAGACATGTTGCTAGAAAAAGGTTCAATTTCTGATGATTTTCTTTTGGGATATACCCTTGGGTAAATCCATTCAAAAACTCTATAGAGATCCTTCTTCTATCCCAATGCGGTAGACAAATATCACCTATGTAACCTCTTGGCAAATTAGACAAAAATGTAAAAATATTATTCGAAACAGTGGCCTGACGGTAAAAGATGAGGTTAACACCAAAATTATTGAGCCTAAAATATGTTCTGTCAAAATTCGAGCTCAACAATTGTTTGCGGGTATCTCAGAGCAACATTGAGTAAAAGTCATAGAATCTACTCTGCCCATAACTGCATAACAGTCACATTCGACATTTTTAACAAATTGGAGTTTATACCATGGAAACTCATCAAATGATAAATACTTTTGACCAACTTACTGAAATCTTTGAGATTGTTCTAGAAAATTCGAAAAAAAAATACCAAGTTGTTTTGTCACATTGGTAATTATAACCGCATAACAGTCACATTGAGATTATAAATGAAACTCATAATGTAATAGCAACGGAATCTAGTTGACATGCGCAAAAGCTTTCACAAAAGGCAGCAAAATATGGCCGATACAGCGAAAAAGCGGAGAATCAGGAACGCTAACAAAAATTGTAAAAAGAACAACATCATCAACAACAACAACGTGAACATTAATCACCATTGCCATAATAATGTCCCATCAAAAATTTATCACAAAGTAAGCAAACAACAGAATTACAATAACGGAAATTTCGCCTTCAACAATAGCCAGGAAAGGAGTCATCAACTTCCTCCTGACAGAGAGCTTCTTGCGGCTGCGAAACGTCAATTCTCTAGACCGCCAACAAATTATCGACCAGCCATGCAGTTTGAAAAAGGAGAAGTTTTAAACCCATATCCGGCGAGGGAGGCGCCCCGGCAGTCCGTTGCAGTACCACCCCCCAACTGGACGACCGAAAAATCTTCAACTGGTGGATCTTGTGAAGCATGCCCGCATTCGTGTTTTCTACGGAATTGACGGACCCCTCAGAGGCAGAAAATAATTCAATGCAACCCGGTGAAGCTAATCAGCACTTGGTAACAAATAATAATGACAATTCACCATATGGTTTAACAGACTTAAATAACGAACTACCAATAATTTCTTCTGAAACACAACCAACTGAAATTTTAATCTATTGTCAGAACTTTGATCGCATGAAAAGTGCTTTTACAATTAATGAAATTCATAAAAGTATATTAAGTTCATCGTACTCAATCATTTTGGGAACAGAAACAAGTTGGAATGATGATGTGAAAAGTGAAGAAATTTTTGGTAGCAATTACAACGTATTTCGCAATGATCGTGACTTACTTTTGACACAAAGAAGATCGGACGGAGGAGTCGTCGTTGCAATATCATCAAATTTCAGTTCTAAAATCATTGTTTCACCTAACTTTAAAGAATTTGAGCATGTGTGGGTTAAATCAAATATTGGTAATGAAACTCATATTTTTGTATCAGTTTACTTTCCCCCAGATCAGGCTTGTAAGTCAACATACGAGAGTTTTTTCCTGATAGCAGAAGATATCATAAATCAACTTCCTCCCGAAAACAATTTCACCATTATGGAAAAATGAAGCGTTTCACACGGCAATAGAATATTCTATGTTTATGCATATTCATCATACTCATCACGAATATGTGTATGAGAATGTTTTCGATTATAGTAGAGCCAATTATACTATTAGACTTATTAGACTGAAATTAGATAACGCAGATTGGCAATCTGTTTTGAGAAATCAAAATAATATTGAATGTGCAATAGAAATCTTTTACAATTTATTATGGGAAACCATTAGGGAGGAAGTACCTGTTAAGAAGAGACGAAGGAATCACAACTCAAAAAATCCAATTTGCAAATCATAAATTTGAAAAATCGAAAACAAAAAGCTCACAAAGTTTACAGAATATATAAAAAAACAGACGATTTAGAAAAATATTTGGTTATTTGCGATCAACTCAATTTAGCCACTTCTACAGCACTTACCGAATACAACATAAAAACTGAAAATGAAATAAAGTCATGTCCAAAGAATTTTTTCAATTACGTTAAAACTAAACTCAAATCGTGCAATTTTACATCAACAATGACTTTGGATGAAAAAGTAGGAAATAATTCTGAAGATATTTGCAATCTTTTCGAAAAAAAATTTCAAGAAAATTATTCAACATTTTCAGAAAACGATCGAGATTATTCTTACTTTTCACATTTTGCTATTGGCGTTAATTCTATAAATGTGCTGGACATTTTGTTTGGTCTTAAAAATTTGGACGCCACTAAAGGATCAGGGCCAGATGAAATTCCACCCGGATTCATAAAAAAACTTAGCAACTGAACTCACAACTCCATTATTTTGGTTATTCAATATGTCTCTTCAAACTGGCCAATTTCCAAAGGTATGGAAAAAATCATTCCTCATACCAATATATAAATCAGGTAAGAAATCGGACATTCGAAATTATCGCGGTATTGCTATTATGTCATGTATTCCAAAACTTTTCGAGTCAATTGTAAACAAAAATATGTTTGCCCAAATAAAAACTCGTACAACAAACGCTCAACACGGCTTTTTCAAAGGTCGTAGGACCACTACGAACCTTCTGGAATTTGTAAGTTACTCACTGAGAGCAATGGATAAAGGTTACTTCGTAGAAGCTCTTTACACTGACTTTAGTAAAGCATTTGATAAACTGGACATTCCAATGTTGACTTTCAAGCTTGAAAAAATGGGAATCGAAATGAGTCTCCTTACGTGGATCAAGTCCTATTTAAACGACCGTCAGCAAATAGTAAAATTCAATGGGAAAAGATCAAATCCAATACATGTTACATCTGGAGTACCCCAAGGCTCACACTTAGGCCCTCTTCTTTTTATTTTATATGTTAATGACGTTTCTTATATTCTAAACAAACTGAGGGTCCTTATATATGCTGACGACATAAAGACACAGCTGTTTTTAGAAATAAAGTATGATGACGATCATAATGTTTTTAAGAATGAGATACAAATTTTCTACACGTGGTGCTGCAAAAGTTTATTGGAATTGAATATAAAAAAATGTAACCTCATAAGTTATAGCAGAAAACGAACCACACCAAATATGTCTATTGTTTTAGGAAACGGACATGTAAAAAAATGTGATAAAATAAGAGACTTAGGAGTTATCTTAGACTCAAAACTATTATTTATAGATCACTATAATGCAATAATTCATAGAGCAGGAAATATGCTCAATTTCATAAAACGATTTGGTCATCACTTTCGTGATCTTTACACATTAAAAATACTTTATGTTGCGTATGTAAGATCAATATTAGAATATTGTAGTATTGTTTGGTCACCTTACACTAAAAAAACATGAAGAACGTATAGAATCGATACAAAAGCAGTTTTTATTATACGCACTACGTAATTTAGGCTGGTCAGTACTTCCTCTACCATCATATGAATCACGATGAATGCTTATCAATATGAAATCACTGAAGGTGCGTCGTGATTATGCTATGGTTTCTTTTGTTAACGATATTGTTTCACAACGCATTGATTCTACTGATATACTTTCAAAACTGAATTTTTATACTCCTACTCGTCACTTGCGCTATCGTTACTTGTTCACAGAAGGTCATGATCGCACGAACTACGCTAAATTTAGTCCGTTGAAATAGATGATGACTATATATAATCAACATTAAGAAATGATTGATGTTAACATGTCTCGAACAAAACTGAAAAAATACTTTTTTGATATACAAAACAATAGTAACTGAGGAATGTATTATGAATCGAGTATACTCAACAAATTTATAGTTTATAAACACATAGATGATAAGAACACAATGTAATTTAGAATGGTCTACAAAATGTTTGACGTCAAATTAATAAATAAATAAAATAAATAAATAAATTTCCATCAGAAATATTTTCTGACTATTCACCTAGTATGTGATATGAGTTGTACGAAATATCAGCCTCAAATAAGCACTTTTGAGTTCCTGGTAATTTTTAGAAATTTTAGTTTTCTCCCATACTGCCATGAAATGCACACTTGGTATTCCATTTACTCAATGCCTACTTTTGTCGAATGTTACAAATATGCAGTTATGGGCTAACTAGTGTAATCAGAGATATCCCGGCGGTTTATGAATAAGGATCATAATCATGCAAATTCAATCAAACATAACCTATCAAGTATAATGGCCAAATAGTATTATTAACGTTCTGAACCGGACTTTGAATCAATAAAAGTAATCAGTTATGACTTGAATATAAATGAAAAAAGTTTATACTCAGAACAGGACTTCAGATCTAGAACGGTAACAGGTGATCTCTCGATGATTATTAAATAAGGTTCATACTCAAGCAGGCTCAAATAAACATAACATACCAAGTTTTTGTTCAAACGGTTGCTTATGATTATTCAAAAACAACTAATTAAAAGAAATCTACTAAATTGTGTACACACTGAATTTCGAGAGCCAAAATTCTTATTTACGTACCCAAATTCCATTTACGCAATGATTCCGTTTAAGTAACCCGATCCATGACGATGATGGGATGGAGTTGGTCAATGCTACCGCCATGAGATGATGTGGACTCTAAAAAAGCTGTTTCCGCCCGGGTTCGAACCGGGGACCTTCTGCGTGTGAAGCAGACGTGATAACCACTACACTACGGAAACTGTGTTCTTCTTTAATGGTGCAGGAGCTTTAGCTCAACAAATACAAAGCATTTGCTTTATCAAATTTGATTATCTAGCAAACGTAATACCAAGCTACTGTTAGCACTCAATAGAGTTGTCGCGCCACTTTTGTCATATTAACATGTCGAATAAAAAATCCTTCACTGCTATACACAGCTAGCAGTGAGCAACAAATACCGTTTCCCTTGCTTCGAAGCTACACACAGCTGGTAGTCTACACATAGTCAGGGATTGAATCCTGAGAAAATTGAGAGAATCGCTCACGTATCGCTCTCTGTAACTATCATAACATGCTGCACATTATGAGAGACTGTTTATCGTATACTGCTACAAGTTTGATCAGATTGGGGGGATACTAGTGCATGATAAAACCCCTCTAATCATGCTCCAAGCCTGGGGGACACTGTTGTTATTGGAAGTTCGTGGATTGTTTATCGTGCCAGTAAAGAAAAACACCTATCCCCAACGGTAAACAAGCGAGAAAAATGGATTTTATCATCGCTCTCTCGTTGGGGCTCTCGCTCGCTGCTTCCATTTATCAGACTTGTTACACCTTGCGATACAATGACGATCGTGGACCGCAACAGATGGGATGTTTTTCTTTGCTTGCTTTGATCGTGCTTCATTCTCAAATGAGAGCGAATTCTGCAACGCCTGCACATAGTAAAACACAACCTCCTCTCGGATGTATTAGTTTCACAGGTTTCACTCATTTCAGTCGTCGCATGGGGATATCCCATACACTACCGATTCGGCATCGACAAAGGTGCCCAAGCGGTAGGTAGACAACTTACTTACTTATATCTGTTTTACATGTGACTGACTGGAGGCCGTCTCTGGGCAATTATCTATTGAAGCATGTCGCTTTTTGTTGCATTATTTATTTGACCTTGTCTGGACTTCTTGCTGGTGTGAACCATGCGTCTGTTGCCACTTCCAAGTAATTGCATTCTGATTCGGACCAGCTCTGGTTGTGGTTGGACAGAACAAGTTGGTACCATTTCAGGACTTATGGCTAAGAAAACATGAATCATTATGATGGTTTCCCGAATGCCATGACTCCTTTTCCTCTCCTATATGTAGCTTGATTGACACGTTGATGTTAACACATGTTTCATTCTGTAATGTGGTTCAGCAAGATTGTTAATTGCCAGAAGGGAGATGTATTAATTGAATTACAATTTTTTATCAGGGCAAGGTTGCTACAAACAATATAAGGCTAGCACAATGGCCGCCTTCAGTTTTTCGCTTATTAATCAAAGTATAAAGCTTTAAAGTGTTTTTACAAAAATCTACACGCTTTACTCAAAAATGAATTGGAAATGTTTGCGAATAATCCTGGCCTGTTTGAGTAAAATTCTTACAAAAATCTTCATGGGATCATCCTTCAGATCAGCCTTCACTCATAGGAATTCATTGATAACTTGAAAGCGTAGTAGGAACCAACACATGGTCCAGCTTAATTGTATAAGCCCATATGAACTTAAACCAAATGCATTTATCTTTAAGTGATTGCCATTGGCGTAGGAACAGGGGGGGGCAGGGGGGCCTGGCCCTCTCCAGAATCATCCAGGCCCCCCACAGAATTTTTGATGATAATAAAAAAACACAACAAATTAACACGTAGAAGAATCTTCTGAATCAAGGTAACTACTGAAGAGATTTTTGTCAATAACAAGAGTCATGGTTATTGACAAAAATCTCTTCTAGTAGTTACGTTTTCTTATGTTGAACAACTGAAGTGAGGAAACCTCGCTTGTCTCACATAGCAGCAGCGTGGTGGTTCTGGCTTCGGTGAATCGCGCAACAACCGATAGCTTAACCGTTGCTGTCGATCGAATGGTTACTGTTAGAACTAACTTTTTGTTGTATGCGATAAGCGCAATTTTCGACAATAAAAGCGTCAATATCCTGGAAATTCGATTCCCAAAATTCGTTCCAAATCCTATCAATACTGTTTCAGCATAAAGCAGCATGTTCCCTGCATTCTGATTTATTATGTTTTTGGAAGATACCCTGCTCGAGGTGTCCGGTAATGAGAATTCACTAAAGAAATCCATACATTAACTCCAACTCGTATAGTGTCCGAAAAAAATAATTGATAAATATAGACAGAATTTCTAAAGGAATTTCTAAGACAATACATAGCGACAATTCTTGTTGAAAATTAAGACATAACTTTAATGGAATTTTGGCGTATCCACGTTTTCTTTAGATGATGTGAAAAGATGTAACACAATTATCGCTTAAACTATGTTTTTCCAAGAAAACTTATTACTTCATAAATTTTAAGTTGACTCATTTCCAACAAATTTGTAGATTTTTTTAAATAACTTCGATATTCTTTACAGAATTTTAGTATAATCAAATCCCTCAAGGAATATTGAAGGGTGGCTTCAGAACTTTTGAAAATGTCTGGTAAGCAAGTCAAATAATATTATGGGACTTGTTTATATTTTCATAGTGAATTCCTCCTTGTTGACATTCATTCCTTGCCGAGCAGAAGAAAATAACTACTGAATACCAAATTGAGGTATTCCATACCAGATAATTTTCAATACTTACAACCTGAATGAGGTATGAATGAGCCCTGCATAAGAGGTAAAATACCTCAAATAATACCTTCTGCATATTCTACAAATGCCAAGCTGATAATTAGATCAGGTATTGTAATACCTAAATAATACTTGATGGATTTTCATATAAAAGCAGTCCTCAATATCTTTCGAATACCAAAATGAAGTATCTTTGATTGTTTGAAACATTTTTTTTAAAAACCTTTATAATACCAAAACGAGGTATTGAAAACTGAACAATACCTAATTATGCTATGATACCAAAATATGGTATGCATAAGTTATTGCGAGTTATTCTTTCCTCCTCGGGCTGTTTGTCTATTTTTCATTAGCAAATTGATTTCGGAATATGTTCCCGGATTAACCTAAAAAATGTTACTAAATCTTTCACAAGTTCAGTTTTTTCTCGCAATTCCTCAAAAAGTTGATTCTGTCAAATCTAATACTGAGATATTTTGCTGATTGTTCTACTAGAAATTCTTTCGCGAATCCCTTTAAATATTTTTTCCGTAAATTTTATTAAAAATTCTTCCGCAAAGTTCATAAAAGTCCTTACAAATATTTTCAAAATACATTAAAAAATGCGTCAAACATTCTTCTATGTTTTCTTTTCCGAGAAATTTCTCTTCAAATCCCCGGATTATAATAGAAATGAAAAAAATAAGTTTTTAGATGTCGCTTGCCTGCGAATTCTTCAGAGGACATTTGTTGAAAACCCCAGAAAAAGTTTTGCTTCCGTAATTGGCATAGCGGTTCAGGAATCTGTAGAGAAATATGTAGCAAAATAACTGAAAAGTAGAAGAGTTAAGAAATTTGTATTGATCTTCCTTAAAACACTTCTTTGGAAATAATGTTATCAATTATTAGCAGAATCCACTAGGGCGGAATTTCGAGATAACCGGAAATCAAGAAAGGATATTTTTCAAAATAATATCTAAAGAAGATTCTGATGCAACTTCTTGAGAAATTTATTTTATTTGTCAATTAATTAGAGAGGTTTTAACTATCCTGTAATTTACCTCTAGAAATAAGATAAATAATCATTTGACTTTCATTTTACCATGAACCGTCTATTGCTCTACCTGCTTCAACCTTTCAACCTGCTTTTGTTTCTCCTTTCTTCGCATGACCCTTTGAGGAACTTCGTACAAAAATCTGTCCATACTCCAAAAAAAATGCAATATTTTAAAGAATTTAAGAAATGGTGAAGTATAGGAGTTTTGAATTTTTATACGTACGGTTATGATCTAAAAACATACTGGCAATGTTTTCGCGTTACACTCCTACAGTATTACAGAATAAAAGACCCTTCAAAAAAGTTTGTTTTGAAATTCTGAACGTAGGTACATCAATATGTTCACCAGAGTATCATAAAACTTCGGAGCTGATACAAAATTTTATCTAAGATTTAAGCTACAAATGCTTACAGTAAAAACATCAATGATTTTCTATTGTAAGAGACGAGGAAAAAAACAAGATTTTTTGTAGTGAATCCTACAAGGACCACTTAACTTTTCTATGAGGTACATTGTCAATTCTTGAATTTTACGACAGGAATTTTGTATTTTTTTTTTTCCGAATAATGTTTATTCAAAAGATTACCAACAAAGTACTTTCAAACCTTTTTTGTATGTGTTTCTCTAGAAATCTGATATGGAGTGATTTGATGAGGAATATGTAGAGCAATCCCTAAAAATATTGTGATATTCCCGGAGTAGTTTCTGAACCAAAAAATTGAGAATGGATATTTTTTTAATTTTATTCATGGAAAAATTCTGAGATTACCATTACCTAAAAAAATAGAGTTAATTCTAGACCCTGAAAGAATATTTGATGGAATTTCTAGAGAAATTTTTAAAAGTTCAAGAATAAATTGCAAAATATTAGCAAATCTGATGAGAAATTTCTTCAAAAATTCCGAAAAGCATCGCTAGTGCGGTTTAAACAAAAAAAAATCCTTGGAAAATATTCAGATGAATCTCTGGTGAATTTTTCGGAAGAATCTTAGGGAAACTAAAAAAAAATCTGTAAAAATAATGCAGATACAAATTTGGAGAATTTCTCTGAAAAATCATGAATAAAATTTTCTCAATTGTATTTTTTTTTTACAATTGCTCATGAAATTCTTGTGAAATACTACGAGGAATCCTTAGAGCAACACCTGGAACAATCATTTGATTGTTTTGCAGGAAGTCCGAATATTTTTTACTGCGGTTTTTTTAACAATCCTGCAGAGATATTTAGGAAGAACTTCGAAAGCCAAGTAGGAAGAACTGTTGATGAACTATCTGAAGAATTCGTGGAATGAATCCTTGCTTGTTGATCTTGAAGACATTTTTAGTGAGAGTCATAGAATTTTTTGTACTGTTTTTTGATGAAATTCTCAGTTATTCCTGAACAGCCTAATCAAATTTTTAATGGACAACTGGAGGATACTTTTAACTAACAATTGGAATTTATATGTAATAAGTATGTAGAGGGCCTTCCAGGAGAATTTATTAAAAGAATTTTTAATGCATTCTCTGGAGAAATTCTTCAAGTGTTTTTTTTTATTTTTTAGCTATTTGATAGAAAAATTTTCTGGTGATCAATTAGTCTAGGAATGATTTTTTATCAAATAAATTGATGTAATACCAACTAAATAAATAAATAATAGCGAAGATTGAAATTTACAAATATCGCTGATGTTCCGTGAAATGAGACAAAATAATAAACAAATAAAATCAATATAATTTGGGAAAATCGTGGTTATTATGACCGACATTACTTCTGTGAAACAAATATTTTCTAGCCCACCCCCCCCCCCCCCCTAGGCCCTCTCCAGAAAAAAATCCTAGCTACGCCAATGGTGATTGCTAGTTACGGTTTGAACTCAAAGCTTGATAGGTTATGCCTGAGTCTACAAAAACTTGAGGCTTGTTCATAAACCTTCGAAAGATCTGAAGTTATGTTTGTAGATTCAAAAACATATACTCATAATAGTTTTTTCGATTACCGCAAACAGTAGTTCAACTGTAATTTTGCTAGGACATATTTTATTGATCCATTCATTATCTTCAGAAAGAGCACTGGTTACGCGTGTTGATCTAAGATACTATATTCGAGCAACATCAATGTCTAAGGCAAACTCAGTGACGTTTTGTAGATCAATAGCCAAAGTTTGATTGAACATCCTCCTCTGAGTATCCCTCGAGTCGTTAGTAACAAAATGATTCACAATCAAGTGTATTTCGCTAGCATAAATCACATATGTACCATACAGTCTATTTTCCCAATAAAAATCAATCATTTGCCCCTCGTCCATATCGTCGTCACTGGAAATAGATAATCAAAGTCACGTGCTCTTTCGATTAGGTTCAATTTTTCAGATGGCTCCCTCGCATCTTCAGGCTGTCTCGAGGGCGAAGTGATGCCATTAGCAATCCACCAACCAAACGCAACCGAACTCATCGAACGCGAAGGCGAAGACCAGCGGCCCATAATCCGACCCATTTATCATAGTCCTCGTTGGCCGAGTGTATGTAAGTATGAACCTTCGGCGCTCCAGAAAGCAACATTTCACAACTTACGGAAAACCACAAACCAGCCGATGACGACGACGACGACGAAAACGATGGCTGCTTTCACTTCATCGTTTTCTTCGACACCCCTATCGAACAACAAGACATACAAACGCGCTCCCTGTAGGACACTCTTACCCGAGCAGAAAAGAATAGCAAACGAATATCTCAAAATGCAAAATAACCAAAATAATACCATTATCTCATATGTATAACACATAGATGATAACAAATTTAAGTAGGTATTTCAAAAATGATTGCAAAGAAAAACACTTTTTTAGAATCATGTTTAAAGAAATGGCAATTTCTTCGACGAGTTACCAAGAATGTTGTTCAATAACTGACATATGTCTTCAAAACTATTCTAGTTTATAGGAAAAATATCAACAGAAGTATAGCATCAGACCAGCAGAATATATAAGCAACAGTCTAATCGCTGTACTAGCAAGTCAATAAGTCAAGGCATTATATCTCTCTCTGGTATGCGATCGTCATAAGTTTGATATTTCCTTCCGATCAGGCAGTAGCATGGCATGGAAGTGAGCGTAACTCAAACAGTATCATATTGGATTGACTCCTGCACCTTCACCGCCTGCCCCACGCAATCTCAAAGGAGCAACATGGGGGAAGTGTTCGCGCGTCATCTAGGCGACTACCCAACATGGACAAGGAAAGCAACCGACCAACGACGACGACGACGAAGACGACGAGAGTGCGTAATAATTATCATACCATATGGCGAAATGGATCCGCTGCCGCCGCCTGCCGGGGAAGATGTTGGTCGGACTCGGTCTTGTAAGGTGCGTCGAAAAGCCCGTTGCAGGAAAAACGATGATGGTGTATAAATCATTACACCCTCGACTACTCCAGAGGGCCCAGGCGAACGTGGAACCGAATCTAGGCAACGAAAACCGGGGGAAGGGGGAAATTTATGAGTGCCTCAAGTCAAAGTGGCAAGCGAGAGCGGATCTCCCCGAAGAAGTGAGGTGAGGTGAGGTTTTCTCGGTGCAATACGCGGTAGCAGGTACCTACATCCAGGTTTAATGGCTTTCAGGAAACTTCACGAAACAATTGGTGGAAAGTTGGCGAAGCGGTGGCTGCGCATTACTGGTGGTGGGATTGTTTAAGATGTAATAAAATATTAAATTTTATTGTGGTGCTGGTTGGTGTCTTTCGATGGTAAATTGGTCTAAGAAGTTAGGTGTAGAACATTGTCTAATATTGTAAGCCACGGAACCCGGAAATTCCGTAGAAGGGTTGTGCTTGAGTTTAATTAAATGGACTTTCATTAGCATGTGTTATAATCCATTCATGTCACGCTTACTTACGGTGGATTCAAACCACAACGGGGTTTGAGTTAGTGTTATGTTGTAACGTGATTTCGCTAAAGATGGAAAAGTTTTGTTTCATATTATGAATATAAGTTAAATTCTCAACAATCGAGTTTAAATGGTCATATTTCTTTCATTTTATTAGAATCAATTATTGATTACATCAAGTTAAATATTGACAGCTTTGGTTTCGTTTAGGGAGATTGCAAAAAATTGCAATATTTTTCTATTACCATTGGCTGGTTTCCAAGGTCGTAATTATTTTATTTATTTATTTATTCAATTATACTTGTAGAGTAAGGGATCGCCTTTATCAATATTCTATAATCGGATTTTTCGTTACTTGCCACATTCTATCCAATTCATACAAATCTATCTCGTAATATGATTTAATTACAATAGACAACAATCATAAACATGATATCTTCTTTAAACAGTTCATCTAACTTAAACTAATTAACTAATTTCCTTCATTTAGCCAGCTCATGCACTTAGCTCGGAATCTTGGCAGTAAAGAAATAGATTTAAGGCAAAGTAGGCCGTCATTGAAATGTGTACACATTATCGATGATTGTTGCTAATTTATCACACGATTTCGAATTAAAGAAAATCAGTTGGTTTTGCAGTGACACAGCTGAAAAAGTATCAGCATACTTTATGCATGTAAGCGCGTACAGTGATACTTTTTCAAGTCAATATAAACTATCAAGACTGAGTTTTATCACTTTGAAATGCAAGCTGAAAAGTCATCATTGTTGCCAAAGCGAATGACGGGCTACTTAGCCTTAATATCTGTTGGAAGCTGATTCCAAAGATTAAATGTACGTACGAAAAAAGTTTTGCTGTTCTCGAATTTCCTCCGGAAAGTTACTTTTTGCTGATGATCTAAAAATATTCAGAGTGATCGCGTCGGCTCTTGATTGCAACGTTCTCCAGAACGACATCAATGAGCTTTTGCGGTGGAGCAATGAGAATGGCATGCGTATCAACATTAAAAAATGCAAATTGATCTCTTTTAGTCGATGCAGAAATCCTATTGTGCATAACTACCGTGTCAACTCCGTTCAGTTAGAACGAGTTGAATCTAAAGTGGACCTCGGTGTGACTATAGATAACAAACTCCGCTTTAATGAGCATGTTGCCACAATGACTTTTCCGTACTCGGCTTCGTCCGACGTAATGCTGCACAACTAACAGATATATATGCACTAAAATCACTATATTATGCCCTGGTGCGAAGCATCCTGGAGTACGCATCCCCTGTTTGGTCGCCATATTACACATCGGAGGTTATTCGCATAGAACGTGTACAAAAACATTTTATTCGTTTTGCGCTTAGAAATCTTCCTTGGAATGATCCTTTGCATCTTCCACATTACCAAGCACGCTGTCGCCTTATAAATTTAGAGCTACTCTCGGAAAGAAGGAAGAAGTTGCAACAGTTGACAATATTCGACATCCTATGCCAAAACATTGACTGTGCTGAATTATTGCAGCAGATTTCATTCAATGTACCTCAGCGGCCGATAAGAAATCACGCATTTATTATAATTCCTGGGCATATAACAAACTACGGGTTCAACAGTCCACTTAGTTCATGCATTAGGGCTTTTAATACTGTAAGTGAGAACTTTGACTTCAATTTGACAAAGCAGTCTGTTTGCGCACATAAGAGCGTCTGTGTGGTAGTCGGAATCTTGTCGGACACCTTTCATTCATGGTCGCGGTGATAATCGGAACTGTAGCAGAATTGGCACACGAAATTGCTGAACTACAACACAACGTTCATTTGACGGACAAGTGGCACACAAAGTCTTCTGTATTAATACGGATGTTTATTGGAAACTTAGCTTCAACTACTTTTCTGACTGTATTTCGATTCAAACACTGTACTGTACTGTAAACTGTTCACATAAACATTGAACGATCACTGTATTTCTGGACGATTACAAACTGGACGCGTACGGACTAACTACATTAACTGTTGATCGGTTATTAACTGTAATGTACTCAACTTTGGTCTTTTATATGATCTTGCTGTACAGACTAATTGTTCTGAACTATTTCTAAAAGCAGTTCTGTTGAGTTCAGTGACCTATTACTGGAAGTTTGTTGCACATAATGCTAAGTTTTGGCGGTAACAGTACTGAGTGACTGAGTGCATAACAATTCCATGAGATTTAGTTACGGTTACACTACAGTCTGACTATTCTAATCTGAATTCATTGATTCCATCTGAACTTGCGTAAACACAGTCCTTCAAAGCTAAGTTAAGATATTAGATTAGGTTAGTCTGTACGATTTTATCGAAGACCATATACAATAAATAATGAGAGGAGTTATGATGTATAAGTACACAGTTCGAACGAAACGTGTAAATTTCTGAGACATATTATGCACATAATTGGAGCGTGGAAAATCATGGATATTTACATGATATGACATGTAAACTTCAATTATATGTCATGTAATCCAGCAGAATCCTGAGTGATTACATGACATATAACACATTTTTACATGATTTAAGACTTAAATTTACATGACATCAAGTTTATATCGCATAAGTGAAGTTTACATGACGTGTAATCTTCATTATTTTTAACAGTGTACCGTAATTTCGGGTAAAATTGATCACTTTTCACGGTTTTTCTTGTCTGATTTCTATAATTTTGACAATGCCAAACAACTGAATGCAGGAAAACAAGTATGGAGGTGAGCCTCATTGACTCAAGTATCGAAATTTTCTAACAAATGTCATTTTAGTGCTAAAAAATATGTCTTAAATAAAAAATCGGGAGATCTCATTTCGGGGTGAAATTGATCACTTATCAATGCCATTATTGTTAGTTTTCAAAACAACTTTATATAATAAATTTGAGCTCCCTGAATCCGAATATGCTTGCCAAATTCTTAACAATACAATATTTATAGAAATAATGAATGTTTAAATTTCAAGAATAACGCAGAAAACGCCTAAATGTATGCAATTTCCTAAGGAATTTCCTGATATATACCAGAAATTCAATTATTTCAACCAAATCAACGAATTGGTACGAGTTTTGTTATGAAATCTAGTTTGGGGATATATCTTATGTATCCTCACAAACTTTCAGAATTATACCATGTCCAAATCCTTGTCTAAAACTAGAAGTTTATTGATGTTGGTCAACACTGCACCGTACAAGATTTTGAAATTTTACATATTTTTAATAGACACGAACATTTTTGAACGCAAAAAACTTCACAACACACAATTTGGACATACTTACGACAAACAATGATCATTCACTGCAGGTTACATTGATATTTGTGCTCCATTAGGAAGAAATAAAATCGAGTGACACAGTGATCAATTTCACCCTACCGATCAATTTCACCCGAATTCACGGTATATAGTTTCGAACTCTAGCACTTCTGAAAGACTGTAACTTGTCAACTAAGTATTGTGGACCATGATGAATAATTTTAAATAAGGTGATATAGCATCGTAATCTGAAGAATCTATAAAACGAACAACCCAATAATTGCCGTTGAAATTTCGTTACATTAGAGTATCTAGATAAATTGAATACCCATCTAAAGCAATGGTTTAGCTAAACTCTCAGTCGACCAAAGGCTGCTGCTGATGCATTCAAAACTAATTCTGAACCATATGAAAAATGCGGTTACAAAAGTGATTTAAATAGCATTAATTTGGTTGAAACAGGTAGCATATCTGCAGTGAGTCGTAAGTGTCGTAAGCCTGCATAGATTTTCGCACATTGTGCATTTATTTGACAATCCCACTCAAGATTAGATTGAAAAATCACGCCAAGATTGCAAGCTTTATCAAGATAATCTATTTTGTCACCGTTAATGACTAAATCAGGTAAAGTTGCACGAATTTGTCGACGAGAGATGAACATAGCTTTAGTTTTTGTTGAGTTTATTGGAAGTAAATTACTTGAAGACCATTGAGAAAGTCTTTCCAGATCATAGTTAATGAGTTGTGCTAAATCATATGTGTTATAATCAGTGCAACAAATGTTAAGCTGCACATCGTCTGCAAACATGTGAATTGAGCAGTTCTTCAGAATTAATGGTAAATCGTTTATAAACAACGAAAACAACAGAGGACCCAAGACGGATCCTGAGGAACACCTGACAAAATATGAATTGTATTGTACAGGCTTCCGTCTAGTTCCACTACTTGAGTGCGTTGACATAAGTATGATTTTATCAGTAAAGCAGCTTCGCGACTAAAGTTGAATTGATGTGATAATTTATGCAGGAGTTTAGTATGCGAGACTCTATCAAAAACTTTCGAGAAGTCTATTAAAAGCAGAAAAGGAACACCTTTTTTGTCAATACATTGATGAATATCATCATGAACCTTCAGGATCGCTGATGTGGTACTGTGCCCATACCTGAACCCAGACTGGTAAGGACTGAGCAGATTGAACCGTTGAATATATTCTTGAATTTTAGTCTTAACGATTTTCTCAAAAACTTTGGACAGCGAACACAAAATACTTATTGGGCGAAGATTATTCAGACCAGATCGCAAGCGCAAGCGCAAGGAAACTTGACACTTGAAATAAATAAATTTAAAAGATACGTTAAAGGAGTGATGATGAAAGGTAGAATAATCTTTATGAATTTTAACGGGATCCCATCTAAACCAATTGCATCTGAAGAAATTGAGAAGATAGCATTCGCAACCTCCAATTCACTGCAAGGTGTGAAAGTAAAGCCACTAGAATTGGAAGGAGGTATTGAAGGATGTGTAGAATCACGTGTGAAATTTTCACCAAAAAAAGTAAATATTTCATCTTTGGAATGCTGAAATTTAGCGCTACTGTTAGAACTTCCAGTGACATTGAGGCGCTTGAGTTTCACCCAAAGTTCTTTACCTGGAATCGTGGATTCCAAGTTCGAAGACATGTAGTTCGACTTTGCTGTATTAATTAATTGGGTTACTTTATTGCGTAGTCTTTTAAACTGATGATGGTCTAGTAAATTTTTGCTACGAATCCATTGACGGTAAGCAACATCTCTAGCGATCATAGCATTTAACATATTGTTATTGAACCATGGTGCTTTATTTTTATGACGAGGAGCCCGCAATGGAACGAAGTTGTCAAAAAGCTGACTTATAACACTATTGAAGAAATCAAGAGCCGTATCAGAATCTGTAATACTAGTAATCCTTTATAAGAGAGATTCGCGAAAGCTGACTTTTCTGTCAAAGTGTAAGCCAATCAAGCAGCGAGAGCTGTCAAAGTGTGAGCCAAACGAACATGCGTTATGTTTGTTTTGAACTTTTCTTGAAAAGTAATGTAATCCACCTGAAAGTATTTCGGTAAGGTACCCCGGGGCAAGTGAGAATCCGGGGTAAGTGGGGCGTTTCGTCATAGCTCAACTAGGAAAAGTTTTTCATGGGGGTATTCTTCTAGAAAGTTGAAGATACAATGACAATGAATGTATTTAGTACTAAACATATTGTTATTTTTATTACCATGTGGTTCAAGTAACAGTTGTCAGTTCAGCGCTATTTTCAACTTGCATGACAAATTGTGACACGTTTCACGTCTTGCATTGACTCGCAAAAAATAAATGTGTTTTAAATCGACTTTCCATCAGTAAGCTATAATTTTTATTATTATTATAAGCTGCTAACGATAAACCAGTATTTTGTTTTCATTTCATATGAAATTTTCGATGGTCTATCTTACCCCAAAATATATTTGTACCTGGGGTAAGTGGGACCTATCAAAACAAAAACCAGATTCAAAACTTTTCGTACACGTTTCATACATTTTGCTAGAGTTAAATTAAGTAGTGATGGAAAATAATTCCATCCCATAAGGTGGTTTTCTGCCATGCATATAAATAATAACAAAACATATTTATAATTTCGTCAATTATTGATTGTTTATGTGCTACATTTTGATTGACAACTTAGAAATGATATATTTTGAACATGTTTAATTCCTCTTTACGCTTTTATTGAGGAATTTTCAGTTAATATTAAATGTGAGGTGACATACTATTATATAAAGGGTTTCTTCCTAAAACGTAACGTATTTTATGGTTGATCCCTTATGTACATCAAATATGTACTTAAAATTAAAAATCTATGACTTATCAATCCTATTATTGTAATGGTTGGCTTACTGATGTGGATTGACGTATGAAACTGGATGTGTCCCACTTGCCCCGCTTAGCGATGTAACTGCATCCATTGGCTCATTCTAAAACTTTCTTCCAAGGTTTTCACAATTTCGAAATTATTCGATTAGTTTCTTGCACACACCAGCAAATATGTTGCCAAAACGTGATTGTGTTGTTGGATTTGAAAAATATTGACATTTGAAAATTTTATTGAATAATTTGTTTGAACTATCGTTTTTTTCGTTCCCACTTGCCCCGCGGTACCTTAAAAGTAATTATGCATGAAGCAAAAAGAAATAAATATATTTCTGTTTTAAATTTTTGTCAATGCGATTTTTAGTTGTTGATTTTTTCGGCTGTTTATTAGTTTGGTCAAAGATCTATAACGAAACAAAATACAGTTTTTAGCAATTATTAGCATTCCATTTTACTTCCGCTTATCTCTCTATAAAGGATCACTATGTAATACTATACAGCAAGGGCCAATCTATTCCGTTCAAATAGTGTTGTAACGAGGGATAATCTATTCGACTATATTCTCTGAACATTCTAGGGTTATCATTTCTGTTACGCACTACATTGAGAGATGAGAAAACCATATCATGATGAGAAAAAGTTGGGGCTGACACTGATAACAAAATTTATGTCATTTGTTATAAGTAAATCAATTAATGAGCTGCCCCCAGGATAAAACTGAGTAGGTTCTGTATTAACGCAAAACATTCCAAAGTTATCTAGTACTTCACAGAAACGAGTTGTTTTGGGACGATTTTTCCTTAAGTTTGTATTGGAATCACCTATTGATTTCTCATAATCAAGCGATAGTTCGGAGAGTTTCTGACCAATTAGATAAGAGCAGTCAACATCCGGAGGAGAATAAATTACACCAAGCAGAAGTTTATCTCCGCTGACTCGTACCTCAATAAATAAATGTTCAGTACGATCAACACCAGATAGCATATCTGAGTTATTAAGAACTCTGCAGTTAAGACAAGATTTATGATCAACACAGATCCCGCCACCTCGACCAGTCATACGGTCATTTCTTAATATACTGTAACCTTCGACGGCAACAGTTGTATCAGTTATGTTTTCATTTAGCCATGTTTCCGTTACGCATATTAAATCAACTTTACTGTTAGCAAAACAACGTTTAAATTCCTCGAGCTTACTCAATTGACGAGCACAAAGACTTTGAGCATTCAAAAGGCACAGATTTAACACGGTGTCTCTTGTAGAAAACATTAATATAAAAAAATCAGTATCGCTGAAATACCCACCAAATGAAAGCTTAGGCTTTCCCCTTTCATTTGAGATCGGTTTGGAAATGTTCTATCGGGGGGTCCTGAACATTTTTTTTTTATTTTAGTAAGAGATACGTACCATAGGTGATCTTCTTCCACCAATAGTATGATACAATGAATCGCTTGTACCATATGATGACAACTTAATCGAACCCACGGCATAAACAATTAACAAGGCAGGCTCTTCACTGATGTAAACATCAAGTTTGGTTGAAAACATGTGACGTCACTCCTATCGTACCATATACCATCCGGACCACTAGATCAATTTTTTTGAAAATTTGTTCGAGGTGGATAGGAATGACGTCGTCAAGTAGCTGTCAGTTTTCGGAATATATCACCTTCTTAAATGTAGTACACCGTGAATCGAACCGTAGAAGGCCAGGACAAATATTTCTGGACAAACATTTGAAAAGGGCTGGAGAGGTCTTGAGCCTTTTTTCAGAAACGTTGCTGTTGATCCCTTTTTAGCTCGCCCATGCAAACTAACACCACTATCAGAAAGATTAGTGTTAGTTCTTCCTGATACTAGTATTGGTGAACGTGATCGAGTTGAATTGGGCTCAACAGCATCTTACAAAGCCATTGTTCACCAATGCCGATGTGCCATTTTTAAATGTTTGTCCAGATTTCCATAAACAAGCTTGTTTTTGTGGCAGTGTTGCTGTTCAGTTGATTATAAATTTAGTAAATAGTAAAATTGTATATTTTTATTCAAAATTTATTTATTTATACAAAACTAAAATGGTTGTAAATAGTATTTAAAATTTTAAATAAAAAAAATGTTTAGAGATTTAAAAGATTTTCAATAAATAACCCTTATTTAGATTCAGTTGTATGCTACCGTCTTAAAATTCAAATGTATTTTCATAAGATATGCTTTTTACGATTACTAATAAACAAAGCGTTTGAGAAAACATTTACTCATGGATCATTACATTACAAATGGTTTCACAGATTGCACAAACAACTAAAATGGCATCAATAGTAGGGAAATCGGCGCTGCATTGCTTAAGTTGTCACGTTCTAAGGTTGTATAGCGAAAAATTGGTGATTGTGTCGCGTGATAAGTTTATAAATTCATTGTTTTGGGTCAACATTTTGGTTTGCCGATTAGAGGTATGCCTGTTACAATAAATATACCCCAAAGATATATATATATATATATATATATATATATATATATATATATATATATATATATATATATATATATATATATATATATATATATATATATATATATATATATATATATATATATATATATATATATATATATATATATATATATATATATATATATATACGCTTCACTCTGTCAGGAGACCTGAAACATAAAACCAAAAAGTCACGAATACAATCGTTCGAAGATTTGCGTATTGTGTTTAAAGAATATGTGTCCGTTATCAGCAATAGTGGTTGATATTATTGAACAACACATTTTTCACGACATCAGGATTAAAGTCTGCATAAATGCATAAATATAAATACAATTTAAAATCTACCACTCGAAGCATGTAATGATGTGAGAACAACAATCTCACCAAAACTAAAGGCAAAACGGTAGATTGATGGTAGACACAGTAGTGTAAAAAATAAGTGCCAATTGAATTGGTTGGTTGATAAATCTACACGGTTTACCACCCAATGTACAACATAAAAAAAAACATTTGTTCGCTGATGACTTGTTTTTGATTTAAAAAAACTGTGATTTGAGCACCAGATGAACGTTGCAGTTGAGCAGCTGTCTAAAGGATTTGGATGTTGCAATCGCCCCAAACATCGCCTTCAAAATCAGTAGACTAAACCAATCAGTTCAGGGGTTTTTAGAGGTAACACATCTGCACTTTGATTTGAACGATAATGCAGAAACTGAATTAAAACCTGTAATATACTGTAATAACGTTCAGGGGTTAGTTGATTATGTGACGTCCAAACAGGGGGGTGGGCCCGGGCAGTTCAGTCTGCAAGCGTTGTAAGGATACTGGCGTAAAAATACTGTTGCTGCTTGCTGTTGCTTCTGGCGTTTCAGATAAATATGGCAATATTGAGAAAATTTGGAAGACACTGTTGCTTTTGAATAATTTTGGGTGCTTCATTTCTGGAGATTTTAAAATCGTCAATCTGTTTTGCGTAATAATGGGAGATAGTTCAACATTTCCTTGCCCTTACTGTACCACACAAAAAAGATCTATCCAATGTAGCTGCTCATCCACGAATACTTGGTTACATACGCGTCCGCGAAATGGAAAAGTCTCGGCTCGGACCATAAACTGGAGGAGCAGTAAATTTTTTTTATTACAGGTGAGGATCATCAGTTGCCTAAGCCACAGCAAATGTGGATTCACCAGCTGAAACTGTCAGAAGCTTTTGAAAAATCGTCATGTTTTCGAAGTAAAATGGGATCCAAGTTTGCTTGCAATTGAAATTTATCGTACTATTCTGTAAATTATCAATTGTCAATGAAAAAATGTATTTCAGGCTTGATCATTTTGATCAGGTGCATAAAAGTTGTTTTCAAAGGAGTCTGGATGATGATTTTGCAGAAAAGGTTGAGAACTTTTCAAAAACGTGGATTGCTCTCCCATTGGCGCTTTCATATCCCGGAGTTTTGTAAAATCACAGGAAGTGGTTTGAGCAAATACGGAAAACAAGCCAGTGAAACCGTGCATTTCAATCTTCAAGTTGCATGGAATCATGTTAAGGTTCCGGAGAACTCCGAAGCATGTGATCGACAGCATCTTTGAATTGTAGTAATGTACAATAGTGAGCATTTGTAGGCCGTATTAACCGTATTTACTGTATCGATATGTCGTGTTAATAATTGGTTTAAATAGAATGGTATAATGGTAAATCATTTTTAATAATTGGATAACTATTCGTAGTAAATTTTCTCATGGCTACCTAGATAAGCATGCAAGAAAATGACTATGTGAACCATAATTTAGAAATCAGTACTGAAAAAATGGCATTGTACTGTTTTGAAAAAAATGTTCAGGATCCCCCGATAGAACATTTCCAAACAGGTCTCAAATGAAAGGGAAAAGCCTAAGCTTTCATTTGGTGGATGTTTTAGCGATACTGATTTTTTTATATTAATGTTGTTCTACCAGAGACACCGTGTTAAGCAATCATCGCGTAGGGCAACATTCATAACGGCTCGTGGAATATCGGCAATGGACCTGTGCACGAGTTCACGAATTTGACGTTTGAGCGGTGCCGAATTCACTTGTTGCCATGGTCACGTAAATAACACGGCACCGCTTAAACGAACTCGTGCATTGGTCCATACTTCTTTGCGTATGTGCAATTAGGGGCGGTCCATTTATTACGTAAGACAATTTTTGGAATTTTTCAACCCCCCCTCCCCCCATGGTAAGACTCTTTGTATGAAAATAAAAAATAAATTGTATGGCGCGTAAGAAATCTCAAACCCCCCCTCCCCCCTAAAACCCTTACGTAATTAATGGACAGCCCCTTAGGTAGTATGACTAACCGGCATCATCGAAAGGTAATAACGAGAACGATCGTGAGAGCATAAGCTAGGGAACTGAAGGGAACGCTATTTAGCTATTTATTATTTAAATCTAATAATGGGATAACATGCATTTCAAATTCATTTATATTCATACTAATCTTATTTCAACTTATTATAATGTGGGTTTTGATCGCAAATTCAGTTGTACAACTACTAAAATCTACCGCAGGTACTGTAACATTGACAGGAATACAAAGATTTCATAAAGGATAGGGCTAGTTTCGTCCTTCAAAAATCTTCAACTGATCCAAGCTGAAAACCGGCTGAGCAGGAACATCCTCGAGTGGCTTCACGTAAACAGTACCATCCATAGTGAACACGTTCTCAAGATGACCATGGACTAATGCACGAGTTCACTTATTTGACGTTTGAGCGGTGCCGAATTCACTAGTTTCCATGGTGACATAAATAACACGGCGCCGCTCAAACGTCAGATAGTGAACTCGTGCATCGGTTCATTACGTTTGAGTTTCAGTGCAGCACCCTTGATGTTGCGAGCAGATTCAGTGAGGTTTTTGTTGATAATAATACGCTTATCAGTATCGAAGCCAAGATGAAGTAGGCTTAGATTTTCTGATGCGAAATAACGATGGAAAAATTCATCTTTGATGCTCTGAACGCAAATTGTAACAGGATCGGCGGCGTAGAACCAGCAGCAATGGATCAATGCAAGCGTTCACTCGTTGACGTTTGAGCGGTGCCGTGTTATTTACGTGACCATGGCAACGAGTGAATTTGGCACCGCTCAAACGTCAAATTAGTGAACTCGTGCATTGATCAAAAACAGGAGGAACATCCGAGTCATTGTTGCCAAGATATGTAGTTATTTCCCGCAGGATTTCATCTGTTTTTTTTTCGTGGGACTGTACGGTACACCAGTTAGAATCAGATCATTTGATCTCAGTATTTTACCGGCGTTATCCTTGGACCGTTGCACTTGCTCTGCAGTTTTTTCTTGTGATTCACACAAACTATTGAAGTCCCGTGCATAATCGACCTTAAGTTGGTTTACCTCGTCACGCAGAGTGGAGATTTCAGTAACAAGGGCTACATTGTTGGACTCGATCTTGTTCTCAATTTTCGCATTCCCTTCGTCGATCATCTGCTTAATGCGAACCAATAGTCCACATCGTGTTCAGTACGGTCTAAATCCTCTCGTGAGCGCTTTTTGTTTTGATTATCACTACTGGTTGACCCCAGTGGAACGGCAACTGTTGGTCTGGCTTTACTCATTTTGGTGTGAGCCGTACGAGTTGGTACTCTATTAGTGTTCATCCAAGTGAGTGGATATGGTTTAGTATACGTGGTTTAGTACACGTGGTTTAGTACACGTGGTTTAGTACACAACACAATATGAGAGCCTCAATATGGAAGATGTAAAGTTTATGCCAGGAATTGTGATAATAACTTTCACTTTTCTCACAATACCAGTGCAGGATGGAATTGGCTATCTTGTCGTATAGAAAGGAGTTCGAGTAAAGAAGCACTTCTTCTTCTTCTTTTTTTCTTTTCTGGCGTTACTTCCCCACTGGGACAGAGCCTGCTTCTCAGCTTAGTGTTTTTATGAGCACTTCCACAGTTATTAACTGAGAGCTTACTATGCCAATGACCATTTTTGCATGCGTATATCGTGTGGCAGGTACGAAGATACTCTATGCCCTGGGAAGTCGAGAAAAGATCCTCGACCGGTGGGATTCGAACCCACGACCCTCAGCTTGGTCTTGCTGAATAGCTGCGCGTTTACCGCTACGGCTATCTGGGCCCCTTAAGAAGCACTACATCGGTGAAAAAAGTAGCATGGAATCACATTACATGCCAAAAACTTCAACTGAACTGCGATCACGAACAACTCACGTTCTACCGCTTACCATCACTCACAATAATTAGTACGACGTGTTGCATTCATTAATGGTGAGGAAAATCGTATCAAGTATCAGAAAAACGCAATAGTAAATTGGGTTGAAAACAAGACTGGCAAAAAGGTATCGAGCACTTTTGTAAAACTTAGTGAAACCATTCTGGTATGAGAAAGGGATATATTAGTAATGAATTTCATATCAGTAATGAAAAAAAAAGTTACCGTAAAACGGGGTAACTTTGATAGTTTTTTCGAAGAAAACTTGAATATTTTTGCATGCTGTTTCAAAGATTTACAATTTATATTTTTAAAACAAGTACTGGCATCCTAGCTATCGATTACAGTCGATGAATTGGCAAAAGATTCATTTTGAATGGATATATAATTTTTCATATAATCGAAAGTTGGTTTTCTGTTTTGGGGTAACTTTGATAATGGAGTATGATTCGAACAAAATTGAATGAATAACGAACATTTGTAGGGCATTGCATACCTCTAGGCGTTTATCGTTATATGAAAATATCTGACTTAGATTACAAAAATGGTCCCAGTTTTTGAATATGCTTTTCGCTAAGAGATTTGAGACCGTATTCAAGTTCTATGATAACTAGGCTATCAAAGATAAGTGGCCAACTATTCAAAACTACATCAAATAGTGATCGTAGAACAGATTGTTTGTAAGTGTTTTGAAAATGCTAAAATTGTGTAAATTTTTTAAATTTGTATAAAAAGCCTAAAATGTTCTTGATTCAAATGAAAACCGCTCTTACATGAAGTGGCATACTAATATTCTTTAGTTTTGCATTCGTTTTGCTTAACTGGTTAACAGAAATTATGATATTTCATTTAGTATGCGGAGGGTTACGCACTATCAAAGTTACCCGCATTATCAAAGTTACCCCGTTTTACGGTAGTTATTAACTTTGATCAAAAATTTAATTTTTCTACTGCCTTGTTTATAAATCAGTTTGAAACTAAAGACAAATTGAAGTCAAATATCAGAGGATAACTGAAGCAAACCATCAAACAGTTCATATACAATACAGATTTCATATAGTGTAGAATATTTTGATTAAGCTTTGGGAGTAAGCCCACACACTCTAGCTACCTCATTGTAAAATTATTGAAGCCTCTCCTCGGAATATTTCTCTCCTCCAATAGAGCAAGTGAAGTCATTATGATCGTCACCTAATTTGGATCTTTTACTCCTCAGTAGACTCCACGGTGATTCTACCCCATTACCAAGAATGACATTAACCCGAATGTCATTACCCCGAAATACAATATCATTGGAAAATGTCATTAATGTCATCATGTCAACATAATTGTAAGCTCGGGGAAATAGCATTCGGGGAGCCGAATGTGTTCGAGGTGGATAGGAATGACGTCGTCAAGTAGCTGTCAGTCCACGGAATATACACTCCCGTGCAAAAGTTTGGGTTCTGTCCATATCTCTGTGATCACACGAAGCTCTTTAAGTCGCATTCGAAAGGCAAAGAGTTATCCTTACTTCGTATGTATTTTTCAAAAAACATTTTTTTAATTTTGTATACTAAATTTTTACTTAAAGTTGTGATATTTTTCAAAAACCACACTGAAAAATTATATCTAATTTCCTCAGCATTGAATCAACCAAAATTTTAAATCAAAGTGTCATTAGAATCGTAATCTTATATTTTTTAAGAGACCCCACGAAATTTTGGCGGAAAATCTGAAAACTATTCAAAATCAATGAAACAGTCGTGCAAAAGTTTGGGTTCACCCCTCAGTATGATGCAAATCGTCCAACAAGGACTGGTATCAAATTGGCATCCCAAATTCGCTTATGGTAGAGCAACACATTACCCCCTATTCGCTGTTGGGAAGAATCCGGCAACCGAACAATACATATTCTCAGAGAATAAGAGAGTGTTCATTATGCCCCTAACTCCCCAACATATTGCATCCTTCGTTTCTACACAATTAAACATTCGTTTATGTTTCCCATTTTTAATTTTACTGAAAATCACAAAAACAATTTTCTTTACGCTTTATTTTACGTCACCCCAACGCCGAATCAGGTATCGGAGACGCGTCACATTTACACCGATCAGCATCGCGCCGCTTACATTGTGCTCCCAGGCCGATTAGTAATTTGACACGAAAAATTTTATATTACGAAAAGTACTGTAGGAAATAGCTTAGAATTTTTTTCAGGAATTTTAACATGAACTCGTCAAGAGATATTTCTCAGAGCTTATCTTATCCATCGATTTTTTTAATAGTTCCTCCAATTTTTTTTTCCTTTTCCAAAGATTTTTCTAGGGTCATAGAAATTCTGCAGAGATTTATCCTGGAATGTCTATTAGCATCCTTCCTCGTACCCCTCCAGGGTTAACTGTAAAATTTTTGTTAGGAATTTCTATAAGAATTCTTCCAATAGTTGCTGCATGGATTCAGCCAGATATTTTTTATATTCCTTCGAATACTTCAAAGAATTCCATCGGGAATAAATTCACCAAGAATGTAACCAAAGATTCCTTCATAAGTTCGGAGCTTTCTATAAGCTTTAAAAATTCATCCTTTTATTCTTTCAGGAGTCTCCTCAGCAATTTTTCACAAAAAAAATCAGATTCATATGCAGATAATTTATTAACAAATTTTTGTAGTGATGTGTCTTGAATATTCTCCAAAAATTCGTCCAATAATTTTACCAGGGTTTCCTTTAATAATACTTCTCTTCATTATTTCAGGAATATATCAATAAATACGGCCCAGATAGCCGTAGCGGTAAACGCGCAGCTATTCAGCAAGACCAAGCTGAGGGTCGTGGGTTCGAATCCCACCGGTCGAGGATCTTTTCGGGTTGGAAATTTTCTCGACTTCCCAGGGCATAGAGTATCTTCGTACCTGCCACACAATATACGCATGCAAAAATGGTCATTGGCATAGTAAGCTCTCAGTTAATAACTGTGGAAGTGCTCATAAGAACACTAAGCTGAGAAGCAGGCTCTATCCCAGTGGGGACGTAACGCCAGAAAGAAGAAGAAGATCAATAAATTTCAGTAAGGATCTCTCTAGAATTTCATATAAATCTACCTTCAAGGATTTCCTTTGTCCTGAGATCATCGAAGATATTTTCCAATAATTGACAATAAATTTCATTTTTCCATGAAAACTACCATGGATGCCTTAATAAATTCCTAAAATAAAATGCAGATATTCCTCTAACAAATATTTCGGCTACTATTATTTTGAGCGATTTCACCTGGTGCTTAACTTTTTAGCCGGTAGTGTGAAAATTTTCATAATTAATGATAATGAAATTGAGTATATTTGTAGTTCACTGCCAAAATGTCATGCTGATTTCTCATATGGAAACAAAGTTACAGCATGCCAAAGTTAAGCATTTTGTATGATTATCGGCTTTCACTACTATTATTCTGAACACAACTGTATGTTCCTTACCATAAAAATAGTGTTTCAGCTTTCTAAGTGATGATTTAAAGGTGGCCCAAAGACAATGTAGGTTTACATGGAAATAGCTATGGAGAAATTTTGAGAAATGTTCCAAACACGCTAGTACTGTAATATAAGTACAAACTTATTATTCCGACATTGTACAAGCCTTATAGTTTGCCCATACTGATAATGCAAATGGTTCATGCAATGATTCACTTATGCGTTCTTTCCATTAGGCCAAGAAGAATCTGCAATCAAAAAAAAGTTTATACAGTTTTGAACACAAAATGATCAGAATGACAAAAATTTACCCTTGAAAGCGCCTCCTGATACCCTACTAGCCAAATTCTGCAATATTATGGATTCTTCACATGTTTAAATATTGAATCTAGGAACACATTCCGGTTTAAAACCTCGTTGAACTCACGACTGTCCCCTATCAGATAATAACTGTGAAAATGTATTTGGAACATTGAACTGAGAAACAGCTTTGGCTCAGTGGTGACGTAATGTAAAGGGTTAGATTACTAAGTAACAAAATATACAAACTTAGTTTTTTCACGAGCTCGGCTGTGCGAATCTCGGTTCTTCAATTTTAACTTTCAACACTCCATCATCGTACTTCAAAAGCAGTTTTTTTATTCAAAACAAAAAAATATTCGATGTGTTTGGGTTGGAGATAAGAATACAGTGATCACATTTTCCTGTAAATTTTCTTCATTTTGAACGAAAGAAACTGCTTTCGAAAATTCCGAAATCAATGACACATCCTGCCCCCTTAAGGCTAAGTAGCCCATCATTCGTTTTGGCACCAATGATAGCTTTTCAGCTTGCATTTCAAAGTGATAAAACTCAGTATTGATAATTTATAATAACTTGAAAAAGTATCACTGTACGCGCTAATATGCGTAAAGTATGCTGATACTTTTTCAGCTATGTCAGTGCAAAACCAACTGTTTTTCTTTGAATCGAAATCGTGAGATGAATTAGCAACAATCATTAACGACGCGTACAAATTTCAATGACGGCCTACTTCGCCTTAACCGAGATTCAGCTAACAAATTGTCCGGTTGCTTAGCAACGAAGCATAATTTACTGATATTCGGCTTTCATTTCTTGACATCCCACGATTTTTGTTTGCGACTACTCGACTGTGCGAATCTCGGTTAAAATTAGAGATTCGGCATTCTAAATTAAGTGTGAATGATACTCTGCGTTTAATTGTAATAATCGTCATCTTAATTACCCTGTGTTGGAAATCTTTGAGAATGACAAGAAAACTGACAGTATAAAACGGGCTCACCAATTTGTAATGATCTGCTGATAGCAGTTCAGTTCTATACAATTCAAGCATGGATCCAAAAAAAGTATTTGTTTCCGCCCGGGATCGAACCGGGGGCCTTCCGCGTGTTAGGCGGATGTGATAACCACTACACCACGGAAACACATGTTTAACCAGTAGATTTGTTCAAATCTCAATATTATACCATAAATTCACTCTTATTGGTACACTCGAGTCGCGAGCCGCTGCTAGATAGCTACGTCAACAGCAATCAGTGCCACAGCATATCGCAGTGTAAATACGAGGCCAACCTTCCTTTTCATCGCTTCCACCTTTCTGACTTGACTGTCGCGCCATCGCCGTTCGACTGCCTCGCTCGTTGATGGCCGTGATTGATGACATTTCTGTGCCCGTTTTACGCTGCGTGAGGTCTTCTGAAACGACGCGTCCAAGAGCCATTCCCAGTGGCCTGATGGCGTTACACACGTTTCTTCGGTCTTATCAGGTGCTTAAACGAGCGCTTCAACATTTCCCCTAATCAGGTAAAAATGACGCGTAAAAATCGCTTAATTATCTAATTGATTAGATGTGGCTATTTTGCTTATCTGACAGGGGAAAGCTGCGAATATTGAGACAAAAATAACTTTTTTTAAATTTTACTTCCTTTATGAGTATATTTCTATAATGACGTTCATTTCTTACATCTAGGTGTTTTGAGATGGACAACACAATAATCCTAATATCGTAAAACTAAATTAAACTATTATTACTGTTTTGTTAACAACATATTACATTTCATTTAAGGTTACAGCTCACATTTTTACAGATGAGTTGAATTTAATTTCTCATAATTGACAAAAAATTGCTTTTGAAATAAATCTCAATTTGAACATATAAAGCACTTATCGTGAAAATAAAAGACTGCAACAATTTTTGTCTAAAATTATAAATAATTTTAATCAACATTTGTTCAACTGTTTCAACATTGGATACTTTATGTAACTCATTAGTTCTATACCAAGGAGGGAGCTTCAGAATTATTTTCAAAACATCATTTTGAATCCTCTGCAGAGCTTTCTTTCTGGTATTACAACAGCTAGTCCATATTGATGCAGCAAACAACATGGCTGGCCAGAAAATTTGTTTGAAGATTAAAAGCTTGTTCTTAAGACAATGTTTCGGGTTTCTGTTAATAAGTGGATACAGACATTTTACATATTTGTTACATTTGGCTTAAATGCCCTCAATGTGATTTTTGAATGTTAATTTTTTATCTAGCATGAGCCCTAGGTACTTAACTTCATCTGATCAATTAATTGGAACCCCTCTCAAAGTGACAACATGTCTCCTAAAAGGTTTCAAATAAAAAGCTTTCGGTTTATGTGGGAACATTATAAGTTGAGTTTTAGAAGCATTAGAAAAACTCTTCCATTTTGGCAAGTATGCAGAAAAAATAACCAAACTTTTTTTTTAGTTTATTTTATACTGCTGTGCGTTGCTCTCATTGTACTGTTAAACAGTTGTCTATTGTCCCCTACACTTTGGTCGCGCATTTCACCGCTCTATATGTGCCTCTATCTGTGATGAGCTGGAGAAATAATCAGGTGCGATAAAAGAGTCGCCTGAACGGAACTGTCCCATTCCGTCGTGAGGTTGACTGAAAAATGTGAATCCAATTAAATAGTGACCACTCTCGTCGCGGAGCGTTCAGAGCACGGTTACATATGTGCGTAGGCAGCAAGCTGGCTGGCAGAGGGCATGATGTCGGTTCTGGGGATGTCAGAAGGGAAGATAATGGTCACGCGCACGATCGTGATGACCATATTAAAAATGTATCGCGGCTGTCCGTTTCTCTGCGCTCGGGTTGATCTGGTTAAAGTTCCGTTAGATGTGGCATTTCCTGCCGGGCGAGTTATTGTCCAAGTTTCTCTAATTTGAGATTGGATAAACCTCAGAGAATTTCAACTTCTGCTGAGCCCGCAGAGGGAGTTGACTCGAGGTGCCAGATTACACAAGGGTGTAACATGAACCGATTTGTACATCGGCGGTGACAACCATCACCGATTGACTGTCCGTTCCTTTTACAGAGTCGACGAGGTGCACAACGTTTACTCTAGTTGATGCTGCATTAAGGTGTCACCATTCATGGCTCGCGTGTGCCGCAACTTGTTGTCTGGCATATACTTTTAAATCGGTGAATTGCACCCTTCACACAAATTGCTAAAATATTCAGTTCATATTTTCTGCCTCAACCTATACTTAAACACGTGTGGACAGGAGAAGGACATTGCTTCCCCTGGTCAATAGAAAAAAATCACAACGGTAATTAATCTTGTGTTAATATATTTATACCGGATTCGACGCGAACACCATCTTTGCAGGGTTGTTGTCCGGTAGTCTTGCAACATGCCCTGCCCAGCACACCCTTCCGGCTTTCGCAACCTTCTGGATACTGGGTTCGCCTAGCGAGCTCGTGGTTCGTCTTTCGCCGCCACACGCCCTTCTCCTGCACGCCGCCGAAGATCGTTCTTAGTACTCGGCGTTCGAAAACCCCAAGAGCTTGCAAGTCTTCCTCGAGCATCGTTCACGTCACATGCCTGTAGAGGACTACCGGTCTTATGAGCGTTTTGTACATCGTGCATTTGGTGCGGGGGTGAATCTTTCTTGACCACAGTTTCTTCAGAAGCTCATAGTAGGCACGACTTCCGCTGATGATGCGCCTTCGTATTCCCCGACTAACATTGTTGTCAGCCGTCAACAAGGATCCGAGGTAGACGAACTCATCCACCACCTCGAGGGTATCCCGGTCTATCTTCCTAGGCAAGCCTTGTCGCGCTCAGTTCCGCCAACCAGCATGTACTTTGTTTTCGACGCATTCACCATTAGCCCGACTATTGTTGCTTCGCGTTAAAGGCGGGTGAACAAATCTGCCACCATTTCAAATTTTCTCCCAATAATATCTATGTCATCCGCGAAGCAAACAAATTGTCCGAATCTCGTGAAAATCGTGCCTCGATTGTTAAGTCTGGTTCTCCGCATGGCACCTTCAAGCGCAGACTCGAACAAACTGGAGTGTCCGCCCGAGATCTTCACGCAGTTTTGAACACCGTCCATCGTTGCTCTAATCAATCTTGTGAGCTTCCCGGGAAAGCTGTTCTCGTCCATGATCTTCCATAGCTCTACACGGTCAATACTGTCGTATGCCGCCTTGAAATCGATGAACAAATGGTGCGTAGGGACCTGGTACTCACAGCATTTCTGGAGGATTTGCCGCACGGAAAAGATCTGGTCCGTTGTCGAGCGGTCGTCGATGAAACCTGCTTGATAACTTTCCAGGAACGGGTTTGCTATAGGTGATAGACGACGGAAGAGAATCTGGGATAGCACTTTGTAAGCGGCGTTTAGGATAGTGATTGCACGATAATTTTCACACTCCAGTTTGTTGCCCTTTTTATAGATATGGCATATAACGCCTTGCTTCCACTCCTCCGGTAGCTGTTCCGTTTCCCAGATTCTGACTATCAGCCGATGCAGACAAGCGGTCAACCTGTCCGGGCCCATCTTGATGAGTTAGGCTCCGATACCATCCTTGCCAGCGGCCTTGTTGTTCTTGAGCTGTTGAATGGCATCCTTAGCTTCCCCTATCGTGGGAGCTGATTGGTTTCCACTGTGCTGACGTAGCCATCGCCTTCGCTGTTCTGGCCTTCTGTGCCTGTGTTCTCTGCGCAATTGAGGTGTTCATGTAGTGCTGCTTTCACTTTTCGATCACCTCGCGTCCGTCCATCAAGATGCTCACATCCTTATCCCGGCACGTTTTAGCTCGCGGCACGAAGCTTTTGCGGTAGAGATGGGCAAAACGGCTCATTTTAGTAAACAAATCCGATCCGAATCACTCATTTTAGTGAACCGGATTTTTTGAACGCTTCAGTAGCTCAGCAACTCGGAAAAGAAAAAGCAAACTGTACCGAGTGAACGGAAAAAGAGCGGTTCGTTCCCTGTTGCGCTTCGTGCCTTCCGTATATTTTGCTCTCTCATTCGTCGTACATTCTCCCCCAGAAACTCTCAATATGATCGGCTAATTTTCCCTACTCGAACCAAAAGCAAGAAGCAATCTGTGCATTGCCGTTCAAATCGGCACTTTTCTCTCTATCTTTCATCTGCCTGTATGCAAGTGGGAGATGAAAATTTGTTGTTTGGCTGTGTATACCGAGAGTGTGGTGCATGTGTAGTGTACCGAGGCGCTCAAAGCAAAAAACGCGACAAGCGTTATAAAAAAGCCGACTAACGAACTAAGGAGAACAGGGGAAAATATTCTGTTTGTTCTTTTCTCGTGCCGTTTTTTATCTGATCAAATGAACCGACTCTCGCCAAAAAAAGAGCCACGGATCTCTCGTTCTTGTGAGTGATCCGGATTTTTTGAACGGCTTCGATTCTTTTTGCCCATCTATACTTTGCGGGATGTGTTGAACTTCTGATAGAACTTCCGCGTTTCTTTTGAACGGTACAGCAACTCCATTTCTCTTGGCATTCCACCTCTTCCAGGCGGCGCTTTTTGTCCCGGAATAGGCGGGTTTTCTGTTTCCGCTTCAGTCTGTATCGTTCCACGTTTTGTCACGTACCATGCTGCAGCATTGCAGCCCGCGCTGCATTCTTCTCCTCTAAAACCTTCTGGCACTCCTCATCGAACCAATCATTTCTTGAGCTCCGTTCCACATATCCAATAATGCGTTCGGCAGCGTCGTTTAGGGCTGCTAAAGAAGGGCCCTATCGGGCTCGTTCTCATCCGGCAACGCTGCCTCATGGTGCTGCGCGTACGCATTGGCGACATCCGGTTGTTTCAGTCGCGCTAGATTGTACCGAGGCAGGCGTCGGTACCGTACAGCGTTGATGATCGATAGTTTTGGGCGCAGTCCATCGATCAAAACGTGATGGATTTGCGATTCTGGAATGTTCTTTGAGCGTTCCCTTTATTATAAATTGCTAACTTTCTTTACCAATTAACTTTTTTCGAATATGTATATCAAAACAAGCTCAAAGATACTCTATGTTCTGGGATGTAGAGAAAATTATTATTCCGAAAAGATCTTCCAAAAGACCCGCAACGAGTTTTATTTAGTTATACTCTCTGAAGTCACAACAATTTTTGGAAAATGGAAAATCTCTGAACGAACACCATGCTTATGGAGAACCCAGCAAAAGCTTAAAAAAGGCCGATATTCATTCTAAGTCATTCATTATGCCAATTGGCCAATATGTCAAACGTCTATGATGCCCTACAACTTTATGCCATACGGCCTTATGCCAAACGACTTTATGCCAAACGGGATACAATCCTTTCCCACAAAACGAAATCAAACATTGGATAATTAATAATCAAACAAAAACAGAGCAGTATGTATATCTAAAAACAATTAAATTTTTTACACTTCAAAGAAAATTTCAGTTTATTGATGAAAACTGTGGATGTATTTCAGAATATTGAATACAATCATTAAACATGAGCATAGATGACCGTACAATTCGTAGTTGCTACTCCGTGATTGATCAGAACATTCGAAGATGCACAGAGATTTAATTAATGGAGCTTGGGATCAGCTTAGCATTCTTAATGTGCACAAAACGATAGCTAAAGTTATAAAAGTCAATAACGGCGTCGGCCACGTCCTAACAATCATCGGAGAAGGGCAGGAATATTAGTAAGGAACACTTATTTCTAGAGACCGAGATCACCTCTGCATCTTCATGGCAGAGGTGGAACGGATGGAATTCTTCAATTTATCTTTATTCGAGGTTTGGAGAGTATAGACACCATCAAATATTTTTGAAACTTTCCTGAACTTTTCAAATACTATTTGATTCATCGATGAACACTTAGGCTCTTATTTCAGTTAGCAAAAATGTACAGCCTCATTGAAATGTTTTGAATATTTTTCTCTTTTAGTGCAATAGACATTACTGCATTTCTAATTATTCAAGTGTATTCCATTCTATTCTAAGTGCTTGCACAGCCAATAATGAAAAGCATCCTGGAAATATCGGAACATGTTCCGTTATTTTCTTGTCAGTATTAATATTTGCAGCACATCGATGATATCAGGTATCAGGTATCAGAAGGCCGGCTCCAAAGGCACGTTCCCCACCAGTTGGGAGATTTGTGCCATCGCCATATTTGAGCCTATTTCATCATCTACCCGATGGGAGAGGAAAGGGAAGGGAAAGATGGGAGGAAATAGGAGTGGGGTCCCTTGAAGAGGGAAGATCGCATAAGCGAAATGAGAGCATGTAGCTCCATACCACAATGGGTTCGAACAGCGCCCTAAAAAGGGCACTGCAAAACGCATGAGCGTAAAGAGAGCCTATAGCTCATTACCACAGCGGGTTAAGAATAACAGGATGTCCTGAAGATTCAGGCTTCTGTATTCAGTTTCACTTAATAAGTGTTTACCAAGTAATTGGAATCGCATTTGCGCAAAAACTGGACAGTTACATATCAGGTGATACGAAGTTCCATAATCGGAGTCACAACTATCACACACAAATGAGTCAGCACGCTGAATATTTGCCATGTGATAGTTGAGTCGGCAGTGGCCTGTCAACGCTCTGACCAAGAGACTGCAATTCTGCTTTGACAGATTTGTTAAATACTTCGCCACCCTTGGAGATGGCTCAGTAATGTACAATTTTGTTTGACGACATGACTCCAAACTATTCCAATATTGCTTGTGCTGAGTTGCCGCCCAAGAGTTTATCTGAAGCTTCACCCAGCACTTCGAAATTGGAATAGCCGGCTCAGGGCCAATGAAGTCATGCGATGCTCCATCGCGAGCTAGCTCATCAGCCAATTCATTTCCAGCGATGGAAGAATGGCCAGGTACCCATACAAGGTTTACAGAGTTGACTGAATTCAGTTCCTCAATTTGAGTTCGACATGCGATAACAAGCTTCGACCTTGAGTTGGCCGAAGCGAGAGCTTTTATAGCAGCCTGACTATCTGAACAGAAGTATATGACTTTACCCATTACGCGCTGTTGAAGTGCTGATTGCACTCCACACATAAGAGCAAATATTTCCGCCTGAAAAACGGTGCAGTTTCTACCAAGTGAGTAAAACTGATTCAGCCTTAGCTCACGAGAATATACTCCTGCACCAGCTCTACCTTCAAGAAGGGAGCCATCAGTGTAACATACTACATTGTTTGATATACTTCTTTCCAAATAGCCAGACTTCCACTCTTCCCGTGAAGGGAATTGTGTGGTAAATGTCCTGTAAGGAAAGTGACAAGCAATTGTGAGATCACTTGGAGCAAGGACAATTTTGTCCCAATTCACCAAAAGTGGAAACAACGAAGTGTGTGTAGATCTACGATTCACTGGATTTTTCTCCAGTAGATCCAGTACCCATAAACGGTAAGAGCAAGAAAGTGCTTCTTGTTTAAGATGTATGTGTAGTGGCGCAACGTCGAAAAGGGCCTCGAGCGCTGCTGTGGGAGTTGTAGAGAACGCACCAGACATCGCCATCAAGCACATCCTTTGGAGATGGCCCAATTTTGATTGGATTGTTCTCACTTCGCCCTTTTGCCACCACACAAGACATCCATATGCCAATATTGGTCGAACAACTGTTGTGTAAATCCATTTGATACATTTGGGTTTGAGGCCCCAAGTTTTACCAAAGGTTCGCCGGCATTGACCGAAGGCCATACAAGCTTTCTTGACTCTGAAATCAATGTGAGCTGTCCATAAAAGTTTGGAATCTAGAATGACTCCGACATACTTTACTTGATCAGTCACATTAATCTCAGTGCCAAAAAGACGTAAAGGTCGAATTCCATCGCGGTTTCGTCTTTCCGTAAAAAGAACAATAGATGTTTTATTCGGGTTAACCGAAAGGCCATATTGGCGACACCAACTCTCGACTACCTGAAGAGCACTTTGCATCAGGTCGAATAGGGTGCTTATGCACATACCAACTATCAGAGCTAGATAGTCGTCGGCAAATCCATAAGTTGGAAAACCGCAATTATTGAGTTGCCTCAATAGCGTATCTGCTACGAGATTCCACAAAAGTGGTGATAAGACTCCCCCTTGGGGGCATCCGCAAACACTCAATTTTTGAATCGCTGCTTGACGCAATGTCGAGAAGAGATGTCGGTTTTTGAGCATTTGATGAATCCAATTGGTATTCATTGTAGGTAGCCCATGGTTTCGTGCTGCTTCCAATATGGCATCGAAAGACACGTTATCAAAGGCACCCTCAATATCCAAGAAAACACCCAAGCAGGATTGCTTCTGAGCGAATGCTTTCTCGATATCGTATACAACTTTGTGTAAAACAGTCACTGTGGACTTTCCAGATTGGTAAGCATGTTGATTCACATGAAGAGGCATGTTTGCCAAATAAACATCACGGATGTGATGATCGATAATGCGTTCCAGACATTTCAGAAGAAAAGAGGTCAGACTGATTGGTCTAAAACTCTTCGCTTCCTCATACGACGCACGTCCTCCTTTCGGGATAAACTTTACAGTAATATCACGCCAGGATTTGGGAATATACCCGGTAGCAAAACTGCTTACAAGTAGCTTTTTCAAAACATGTTTGATAAACTCAAACCCCTTTTGGAGCAGAACAGGATAAATCCCATCCGCTCCTGGAGATTTGAAAGGAGCAAAACTATTAAGTGCCCATTGAATCGATTCAGTAGTTACGATACTGCGAGCCGAGGCCAGAGACTCGTAACTACATGAAAAGACATTTGGTTCATCCGTAGATGCTATGTCCACACATCCGGGGAAGTGTGTATTGAATAAACATTCTAAAACTTCTTCATCGGAAGAAGTAAAGTCACCATTAGGTAAGCGAATTTCGTTCACTTGGAAATCCTTAGATTTAGCAAGAATTTTGTTCAACCGACTGACTTCACTCAAACTGGAAACATTTGTACAAAGGTTTTTCCAGCCGGATCGTTCAGCAGAACGAAGAGCCTTCTTGTAAGCCTTGCGAGCTGACTTGAACGACTCTGATCCAGCTGAACGGCGTCTGTTCCAACTCCTTCTACATTGTTTCCTGAGTCTAGTCAGATCGGAATTCCACCATGGGGTCCCTCTTGTAGTCTTTACAGACCGCAGAGGACATGCTTCTTCAAAAGCTTCCATAATGTAGGATGTTGTAGTATCAACGGCATCATCCAGATCACTTGGATTTTCAATGGACGGAGAATATCCATGAAATTTGGTCGCAACCAATTCAATGTAGAGTTCCCAGTTTGTTGACCAGGGATTCCTAAAACGCAAAGTCTGCGCAGTTACATTTGAATGTTCAAAGAAGATGTAGCGATGATCAGATAATGATTCCTCATCTGATACATGCCAATTCGTCAAATCGTGACTGATTCTATTCGAGCAGAGCGTTATGTCTAACACTTCTTCTCTATTAGAAACCATGAAGGTTGGGCGATTGCCTATGTTAAGTAATCCAAGGTCTGTACTACTTAAGTATTCCATCAGACTGGAGCCTCTCAAATTGATATCCGAGCTGCCCCAGATGATGTGATGAGCATTGGCATCACTGCCCACAATCAGCGGAAGGCCTTTTGTTACGCAGTGTACGACAACTCGTTTGAAGTCATCCGTTGGGGATGGTTCATCATGTGGTAAATATACCGAACAATAGACGTATTTCCTGTTGAGGTCACCAACAGAAACATCGATTGTGACAGCACATACATCTCTGGTAGTTAACTCAGAAATGAGTGTAGCAACGATTGCTTTATTAACGAGCACGCATGCGCGGGGCATGGAGCGCGAGTTTGCCATTTCAAGCTTGCTAAAAGTAGCAAAAACTGGGTCCACAAGGTTACCTAGATAGAAGTTCCCTCTACGAAAGTAGGGTTCTTGAACTAGCGCCACTTGGGCTGCACCATTTTGCATGAGTCTGCAAAGATTGATCGTTGCTGTTCTTTTATGCTGAAGATTGATCTGAGCTAACCTAACCGTAGCCACTACCCAAACTAGGCAGGATTAAGCTTTTTGCAATCTCAGCACGAAAAAGACCAGCAACGAAAAAACCAGATCGGTATCTATTTAAAGTCGCCAAAGGCGAAAGAGCACAGAATACACTGTGTAAAACGCATAATGCGAATCCATATAGGTGATAATTTAAATTAAATGTCAACATATTCATAATCCCACCCTTATTAAGCCTCAAGATAGAGACTGAAGAAGGGCAGCCGATTATCTCGGAGAAACACAAGGTCACCTGCACCATTGCTCCGGGTAGCACAGGAAGGACTCAATACTGTGGAGGGCGCCCTCCCAAGTAGCACGCGAAACATCTTCCCAAGAGATGCTTTTCAAAAATGGTTTCAATCGCGTATCATTAAAAGCATCTGTAACTTACCTGGTTCTAGTTCGGTTGCATATCAATATCAAGGCTCATAAAGTTTCATTGTCATTCCAATCAACATGCATTTCACTCCTTGTTTGACGTTCAATGTCTTTGAAACGACAAGATTTGCTGCAAATGTCCTTTGCAAAGAGCAATGAAGTCAAGTTTATCAAGATGTTTTCAGCAACTTTTCAAACAAACACTTGAAACTTCTCCCAAAATGCCATTTTTAATGTTATATTTCAAACTACTTTCATTTAAAGCATCCGCAACTTGCATTCAATTTTCGTTCCCATACCCACAACTCACGAAGATTCATCCCAGTTGCGAGATAGATGCACACAACTACGTGTATGACAGCTAGAAGTTTGTTTGTTTCCATCCAGTTGCAATATGGTTAAGTTGCACCTTACGTATCATCTAACATCGAAAACATGTTCTGGCAACAGTTTGTTTGTTCGAAAGATGTTTCTCATTTGTTGCGCGGACGTTTTTGCGAAAAGTTTAGATTATTTCAGGCGTGGTCTAATTTTGCAGGTAATGTACTTGTATTCCGAAGGGTGCAGTAGAGTTATAAGCAACAAGCTTTGATTAATGGGCCATGTGGTCGCTTTTATAGTGCATTAGCGAAGCAATTGTTCGAAGAGCTGGTGGAGTAGTGAGTAGAGGAGAGGATTGGTGATCTTGAGGTCGGAAGTTCGATTCTCGTTTGTCGTTTTGTTTTCATTTTTTTTCCTTCTAAGTATTTTGCAACAAATAAGCAAATTCGATATAACTTATATATGTTGCAAACAGACTCCGCCTCTTGCGCTTTTTGCGTTGCTATTCAGTGCAATAGTAAGTCATATTTTCAACAATTGACAACTCTGATTAGTTTCAAGAGATTATTTTGTTCCTGAGTTGAAACAAACTGCGTTGCTTGGGCTGGTACCCCACAGGCTCCGTTTGCGGTTAGGTTTTATTTAGACCCCCCTAACCATTCATTCTTAGGCACGGTACGCATCACACCATAAATTAGGGGTCATCTGTGAGGTGGACTTTTACCACCGGAACAGGCAATCCGTAGTGTTAATTCTTAGCCAGTTGAAACAACCGCTACCGACACTACGCGGCTATCTAGGCTGCTCGGGAAAAGGAGGTTAATATTGATGATTAACTCCTGACGTGCCCAAGCAGCCAAGTTCTAATTATTCAAGTGTATTCCATTCTATTCTAAGTGCTTGCACAGCCAATAATGAAAAGCATCCTGGAAATATCGGAACATGTTCCGTTATTTTCTTGTCAGTATTAATATTTGCAGCACATCGATGATATGATACAGATATTAAAATGGCCAGGCACACCTTGCAGACTTGAGTTTAAAGATAATTCTAAAATTCACGGCAATGACTAATCTGTCACGAACGAAAAACATGATAGACGAAAATTTTAAAATTTATGAAAGAAGAAACGGGGACAACCGTGCCAACCGTTCAATTTCAGGGATATTGATAAAATGGTTGAGAGTGGCTTTACTAAGAAGGTTAATGCACACTCCGTTTGTGTTCTGTCTCCACTTTTGGGGATGGAACACGGGTATTTCTTCCTCATGTCCTGGCTGTAAGGCCTAGGCTTAAGAGCCATTGCTCGCTCTCTGAAACGAGAAGAAAACTCACTTTGATCTCAGACCTGGGACAGGTTTTCAGTTCATATCGGTCATATTTTTATGGACGGGTTAATCTCAAAAAAAAAGAACATATGTGGGCTCGTGGGATCAAAAGGAAAAACCTCAAATAATCAGGAACGAACTCACCAAATTAAGTTATTGTGATAAGTGTCCAAAACAACTCTTCTAACAGCTGAAATGCAAGTTGACTGTCTTCGAGGCTAGTTCATTTTTTCGCCGGCATCAGAATCCGTGATTCAAACTTCCACATTGCCATCCCAGAATACTCGCTTTTCACTCATACAATTACACAATCAAACTAGAAAGATTCGCATTGTTGTGCTAGTCATAGTTATAAAAACACAACACAGTGTTTCCATTAACATTTTATATTTATTTTTATTATTTCGTTTTATTGGCGAAGAGATCTTTTCAGGAAGACATGGCCCATAAATTGGGAAACTACGACATAAGGTATTTTTGGGAATGCCTCTAAGACTTCTTCTAGAAGCTCATCCATTAATTCCATCGTGAATTTCTATCAAGACTACCTCGTTGTTTGTTGAAATCATCCAGGTAATTCTCACGTGATCGCTCGAAATACTACTTAAGAAATTGATCTAAATATTTCTCTTAGAATTCTGCCATGAAGAGATAAATAAGCATTTATTTTTCTTTAAAAATCCATAATCTTATTTTTTTTTTTTCATAAAATTCTATTGCAACCTTAAAATTTGAGTTCCGACTTTTTTTTTCTAAAGATTCCTCCAGAATTTCGCCATTTTTTTCTGAAATTTGAATTGTTAAGCTACAACAAATTCAAGCAAACACTGAGCACGCTGAACGATGATCGTGACACTCTCTGGAGAATCACCAGAGCTCTGCGTAAATCCACCAAATACAGCCCACCACTGCGCCAAGGGGACATCATCATCGCCTCGTCGGTAGAGAAAGCGCAGCTACTGGCCATGAGCTTTACACAAGCACACTCCAACCAAATGGCGGACGATCCTGAAACCGTCGTAGCGGTCAACGAGTCAATCAACCGCATCGACCAGACCCAATTGATTGGTACCCATGGCTGATCCACCCAAAGGAAGTAGCCCAGACAATTCGAAAACTGAAATCCAAAAAATCTCCGGGTCATGACAACATCCGGAAATGCGTTATCAAGAAGCTACCTTGAAAGGCCATTGTTTTTCTTGCCAAAATATTTTCTGCTTGCCTTCGAATCGGTTATTTTCCATCCAGTTGGAAACATGCCGTTGTGATTGATATCCCGAAGCCAAACAAGGATTCTATTATTGCGTCTAACTAAAGACCAATTAGTCTCTTGCCTACCTTCAGCAAACTTCTAGAACGCATAATCCTAAAGCGTATAGAGCAACACCTTGAAAACACTCGGATCATCCCCGATGAACAGTTTGGCTTCAAACGAGGGCATTCTACCAACCACCAGCTCGTCCGTCTGGTAAGGGAGATTCACACCAATTTTGCGCAGGGTAGATCTTCAGGCAAGGTCCTATTAGATGTTGAAAAAGCTTACAATTCCGTATGGCAGAAGGAAATCCTTCATAAAATGCCAAGAGGAAATTTTCCCCATACGTCTTGAAAATCATTCGCTCCTTCCTCCTGAACCACTGCTATCACGTAGCAGTTAACGGGCAAACGTCGAATAGGAACAAAATACCTTTTGGCGTTCCGAAAGGTGCTGTACTAAGCCCCACACTTTACAACATTTTCACTGCTGACCTGGTGATGCTTGAAGATGTTCATTATTATCTCTTCGCTGACGATACGGGTTTTGTCGCATCCGATTCTGACCCCGCCATAGTAATCACCAAGCTACAATCGGCCCAAAACTCCATCGAATCTTATCAGAAGAAATGGAAAATCAAAACCAACGCGGATAAATCACAGGCGATTTTTTTCATCCGCAAACGAAGTCCCCACAAACTTCCGCAAAATCAAATCTCTGTATGGAATTGCGAGATTCCATGGTCAAACGACGCGAGATATCTTGGACTAACTATGGACCGCAAACTAACGTTCGCTACCCACCTTCAGAACACTCTCAGAACATGCAACCAATTAATAAGAATGCTTTACCCCCTGATCAATCGGCGTTCACGGTTGGATACGAACTCAAAGCTCCTAATCTACAAGACAGTGTTCAAGCCGTCAATGACGTACGGATTTCCCGCCCGGTATGACTGCGCTGCTGTTCATAAAAAGAAGCTTCAAGTGAAACAAAATAGGATACTAAAAATGATCCTGAACCTAGACCCACAGTATCCAACAGATGGCGTTCACGAAATTGCAAAAATGTAAAAAATCAACGACTGGTTCCAACGTGTCCTCCCAAAGTTTTGGACGGGATGTGCAACATCAGCAAACCTTTTGCTCGAGCAATTGTGCCTGTACAGGATCTACAGATATATTAGAATAGTAGTATTGTACCTTTCTCATATCTATACCTTTTCTATTTGCTATGATGAAGGTTTTTCCGTTTTTCCTACCTTTTTCTTCCATGAATTCTATTCAACCGTTAAGTACCAGTAATTTTGTAATTAATTGTTTATTTTTTTAGCTGTTGAAAGGATTTCCATAACTCAGCTTAAGATACCTGCACGCCATGTAACGTTAAATTTGAATTAATAAATAAAATGAAATGAAAATGAAAATGAAAAAAAAATGAAAAATGAATTGTTAGGCTGTCCATAACATCATAACTGCCCCATATGTAAAAAAGTGGTCCTTCACAAAATGTCACTAAAATTTTAAAGCTTGTCATCTAAGCAAGTGTTCAAAATTTTCAAGTAGTTTTTTGTATGCCCTATTTCTATTCTTAGTTCCATTAAAAGGTACCACATTGATTGTTTATTCTGGTTTTATTAATAAGTGAAAAAGTTGAACATAATGCATGGTTTGAATTGTAACAGGGGTTAAAATTTTATAATGAGACTGATATATCATTACTTTTCAAAATAAAGCTACACTTATCGCAAAATTTTAGCACATTATTTGAATTATTAAATTCTTATACTTTACAACCAATTTCTCCAAGAATTCCTTCTTAAATTATAAGAAAAATAAAAGCAGAGAGAAATTATATTTTCTTCAAAAAGTATGTTTTTATCCAGAACGTTTGCAGACCAAATTGTTTTTTTTTTCTGAGAATTTCCTCTATACATTTTTACAAGCATTACTTCTCAAATTATTCATGTACTTTTTCAAGTATTGCATGAAAAAATCAAACAGCGTTTACTGTAGAAATTTATACAGAATTTTTTTTTTTTTTTTTAATTTCACTGGAGTTGCTTCCCGAACTTCAAAAAGGAATATTCCCTCGAGTTCTTTTAAACATTTTCCTCTTACGACTTTGCATAGAAAAAATGCCCTAAACAAAATTTGCTTGAACAAAAGTAGTTGGAAATTGTCTTAGGTTTTGATTAGAAATCAACGTTTGCTTATCAATAATTACACTGTAGGATCAATAAGTAGGTTGTCCAAGCGGTTTGATATACTTATAATCTCATTTCATCATCTACGTTACAGTAGTTTATATCATATTCGTTCAAATGTGATGGTTCTTTACTTCAAAACTCATCAAAAACTCATACAGAGTTTTCGACAACTTACATTTTTTTTATGATAAATCCAGGAAACAAAACATAAACAGCGCGTCAAGTTTTTCTCTAAGTGCTATATTTTTACTTCTGCTGAGAATCATATCAAACATTATTTAAAACATTTCACACAATAATATACTCAAATACGCACTCTTCTAATGATATTGAACGACTGACGATATAGAGATTTTTCCTTCAGGTGTACTGTCATCTTTCCTTAAGGGTTTACTGCTATTAATTATAAATATCTCTAAGAACATTCAAAATATATGTCAAAAATATTGCTTTTCGGATAATGCAAGTATTTTTAGTCAGAAATCCAGGACAAATCGGTGGTGAAAAGAATCTTAAGTTATTCTAGAAAAAAAAACTAAAAAAAAAAAAACTAGTGGTCCCGGCAAACTTCGTCTGCCATCAAGTAGGCTGTTGAAAAACGCTATGGATCGTCGCATACAAAATGACAGTTCCGTTCACTCTCGTTTTCCCTACTTTTCTGGTGAATATCTAAGGATTTTTATACATACAAACACGTCAGTACCCATGAGGAACAAAACGGAGAAATTATCATTCAAATGTGTTAGCCCGTTCGTAAGCCATTTCGTGACATACAAACAACACTCCATTTTTATTTATATAGATAGATAGATATACATAGAAATTTTGGTGATCCAAGAGATTCTTAGATTCTTGGAGTATGTTTTAGTGTTAACTAAAGAAGAATCTCAGAGAATATGCCCGGGTTGATTTCTGAAAGCAATTTTGAAGAAGTCTTTGGATGCTGTATCAGAAAACTTTTTTGGAGAAATCCTTGAATACTTTTATAGAAGAATCAATAGAGACATTCCACAGAAAAAGATACTGATGGAAATTCTGGCTTTACCTATGACTCCAGTTTATAAACTTTGTTGCAAAATTCAACCCCCGTCAACTAAACGACGATTTTCTTTCCAATCAAATGTACGAAAAAAGGTCTCCAACCTTTGCAACTTTCCAGTCGCAAAAAAGCAAAATCAATTTAAATTTCCCGCCACTAATCCTACCCAATAAATCCCGTCGAAATATGAGATTTTTATCGAGTTTTCTTTCGCCTTCAGCTTTTCTCGCCCGCCGTCTAATATACTCTTTCCGTCCGTCTTTCAAACTTGACCACACTAACCGAGGCCAAGCGCAACTTAACTGAGGGACCCCACACTTGCAAATATTTACTCATCCGCTTCCGCCTTGACTTGGCTGGGGTTGGAAAAACCCAGACATAATTTTATACTTTCCTGGTTCAACAGACTCGTCTTACATACCGGGAGTTCCTTTCGACGACGCGAAGGCTGCCTTTGCAGAGCACTGGATGTCACTTTCAGCGATGATGTCGCCGCGCAAGAGAAGGGATATGCTCTGTGTGGAAATGCTTTTCCACGCTGCCCTCTTGCAAGGAAACTGTACATTGTGTCTGTTTTTCTCCCATTTATTGCTCGGGCGCTGGTCCTGATGATGGTCATAATTTGCCAACTTATTGTTAGTAACTGAAGGTTCGCTGTGCGGCGGATCGGCTATGAAGAAAGCGTCGGTCGATTTTACAGACGATATCGATAGTCTGGACGTCTCGGCGGCGACGGCGAATTTGTCTAGTTGACAACGAAGTTTCGCATTAATCTGTACTGACGACTTAGAATTCTTTCTTTTCAATCTATTTTTTTCAACTCATATGCAAAACAGACTGTTTGCATAATTGATAGGTGGAACATGTTGAACAAACAATTAAATTTACCTAAACTACTGGATAATAAACTGCTGAACCTGTCGCTCGATTGCACTGCCCCTCTGCATCCTACGCTCTGCCAATAGTTTAGTTATCATACGTGTTTGTCCATATGATGATGCCACAATTCAGCTGTAGGCCTTTTCCAGATTAGGTACTACATATTCACTTGGCAAACAATAGTCAAGTCAAGAGTTGCAAGGAATCGTCCTTTCAATCTCTGTCGGGTTGTGTGCTTTGCCTTACCTAAACGCTGCTTCCGCTTTTCGTTGCATTGTTATGTCATCAATAATTCACCTGTCGACGTATACCTATGTTTCCTTATGGAAGTAGGTGTGGCGGTTGTGGTGATGCCGGAATTAGGGGGCGAGTGTGAGTTATCTTCGTCGTTACGAAATTCACTCCCTCGCGGGGGGAATACCTTGGAACCACCCTTTGGATGCCACACAACTCAAGGGTTAACTAGATGAATGTCCTGCTGTCATTGTTAATGTCTTTAAATCAATAAATTCTAGCGAACTACCGCAAAGCAAACGCGGCGACGTCAATCCAATTCGACGAATAATAATTTAGTGGTTACAGCGATACAACGGACGTTCCTTCGGGAAAGGGAAATAACCGTATCATTGGCTTGTCTCAAGGATATGGAGGTGAAATGGTGTTACAAGTAAATCACCTAAATAGACTTGTTCCTTGAATGGAATGAATTGAAGCTTTGCACAGTTTACTATTTTGTGAGATTAGATGGATGCAATTCAGCTGCTATCATACGGCTTATGAAAAGAATAGCGTTTTTAAGCAAACGGTTACGAGACATCGAGAAAACTCCACACCTTTCCTATAAAACATCGTTGAGTGTCCCATTCAGCTCTATTCCTTCTATTCTTTGTGAGAAAACGCACACGTTCTGGATAATCACATCGAAAAACAAAAAAAAAACAAATGTTTTTTTTTGAAAAATATTTATTTGCAACTTACACTGATTAGGATAGAGCTCAATTAGTGTTTTATTTTGTTTACTATCTCCTGAACATCAAGAATTTCCGAATATAGCAGACTACACCTACAGAAAGTTGTAAAAATATATTTAATAATTTTCTGGTACATATACGAAGAAAACTCTTAGTTTTTCTGGTATATCGGGGAAAGTCTAAACATGCATTCTACAAAAAAAAACTTGGCTTTAAAGTGTCCCATTTCATCAACTATGCTAGTTATGTTACTGTTGGCGAAACCACTGGGCTGTTTTCTAACCCGTTGAAGTGAGTTCCTGAGTATGCCACTCGCTTTAATTGTCCGTCTTGCGTTGACAGCTTTGGGGAAATGTCACTGGGAAGATATGTTCATGATCGTTCAAAAGCAAACATTCGAACAATAGAAAGTGAAGATAGAAGGTCGATTTATCAAAGCTAAAGTTAATCCTAAAGTAAAATTTATTGAATTCGTATTATAATTGAATTTATGTACAATTTGTGCAATAGCCAGGTAGATATATATCCTAAATTAGAAATACATTACTCTAAACTTATAAACTACTATCACAGATTGAATTTAGTACGGAGAAAACAGTGAGGACAAATATAACCTAAAACTAGTAAAGAACACTAAATGTAAGTAAAACTTAAACAACTATAAATTTGTCTAAAACTCACATGCAAAATAAAAATTCTAGCTTGAAGCTGTTTCTAACGGACTCGCTATCAGGATTGTTCATTCCCGTCCGAACTGAAAGTTCTCCCCAACAAAATCTTCAAGATTTGCAATTGATTCGATGTCCACGTGGTAGTCATCCGGCATAAGAATGGATCCTTCGGAGAGCCACTGTATGTTGTGCAATCGACCAAACAACGTCGACAACCTGGTGCAGTGTGACCGTTGTGATGGATACGTGCATTACTCGTGTGCAGAGGTGGGAGATTCGATTGCCGACCCTGATCGGAGTTTCACCTGTAAGAGGTGCGTCGAAAACGATTATATCGTCACTGTTTCCTCACATCGCACGAGCCATGGAAGCTCCTTACGAACCTCTCGTAGTAGTAACTCAGCACGGATAGCATTACGACTGCAACAGCTAGAGAAGGAGAAGGAAAACCGCCTCCGAGAACTCGAAGACGCAGAGAAGTTCCAGAGGTTGCGACGTCAGGTCGAGATGGAATTTGAGCAGCAACAATTTGCCATTCTAGATGCACAGCTACAAGAGGAAGATGAACATCGCAGCTTTAGAAGTAGAGTGAGTTCTAAGCAGATCCGAGATAGTACCAGGGAGTGGGTTGGTGCGTCGAAACCGACTGATGTAGTGAATGCCCAGATAGCTACGACGTCGACTCACTTATGTTCCTCCCAGTTGGGTGGAACCCAGCAGAATGCAGATGTCGCATCCATAGATCAGATCGCATCAACAGCAACTAATACCGAGCAAGCAAAAGAGGTAATCCGAACATCGCCGACAGAGGCACAGCAAGGAAGGGCACCTATTACGTCGACGAGCTCAATCGGTGCATTTAGCGAGCAACAAACCACTCAGATCATCGAATACCAGGGAGAGGCATCGCCAGCTATCATCGAGCCAAGGGCAGACATGCCAGTCGAAACCGTTCCATCATCCCATAGGCATACTGGGGTGCCGAAGACAAATGCGTTTGTACAGCAAAAAACATCAGAATCTCTGATGAGGGCCAACATGGAGACGCCATCTCTCGCGAATGGAGCACGTATTGAGAATCCTATCAGTGCAGGTTTGTCTACGGAGAGTCAGGTGAGAACTAGTGTCAGTACTTTGCACGTAAGGTTACAGCCTATAGCTGAGGCTGTCCAAACTAGTACATCTTTAATACCATCAATAAAACGAAGCGTAGATAGTCAGTCAGGGTATAAGGCACACCACAAAATTATTGCCCAGCCAAGCAATCAGTTAGGAGTAGTTCAGGGCCAACTAACACGAAATCCAAACACGGTTCCTAGAGCAGAATCGGGGGAACCTCCTCCGGGGTTGAACGTAACAGGGCAAATACCGCTGTCAAAATTCGCGCAGTTAGGCAAATCGAATAAGGCTGTGCTCCAACCGCCATTAGAGCGAAAGCGTTTAAACGATCCGAATCCGTCCGCTATTATACCCGGTCAGTGTAATGAGTCAACCCTGTTATCTTTGCCACCAACGGGTTACCAGCACTTTAGTGCGTCAAATCGCCAAGAATTACCACGAGCCGTGAGCAGTATACAGTGACAAGTGCTAAACATCAATCAGTGATTCAACCACCTCCTGAATACGAAAATTTCGTGAGGAAACCGACTGCAGCATCTGGGATTCAGCCGTGGTCATCAGTTCCTCAGCCTGGAACAAGCAATCTCCAGCCATCATTGCCACATCAACCAGGATACGGCTATCCGGGGTATAAGCTGAATTCGACTGAGTACATGCCGTCAACAAGTCATCAACGATTGCATACACCAAGTCATCCCAGTCAACCTGAACAACAGATGTACTCGGAACCACTGTCGCGGTTTAGTCATCAGTACGTACCAGATCAGCCAAATCAATCACGTCGAGCAGGGCCCACAGCAGAGCAAATGGCTGCTCGGCAAGTCATCCCAAAGGAATTGCCTGTATTTTCCGGAAATGATCCTCAGGATTGGCCTCTGTTCCTGAGTTCCTTCAATAACTCGACGGAAGCATGCGGGTACAACGATGCCGAAAATTTGGCAAGGCTCCAACGCTGTTTACGTGGACATGCGTTAGAGAGCGTGAGAAGTCGATTGCTGATTCCGGAGTCAGTGCCGTACGTACTAGCGACGCTGGAGCGTTTATACGGCAGACCGGAAGTGATTATCAATGCACTTCTGAAACGAATGCGGGAAATTCCCTCGCCTCGTGGCGTTGATCTGAAAACGCTTATCATATTTGGAATGGGTGTTGAGAATTTGGTGGAGCACATGATTCTTGCCCAACAATTCCAGCACATCAGCAACCCCATGTTGCTCCAAGAGATGGTAGATAGGCTTCCGCCTAACCTGAAGCTACAGTGGGCGTCCTACAAGCGCAACTACAATCCAGTGAACATGGCAACGTTCAACGATTTCATGAAGGATCTAGTTACTATGGCCAGCGACGTCACTCTACTGACCAGTGTAGGGCAGCTGCCAGCAGAAAAACACGACAGGGGAAGACGCGAAAAATCCTCTAAGGAAAAGCATTTTGTCCATCAACAATCCCCCGCTTCAACCGACATGTCTGGGGCCGAATCAAGCGGTTCCATCTCTAAACCTTGCGTCAACTGCTCCAAAACAGATCATCGTATTGCCGAGTGTCCAGTATTCAAACGACTGACTGTGGATGAAAGATGGAAGGTTTTGCGGCAGAAAGGGCTCTGTCGAATATGCTTAGTTCCACATCGATCATGGCCTTGCCGGTCAAAACAAGAATGCGGAGTTGGAGATTGTCGCATGCGGCATCATGCCCTACTACACTTAAGAAAAGCGGCATCTGGAGTACCCTCATCGACAACAGCAGCGGAAAGGAACGTCGTCCACCAGAATCGCCATTCAGTTACTTCTTGTGCTCTGCTGCGCTATCTGCCTGTGACATTGCACTACAATGGAAAGAGTGTGAAAATATTCGCGTTCTTAGATGATGGATCTTCGTCAAAAATGATGGATGCGGAGGTAGCGGAACAGCTAGGTGCAGTAGGACTTGCTGAACCGTTGTATTTAGGCTGGACAGGCGATATATCGAGAACGGAAAAAGACTCCCAGCATATAAGAGTCGCGATATCAGGATTCAACATGGCCAAGGTGTTCCCACTGAAAGCCAGGACTGTAGGACAATTAAAACTCCCGAGCCATACTGTGAACTACGAGGAACTTTGTTTGGATCATCCATACCTTAGAAAGGTACCTCTGTCCAGCTACACCAATGCCGCACCTCGACTTATTATTGGCGTAGACAACGCTAAGCTAATCAGTGCTCTTAAAAGCCGTGAAAGCGGAACTGGACAACTAGTTGCAGTTAGAACTCGACTAGGATGGTGCCTCTATGGACGACATGCCACCACTGACAGCAGCCTTGTAGACTACGTGAACACGCATATGGAGTTGCACGAAGCAGACACAGATTTGCACAATCTGTTTAGGCAATTTATGGCGGTCGATGAAGCAACCGTCAAACGGATTCCACTTTCAAACGAGGATAAGAGAGCTTTGGATATTCTACAGAAAACCACCAGAAGAGTAGACAGAAGACTGGAAACTGGACTGTTGTGGCGGAGCGATGAGCCTTCTCTTCCAGATAGCTACGATATGGCTGTCCGTAGAATGGAAGCCCTTGAACGTAAATTGTCGAAGGATGACCAACTGCGGGAAAAAGTCAGAGTGTTGATTGAGGAGTACCTTGCGAGCGGATATGCTCATCGGCAGAGCTGGATACTACGGAACCAGGACGTGTGTGGTACTTGCCTCTGGGGGTGGTAAGGAATCCACGCAAACCAGAAAAGGTCCGTCTGATTTGGGATGCTGCAGCCCGAGCCAAAGGAATTTCGTTCAACGATATGGTGTTGAAAGGACCGGATCTGTTGACTGCTCTTCCAGTTGTTCTATTACGCTTCCGTCAGAAAAGCGTGGCATTCAGTGGAGATATTAAAGAAATGTTTCATCAGTTTCGTATTCGGAAGGAGGACAGACAAGCGCAAAGATTCCTATATCGGGAAAACCTTGGAAAACCACCACAGATCTTTGTGATGGATGTTGCCACGTTTGGCGCTGCGTGCTCACCTTGCATTGCGCAAATGCTGAGGACTACAAAGAGCAGAATCCGGAAGCTGCCCGTGCCATCATCGAAAACCACTATGTAGATGATTTTCTGGATAGTGTTGACACGGTGGATGAAGCAGTGGAGCTCATCGACGATGTGAAGCATGTTCACGCCCAAGCAGGGGTGGCAATTCGGAACTTTGCATCCAATTCTTCCGAGGTTCTTGAGCGTATTGGAGAAGCCAGCAGAACTCAACAGAAGTCGATCAACCTTGAAGCGAATGTGGAAAGGGTTCTTGGCATGGTATGGAAACCGTCCGAAGATACGTTCACGTTCGAGCTGGACCTGAAGGAAGAGGTGCAGAACATCGTAGCGAACAAAATAGCACCAACGAAGCGACAAGTTTTGCGAACAGTGATGTCCCTATTTGATCCGTTGGGTCTGGTGGCGCATTTTGTTGTGCACGGAAAGCTTATCATGCAGCGAATCTGGAGGGAAGGACTAGAGTGGGATGGACAAATAAGCGGCGAAATACTAGAAGACTGGTGTAAATGGAGCAGATTGTTGACGAAATTTAACGAAGTCACTGTTCCAAGATGCTTCTTTTCTGGAAACGGTAGAGCGCACAACGATGCGCAGATTCACATGTTCGTGGATGCTAGCAAAAACGCGTATGCTTGCGTAGCATACCTTAGAAGTTACGGCAACGGAGCTCCACAATGTACCCTGATAGCGGCGAAGACAAAAGTAGCACCTCTAAAACCGCTATCGATTCCGAGGCTTGAATTGCAAGCGGCTCTTATCGGGAGCCGTTTACTAGCGACAATTTGCAAGGCTTTAACCATCCCAATTACCACGCGATATCTTTGGACCGACTCTACAACTGTTTAAGCATGGCTAAGATCCGAAACACGGCGATATCACCAGTTTGTCGGCTTTCGAGTTGGAGAGATTCTTACCACGACTACAATCGACGAATGGAGGAAGGTTCAGACCAAACTGAATGTAGCTGATCAAGCGACAAAGTGGAAGGACGGACCTAGTTTTGACTCGGAAGATTGGTGGTATTCCGAACCAAGATTTCTATCCGATCCTGCAGAGAGATGGATTACTGATTCCACTCTGGATTTGTCTCAGAAACTTGCGACAACGGTAGATCTTCGTTCTTCATTTATGCACCATCGATCTCCACATCAACAGCCTCTCATAGCTGTAGACAGATTTTCTAGCCGGCAAAGGTTGCTGCGAGCTACTGCATACGTTATCAGAGCAGCCAAACTATTCCTTGGACTCAGAGCAATGGGCCCGTTGATACAGGAAGAGCTGGCAAATGCGGAAATACTGCTGTGGCGACAGGTGCAGATGCAGGTTTACTCGGACGAATATTTAACGCTAGTGTATAACAAGGAACATCCAAAGGAAGAACCTAGGCGGTTGGAGAAAACAAGCCCGCTGTACAAGATGTCACCGATACTGGACGACAATGGAGTATTGCGGATGAACAGCCGAATAACCAGAGCACCAATAGTATCCAGGGATCTAAAGTATCCTGTTTTTCTTCCTAAAGAACACCGGGTAACTGCGTTGCTTGTGGAAAGCTACCATAAACGTTTCCTGCATAGAAACAACGAGACGGTGCTCAAAAAATTGAGGCAGCGTTTCTTCATCCCTCAGCTTCGTTCGGTTGTGTCCAAGATTGCAAAACAGTGTCAGCATTGTCGTGTATGGAAGGCGACTCCTCAAGTGCCAATGATGGCACCTCTACCCACAATTCGGCTAACGCCCTTCATCCGGCCGTTCACGCACACTGGAGTGGACTACTTCGGTCCAATTTTCGTGAAACAAGGACGCAGTACGGTCAAACGATGGATAGCCCTTTTCACGTGCCTGTCTATCAGGGCAGTGCATCTTGAGGTAGTTCACAGCTTATCAACACAGTCATGTGTTCTAGCCATTCAAAGGTTCGTCGCACGCAGAGGTTCCCCTGCTACCTTTTGTTCCGACAACGGAACTAACTTTGTGGGTGCGAGTAATATACTCAAGGAGCAAATTCGCACCATAGGGAAGAGCTGCGCAACAACCTTCACAAACACGGATACGAAATGGCTCTTCAATCCTCCACTTGCGCCTCATATGGGCGGACCATGGGAGCGCGTGGAAAGGTCAGTGAAGGTCGCAATGTCGGCAATTGCAGATCATCCTCGACATCCCAGTGATGAAGTTCTGGAGACCATAGTACTGGAGGCTGAGGCCATAGTGAGCTCCAGGTCACTAACCTACGTGCCGCTGGAACATGAGAATCAGGAAGCATTGTCTCCAAACCATTTCCTGTTGTACGGGACACAAGGGATCAACCAACCATGTCAGGAATTAACTGAGGAACACGTACTGCTGAGAGATAGTTGGAAGTTGGCAAAGTACCTCGTCGATACCTTCTGGACTCGTTGGGTGCGCGAGTATCTCCCAACCCTTACGAGACGCACTAAGTGGTTCCAGCCTGTTAGACCATTGAAACCGGGTGATCTGGTTGTGGTGATCGAAGAGGGGAAGCGGAATGGATGGATTCGCGGAAGAATAATAGACGTTCTACCTGGAAAAGACGGACAAGTACGTAGAGCAGTAGTTCAGACGGGTCATGGATCAATTACCCGGCCGGCCACTAAGCTGGCCTTACTTGAAGTTCAAGGACCGCCGACAGAAGACTCAGGGTCACCCAGATATGGCGTACCGGAACTACACGGGCCGGGGGATGTTGGCGAAACCACTGGGCTGTTTTCTAACCCGTTGAAGTGAGTTCCTGAGTACGCCATTCGCTTTAATTGTCCGTCTTGCGTTGACAGCTTTGAGGAAATGTCACTGGGAAGATATGTTCATGATCGTTCAAAAGCAAACATTCGAACAATAGAAAGTGAAGATAGAAGGTCGATTTATTAAAGCTTAAGTTAATCCTAAAGTAAAATTTATTGAATTCGTATTAAAATTGAATTTATGTATAATTTGTGCAATAGCCAGGTAGATATATATCCTAAATTAGAAATGCATTACTCTAAACTTATAAACTACTATCACAGATTGAATTTAGTACGGAGAAAACAGTGAGGACAAATATAACCTAAAACTAGTAAAGAACACCAAATGTAAGTAAAACTTAAACAACTATAAATTTGTCTAAAACTCACATGCAAAATAAAAATTCTAGCTTGAAGCTGTTTCTAACGGACTCGCTATCAGGATTGTTCATTCCCGTCCGAACTGAAAGTTCTCCCCAACAGTTACTGTAATGAACAAAACAATTGTTTGAATGTGTTTAAATGTTCACTTGTATCGATTCCGTTAATCACCCCTTTCATTACATTAGACAACACACGAAGTTTGGTTTAGTATTGTGTCGCAACTTTAAACTCCTATTCATTGGGTGCCAATTTTCTCCGCATATGCCACAATCCCCTTCATGCATTAGATGTCTTTTCAGCACCAACCCAAGAGGGACATAGGATTGGGGCCATGCACATACACACAAACAGCATGTTTGATCCCAATTCCCATATTTCCAGTCGGGTGCATCCTTGAACGACTGCCAACAGAACTGCAGAATGACATCCAATCCACCCACCTCGATGACCATTGCCTATCGAACCGGCCCAACCTCCTTATAAGCAATTCCCAATAAATTTAAACAACCCCTCTCTGGAGGTTTTATCAAACGTTGATCAGTGTTAATATATCCGTGACCATGAACACAACAATGTCCCTCGGACCCCACACTCCCCCCCAGCATACGTTTCGCGCAAAACTGATACGACGATGATGCCACTCTGCACCGCTAGGGGGTATTGGGTAAAATGCACCAGTTGAGGACAGTATGCGGATATGAAGACTGAACACCATCAATAGATTGATCACTACAACAATTAGGCGTATGTTAAACGTTATATAAATTATTTAAAATAAAACATTCAGGATGATTTTTGCCAACAAGATAACGATTGTGCATAATTAAGTTGATATTGACTTCAAATTACCTAACTTTTATGAATATAGTTGATTTTGGAATGGAATGCTTTGCCCTGGACCAATAGGTTGCCCCAACCTACAACCTAACAGAAAATGTTATGAAACGTATAAATCATTGTATTTTAAACATTTAATCAAGAAATAACCTTATCTTGAACTAGAAGGTGTGAAAAAATCAATTTATTGCTTTCATAATAACAAATGAAACAATCGGAAAAGTTACATTAGAATAATGATTTTCGAATTCATTTTTCTATCTCCCTGTTTAGTTTTTCAAAATGTATCAAATTTTTAGGATAGGAGCCATTTACAACGTTTCATCAATCTGCGTAGAGTTTCTCACCGAAAATTTGTTTTCCTAAGAGAAATTGGCAAAATCCGTTTTGCCCCGATAGTGCATTTCACCCCAGGCACCCCTATACATATGGATGGCCATGAGGCACAGATGAAGTCATACACCGACCGACCGACTGGTGAACCACCCTCAACCGGCCAGGCAAAGCCATCTATCATTATCGTTGTCGTTGTTGCTGCTTGCTGCTGCTTTAGTGCTACATTGTTTCAGCACTGTATGCGGAATAGGTGCGGAAAATTGTCCTTTCTGTTGCACTCACTCACACCCACGCTGCCATCCGTACCACACAGCTCATCATAAAACGTATGGATCCGACGGACTGGACATAAACTCGATTATGGCCGGAAAATTGTCGATGTAAATATTTCACACCTCCGTTCCGGCATGAAATTTCCGGATCCCATTTCTGTTGAAGAGATTTATGCTGTAACGGCTGCTGGGCAAACGCATTGAATTGGTGGATCAACCAAGCTACTGGAAATCGCTGAAATGCAGAGCGACCGCCTTTTTAACAAATCAGGACTAAACGATCGAGTCAATCTTACAAGTCCTCAGCTGTAGAACCAGATTTTTTTTATTCTTTTATGAAAAATATCTCGAACATTACATTCATTTCTTATATCTAGGTGTTCTGTGTTAGAAAACACTACCTTCCTTTTGTGGTAAAACTACATTATGCTTCATTTGCCGTAACAGATCAGATTTTTTACAGGTGAGTTGATTTCACTTGCTTAAAAGAGAACAAACGCTTTCAATCAACTTAATCTATAAATTTAATGCATCATTCGTAGCAATTGAAGATTTCAACGGTATTTTTCTTAAACTATTTGCAATGTTATTCGACATTTGTTTTAATATTTCAACATCGGATGTAACTCATGAGTACTATACTAGAGAGGAAGCTTCAGAAAAATTTTCAAAATTTTATTTTGATTCCTCTGCATAACTTTCTTCCAGTCCATATTGGTTGCTTGTCCATAAGACAAAGTTTTGATTTTCTATTAATAAAGGTATACAAACATTTGTCTATTTGTTCATTTGATTTGAATGACCTCAATGCAATTTTTGAAAGTTCAGTTTGTATCTAGCATGAGCCCTAGATACTGAACTTCAACTGACCAATTTATTGGAACCCCTCTCATCGTGACAACATGTCCACTTGATGGTTTCAAATAAAGAGATTTTGGCTTATGTGAGAATATTAGTCAAGATTGGGAAGCATTAGGAGCCATCTTCCATTGAAGTATGAAGAAAAATATATCCCAACTTTTTTGCATTCTTCTACAGATGACACGAAGGCTTTGTTCTTTGGCGGAGAAGCCTACGCCATCCGCAAACAAAGATTTTTGTCATCCCTGAGGTAACTAAGGCAAGTTAGATGTGAAAATATTGTATATTGGTCCCAAAATGCTGCCCTGATGAAAACCAGCTCTTACAGGAAGTCTTCCATACTGATAGTTCTGATAATTAACCTGATTTTTTGATTATTTCCAAAAGGGCTTGGAACCAGGTTCCACTTGAAAAATTTTATTTTCTAAATTTATGTTTCTTGATTGCGTAAAAAATTTTTGTTTGCAAAGAATAACATCAAGATTGCTATCGATGTATGTTTCATATGTATTCCAGTCGGCTCAAAAATAATTGCAAGTGAAGCTGATATGATTGAGAATCACCACAAGGAATATTTGAAATTTAACGGGGACATGATCAGAAACAAAATGAGCATGAGTAATCAGTTGGCTACAAAGGTGACTAGATTTTCTTAGACCAAATCAATCATAGAATGGTTTCTAGAAGAGGATACATAAGTAGGCCTATCAGGGTATTGAATTGAGAAATATAGTGAACAGCACTCATCAAATAAAATTCTGTTGTTAGAATTAATATGCGAAATCTTCCGTTAGGGTTGATTGGCATTAATGCCACCAATGACAAAAAAAATGTCAATTTTCGCAAGTCAGTTTGAAGCAAATTAACGTGCTGTCAAGTGCATTGAAAAGGCAAATAGGCAGCTATGAAAGTATATTAATCAAACTGTGTTTCAACAGAAAAACCCAAAATTTCTAAAACTTCGATTTCAAATGAAGAAAGAAGATTAAGTTTTATAAGCCTATGAATGATGATAGGAACTCCTTCACAGGGTCCATTCAATACGATAAACAAAAGAATTTGGATCCAGGTTTCAAATAAATTTCAGTAATAACTGCGAGATGTACGTAACTAGTTGTTAGAAAATTAAAAGGGACATCGTTTTTACAGGGAGCGGGCCATTTGACATAAAGCCATTTGGCGTAAGGTCATTTGGCATAGCGCCATTTGGCATAAAGGACATTTGGCATAACGGTCATTTGGCATAACAGACATTTGGCATAATTTTCAACTAAGTGAAAGATGAGGGTCATTTGGCATAATTTCAATATATTTTCTGTACATACTTAAATTAAAGATTTTAGCATTTTATTACCGTTTTATTTTAGTAACAGCTGAATCTGTTTTATAATAATTTATTTATACTCTTCAAGAAGTACAAAAAACCCGGTATGAATCTATCAGAAGATTCCGGTCAAATTATGCCACCGAATTCAATCGGACTGTGTACTTTATAGATGTATTTTAAACGACTTTTGTTGACTTCCAACCCGATGATCTCGCTTACGAATATACGAAATACCGGTAAAGGAAAATATGATGAATTTCTTTCAAAAGCTTCCAAGTTGATCGAAAACAACTGAAAAACGATGTAGTTTTTCTTTATATATAAATACACGTTTTACCTTTGATTTGATGTGCTCAGGTAGCCATGACTTTTGTGAGTTGAGCATGTGTGAATCTATCTATATATAAATAAAAATAGAATGGTGTTTGTATGTCACGAAATGGCTCACGAATGGGGCAACAGATTCGGATGATTCTTTCTCCATTTTAATCTTCAAGGGTTCCGACGTGTTTGTGTGTATAAAAGTTCCAGGATGTTCACCGGAAAAGTCAGAAAAACGAGAGTGAACGGAACTAACATTTTGTATGGGACGATTCGTAGCGGTTTTCAACAGCCTACTTAATGGCAAGACGAAGTTTGCCGGGACCACTAGTATTCAATAAATATGGATTTATCTCATATCGTCTATTAGTAAAAACAATTTTAACACTCAGTCGTCGCACTGTTGTATTTTGTACAACACTGCTGAAAAAACCTCGCTTTTCGTTCACAACAGCAGCGCGGTGGTTCTGACGGTGGCAAATTGCGCGACGACTGGAAGGCTAAACAAGATGGAAAAATGTCATCTTCTCCTAATTTTGATCAGAGGTACTCGACTGAAAAATCATTAGGCGGGAAGATTTATTTTCTGCAGGTGCTCATAATGTAGAAACAAGGAATACAAAATATTAAATTTTAAGATGAAAAACTCAAATAAGGCTGATACAAATATTAAATTTATTTTATGTCCGAGACTACTTGGAAGGTACGAGGGGGGGGGGATAAAAATAAATAAGGAACAAAAAAATAAAAATGAAAAAAAAATATTTTTTTGAATTTTTATTTTTAACGATAATTGTTAAACTTTTTTCGAACCTCCTCTGGATTATTATTTTACTTGTTTTTTACTTTAAAAATTGAAAAAACCTAACTGATGTCAAAAAAATGATGAATCTTTTTTTTTTTCTCCCCTTCAAAATTTTCGGATTTTTGAAGGGGGGGGTGACATAAAAGAAAATTAATATTTGTATCAGCCTAACATGAAAATCATAAGAAATATAACTACGGTATGTTCAGCAAAGTTGTAGCAAATGATAAGTATAAAAATTTTGTTTAACATAGTAGGCCAATAAAACTAAAAAATGTAAACACTTAAGAGCGAAAAACGATTTTTTATTACAAATACTCAATTATCTAGACTCTTAAGCAAAACCGAGAAAAAGTTTGTTCAGCAAAGTTGTTTCTATGATCATTTGCAGAGCTGCTCGCTGTCACTATCAACGCTTGAAATTTGTTGATTGGTACAGGCGATACAATTCGGTTCATTCTATATCACATCAACATCATGCTGTCTACTCCATCACCAATGCATTGATGGCGATAGACTATTGATAACACGATATCACTGATGGGTTAACTTTAATTTTAAATTAAGCAAAAAAAATGTCAAATTATCAATACGATATTTTTGATAATGCTGCAGATGTGTTGGTAACTGAAAAACATGATTAGCTTGGAGAATTGCCACGTGATCACTCATTCTGAATTGATTATGCTCTAGAGAGCGATGTCGCATCACTTTTGTTGGTTGCCAAATCAAAGTGATATTGATAGCTCGCAACTGATATTGATAGTTTTAGTAAATCAGCCATACGCTGATACGACTGATATTGAGCAACTCTGATCATTTGCTACAACTTTGCTGAACATACCAACTCACGATTCGTTGGCGTATACGTCACTCTTGCGATCATGGTTAAAAAAAATGATGCGTACACTTTGTAGTACTGAAAGTTCTGAACATATTCTCAGAAGCAACTACGGCTCTAAAATCAATAAATCGAGACGAAAACCTCATGTCCGCCTAAATTAGCTTCCTGGACCAGTGTGCACTGGTTGATCGGGTTCGTTTGAACACGAGATGTTATTTAAAAGATAATTTTAGCAGCAATGTTGCTGCATTTTATTCTTCTGTTTTCCAAAGTCAAGACCTTGTTTTCAATTTTCAATTTCAAATTAAGAAATATTGCGTCACTGATTGACACCCTAGTTCATCTTATGTTATCCTGTTTAGTCATGATATTTATCTAGAGATTTACCCTTTTTTTGAACATAAGGTGTTCTTTCGAGGGTAATTGCTATAGTGATGTGACGTGCTATTTTTTATATAGGAATTTGCTCTTCTTTTTAATATGGCCTATTCTTTTGCGTAATATTACAACAGTGCTATGTGAAAAAAGGAGTACAGTGATACCTCCATGAGTCGATGTTCCATGACTTAATATCGACTCATGGAACCATACTAAAAACAACATTTCATGGTTACTATGATGGTCCCTAGAAGCAGCTTTCCAATGGGTTTCTGTTCCATGGCTCGATATTTCCATGAGTCGATGGTCCCTCCAATATCGACTCATGGAGGTTTCACTGTATCTGAATTATTATACCAAATAACCCTTACTTTTCAGATGGTTTGATATTATGCCAAATGTCCGTTATGCCAAATGACCCTTTATTTTCACATAGTTCAAAATTATGCCAAATGACCTTATGCCAAATGGCTTTATGCCAAATGACCCAGGTCCGTTTTTACAGGTTTTTACATTCAAAGAACGAACGTTCCAATTCAAACCATTTAAAAAACTATTTGGATCCATTACAGAAACGTACTCTAATAATAATGTGATTATCAAATTTTATACCAACATGGACTGCTTCATCCATAGTGGTGGTTTTGAACATTGCATCAATAATTTAATTCAAATGTTCAGTTAAAAATCAAAATCAGCGAGAAACATGTTACTAGAAGTAAGTGCATTTTCTGATGATTCACTGTAAGGATTTTCTGTTTATGAAGAGGCGGAATAAAAGTAATTTATGCAGCTCTTTATCCAACCCCAAATAACTTTACTGTTCGCACATAGCTCTATTCTATGTTCTAGCGTATCTATTCATCCTCAAATTTCTCATAAGTTACTCTTGTCAAATAACTTATAGTTTGTAGGAACAATTTTACTTAAAAATAATAATGAAAAGTGATTTTCATCTGAACTATAAATTTATTTTGAATAATAAATTGACTTACTTTCCGTTCAAGCCTTTGGATTCAATTATTAAATTTTAACGTTTTGAGAATATGAAGAGGTTTAGTGCCTTGAAAAAAATTCCAAAGGAAATCACTTAATAGACTTTTTTTTATTTTTAACTAGTGGTCCCGGCAAACTTTATCTTGCCATAAGGCAAGCTGTCATGTAATCCCCATACAAAATGGCACAAAAGTCTTTTCCCGTTTTCCCGATTATTCCGGAGACTTTACAAAACTTTTTCCTCACATCGCATTCCTTGTCGAGTGCAACTGTGAAAAATTTTAGTCAATCCTTTCATTCGTACTCAAGCCATTTCGAGACATACAAATACCACTCCATTTATATTTATATAGATATTGTTTAATTGTCTGGACTCGTGTTTCTTCCAAGTTATTTTCAACTAGTATTCTTTTGTTACCGTTGTCGTAATTAGAAATATTTACAACTGACTTAACTTACCAAACTGACTTAAGTATGTTTTTAGCATGCAACCAGTAAGCTTCTCCTTTTTCTTTGCATTACGTCCTCACTGGGACAGATCCTGCTTCTCAGCTGGGAATCGAAAACCCAGACTATTGACTTTTACATTAAATCACCGGCCCACTATAGTCTGCCGTATATGTTTGCATAATAATATTGACTTGTTCGTACACCTGACACAACTCTGTATGTAAACGTCGGGTTTTTTTCTCAGCAATTTACGTTAAAATTGTCGTACTCTTAATTCTCGGCCAAAACCGATTTTTTCACTACACAGCAAACATCATTGTCACTCGTCACAAGTAATCCCAAATTAGCAAAGTCTTCAACAACTTCAATCACGAGATTTTCAAGAAAAATTACAAATGAGTTATATATTTGATTCATGCATTGAAAAAAAATAAATTCAGTGATGTCTTCGGACTTAGGTCCGAATTTGTTGGTACCTAAGGCATCTTAGAAAGAAATTTATGGAGAAAACGCAAGAAACTTCTTCAAAAAATTAAAAAATCAATGGAACATTGATCTATTTGATAGAATATATCACCCATTAAAGTTTAAAATCCGGTAAAGATTGTAATGGGCCACTTCCAGAATATCATGCATTGATACCTTCTGACGGCTCAAAATTCATAATGTTTCCACCCAGATGTGATAAACTATAATGAGCAATTCTCGCTGAAACCAGGCCGCCATCAGCACCCATCGTTAGAATTCCAAGTTTATGTCACTGGTAGCTAATTTTCGATAAAACTTAAGGGTGGTCCTTTCGGTTTTCTCAAATTGGTGGACCCCTCGTACGCCAGCTGGCTAAACAGTTAGCGAAAAATCCCATTTTTTGATAAATCTTGGGTATTTCTTCACGTGATATGTCTCATATTTCCCTTGGAACACATAGCAAACTTAGTGGCATCGTATAGAAAAAAGATATAGCTTTCATTTGAAATTTAAAAAAAAACAAACTTGGCGGCCATCTTGAATTTTGTTAGAAAAATCGATTTTTCACCATTAGCGCACCACTCGTTTTGAATTCTGAGATCACCATCAGAAAGCTGCGCTTATTCATGTTTTATAAAATTTCCAGATTCAAACCTTTGAATAGTTCGATGCGTAAGATGTCGATGCATTGATAGATAATTTTTTAAACAGAGTTTACATGAATCGCATCACTTACCAAGGTGAATCCTGATCATGTAGCTTTGAAGCCCTCCCACTAACAAAACTCCTTCCCGTGGCAACCATGAAGATGCAGAGGTATACTCGGTCTTAAGTAACAATGGATGTCACAATAACATTCCTTCCCTTCCCCGATGACCTAAGGACGTGGCCGGCGCCGTTATTGACATTACTAATTATTATTATTATTGTCTTTATTAGAGAGACTTTCAGTCACATTACTAATTTCAGAGTCCTCGAAAATGTACATTGAAGATGGTATGCTACTCCCAAGCTACATCTGTTGGTTCCCTGTACAATTTGATGATTCTTGTCAATCACGGAGTAGCAACTACGAACTTTACGGTCATCAATGCTCATGCTCATGCTCATGCTCCAACTATGTGCAATATTTAGAGTTTTCTTGGAATAAACTAAGTTTGTGAATGCTGGTTTTCAATTTTGAATACTATAAGTAAATTCGAATCGACAGAATCTTTTCATTATCAAAGCTTCATAATAATCCAAGTTCTAGTATTTTACCCAAATCATTGAAAACACAAAGCTAGTTCCATTCACACCTTCCAACAGCTGCAATCCGAACAATCATTTCCCAAATTCCACCGTCAGGTTCGCTTTAATCACTCAATTGAAGAGTACACACAAAAAATCCTCCCGAGCGTGAATGTAACCGATCCGTCGCTCTGTTTGTCCTCCTCGTACACCCGGCGGCGGCTGATACCAGAGAACCAAAGCGAGAGACAGACCGAGAGTGGAGTGCATTGTGAACATGCATTTGGTACTGTTGGAAAAGCCACCGCACAGTGTCAGTAAATCAATACCGGGGGCTATTTTCAACAATATTTATTGTATCGGCTACCAATACCTTCGACCTCGACTCTCTTCCATCCACACTCAGCGGACAACTATACCCACCATCCATGAAGATTCGCTCGTCGTCTAAATGAATTAATGATAATTGATTCGATCACCAATCGGACATACATAAACAGACCTACTAGTCCTGAACTCGGTAACATCCACAAATACTCACACAAACCATCATCGATACCTACACTCCCGAGCAAAAGTGTGGGGTCAACCCCTAGAAAAACATACAAAAGTGTTTTGCGTATATCTCTGTGATCACACGACCAATTGAGAGTTTTGCGCGTTTTATTGGGCAGATTAGTCTGTGGTTTTTTGATCCAATTGCATGCTCCTGTGGAGCGAGTGACAGAATCGAGATCAATTGTATTCGATTCGCGTTGTGGAAGTGAGAAACGATATTCGTGTTCAGTCAAGGATGGATTACAAACTAGTGAGTTCGTTTCATGCGTATAATAACATATTTTTATCATGGCAACGGTAAGTTTATGTTATTTTCAAACAAGCTGGATGGTTTGTCACTATATTTGTCATTATAATATATACACATATGTATTTTCGTCATTAAAAATAAAAACGTTTCAAAAGTTCGACAATGTCAATCATACATGTTTTTGTCTCCCGAATGAGCTTGAGAGAGTTTTAATTTGACGAATAAGGAATAAAGAATATGAACAAAACTATTTTGCATGTTTTTAAGAGTTGGCCCCAAACTTTTGCACGGTAGTGTACATTGTATCGCATTTGGTCAGTCAGTCACCCTCTGGAATTGGCTCGGGAAGCGGACCCCGGAATGGGTGGGATAGGATATGACAGAAATGCCTACGGACAGCTCTCAGCAACATATGGCGATAGGTAGCTCTCTTCTATCTCCACAGTCACAGGAGACACAATGGCCAATAACATTCTGACTGACGACGACGCCCCAAGCCACTCGCTCTCGTTGCTTGTCCACCACATCGGACCAGGGAATGCGGGAAAGGCACTTGTCAAACATCCGCTTTCGTTCCGTTTTCCCAGCTCCAACCGACGCCATAGTGGTTCGAGAGCGGCCAAAATTTCAAAAATCAAAGCAGATATCTTTAAACGGTAACGTTTCTCTAGGTTTTGTTACCTTTATTATACAAAGTAAAGCCATGCTGAAGGTGTCTGGATTCGATTCCCGGTCGGCCCAAGATCTTTTCGTTTTTTCGACTTCCCTGGGCATAGAGTATTATCGTACCTGCCACACGATAAACGAATGCGAAAATGGCAACTTTGGCAAAGAAAGCTCTTATTTAATAACTGTGGAAGTGCTAAATGAACACTAAGCTGAGAAGCAGGCTCTGTCCCAGTGAAGACGTGATGCTAAGAAGAAGAAGAAGAACATAATCTAATTGAGTAAGCTGGCCGAACATATGGCAAGAAAATACATCTACATAAGTTAAGCAAAACTACAACAATGTTTAATATTCAAATGTATGTTTTATTTTCCCAACATTTGTTCTAGATCAAACCACTGTGAGGCAGCAAGCACTCAATGATGATTGTGACCGAACGACCGACCAGTATCTACCTCTGCATGTAACCAAACCTGCTATATTCGTGGAAAACTACACAGAACTTCCGATTGACCAATGACTCTGACTGAGGGCAAACTAGGGTTGTCTTCTACGGGAGGAAGCAATTTGTGTGTATTCAATAGTGCTAACTGGTAACCCTGAATAAACTGTACTGATGATCATGATGATGACGATTATATGATGATACTACCAGCGTAGTCACTGAATCTATTAACCACCTACTCAAGGGCGTAGTTAGTATTAGGACACTTATCCGCAAATAAATCATCAATCCTGTTTCGATTATATCAAATTTAACTCACCTCAAATCCATTGTTCTCAAAACCGAAACCAATTCTCAATACTATTCCCTCACCCACTTGAACGACTCGGTCTATGAACGTACCAAATCCCCCCTCGGTATAGATGACCAATAGGGGGATCTACGATCTGGCATACATTTGTAATGTTTTTGCTGAGGTTCATCTCCATTCGTTCGTTTTCCGTTCGATGGATGAGAAGCCGGGAACTGCGATAAAAGTCCAAACAGCCAGAAAAACAGGCACCAGCTTTCTCATCACCCTACCACCTACTACATGGGGGGGGGGAAGCAACCATCTATCCATAGGTATACGCACATGTATGAAGGATGACCTAAAAAGCGGCATAAATATGCCCGACATCCTTCCACGTAACGGCCCCTCCGTTACCATCATAGTAGGCCGCTTCCGATGAACAGAGAGAGAGAGAGAGAGAGAGAGAGAGAGAGAGAGAGAGAGGGTGTGTGTTTTATGTATGACATTCAAACTTCCATATGCCTTCACCTACATCACATATGCTGCCCATAAAAGCATGACCGTCCTACATTGAAAAAGTAGGCATTGAGAAAATAGCGCTCAATGTTTTGAGTTTGTTTTTATACAATTGTTGATAATTTTCCAGCCCATTTCACGTCAATTCACGTTTTTCAGTTGCTATTTGGGTTCAAAGATTATGTAGAGACTCCTATGCCATTATTTTTAATATGAGACTACAACAACTTCATATTTTTCCACGACTTTTTTTTAAACAAACTCTGATAACTTTTATATACATAGTAAAATATATATTAAACTATGGATTTTACGGTAAAAAAAGTTATTCATTCCAAAATCCATATGGGACAGTTACGCTATTATGAGCAGTACGGTTGTTCCTCTGTCTCCGACTGATACATAACCTGCTCTTTCGTCCTTTTTGGGAATCTGGCCTCCCTCCGGAAACACTCCCCATCATTGCGATTTTGGTTTACGTTCGGAAACACTCACTCAGAACAAATCGCTTCGATTTACAGGTTGGATTACCGGTGGTGGTAGCATTTTTCAACTTCTAAATTCAATGGGATCAGCGTGAAAACTACTGTGTTCGATTGTTTGACTCCAACTACAAATTGAATTATCAATCTGCATCGATATCCACATTTGGGTATATTTCCGTCATCAACCATTTACGAAACGGTTTTCGGAGTTATTCGAATTGATGGTAAACGGTTTCACGTATTTTTTGGGAACAGTAAGGTACCAAGCATCTCCATATAACTTTTTGCATCAAAAAAGGATTCATAAAACGTTACAGTAGTGAATTCTCTACAATAAACTTACACAAAATCGGGCTTTTCTTGGCCAACGATACCCGTCCTTTTGGCCGAATGTCGTTTGGCAGAAGTAGTCGTTTGGCTGAAATATGAACTTACAATTGATTTAGTTGCCAACAAGTGCTGAAGTATAGGGCTCAGGAGTGCAACCAATAAAATTAGAGATGCTCTATTCTTTCAACGTAAGGCAATCATTTCGAATTAAAAACTTTTTATAACTACACAGCGCAGCAAAAATGACATTTTTTGTGTCTCAAGGATTAAATGATGTGTTTTTAGTAGATTTGGAGTCACTGAATCTAATGCCGTTCTAAAAATGTCCCTGCACGTTACAATGTTTAACTACATGTTGCCAAAGTTGTATAAAACACTGGTTTCATTGACGTTCACAAAAAATTTAGAGTATGATTTATCAAACTTTTCGATATCTAATCCACCAAGCATGCAAAGTAGGAGTTCAACTTTCATTTCAGATATAATTTGGTTTCAACATGCTTGCAGTCTCCATACTAATTTCTTCGTTTTTTATATGACAAAATACAATACTTTTCTTAACCATCAAAAATTAACTTTTGAGCATCAAATGTATTATGAACTTTATTGATAACTAGTGGTCCCGGCAAACTTCGTCTTGCCATCAAGTAGGCTGTTGAAAATCGCTAAGGATCGTCCCATACAAAATGACAGTTCCGTTCACTCTCGTTTTTTCCGACTTTCCCGGTGAATATCCGGGGCTTTCTATACACACAAACACGTCAGAACCCTTGACGAACAAAACGGAGAATAAATCATTCAAATCCGTTGACCCGTTCGTAAGTCATTTCGTGACATACAAACACCATTCCATTTTTATTTATATAGATTATCGTTATACACATGAAGTTTGAATTCTTTGGCAAATTAAGCAAATAAATTACCATTCAAACTGGCAAACTTGCATAAAGTTGGCTAAAACAGTCAAATTTTGCATTTTCAACTGCCAATATCTTGAAAACTAGACGGCAATGGATTCAGCAACCCTAAATTAAATAAATAGCGGTATTTTAATGCTTGAGACAAAAACGTGTTCCACAGTGTTATTAGTGTAAAAGCAAATAACTTTTTCATTTTTGAAATTTCCGTAAATGCGGGTAAGATTGAACACCGTGTCACTCGATTTTATTCTTTCTCATGGATCACAAATATCAATGTAACCTGTAGTGGATGAACGTTGTTTGTCGTTATTATTGACGAATTGTGTGTTGTGAAGTTTTTTGCGTAAAAATGTTTATTTCTACGAAAATAATACAATAAGTCGAAATCATGTACGGTGCAGTATTGACGAACATCAATAAACTTCTAGTTCTAAACATGAATTTAAACATGGTAAAAACCTGAAAGTTTGTGAAGATGTTTAAGATATATCCCAACCCCAGATTTTATAACCAAAATTCAGCAATTTGCTCATTCGGTTGAAGGTGAGTAAATGGCTAGGCATGGCGTACCATTGGTACCTCGAGTACCTAAAGGAATAAAATAGACCCCTCTGAGCGGTCCTTAGCCTTCTGCCTAGAAACTCCTATCCCTACCTCCTCGTGGTACTGGACGGAGTACGAGTAACCTTAGGGAAGATCTGGTAACCAACCCCGGTGGGAACTTTGGTCGTATGCTGACAGGGAAGGGGGGAGGGTTTGCTTTTGCTTTTGCTTCTGCAAACCTGGAGCGTCTGTACTCCATATTAGGAGCGGCTCACAACAGCGTCTGTTCCCCATGTCAGGGGCGGCTGATCATCGTCCGAGTGCCAGAGAAGGACTCTAAGCTAAACTGTGCACTATGGCCCTCCGAACATTTAGGGGAAATGGTCCTCCGGAAATCTAGGGGGTTGGTGTCAGGCCCTGTGAGCCAGCCGTAAAAACATCAAGCAACGAATAATCAACGAGAGAATACGAACCGGGACAATTGGCGAAGACTACAGCGACGTAAAGGGACTAGCGATTGGAAGCTGTAAATCTCTCAACTTCATCGGCAGCACACGCATAGTCGCCGACGTGCTGAAGGACCGCGGATACGGCATCGTAGCGTTGCAGGAAGTGTGTTGGAAAGAATCAATGGTGCGAACGTTTAGAGGTAACCATACCATCTACCAGAGCTGCGGCAACACACACGAGCTGGGAACAGCTTTTATAGTGATGGGTGATAAGCAGAGGCGCGTGATCGGGTGGTGGCCGACCAATTAGAGAATGTGCAAGTTGATGATCAAAGGCCGGTTCTTCAACTTCAGCTTAATAAACGGGCACAGCCCTCACTCCGGAAGCACTGATGATGATAAATACGCTTTTTACGCGCAGCTCGAACGCTAGTACGACTGCTGCCAAAGTCATGACATCAATATCATCATAGGAGATCTAAACGCTCAGGTTGGCTAGGAGGAGGAGTTCAAACCGACTATGGGAAAGTTCAGCGCCCACCGGCTGACGAACGAAAACGGCTTACGACTAATCGATTTCGCCGCCTCCAAGAATAAGGCTTTTCGTAGCACCTACTTCCAGCGCAGCCTTCCATACCGATACTCCTGGAGAGCACCACAGCAGACAGAATCACAAATCGACCACGTTCTGATTGATGGACGGTACTTCTCCGACAGCTCTAACATCGACTCTAACCACTATCTGCTGATGGTTGAACTGCGCCCAAAACTCTCCGTCGTTAACAACGAACGGTACCGACGGCCGCCCCGGTACGACCTAGAGCGGCTCAAGCAATCGGATGTCGCAGCGGCATTTTTTTTTTTTCTTTTGTTGGGATTTGAACCACTGCGACCATTAAGTTGATCTATTGTGGTATACCCCTGTTTATTTTTCGCATATTTTCAGGACGACAAGTTACTATTGAGAGTAACTGCAGTTGACTGATAGTGCGACGTACCCCAATCTGGTATGATTCTTAAAATGAATTCAACTACCTTATTGGGTTTTCCTTGCCAAATTTCAAAAGGACTCAGTATGCCCTTGTTGAAATACTGTCTTCTTTGCGCAAATAGTGCTGAGCATTCACAAAGCAAGTGTTGAGAGGTCTCTATCTCACAGTCGCAAAACCGACAGATATCAGTTGGACTTCGACCCATCTTCTTTAAATGATATCTAGCTGAACAATGTCCTGTAAATAGTCCAATAACTATACAGAATGATTTTTTATTTAAGTTTAGAAGTTTTTCTGTAATTTGTTTATTTGGAGTTATAAACAGTTTAGACTGTCTTGATGTATTTGTACCAATCCAGTTCGACTGTATCATATTACGCTCCCATTTTTTTATTTCCATTTGTATTACACATTTTGAAACTCCACAAAAGGGTTCTGGTCCTAAAAACTGAGTATTCGATCCTCGTCTAGCCAGAAAATCAGCTTTCTCATTTTTTTCGATTCCACAATGGCCTGGTACCCAGTACAGGGACACCTGGTTATTCATAGCCAGTTGCTTCAATACTTGTATGCATTCCCAAACCAGTTTTGATTGGCATGTATAGGATTTTAATGCGTTCAGAGCCGCCTGGCTGTCTGAAAATACGCAAATCCTTGCATGTCTATACTTTCTTCTAAGACATATAGAAGCACACTCTAAGATGGCGTATATTTCTGCAAGGAAAACAGTTGTCCATCGTCCCATTAGTATTGAAACATTAACTCCTGGACCTGTTATTCCAGCCCCTGTGTTATCACTCATTTTAGAACCATCGGTGTAGAACATAATCGATCCTGGTGAAATACTAGGCCCACCCGATTCCCACATTTGGCGGTCTGTTTCAACCACCTTATATGGTATATCTAGGTTTAGGGTTCTTTCCATCCAGTCTTCGTTCATGACTACTAATGGATTAATTTGAAAATCTTTCAGTATACTTAGATGTCCGGAAAGATTTCCTTCAAGAAAGATATTCGTTCTTCGCAGTCTTAGTGCATTCTTTTCAGCTTCCATTTGCACGTGTTGATGTAGTGGAAGCTTATACAGAACTGCCTCTAAGGCCCTTGATGGCTGCTTGGTCGTTCATAGAAGTTAATATTCAATGTTATCTTCTTTTCCAAGCAGCCTAGATAGCCGTGTAGTGTCGGTAGTGGTTGTCTCAACTGGCTAAGAATAACACTACGGATTGCCTGATCCTGTAGTAAAAATCTACTAATCAGGTAACCCCAATCCCAAGGTGTGATGCGACCCGTGCTGATGGATGAATGGTTGAGGGGGTTTAAAATATGCTCAATCGCTAACGGAGCCTGGAGAGCACCAGGGCGAACTCTCCAGTATGTAGCTCTTACTGCATTAGGGCGGGGCAATGATGCAGCGGACCGTCTTTCCCCAGCGACTCGTGGGACCAAAAAATGAGTGCAAATAATCAAACCAAAATAAAAGGTGTCGACTGCCTCCCTCAGTTCGAAAAAGGTGACGACTGCCTCTCCCAGTCGGACGAAACGGAAACAGAGAATGCTTTTGGTAAGCTTGGACTGACCGAAGATGAGCTTCTCAGTAGTTCGCATGAAAACATGGAAACCGACCTCCCTCTGACACTCCCGAACGACCCAGGACTCCATCCTTCGGTTGAACCAATGGACGACGAAGAGGATGGAATTACAGTCACAATAAACTTGTCAGGATCGCAGCCATCAATCACAGGATCGAACGTCACCTCGGGTCCTATTGATGGGAAGACCGATCAACATCCAACAGATGACGCGAACAAACAAAAACCTACTGGCACCAAAAAGATCACTCGGAGCCAAAGGAAGCAGCTAAAAGCACTCCGACAAAGTGGCTTAAGCCGCCCTGAGGCCCTATCCAGAATCACGGGGGGTGAGACTATGGTGTCAACTCCTTCGAAACGCACTCGGCAGGACCTTGACAAGTCTACAAATGCTGAAGAAGAACATAAGCAGAAACGGATGAAACAACACCTGAATCCGAGAAAGCGCGTTGGGCAACAGGAAACCAACAGCTCAACAGCCTCGACGATCAACAAACCCCCACCAGAAGATAAAAAACAGACTAGTCTAAGCTACGGTGAAATTACCAGTCGCAGGAGAGTCGGAATAATCCCAAAAGACTTCCCCACGACCCAACTTTCAACGACTCAGCTGGACGTTCTCCAGGAGGCACTGCTGCTTCGGGTTGAACAACAACGGAACGCGACAATGAAGCCCAAGTTCTCTAACCTTATCTACAAGTCTGGCCATATGGTTCTTATTTGTAAGGATCAGGAGACTGCGGAATGGGTAAAGGAGATAACACCTGCATTAAATCCCCTGGAAGGCGTTGAGGTGGTTGCAATGGATGAGGATAAGATTCAACGTCCAGAACTGATTCGAGCCTTCTTCCCTCAAAGCGCACAATACACCGATGATCGTATCAAAGCTCTCATCGAGAGTCAGAACGATCTGATAACCAACAACTGGCGTGTCATGCAACGGCTCACTCCTAACAACAAGCATGTGGTGTGGGTCTTTAATGTAGATGGACCGTCCATGGAAAAACTCATTCAATCCAAGTTCATCCTCAACTTCCGCTTTGGAGAAATACAGTTGAGGAAAGTAAAGAGCACAACCCCAAACTCCAATGACAATCCAACTGGACAGCCGACCCAAGAGAAATCTGAGGAGGCCTCTAGAAGCATCCCACAACCAACTCCCACCATACAGGCTAGCTTGTCTTCCTCTGATGGAAAAGATGCATATTTGACCTCACTTCCTGGCCCAAGCGGTGTCACCTCAATGGCTCCCAATAAGGGCAGTGGAAATGTCAAAAGTGTAAAATTGACCACAGGGGATAAGCCAGCAGGCCTAGGTAAGGGAAAGGACAAAAACCAAAATCTAAGACATCCCCCAAAATCAAAAGTTGATGATCCGCAACATCCAAAGAAGGACGGCAAACGTCCGGAAAATGCGGAACGCCTCAGCAATGATTAAAATCCTCCAAGTGAATCTCCATCATGCTCAGTGCGCAACAGATGTGCTTTGCAGGAGATTCACAAAAGAACACCTTTCCGTGGCACTGATTCAAGAGCCATGGGTCAACAAAACTCGAATACAAGGTATTCAACTAAACTCGTGTAGGTTGGTATATGATGACAGCCAGCTCTCTCCCAGAGCAGCTATTCTAATACGCAATGATACTAAATGTTTTCCAATTACAGAATTCATCAAAAGGGACATCGTAGCGGTCAGGATGGAGGTTTCTACTGCTAGGGGCAGTACTGAGATCATTATGGTTTCGGCGTATTTCCCTGGCGACGCAGAAGACATTCCTCCTCCAGAGATGGCTGCTCTTGTCTCTTACAGTCAAAAACACAACATCCCCTTCGTCATCGGTTGTGACGCCAATGCTCATCACCTTGTATGGGGAAGCACAAACACAAATATCAGAGGTGAGCATCTTTTGCAGTTTCTTTCCTCCAAAAATATTGACATATGCAATGTCGGTGATAAGCCTACATTTGAAAACATCTTACGACAAGAAGTCCTTGATCTGACTTTATGCAGTCAATCCATCTCGGATAAAATAAAAAACTGGCATGTTTCTAATGAAATATCTATGTCAGACCATAAACATATAGTCTTCGAGTGGGAAGGGGGTCTAATGATTCAAAAGTCGTTTAAAGATCCCAAGAAAACTGATTGGGAAACCTACTCAGCTATTCTCCGTTCTGAAGACTATATAATAGAGCCGAATATTCAGACAATTATACAGTTAGAAGCAGCTTCGGATTCTATTAAAAACAAAATTCTAAATGCTTATCAAGAGAGCTGTCCGATCAAAACAGTTAGTTCGAACAGAGATGTTCCATGGTGGAACTTCAACCTTGATAAACTCAGGAAAACTGCTCGGAAGGAATTCAACCGAGCCAAACGCACTTCTGATTGGAGTCTATACCGAAAGGCTCTGACAGAGTATAACAAAGAAATGAGACGAGCAAAACGGAAATCATGGGTTCTCATGTGTGAAAGCATTGAGAAAACTCCCGTAGCTGCTCGACTTCATAAAACTCTTTCGAAGGATCACTCCAATGGTTTGGGAAGTCTTCAAAGGACTGACGGTTCACTCACTGTGGAACCTCGTGAAACACTGAGTGAAATGCTAAGAGTTCACTTTCCTGATTCAATCCCACAAACGAGTCTAAATGCTGAAGGTGCCAGACTTGACGTCTCAGTTCCACACGGGTTCCTATCAGGGGACTCAGGAGCAAAAAGGGACGCAATAAAGGTTGCCAAAGAAGCTTTTACTCGCGATAGGGTTGTTAGGGCAGTGAGATCTTTCGAGCCATTCAAATCTGCTGGCATGGATGGAATCTTCCCAGCGCTTATCCAAAAAGAGGAAGAGACACTGATTCCACACATGGTAGAGATTTTTAAGGCAAGTTTAGTTCTGGGACACATTCCAAATGATTGGCGTCAAGTTCGAGTTGTCTTTATTCCAAAAGCAGGAAAAAAGGACAAAACCAACCCTAAAGCATTCCGACCGATAAGCCTATCCTCGGTAATGCTTAAAATCATGGAGAAGGTATTATGCGAGTATATAGATTCTAAATTTATGAAAACTATGCCTCTTTCTAAATCCCAATTTGCTTATCAAAGCGGAAAATCAACGGTCTCAGCACTGCACACGCTAGTGAACAAGATCGAGAAAACCTTTAATGCAAAAGAAATCGCTCTTATAGCATTTCTTGATATTGAGGGCGCGTTCGATAACGCTTCTTATTCGTCTATAGGTTCGGCAATGTTGAGGAGAAACTTCGACCCATGCATTGCAACCTGGGTACATGCTATGCTAGCAAATCGACAGATCTCATCTGAGCTGAGTGATTCGCGCATTACTGTAATGGCTACAAGGGGATGCCCTCAAGGGGGAGTACTATCTCCCTTATTGTGGTCATTAGTGGTGGACGAACTGCTAGATTGCTTAGAAAGAAGGGGTTTTGAAGTTGTTGGATACGCAGATGACGTAGTCATTATTGTACGAGGCAAATTTGACAGCGTTATTTCATCAAGGATGCAAATTGCTCTCAATCACACACTCTCCTGGTGTCAAAAAGAGAAACTAGGAATAAACCCTTCAAAAACAACAATTGTACCGTTCACAAAAAGACGAAAGGTACAACTCCACCCTCTTTTCTTGAACCAAATACAATTAGTTTACTCAAATGAGGTCAAGTATCTTGGCATCACACTTGACGCAAAACTAAATTGGAACACCCATCTTCAAACAATCATAAATAAAGGTCTCAATTCACTCTGGGTTTGCTCAAAGACCTGTGGTAAAACATGGGGTCTAAAACCCAGTATGATCATGTGGATCTATAAAACAATCGTTCGGCCTAGAATAACCTATGCGTCCCTTGTTTGGTGGCCTAAGACAAAGGAAGCTACGGCTAGAGCTAAGCTGAACAAAATTCAACGTACTGCCTGTATTGCCATAACCGGTGCAGTTCGTAGTACCCCCTCGTTTGCCCTAGATGCTATACTCAATCTGCCCCGGCTGGATCAATTCATAAAGCTGGATGCTGAGAAAAGTGCTCTTCGGCTAAAACGATCAACAGTCCTACTGTCAGGGGACTTAACAGGTCACCTCAGTATATTAAACGAATTTTCGATAAATCCTATTGTTGAAAAATGTAGTGACTGGATGGAAAAAGTGGTAAACTATGACTCGCCATTCACGGTGGTCTTTCCTTCTCGTGAGGAATGGGAAGGAGGTGGACCCACCATTTCACCGGGATCTATTAAATTCTACACAGATGGTTCAAAAATGAATAATTTGACAGGGTCTGGAGTATACGGACCGAAAACCAAAATCTCTGTCTCTCTTGGACAGTGGCCTACAGTATTTCAAGCAGAAGTCTATGCAATCAAGGAATGTGCGCAGCTGTGTCTGAAAAGAAATTACAGACATGCCACCATATGTATTTTCTCTGATAGTCAAGCAGCGCTTCAATCTTTGAAGGCTTTCACTTGCAACTCAAAACTTGTGTGGGAATGCATTCTTGCACTGAAATCCCTAGCTGAACGCAATCGAGTTAAACTATATTGGATCCCAGGACATACGGGTCTAGAGGGTAACGAAATTGCCGATCAGCTAGCAAGGAATGGATCAACCAATATGTTCATTGGTCCAGAGCCATTCCTTGGCATTTCAAACTCTGCACTAAACACGGAATTGAACAACTGGTTGTTCGATCAAATTCAATCAAATTGGAATACAGTTTCCAATGCGAATCAGTCCAAAAGGTTCGTAACAATAAACACGACACAAACACAAAAACTTATAGGTCTCAACAAAAGGGATCTCAGAACATACATCGGTCTAATAACTGGTCACTGCCCAAGCAGATACCACTTATACAAGATCGGTGTCGTCCAAAACACAAATTGCCGTTTCTGTGACGAGACGGACGAAACCTCACAACACCTTCTCTGCTCTTGCAGTGCACACATCCATCGTAGGTTCAAAATATTTGGCAAGCACTACTTACAGCCAGCTGATATTTGGAACGCATCCCCCAGGGAGGTGGTTAGCTTTATTAGGCTGATCACGCCAGATTGGGGGAACTACAACACTGCAACCTAGGACTTCTGCCCATCAATGGCAGATGGTTCAAAGTTCAGTCAAATGCGCAAAGTATTCCGGAGGCACATTTGCTACTGGAAAACATTGTGTACATAGAGTAATAGGGTATATCACAATAGTCCTAAAAAATGGACGCAGTGATCCCACACCCGACAGAAGAAGAAGGCCTTTGATGGCGTACTACGCATTGCTCCTGTCATAGCCATGCAGGCCAAACGTTGCAATTTTTCTAGCTTTTTTTGGGCTGTGCTTTGCTTTGTTTTAGGCCACCATACTAGTGCGGCATAAACTACCCTGGGCCTTACAATAACCGTATAAATCCAATGAATCATTTTAGGTTTGAGACCCCATTTTTTACCAAAAGTATTCTTACTCACCCACAGGGCAATAGTGGCTTTGCTTATTACCTGCTCTAAGTGCAAGTTCCAATTAAGTTTATCATCTAGAATAACTCCTAGATATTTTACACTGGATGCATATTGGACAATACATCCCTCAATTGTTATATTTTTAAAAGTTACTTTCCGTCTGCGAGTGAACGGAACCAAAACGGTTTTCGATGGGTTTATATTCAACCCTTCGTTTTGGCACCACAGCGAAATGCAGTTTAGTGCAGACTGCATTAAATCTGTGATGGTATGTTCAAACTTTCCACGAACTATTATGGCCACATCATCAGCAAAACCGATAACTTCGAAGCCTTGTTCTGTCAATTTATTAAGAATATCATCAACAACAAGCGACCATAATAAAGGCGACAATACGCCTCCTTGAGGACATCCCTTAGTGGTCTTTATTGTTATAGATGATACTCCCAATTCAGCAGATACTTCTCTATTTTTCAGCATTTCCATAATCCAAGCTATAATGCCAGGATCGAAATGCCTATTCTCCATTGACTTTTTTATTGAACTGAATGTCGCATTATCAAAGCACCTTCTACATCAAGAAATGCTACAAGAGCAATTTCTTTTCTATCGAGAGTACTTTCTATTTTTGTAACCAAATTATGTAGAGCAGTGACTGTAGATTTGTTAGTTTGATATGCATACTGATACCTGTTAAGAGGAATCTTTTGTAGGTATTCTGTTTTGATATATTCATCTATTATCTTTTCCATGATTTTAAGCATAGTAGATGTTAGACTTATTGGCCTAAAAGATTTTGGATTTGTTTTGTCTCTTTTTCCTACTTTAGGAATGAAGACAACTCGTACTTGGGTCCATATTTTTGGTACATGGCCTAACATTAAACTTGCTTTGAAAATATTTGTTATAGAATTCAGCAGTATTTCCCCACCCTTCTGAAGCAGTGCAGGAAATATACCGTCCATTCCCGGAGATTTAAATGGTTCGAAAGAGTTCATCGCCCATTCAACTTTAGATTTTGTGAAAATGGTATCAGGTATAAGCGAATTATATCTTATAGTCCCGGTCGGCCCATAATTATCGTTAACGTTTATACTTTCTTCATTATCACTTACCACTAAGTTTGATCCTGGGAAATGAGTCTCCATCAACATTTCAAGGGTTTCTTGTGAGTTAACAGTAAAATCGCCATTTGTTTTCTTTAAATTTCCCAGACCATTTGAATGGTCTTTGGAAAGCACTTTTTGCAGTTTAGCTATATCTGGAGTTTTCTCTATGTTTTCACAATAGGATCTCCAGGTTCGTCGTTTTGATTTTCTAATTTCTTTGTTGTACATTGTAAGGGCCTTTTTATATTGGTCCCATTGCCCAGAAATTTTCGCTTTATTGAAAAGTTTTCGCGATTTTTTCCTTAAATTATTTAATGTTTTATTCCACCAAGGAACCTCTCGATTTGAGATTTCTTCCTTGACAGGACAATTAACGTTGTATGCTTGTATTATTTGTTCAGTAATATTTTTTGCAACTCTATCCAATTGCATTGTTGATTGAATTGTAGTATTTAGCAATAAACATTCAGATTGCAGCGGCATACACGCAGCACCTCGAGGCTGCATTACCGGAAAAGGGTGAGCAGGATGAAGCCCCTCTTGAGGACTGCTGGAGAATAGTAAAAGTAGCCAACCACAAAGCAGCTGAGAGCAACGTCGGGTACGTGGAAAGGAGTCGACGGAACGATTGGTTCGACTGGAAATGTAGGCAGATTCTGAAGAAAAAGAATGCAACGCGGACGGTCATGCTACAGCAAGGGACCCGGCAGAACAAGGAGCGTTATAGACGGAAACGGCAACAGCAGACCCGCCTCTTTCCGGAGAAAAAACGCCACCTGTGGGAGACGGAGTGCGAAGAGATGGACAAGCAGTACCGGTCTCAAGAAACACGCAAGTTCTATCAGAAGCTCAACGCATCCCGCAACGGCTTTGTGCCGCGAGCCGAGATATGCAGGGATAAGGATAGGAGCATTTTGACGAATGAGCGTGAGGTGATCTAAAGGTGGAAGCAGCACTTTGAACATCTGAATGGCGCTGAGAGCACAGACAATGATGGTCAAGAAAACCAAGGAAATGCCTTCGTCGGTACTGCGGAGGATAGAAACCTATCAGCCCCCACTTTAATGGAGGTTGAGGAAGCCATTAACCAGCTCAAGAACAATAAAACTGCTGGTAAGGATGGTATCGGAGCTGAACTGATAAAGATGTGCCCGGAGAGGGTGGCCATTTGTCTGCATCGGCTGATAGGCACAATCTGGGAAACAGAACCGCTACCGGAGGAGTGGAAGTCAATTCTACCAACCTAAGCTTGATCTTTCTGAATAGCTTCAATTTGCCGTAGCATAGCCCTGAAACTATGAACAAATATTACAAATGTAATATAATAACGAATATAATATTATTATATTATTTTTATATTATTTTAATTGAACATTTTTTTTTTGGCGATTTAATTGAAAAAGAATCGCCTGATATACAGTTGTGCTCAGAATGATAGAAGTAGAAGCCGTTTTTTATACAAAATGCTCAACTTTGGCATGTTGTAACTTTTTTTCCCTACGCGCAATCATCATAAAATTATGGCAAATATACTCAATTTCATTATCACAATTTATTAAATTTTTCTCTCTATCGCTTAGAAAGTTAAGCACCAGGTGAAATCGCTCAAAATAATAGTGGTTTTTCTTTTATAAATTTTTGTTCAGCAACAATTGAATAAATAATTGCATTGTTTATACATTTATAGCTTGGGTGGAAATTGTTGAAACGATGAGTAAAGAAAATTTAAAAATATAGCAGATATTTAAATTATTACAACTACTATTATTTTGGGCGATTTCTCCTAGTGCTTAACTCTTTAACCGGTAGAGTGAAAAATTCAATATTCTGTGATAATGAAATTGACACAGGGCAATACGCCCCTCTTTATTTTTACGGAAATGAGGCTTCTTTTACAGGTAAATATGATCACATATCTTGAAAGTTCGCGAAAAAATGATATTGCGCATATATGTTCATTGAGAAGTATAAACGATCAATAAACATTCTTAAAATATCGAAATACAGGTTTTTGGTTTAAAATTTTGTATCTAATAAGCAAACCTCAGGATGGATGAAGCCCATTCTTAACTATTGCACTTATTACAAAAACTTTTTTCCGGGAGACGATTGCTAATGGACCCTTTTAAGCTTTGCAAGTGGTGGAATTCTCATTGGAAACATTTCTGCAAAGCTGTGGATCTTTTTTCCATGGGAGGGGCATTTTGCCCGGGTAGTTTTAAAACGTAAACATTTGGACCGTTTACAAAAAACATCTTGTACACTTTTTTTGAAGCAACCTGGAAAGAGAAAGTTGCATTCAGAGCATGGCCAACTAAATAAGCAACACCTTGACAAACTTTAGAAGTGATGCATTTGCTACTGCGATAGAGCCGTTTTGCCTTAAGGGGGAGCGTATAAAACCTTTTTACCTTACTTTCAGTTCTCTGAAAAAAAAATTCATGATGATTGCTCATAGGAAAACAAAGTTACAGCATGCTAAAGTCGCTTCCAATACTATTATTATGAGCAAAACTGTAGATCACAAAACTGCGTCTTCAAATTTAGGCTATATAACTAAACATTACGAACAAGGATAGAAAAAATGAAAGTAATTATTTTGATTTGATGCCAAACATTCACGAGTCAAAAACAACAGAGCAATTCTCATTTTAGCTTTATGGAAAGACAAAAAAAAAATCAAGATGAAAACTAAGAGCGCATTGGTGATCGAGAGTAGGGCCACTATTCGCCATTGTGACGCACATCTTTGGATTCCGAAATACTGAACCACAATAGATCTACTTTTCCGTTGAATTTGATTGATTGTGCTATTTTTCTTCGAATGTCATAACTCTGAAGGTCTGTATCCCGATTTCAATGCCAGGGTGATAAACTAGAAAGAACAATAAGCAATCATAGGAAGAAGATATTTGGTCATTTTCGACTAAACACATATTGCTAAAAAATTTGAGATCGGGGGAACTCGAAAGAATCGCCAACCAAACACACAGCCAATTCAGATTACCGACTCCAGTAAAATTTAACTGGGTTTTGGAACTACGGATTTTTCGGTAATTTTTACAATCACCGAAGAAACCCCAGTAAACCAAAATATATGTTGATTGATGGAAATTACTGACTTAAGCGAAGTATGCACTTCAACAGAAAAGTAATCGTCTTTCTCGATGCGTGGGAAATTTCTTGCAAGAAATGCTCAAGAAAAGCATTTTTCTTTGATTGCAGTACGCAGTCGAAAAGAAATGTCATTTCAAATCGAGCTTACTGTAGGAAATGTCTTGACCATTTCTTGAGCAGAAATTTTTACTTTTCTTGAGCGGAACAGCATACTTTGCTTTAGTCAGTAAAATTGTAAGGCGTTTTTACTGGCTTTCCAGTTTCTCATGCTTCACGCTTTGCTCCTCCGGATTCTGTTTTTTTTTCTTCAAATATCAATACAAAAACCCAATCGACATGGACATGTCCCTTATGCTCCCGGTATTCTCATATCTCAGTGGAAGTAATCGAAAAATGTGTGACAAAATCATTATTATTTGGATGGTTTGCATACAAGAGGCAAACTCAATAATGCAGAAGAATTTATGCAATTAAGCAGTTAAAATCATGCTGAGCCTTTTTATTTGCTTAAAATAGTTGAGTGTGTCACTGAATTTCAAAAACTTGCCACGAGAAAGCGCAAAATAGGTGCAGGAAAAGTTTGGTTACCATAGACGAGAGTACAGCAGGATATTCTCATTTTGACACATTAGCGCATGCGCATCAGTTTGTTTGCATTTGATTTTGACGACAAGTCAGTAAAAAACATCTACTACTGAATAGTCGGTAATTATTTTTACTGACCTTTGGCCTGTTCGGTAATGTGGCAAAAGTGGGTCTGAAAGCTGAAAAACTGTGTGCTGAAAGATTCTACCCCATTACCCCGAATCCCATTTCCCCGAATGCCAACTCCCCGAATTCCACTACCCCGAATGCACCATTACCCCGAATTCCATCACCCCGAATGCTATTTCCCCGAATTTAAAATTATGTTGACATGATGACATTGATGACATTTCCTAATGATATTCTAATTCGGGGTAATGTCATTCGGGGTTATGGCTCGTTCGGGGTTTTGGATTTCGGGGTAATGGCATTCGGGCTAATGGCATTCGGGGTAATGGTATTCGGGCTACTGGGGTAGAATCGTGCTGAAAGCATCAGCAACGCCCCTGCAGCTGCAAGGCTGCACAAAGTCCTTTCAAAAGACCATTCAAATGGTCTAGCTAGCCTTGAAAAAGAAGACGGCAGTTTTACTGTTGACTCTTCTGAAACACTGTAAGTAATGATGAGAACTCATTTCCCTGAATTGATCCCATATTCGGATAAAAAGCAAGTCTCAGATGAGGCAAGACGTGTATAGTCGATAAATGCTTATCAGAAAGCTTGTGAAATCTTCACGCCTTCGAGGGTCGAATGGGCATTTAGCCTTTCAAATCAGCTGGGAAAGATGACATTTTCCCAGGCTTACTGCAACAAGGAAAAGAGACGCTTTGCCAACTCCTAACCGAAATATTCAAAGCAAATGTTGCGCCTTCATATATTCCAAAAGCGTGGCAGAAGTTTCAAAAGGTTATCTAAAAGATCAAGGTTTTGAGGCAATTGGATATGCCGATGATGTAGCCATCATGGTTTGTGGAAAGTTTGATAACACGATTTCCGATCGGTTGCAAACTGCGATTACCATTACTCTCAAATGGTGTAGAAAAGAGGGGTTAAACGTGAACCCTTCAAAAACTATTATCGTTCCTTTAACCAGAAGGAAAAAGGTAAATCTTACACAGCCTTCTTTGAATAGAGCTTAAATTCAATTTTCGAAAGACACTTTGGGGTTACTTCGGATAAGAAATTGAACTGGAAATCTCATCTGAACAAGGTCCTAGATAAGCGTACTAATGGCCTATGAGTCTGCTATAAAGCCCTAGGAAAAACTTGAGGATTGCGACCTAATTTGGTAAACTGTATTTATTCAGCAATAGTCCGACCAAAAATTACATATGCTTCACTGGTATGGTAGTCCAGGACAAATGAAGTACCCTCTCAGAAGATGCTGGCTAAGTTGCAAAGACTTGCTTGTATATCAATGACAGGGGCAATGAAAAGTACACCTTCGGTTGCCTTGGGTGCCCTTCTTAATGTACTGCCTTTGTATCAATTCATTAAACTGCAAGCTGCAAAAAATGCTTTGCAGTTCATTCGTTATAATAAAATACTAGATGGTGATTTGATTGGTCACATGCAGCTTATCAAGGAATTCAATTTGAATTCAGATATGAAAACAATAGAAGATTGGATAACAACGAAGACCAACTATGATGTTCCCTTTAAAGAGGTTAAACCAAGTGGTATCAGCAAGGTAATCGCTATGGGGTGCAGTCCCACTGTGTTCCAAGCTGAAATACAAGCCAACATTGACCTACAAATGTTTGTTTCAAAAGAAACTATAGGTTTGCAAAGATCTGTATTTTCTCGGACATTCAAGCAGCTTTGAATACTCTAAAGGCATTAACATGTAGATCAAAGTTAGTGTGGGAATGCATTCTTTCTCCAAAGCAATTGGCCAGTAGGAATGAAGTTACATTGTACTGGTGCCCATCCATTGTGGAATTGAGGGGAATAAAATCGCCGACAATCTAACAAAACAGGGGGCAGCTTCGAACTTTGTTGACCCTGAACCGTTCTGTGGTGTTCCTGAGTGCACTCTCAGGATGAAACTGGAAAATTGGGAAATGTCCATGGTAGAATCTAATTGGAACGCCACGGATACATCCAAGCAAGCGAAAAGATTCAGTCTAGCAAAAGCCCGGACTATATTGAATCTCAATAAAGGAAATCTTAAGGTAATAACTGGCCTGCTGACCGGTCACATCCCAAGTAGTAGAGATGGTCGGGTTTCACATTTTTCAAACCCGAACCCGACCCGTACCCGACTTATTTTATTTCTTTAAACCCGGACCCGACCCGAACCCGAGACTGTAATTGAAAAGCAAACCCGAACCCGACCCGAACCCGAAAAATTTTCGCTGTTCAAACCCGAACCCGACCCGAAACCCGAAAAAGTTTTCTAAGAAAAACCCGAGTAGAACCCGAGTTTGAAAAGATTTTAAATTCATCGTTTCTGATGCATAGGGAAGCTTTTAGGTTGTTACTCTGTTCACCATTCTCACCAAACCCGACCCAAACCCAACTAAACCCGACTTTTTTCAAGCCCGAACCCGACCCGTACCCGATAATTTTGTAGCCTTCAAACCCGACCCGAACCCGAACCCGAAAAAATTTAAATTTTCAAACCCGAACCCGACCCGAACCCGTCGGGTTCGGGTTCGGGTCGGGTTTCGGGTTTGAAAACCCGAAACCCGACCATCTCTACCAAGTAGGTATCATCTTAAAAAGATAGGAAAAATACAATCCTCTGAATGTCGTTTTGTCAAGCTGAAAACGAAACTGCTGAGCATTTACTCTGCAACTGAGGAGCATTGCTTAATCATAGAATGTTAACATTTGTAAAAGGGTTATAAGAGCCCTTGTAAGTTTGGCAAGGTAGTTTTAATAGGGTAATAGACTTTATAAAACGAGTTGTGAAAGGATATTTGATGAGCACCAAATATGAGACATACCACAATATTCCTAAATATAGGAATCAGTGGTTAAAAGGCTTCTTCTTCTTCTTTCTGGCGTTACGTCCCCACTGGGACAGAGCCTGCTTCTCAGCTGTTCTTATGAGCACTTCCATAGTTATTAACTGAGAGCTTACTATGTTCTTATGAGCACTTCCATAGTTATTAACTGAGAGCTTACTATGCCAATGACCATTTTTGCATGCGTATATCGTGTGGCAGGTACGAAGATACTCTATGCCCTGGGAAGTCGAGAAAATTTCCAACCCGAAAAGATCCTCGACCGGTGGGATTCGAACCCACGACCCACAGCTTGGTCTTGCTGAATAGCTGCGCGTTTACCGCTACGGCTATCTGGGCCCCATCTGGGTTAAAAGGCTCTACAGACTAGAAAAAAAAAGAACTGTGTGCTAGTATGGACGTAACGTCAGAAAGAAGAAAGGAAGTATTGGAGCGCAGAACACAAAAGGTTGACTATTTTATAATAATTTCCATATAAATTTCAAATGCACAGCCAATTTCCATCCAATTCAATCCAAGCTGAGGGTATGGTATTTATCATAATTGACGTCGTTTAAGCCGTTGAGGTTGGAATGCGCATACACTCCCGTGCAAAAGTTTGGGTTCACCCCCAAAAAAACATACAAAAGTGTTCTGTCCATATCTCTGTGATTACACGTCCAATTGAAACTCTTTAAGCCGCATTCGAAAGGCAAAGAGTTATTCTTAATTCGTATGTATTTTTCCCAAAAACATTTTTTGAATTTTGTATACTAATTTTTTACATAAAGTTGTTACATTTTTCAAAAAACGCACTGAAAAATCATATCTAATTTCCTCAGCATTGGATCGACCAAAATTTTAAATCAAAGTGTCATTAGAATCGTAATCTTATATTCTTTGAAGGGACCCCACGAAATTTTGGCGGAAAAATCTGGAAGGTATTCAAAATCTATGAAACAGTCAGTCAGTCATCGTGCAAAAGTTTGGGTTCACCCCTCAGTATGAAGCAAATCGTGCAAAAGTTTGGGTTCACCTGAGCCGCACGCACATCATTTTTGTCAATATCACTGCCATTTTTCAACCGATTTCAATATTTTGAAGCTTTTTCGAACGCAAATAATGGCGCGTACATGATTGGTTTGAGATTTTACAGATTTGAGTAAGTTCAGGTGTACCCAAACTATTGCACGATACACCATGCTGAGGGGTGAACCCAAACTTTTGCACGATGACTTGACTGACTGTTTCATTGATTTTGAATACTTTCCAGATTATTCCGCCAAAATTTCATGGGGTCCCTTCAAAGAATATAAGATTACGATTCTAATGACACTTTGATTAAAAATTTCGGTCGACGCAATGCTGAGAAAATTAGATATGATTTTTCAGTGCATTTTTTGAAAAATGTCACAATTTTAAGTAAAAATTTAGTATACAAAGTTTAGAGAATGTTTTTGGAAAAATACATACGAATTAAAAATAACTCTTTGCCTTTCGAATGCGGCTTAAAGAGTTTCAATTGGACGTGTAATCACAGAGATATGGACAGAATACTTTTGTATGTTTTTTAGGGGGTGAACCCAAACTTTTGTACGGGAGTGTATCTGTCAAAGGATACTGAATCTAGTGGAATGGTACTAAGTTCGGTTTTCATTTGTTTATAGGTATTCCACTAAACAGCTCGAAGATTTTGCCTTTCTACCTACTTTTCCAATATTTCGGTGGGAGGATTTGTTTCTTATTTGTGCTGATTATAGTAAAAAAAACTATAATTGGGCAGGTAACTGTCAAATTGGACTAGGATGATCGATTTCGAACATGATCAACCTGATTGGGTAATTCGAACAGTTGACGAGCAGCGCTGATAATGTTGTCATGTACAAGCAAATTGTTAAGGTTTAATTTTTGTTTTTTGATAGCTTGATTTTCTTTACTGTACTGACCAATTTTGTTTCAGCCAATGTGTCAAGTGCGTTTGTGATTTTTCCAAATTATTTTGTTTATTTTTTATGAATACATATATAATTTAGCTATTGTTTATACTGTGTCTTGAAGAGTTGTTAGAGACTTTAACCGATTTCGATTGGAAAGCAAAGGCACCAAAAAGATCATCGTTGAAAAGGAATATAAATGAAAAAATGGTGTTCACAGTGTATCATCAATCCATCTCAAATAATTTCATATAAGTACCTACAATTTAAGATTTCAATTTTACATAAACGTATCTGTTATTCAGTGCAGAATTTATTTTAAGTATAGAAAACTAATTTTCTCCTCTTTAGTCTCTCATTCAAAAGATACAAACCGTTCTTGTGAAATGTTCTCAGGAAGCTCCACAGTAATAGAGTGAAGAGAGCAATGGGACAATAAAGGAAAAAAAATCCTGTTGGTCCTTATCGTCTACCGAGAGCTCCTCCATCAAGCAGGAGGAGAGATTTGCTCCTTATTATTCGTTTCCCACGAAAGCTCCACCATTTCACCGTCTTATGACAGACACAGGAGGGGTAGGATCCCCAACTGCGAAAAAGCTACCATGACAACTCGACGTCGACGCATTCTTCCCATTCTCCTTCGCCGGGTGGAGTTGCCAGTCTCGTTCGGGTTGGGGAGCATAGAGAGCATGTCCGCTATGCTGCCAAAATGAGGGGCACTAGCACACTCCGTTGAAAGCGAGCTTCGGCCGGATCAGGCGGCCAGCATTTCCGGTAGGTAGATCCGGCGTTCCGGATGCTCGAAGCTTTGGGGAGCACTGGCGATGTCTTTTATATATGCCAAATTGGGGAAAATTATCGCTTTTTTTCTTTCATCGTGGGAACCACTTTAAGGGGAAAGAGTATACTGATATACTGATTACGAAGTTCTCGTTTCTGGGGGGAATCTACTCTTCGAGAGTTGACCACAAAATGTGCGCTTTCTGGCATTTCTCCGCAAAGAGCCGCTTCACGACTGATATAGAATGAATTACGGTTAGCATCGGTACTCAAATTAAATATTGCCACGAATTGTTATCAAGTCGTGATAACATATTTCAACACGCTACTCACTGGATGTGTGAAACTCGTTGTTCCTCACTGTTCCGTGAATTGAGGTGGTTCATCAAAGATAACGATATGATTTATAGCTTTCAACTAGGGTGCTTTTATGTTGTATGAAGAGGCGTCAACTTCTGCTCATCGCCACGATCTGCGGGTGATGTTTATTACGACTTTATCGAGTTTTATGGTAGCGGCAGGTCGGTTTGCGTGATGAGAGAACGATTATGCTAATGCGTTTTTATGCGAATTGAAAAGTGGCAATGAATGCGGATACTGATGCTCCATTTCGTTGTCGCAGTTCTTTTTTCTCGACAAGCAGTAAGTGTGGCGTCGGTGGTGTAATGGTCAGCATAGTTGCCTTCCAAGCAGTTGATCCGGGTTCGATTCCCGGCCGACGCAGGATGTCTTTTTGATATTGGATTATATTAGGCTTAGGCAATATTCGAGAATAGAATGCTTATTTCAAAGTGGTGAGTTTTTAAGCACCTAAATTATTTTTTTTATTGTCTTATTGTAATGGGCTCTTTTCATTCCATCAATCCTTCATGAAACGGTCTACTTTGTTGCGCCGAATAATGTGTGCAGAAATCATAAGAGTACACTGAGCCTGAAATTGCGTACGAATTTCATAAGAGAACGCTTGTGAATTTCGTGACTGGTTTTCTCTCTTTCATAAGATTCTTATGAAACACAAAACGTCCGATATTCACAAGAAATTCTTCTCGTTATCATTAAAGATCTTATGAATATCTTTATTTTCCTAAATTCAAAGAGCGATTCTCTAAATACATAAAGGTCCTAAAGAATTCCATAATTGATATCTATGATCCTTCATTAGAGTATCTTATGATATTATACCCATTTATATTATGAACGCTATGATCGATGGAAGTTCACAAGTTTTTCTTATGAGTCCCATTAGATGCTTCTTATGTCTTTATTCCAAAAGAATTTCGTATGAAATTCTTACGTGGTTTTTGATAAAAAGTCGACTGTTTTTTACAAGTGTTACTAGTCATTGTCAAAAACGCGCTTATGAATCTCAATCGTGAATATTTTGTTATTACCATCGCTCTACGTAATTCATAAGATTTTCGTATGAAATTGTTAAGAAAATCGTACTCCATTAGATCGTCTTATGATGATGATGATCAATGCGTTTGATAACCAAATAGAGTTTCTTATGAAATTATATCTGTCTATGTAATGAGTTTTATTTCATAAATCTGTTGTGGAATTGTATAATATTCTCGAATGAAGAACAAAATACTTCTTATGTCGTTATTCCATAAGAAAATCTTATGTACCTCATGCGTTCCGTTTCCTCAGTGTAAAGTGAGGCAGAAGTTTCTCTTCGAGATCTCTAGCTCAATCCAAAACAAATCAAATCAAAAAACAATTCAAAATATTATGGTGGTTTCAATGCTATTCAACTAAACACTCCAAATTCAAAGAAATAGATTGAGAAAAGTTAAAACTATTTGTTATTTTAAGTCGTGAAAATTGTGATTTTCGGTTGAACTTTTATTACATGAAACAAAATGAAAATAACATATTATAAGTTTTTTTTGTCAAGTCTTCATTTAGCAAGGTATATCGTAGAGTGATGTTTGATCCTTCGACCTTGACGCTTGCTCCTGCGGGGGTGGGCGATGAGAGCAGGATCAAAAATGTCGAGCATCGTTTGCGTACTGAAATGAAAAAGTGCCGCGGATTGTTAGTAGTGTTTGATCTATTGATCGCGTCGCTTTTTCTTGTAGGGGTGAGTGATGAACACTGGTTCGGCGTACAATGCGATTATCTAATAAAATTTCACAACTGGCTAGGCGTAATTATGTCATGGATCGCTTCACCAAACATTGGTGACCCCCAGATCTCTACCTTATCCCACTAACCCAATACATATCCTAGACGAACGACAACACGGATTCAGGAAGGGAAAATCTATCTACAGCCACCTTACCGTTCTAGAAGGAGAATTTCGAGATTCAATATCAAACAATAGCCACACATAAATCGTATCATTGGATATATCAAAGGCATATGATATAATTTGGAGGCGCCTTATCATTGATACCATGATCAACTGGGGATTAGGAGGAAACTTAGTGAAATACGTCATTAACTTTCTTCAAAACAGACGCTTTCATGTCCTTGTTGGGGGCCAACAAAGTGAGGAGAAAAATCAAGCGAATGGTGCTCCACAGAGATCCGTAATAAGTGTGACCCTTTTCTTAATAGCTATTAACACTTCAGTCGTCGCGCTGTTGTATTTTGTACAGCACTGGTGAAAAAACCTCGCTTTCCGCACACAGCAGCAACGTGGTGGTTTGGACGGTGGCAAACCGCGCGACGACTGGAAGGTTAACTCTTTATTCAGTGCTGTGCCAAAATTTGTCAAAGTGATAATTTAAGCTGACGACATAATTATCTATATTTCGGGTAAAAGCCACAAAGCCATTCGGAAACGATTGCAACAAACGCTTGAATCACTGGAAAAATGGTCATTAAAAACTGGTCCACATTGGAAGGTCCAATTCTCCGCTCCAATACCAATTTGTCACAAAAGCTACGCACCGATCACTTATGCACTATTAAACTTTTGATTTGTCTATAAAGCACTCGAAAATACTGAATTTTTATGCTTTAAATCACAAATTAAAATTAATGCACTTTGCTTTCCTCGGCAATCACTTTTTATTACGGGACCAGGTTGCCAGAAAACCATATTCAATTGCGGTGTATTTTTTATTCACAATTTTAATTCATTGAAAAAATCGAACACAACTAATTAATGCATTGGAATTAGGCAACAAAGCATGCATTGGTAATAATGGAGCATTTCAATACTTTCCTTATTTGAAGATTGTAGCGCATAAACATTGATATACTGAGAAACATATAAAATATACGTCTTTCAATAGGTAAACTATTTTGGCAACACTCCTGTTGTTCTACAGGCAATCAGAGGATGATGTTTTTGTGTCAAGTCATAAGTGCATTGATTTGCAAAGGGCCTATTCTGATTTTCTCATACACTGAGAATAATATGAACGTAAAAAAATAGCCTGTAGAATTTTCAATTTCGCGTTACCTTTTAGCAATTTTTTGCGGGTGCGGCTTATTTTCCAAAAGTTTTCAAAACCAAAAACTCGTGTGGGCTTATGAATTCAAATCATATTAGAAGAGAAACCGATAAGTTGGAGCCAAAAATATTAAGATTTTGTCAAATCAAATTTGTCTTAAATCGAAACAAGTCTTTGTTAAAAGTAGTTTTCTCGAAACTTTTCTTCATTTTACTGGAAAATTCATACTTGTTTGATCATAACTTCATAAATACTCAACCTATTTCAAATATTAGTACAGTCGAAGCTTATTATAATGACATGGCAAGGGACCATCGTAATAGAGAAATGACGTTATAGAGAATAGTGATAACATTAAAATATTTTTCAAGGGATCGAAAAATGTCGCTATAAAGAGCTTTTGTCGCTATTAAAGTGGTCATTATAACGAGCTTCGACTGTACATGTTTTGAAGCAAAAAATAGTTGTTTCCATACTGTTCATACAACATATGTTTCTTAAAAATTTTTTTTTGGCTTAGTTTTGTAACAAAAACTACCCAAAAACATGATTTTTTAAAGAAAAAATCGAATTTCTTTTGATTATTTATGTTTTTTTCGCCAAAAATTACATTTTTCTTGTGTTTTCAAAGCATTTTGTTTTAATTACGAGTTGAATAGTGCATATATTTTTTTAACATGAGCAAAAATATTATTGTTTCAAAATTATTTAAAAATTGTTGACAAGTCCTTTTCAAAGGTTTATCAAATGAGGAAAACCAGTTTCAGCTTTAAAAATATTGTTTAACTGACAAAAATAAAAAAAAAACTGACGTTTTTCGTTAACAAATCATGGTTTTGTGCAGTTTTTGTTGAATAACTTGGTCAAATCATTTTTTTTTTAGTGAAATGTGTCGAATGAAAAGTATGAAAATAATTAAGTAAGCTTCTAAACCATGCAAAAAGATTTGGAATCGGTTGAGTACTCATGAAGTTATGGTCAAACAAAGTTATTATTTTAGTAAAATGAGGAAACATTTGGATTAAACTACTTTTTATTGAAACTAGTTTTGATTTTACACAAATTTGATATTCTACAAAGTTTTCATAAATTTAGTTTCTAAGATAATGGTGCTGCAAGTTTCAAAATTGGTTAGAAATTGCCGAAGTTATGGTGAGTTCACTGAAGGCCATTTTTTATAATTTAAAAAATTACCTTCAAGACGCTTGCCCTCCTCTATATCTTAATATTTTTGGCTCAAACTTTGAGGTTTCTCTTCTAATATGATTCGAATTCATAAAAGTAAAAGAATTTTTGGTTTTGAGAGGTTTTGAAAAATAAGCCGCACCCTAATAAACAGTAGTGTGAGTAGCGAATAGTGGCATGTATGTAACCCATTCAAACGCAACTCTGAAATTCAAGTAATCCGATAATCGTGTTCCGTGGATTTTTCTTGCAGAGCACAATATCATGAATCAATTAACCATGACGTCACGCTGCAACTTCTAGGCTGGATTCGCACTTGCTGCAAGACCATGACATGGCAATTTTTACAGTCGAAATGCTGCCATAGTGAGATTGAATACAAAAAATATTCGATAAAATAAATGAAAACCAAATTAGGCAGCGTCAGTAGCGCAACCAGGATTTGGCTCTAGGGGGGGTTTTGTGAACATGAAGATAATGTGTTTTTGGGAAAATGAAACGAGTGTAAAAAAATTCTAAGAGAAAAATTGCAAAATATTGCTAGATTAACATTAAACAAAAAACTTAACACCATTTGCAAAATTTGGCTATTCTCTTGTACCTCGAACATACATTTTAAATAGAGTTACAACGCTACTCAAAGGGAAAATATTACAACTATTTTCTTAGATTCTACTTTTTAAATAGGGATGACAAAACTGGATTAAAATATTCTTATATCATTCAGATCTTCATTTTTCGCAGCTTGTTCTGAAGTTTTTCCAGGCTACATTTGGAGGCACGCACATACATTTGAAAATCACCCTTCATCTGTTCTGTTCCTTACATACGTTTTCAAGTTTTTCAACGAACAGAATGATCTTTCAGCGCAAGTCGCAGTAAAAGCATTGCGACCATCATTAGCAGTTTGCCGAAGGTAAAATAGCATTGCAGATATTGAAGCATTTCCGGATTGCAGATGAAAATTTGTGATTTTTCAGCAACGGAACCATGAAGAGGAAAATAGCCATCATCGTTTTAAAATTGTTCAAAACCAGTTTTTTTGCTCAAAATTTATGCGATGCTCGAGAAAATCTATCATTGCATTACACTTGCTATCTGGATTGTAATGATAGATTTTCATGAAGATTTCTTTAAATTTGAACGAAAAAACTGCTTTTTCGTTTTTGATGATTGCTGATGATTGAATGATGGATTCTTGAGCCTTTCTTAGGATTTTTATTTGTAATCATTAAAAACTAATGAATTGCTTATCCGGAAATTCACGTGCTCTCTGGAATTCATAAAATTCGGCTAAATGCTGAGCCAACTGATTTTTTTTCTCAAGATCGAATTTTGATGGAAAATGCATATTTTAAATCGGTTTCGATATGTTTGTTTGACAAACTTCTCTTCAAAAACCTGTAGCTTATTTATCAGAAAAAGCGAGAAAATTTAGTCCTCCTCGAAGGTCTTCAAATAAGAGAGCCACAACTTAGAACAATATAATTGTTAACACAACTTACTGCTCCAGTTTTGTGGATTTTAGTATTAAATTTCAAAAATATATTTGATAATTCTTATGAAAAAAAAATCTGCTCTGGGGGGGGTTTTGACCCCCAAAACCCCCCCTTGGTTGCGCCACTGGGCAGCGTCCATTTATGACATAACGTTAAAATGTACAATTTTCGACCATTCCCCCCTCCGCAACGGTCTTTGCAAGAAAAAAAAAATAAAATTTTGTGTTTGAGCCGCAACGTTTGAGCCTACTCCCCCTTCCCCTAGAGCGTTACGTAATTTGTGGACGGTGCCTTAGTCTGCATAAATTTAGTGGCGCTGTGTATTCAATTTGACTCTCTGCTATTCTATTTATAACTGCAATTCTGTTCTCAGTGTAGTCTGTATTTTTCTGCATTGGCCCTTTCAACGAGTAGAACTTAATGAGTGACGTTTAATTTCAGGATTTGCCAACAAATACGAAATGTTACCAATACATAAACTAGTTTTTGCGCAGTGTTGGATTGCCGAAGTGGACATTTTTGTTGCCGACAATAGTGATTGCATTGCCGATAAAAGAACAAGTGCCTCGTGACTTTGGTGAGGAAAAATAGAAGATTAAGAGAATAAAATAGTGTTTTGTGTATAATAATTAGCAAATGAAGTGTGCTCAAGTGTAGTTAAGGTGTCTGCTGCCAATTGTTGTGCTCTGTTGTTGCGTAAAATTGCCCTCTTAAAAGTTCAGCTGCTTAGGCTGCCGACAATACGTATGTTCCCCTATCAGAATTCCCCACGAAAAAACAACAAGTATGCATGTGTGTCGGAAGCGATCTCACCAGGATACACCAGCATTGAAATTAGAGGGCTTCGAAATAAAACAAGTTCAAACGATGAGAATACTGGGGATGGTTTTTGATAGCAGATTGAACTGGAACGCGCAAAATGACAAAATCAAGGCAGATGTGAAGCCTAGAATCAACATACCGCGTTCTATATCCGGAAATCGACTAGGTGGTCACCCAAAAGTTATATGCTCAACATCTATAAGGCAATCAAGCATTTCTTCAACTGTGAAATAAGGACTTCGTCACAGCTGAATTTGTCTACACAGATGGATCTAAACTAACCGGAAAAGTGGGAGCTGGAATAATTACGGAGAATGAAACATACAGTATAGGATTACCAGCTGGTCTTTCAATATTTTCAGCTGAGGCTTATGCTATTTTAGAAGCAATACGTTTGCCAAAGAATAGAGAAAGTCAAAGAGTGATCTGCACCGACTCTGAAAGTGTTGTTTCAGCAGTTGAAAATGAGCACTCTAAACATCCTTGGGTGCAAGAAATAGAAGAACTACTCTCCCTAGACAACAATACAGTCCTCTGTTGGTTACCGGGACATATGGGCATCCGTGGGAATGAACTGGCAGGTGCAGCAGCAAAATTATGTTTGGGTATGCGTCCAAAGGAAATTTCGATTCCAGCAGCCGATCTCAAAAGAGAAATAAAATTAAAAGTCCGCTTAAAGTGGGAGAACTATTGGAACGAATTGAGAGATAACAAGTTACGTGAAATCAAAAACACCACTAGTGTGTGGATTCCGACGGGTAATAGGCAAAAGCAAACTGCACTAACTCGTCTACGAATAGGGCACACTAGAGCCTCACATAAGCACCTTTTTGATAAAAGTGACCAAGTTTGTGAAACCTTTCTTGATGTCAAGCATATTCTAATAGATTGCCACAAATACACTGAGGAGCGCAAGAATTTCCACATACAAGGATCACTACAGGAAATTTTGAGTGTAGATCAATCCAAGGAGCTTGAGAAAATTCTCGATGGTATGCTGATGTTCATGCTTTTTGATACTCACGAGGGTTGGCTGTGCGGAAGAGGACGTTATGATCATCGCCACTTCCTTATCAGTACACGTCTCGCTGAGCAAAAGCTTAATTCGAATCACGGAAATCAGGATGAGGAGCAAAGAAGAAGGCAAAAGGAAATCGTCGTGGAAGGAAACTGTAGGAAAGCAAGCTGGAAGTGGACAATAAGGAAAACATGCCGGAAGGAAGCAGACAGAAGAAGAAAAACGCAAGAAATGAAGGAATTGGAATCAAACGAAGGAGAACTGTAGCAAGAATTTGAAAAAGAAAGCAAACAAGGATTTGATGCGGCAATTAAAGGAAGAAACGGACCGCCTGGAGAAGAAAAGTGATGAAAAGTGAGAAAATGAAGAAGAGAGAGGAAGAAGAAAGGAAAAGAAGTATAAAATCCCCACGAGGGTGGCCATGCGGGCGTAGAAGTCATGTTCGTCGCTACACCCTTATCGGTACACGTCTCGATGGTATGCTGATGTTCATGCTCTCATGAAACTCACGAGGGTTGGCTGTGCGGAAGAGGTCGTTATGTTCATCGCCACTTCCTTATCAGTACACGTCTCGCTGAACAAGAGCATAGCTCGAATCACGGAAATCAGGATGAGGAGCAAAGAAGAAGGCAAAAAGAAATCGTCGTGGGAGGAAACTATAGGAAAGCAAGCTGGTAGTGGACAATAAGGAAAACATGCAAGAAGGAAGCAGACAGAAGAAGAAACGGAAAAAAATGGAGGAATTGGAACCAACGAGAAGAATAGAAGCAGGAGTTCGACGAAGAAAAAAAAACAAGGATTTGATGCAGGGATTAAAGGAACAAGAGCCGAAGGAAGCCGTCACCGAACGAAACCGAAGGAGGACCGCATGAAGAAGAAGAGTGAAGATGTGATGAAAAGAGAGAAAATGAAGAGAGGTCGAAGAAAAGGAAAAGAAGTATGAGTTGTAAGAGAAAATATGGAAAAGAAAAGAAAAGCAAGATATGACAAATGAACAAATGTGAAGTGAAAACATTAGAAACATAGATATCGTAAGTAGATGAAAAAACGAATTTAGTACTATACCATTTAATTCCACTAGAGTTAATTCCTCTAAAGTTTGTATCTTTTGACAGATACGCGTATTTCGACCTCAACTGTAAGGCCGTCTTTGGTGTCGTGTACTAGACTCGACTTAACATAGCCAAGCTCAAAAGATCTGGATTCGTTCTTTATCGGTTCATGTTTTTTTCATTAAAGAAATTTCTTTGACTTACCAAGAGGCCTTCTTTTAATATTCTGATACTCACTTTTTATTGATGACCACATTGTCTTGGGAAAACCAACTAATTTTCTGAACATGGTTGTAAAACACTCTCGTATTTCCTTCCTAAAAATTCCTACCCGAAAATTGCTTAACAAAACAAATCAAGAACAACTCTGCCCCCCTCACAAGCCCAAGATCCTTTGTTCTCATTTTCTGCCCAGCTGAATCCAAAATTTATGCTAATTTAATCAAACAGCGAAATCTATCGCCAACTTGAATTGCATTCCGATCCCCGCACAAGAATGCGTTAGAACCCGAAATAGATCGTGTTCCTCCGCGCTGACATCCCTTTGCCAAACCCAACCAGATGAAACGCCAGAATCACACTGTCATGTTTCAATTAGGCAAATTTATTTATCGATTGCTTTCATGTCCTCCGACCGACAGACCCACTGTTTGCTTCCCATCCGTCGTCGCCGGCGCTATTTTAATTTCCAGCGGCTTTCGCCTGTTTTTGCGCCCGATTAGCAACAATTCCCCGTAGGCACACAGTGGTCCAGATTTGTAACGTATGTTTAGGCAAACTTATGCTGAAAACAAAATTTGTACCGGGTACCCCCGTTCGTTTGACCACATTTAATCTGAACACTTTTTAATTTGTACCCCGCTAATTTGCACATCGTTCAGATTAAAAATGGTTCAAACGTCATTTAGCTCATGGAACGGAGTGAAGTGAGATGGAACGCTGTGGAACGGAACGCAAAATCAAAAAAAAAACAGTGAAAAAGGTAATCAGAAACACGTTTCTAGGGTGACTAGATGTTCAAATAAAAAATGAACCCCGATGGTTTGCATGAGGTACCGTTCAAATTAGCGGGGGTGCACGGTATAAGCTTTCGTAAAGGCATTGTTTACCAATTGGAAACATGTTTGGAAATTTGGATTTCGCCAGTTATTTATTTTTAATTGGACCTCTGTGCGACCGGCTGTACATCTCTCTCCGCCTAGGTACGAAGGGGGGTACACTTTGCTAAAGTGATTCTGGAGAAAAGATTTTCCGCCGGTTGGACGCTGTTTGGTTGCTTTTGGGATCGGGGCTCGGTTGCGAAACATTAGCAATTCTGATAATCCTCCTGCTGATGTTGGTGAGACGTTTTTTTTTTTCTTTTCGTTGGAATCGATTCTTTTCCAGCTGGAAAGGTAATCATGGACGTAGCCATGATTTCCAGCTAGGGAGGGCAAACGACTTTGAAGACATTGTTTACCAAAGATAGCCTATTTTATGCAACAATAGAAAAAATGAAAATATTGCATAGCACTGTGTTTTATTTTGTTGATTTCATGTGCTTTTTGAATAGCACCCAAACCGTTGGTTTTAGCGATATAGTTTGCTCGGAGAAGTTTTTTGGTATATTAAAGCACATCTTCTGATGCAAAAAGTTTTGTGATCAATCCACCTAGAAGTGAGATAGAAAAACTAAGTTTTTAACATCTAGATAGGCATATGGTGTCTTCGGCAAACTTGTAGAATTGGCAATTTGAAACAACTTTGTCGAAGACATGATTTTTCTATCTATTGTAGTTTTTGAGATATATGCCGTTGTATGTGAATGGGCTCTTAAAAATTATTTTTTTTTATCATTACTTTTTCCCAAGATTTTTAACATTTTTTGTGTGTCATGAAAAAACCCATGTTTTTGCTGAAAATATCATCACGCTATCTTTTGAAGTAACAATAATAACTTTTCGGAATTCGGAACAAATAACCCCTTAAAAAAGAGTAATTCATTAATATGAATTACTCTTTTTTAAGGGGTAGTTTAGGCCTTCGGTGCAAAATGGCCCAAACAACTCTTACAAATCATGAAGGAACCATATCATCTCTTTCGGCAGATGATAAAAATATTTGTCTATATGTCCATAGATTCGTCCAAGGATGCATGCAAGGATATCCCCAAGTAATTCTCCTCAGGGATCCATGGATTCCATCACTAAATTGTTCAAGGATTCCAACAGGAATCCCTCCAGACATTCTGCAAGAAATTACTTCACAAAATCTTAAATAAAAACCTCTTGGAAAATTGTTATGTGAATTACTCCAAGGAATTTGTCCAGGTAATCTTCCAGGCATTCCCTCAGAAATTTATTCAGAGTTTCGTTCTGGCCTACTAAAAATTCTTCCGGGTATTCCTTCAAGAATTCCTCTAGGAATTCTTTTTACGATTGACCATGGATTCATCATCCAGGAATGTTATCAGAAAATACGCTAAGAATTTCTCCATAGATTACATTAGGAAAATCTCTACCTAGATTCCTCTAGAAAAATTTCTCTATGGATTCATTAAAAGATCTGCAGGGATTTCTCCAGGGATTCCTCCAAGGACTACTCTTGGATTTTCTCCAAGGAATCCTCCTGAAATACCTCCAGGGATTCCTTCAGCAATTTACCCAGATACTTCACATTAATTTACCCAGGAAATCCTTTGAAGCTTCCTACAGGAATTTCTACAGAGACTCCTCCAGGGGTTCTTTCAGAAAAGTGTGTACAAAAATTCCCCTGAGATTTACCCTGCTATTTTTTCAGGATTTTTTTCAAGAATTACTCTAGGAAAAACTCTATATAGGTTCCTCTAAAAAATGTTCCAGAGATTTTTGCAGAAATTCTTCCAGAGATTTCCTCGGGTATACATACGGAGACTCCTGCGAGATTTTTTTTTCTCAGGATTTTCCAAGGAATCTTCCAGGGATTAGGCAAGAATTCCTCAAGGGACTCTCCCAGAGATTCTTCTAGAAATATCCATAAGAATTCCTTCTTGTAATACTACAGAGATTTTTCATATTTTTTTTTTCTAGAGGGGAATTCCAGGGATTGCTCTAAGGCATCGTTTCCAAAACTTGGTTTTCGTGACCCCCAAACGTTTCGTCAGCCTGCTTCTTACACAGTATCGGACATATAAAAGGCACCAAAGCCGTTTTCCCCTATACAAATTGATCAACTTCAAAGAGCTATATCTCCGCCGTTTCTCAACCGATTCTTTTCATTTTTTTCTGAAACGAACAACAAATTTCCTAAATTTTTGAAAACTATAGTAAAAGTTGTGTGAAAAAATGCACTAAGACACAAAGTGATGTAGCAGAAAAACTACACATCGTAGCATCTTGGTATCTTCAGCGCATTTGTTCATTGCGTGATAAGGACCAAATACGCTGAAGACACCGAAAAGATACGACGCATAGTTTGTCTGATACATTACTTTTGATCTTGGTGCATTTTTTATGTCAAAACTCAACCTATCTGCAACTTTGAAACCAATAGTTTTTACACAACTTTTTCAACAGTTATCAAAAATTTGAGGTAATTTGTAGTTCGTCACAGTAAAAACTAGAAAAATCGGATGAGAAACGGCGGAGATATAGCTCTCTGAAGTTGACCATTTTGTATGGGAAAACGGTTTTGGTGCATTTTATATGTCCGATACTGTATAATAGACAGTGCGAGACGTTTATTGGTTGGTAGGTAATGAAAACCAAGTTTGGGAAGCGATGCTCTAAGTATTTCTTCATGAAAATTTTCTGGATGTTTGTCTAGGAATGGCTCGAAGAATTTCTTCTGTTATTGGTCCAGGAAGGGTGCAGGTCGTTAGGCCGAACGCCGTTAGGTTGAATGTCGTTGGACTAAAGACCATTAGGCCGAATGCCGTTAGGCCAAAAGGGTCATTAGGCCAAAAGGGTCGTTGAGCCGAAATATTACATTTGACACATTTGATCATTTACTACTATTTTAAATGGCTAACACATTCATCAGAGCTTCTTCCTTCTTTTAGTCAAAGGCTGTTCTTTCTAGTTATATTTCACAGCGGTTATAGTGTGCTTCTAGGTATTGCAAATCATATTGTACTAATAACTAACAATCCATTCGATCTGAAAATTCATCAGGCGGCTTCTAGGTGAACCACACCCATCCCTGTTAATTACCGATTCGGCCTTACGGTTCATTAGAACTATCGGTCATTTTCGTCCTAATGACCCTTTCGGCCTAACAAACCTTTCGGCCTAACGGGATAGAACCGTCCAGGAATTTATCCAGGATCTTTTCAAAACCTCTTCAGTAAAGGAGTTCCTCGAATAATCCTTTGTAAAATTCCTGGATAAATCCCCATGAAGGCAACCCATGACGGAATCTCTACAGGAATTTGTGTGGAATTTTCGAAGGCCAATAACAAATCTCTGAAAAAACATCTCGGAGAATTCTTGGAGGGCTACTTTAGAAAATCTTTGGGGTGATTCATGTAGTGATTTTCTTAGAGATATCCCTGGGAGAATTCATGAAAGAAAATCTTGGTTGGTTTGACTTTATTAACGAGATTTTTAGCCCTGGGCTAGTTCATCTCGGGACCAACGGCTTTACTTCCCTTCCGAAGGAAGTCGTCACTATAACTTTTTACGTCATAAGTGACTATGTCGGGTATGGGATTCGATCCCAGGTCCTCGGCGTGAGAGGCGAGTGTTCTAACCAATACACCAGGTCCGTCCCCATGAAAGAAAATCTTGAAGTAATTTCTTATAGAATACCTGGGATCCCTGAAGAAATCTCCGGAATTATTGCTGTATAAATGTCAAAGGGTCTACCTGGGAAAATTTCTGCAAGTATGGTGGGAGGATTTTTTGCAGAAGTCAGTGAAGAAATAAATTTATAATCCCTGGATAAATTTCGTGATAAAGCCAAGAATTTTTGTTGAGATTTTCCTGGTGGAACCCTTGCAGGAGTCTCTGGAAAGATTTCTGTAGGATGCTCTATAGCAGTGATTCCCAAAGTGGGCGAATTCGCCTCCCTGGGGGCGATTTTCAGGTCCAAGTGGGCGAAAATGTTAGAAAAGGGACAAAATTATGGTATGACAGCAATTGAAAAACAATAATAGATTCAAAGTTTGTAAGAGACACTCATATTCCAATGAAAGCATTTACATCTGCAAAATAATTTATTTGACTCCTAACTATTTCATCTGCTCTTGTGTGTACCTCTAAACGCGCTTGATTTTTAATTATGCTAGGGCCCAGATAGCCGTAGCGGTAAACGCGCAGCTATTCAGCAAGACTAAGCTGAGGGTCGTGGGTTCGAATCCCACCGGTCGAGGGTCTTTTCGGGTTGGAAATTTTCTCGACTTCCCAGGGCATAGAGTATCTTCGTACCTGCCACACGATATACGCATGCAAAAATGGTCATTGGCATAGTAAGCTCTCAGTTAATAACTGTGGAAGTGCTCATAAGAACACTAAGCTGAGAAGGTGGCTCTATCCTAGTGGGGACGTAACGCCAGAAAGAAAAAGAAGACATTTTATTTGAGATCTGAATGGCTTTTGATTAATATAACATTTAATGTAGAGTAAAGTGGGGCAAAAGTTCGAGTGGGGTAAGAGTTTCTTTTTAAGAGTTCCAGCTCAATTCAAAACAAATCTTATAAACGTCATGGTGGTTTGAATGCTATTCTAGTAAGAGACTTTCAATCCAAATATCATAAAAATCGATTGAGATTTGGAAAAGTTATGACTATTTGTTGTTTTTCGACGTGAATATTGTAATTTTTGGTCAAACTTTCGTTGCATGGAACCAATTGAAGATAAAATCTTTTTCAATATTGTATGTAAGGGCGTTTCTGGGCCTATCATAAGGTTGCTTTGAGGTGTATTAGTTTTTGCATAGATGCTTGAAAACAATTTTTGGCCCATAGTGGGGCAAAAGTTCGAATCAGCGGGGCAAAAGTTCAACCCATGTATAAAATCACGGAAAAATTTGCAAATTGCCTAAAATCCACATATTATCTCCAAATTTAGTTAAATTTGTCTGATCGTGTGAAAATTGTCACCAAAATTTTACGTTTCCACATAGTTTTGTGAAAAACTGCTATTTTTGAGTATATTTCAACTAACCCGGTTTTGGGCAAGTTTTTGATGAAAATTTAGTATGTATTTTTCGTCAAACTTAAGTTTACGGCTGGTGTGAAGTATGCCTGTCATAAAAGGATCGATATTTTGTGTTTTAGCCAGCGAACCTCTGCCCCACACTAGATTCGAACTCTTGCCCCACCGGTGGGGCAAAAGTTCGAATAAGACAATTAATTTTGAAACTGTTATAACTAAAAATGGGTAAATATTTTGACACAAGTTTGTTCAGCAAAATTATAGCCAATATATTGACGGTTCACTGTATGATATTTGTTTTGTTTTAACTGCTATTGTTTTCCTGGAAACTTTGATTATACCACTAAGGTCGAACTTTTGCCCCACCTTACTCTATTATGAAAGAAGAAAATGTGTGAGAACTTCTGGCGATATTTGAAATTTATTTCCGAGTTTATTGTAATGTTGGGTGGCTTTTTGCTAGGTGATCTTTGGAATAAGGCTTTATTAGAAGTTTTTATTGCTTCTCACGCATTTGTTACATTGCTTATTTTGATATTTTAGTTTAAAAAATGGCCTGAGTAACATAAAATTGCATGGATCAATGCTTAAAAACAATTTGCACTGAACGTTATATTTCGGTGAATGAAGAGTTGAAGAATAGTATGAGTTCACTAATATGTTTTTATTTTGTATTATTTTTATATTTGCGATAATTTTTGCAATTATGTATAAATCCTCTTGAAATTTATTAATTTTAAATCAGAATAGACTTTAGATTGGACTGTTTCCAGAACAGCCGAGAATGTAATACAAAAATATCTTAAATGTATTTCAACAACTTAATAAACTTTAAAAAGAAAACATAGAGTAGAGTGAACTAAAATAGTTTCATTGATCGTACAGTAGCCAAAATAATAGATTTGTTGATACAAAAACAATTGATGCATATGATAAATACTTCACAACTCTTTTATGGATATACAAGTAGAAGACATTATTTTTGGGGTATTTTTATTGAAGCATTATGATTGACTACTACACCCTTTAAATTTGACCAATTTTCGGTTCACTAATGATGAGATATTGATCAACACTTCAACGTTAGTTTACTGCTTAATACAAAGGTTAAAATATCGTAGCAGGGGGGCGATTCCAAAATATATTGGTCTCAAAGGGGCCAAAGTCAAACAAGTTTGGGAAACACTGCTCTATAGCATAGGTTCCCAAACTTTTTGGATGCGCGACCCACGTAGCCATCAGGCGTCTTCTTCGCGACATTCATTCTTTTCTTACTTTAACGTCGAAGTGAACCACTTTTGAGTGTGAGGTTAAAAGAACTTGAACGATAAAAAAACGGATTAATTGAATCGAAGCCAACCTTCAAAATTTCAAAAGCACAAATCTGCAGAACCGAACACCCTTAGTGACCAATCTATTAAGTTTTCAGCTTAAACGGATGTTTGGTTTTCCAGATTTGTGCTTTTGAAATTTTGAGGTTTGGCTTCGATTCATATGGACTAATCTGCCAATATTTGCATAACAGTCTCATGTATATAGGAAATCCCACATAAAACTGTTACGTGAATATGGTCAGTTTATTACATAAGCAACAAAAACTGTTCTTGTCAGAAAAATAAACAACAATTAACATTACTTCAGAATTATCTAATAAGGTTTTTAGCCTGCTGTCAGATCGTATGAAATATTGCCAAGCTGGACATTTCCTTAAAATACTCTTTATAGTTAATCATCACCGCTTAAACTTCAAGGTCCTTTTGTCTCTTCTTTTTTTTCTACGACCTTTTGTCCTTTTGACCCTTTGTCTTTCGACGTTCTGTCCTTTCGATCTTTTGTCTTTAGACCTTTTGTCAGATTCCTGCCTTACCACTGCAAGAAACTGTTGGAACAAATGAATGTAAAGTCTGTTATGTAGTGGATCAAGTACGAAAAAACATTCAAAACATAGAAAATAGATAGAAAATACGAATTTTTTCACGACCTACCAGACACTAGCTCACGACCCCATGAGAGTTTCGGAAACTATGCTTTAAGAAATAACACCGGCAACTATCTAGACTCAGTTCTCCCAGGTCTAAAAAAACTCCATCAAAGTTCATTAAAAAAAAAAAAAAATATTTTTGGCAGAACCCGTCGAAAAAAACCTTGGGAGATTTTTAAGAAATTTTTTTCACAACTTATTCAATATTCCTTACAGTAATTGCAAAAATAAAATATTATGAGATCCATGAATAACTATTTTGAGGAATTTCCTGGCCTAAATATATTCAAGATTCTTTATAAAAACTCTGCATCATTCAAGACAAGTGTATGTATAGATACTGGAAGAAATTTCCACCACACCACAGGACCTTCACAAGAACTTCTGAACAAATTAAAGAATTGTTGCCCGGAAAACATGGTATTCTAAAACCATCCTAAAGCTACCTTATAATTCCTCAGGACAGCTTCAGGAATAAACTAAACGATACATAAAAGACGTGACGTGCGATAAAACATAACACAATCGTTCGATTGTAAGAAGACTATGTTTTATGTCTAGTTCCACATTGAACCACTATATGAATGCAAAGATGTAATATCGCAAGTAATTCCTGGAATATTTCTATAAATATTTATATGAAACCCTGCAGCAAGGATTTCTCCCGCAGTTTTTGGAGGAGTTTGGAAAGAAATATATTCAAATGTTTGTAGAGTATTTCAAATTCCTGATTATATTCTTCAGAATTATAAATAATTCAAGAATCTTCGAAAATGCTCTTGGTATAAATTCAAAACATATTTTCGAAATTTATGTAGGATTTTCTCGTTTAACACTTTGAAAAATTCCAATGGTTCTCTTAAAAGAACTGCTGTAATATTGTTTGAGCTTCATTATACGGTTCAATTTTTTTGTCCTAGAGTTGCAAAAATACAACGAATTCTAGCAACAAAACAAATGGAGTTTTTGAAGGAACCCCAAAAATATATAATTTTTTTATTTTCAATAATTTATAGTTGGAATAATTATTTTAGTGTATTTTTTTTGTTTCTGTTGAATCTCAGAAAAATCAAAAGGATTAATAGAAATTTAGGATTTAGTCAAACTATCGTAGAAAAAACTTGATGTGTTTTTTTTAAGAATGTTTGAGGAATTTGGAGAAAATTGAGGCCTTAGCACTTGGCACTAATTTTCCAGACTATTTGCGATTGGAAATGCAATGCCAAAAACTTTTGATGAATCCAGAAAACCCAAAAACTTCGCTATCCAGGAATACGCGATGAAAGTGTGATTTTTGCCAATATCAATAGTACCTTCCTATACAGCGTCACTTTCTTTGGTATTCTTCGAAACCCATCAGATTGTCGTTAATCAATCGTAATAGAGAATTATTACAGTAATTTACGTTTAATATGGCATATTGTACAGTTCAGATTTTTGTCGCTAGAATATACGATTCTGGACGTACATTCTTGTACGATACGTGGTTCACTGGGATGCATGAAGAAATTTTCTGCAATAAATGTGTTGCCCGGAAGAGCCATTTTAATTTAATTGCTATACAAATACTACGAGTAATCTTTAAAAATCATTATTATTGTTTCCTAGAAGTATTGATGAAATAGTTTCCTCTTTGTTTTTTTTTAACAAAATAAGATATTTTTTTGAAAAATCATAGTGTAATTTTCTTCTGAAATGTTTGGAAAAACTTAACAAAACTTCTCAGTGAATTTCTAGGAAGATTTCCTAGGAGAACTCATATAGGTATTTTAATGAAAATTCCGGGAGCAATCGTTGTGAGCTCCTAGAAAAAATTCGAAAAAATCATTTATTCCTGAAGAAATCGTAGGAGTTTATCGTCCATAATTTCTTATTTTATTTATTTTGGAATAGTTAATAGCTAAATTCATAATAAATAGATTCCTTGCAAGACCTCTTGAGGATTTGTGACGTAATATTTGTAGAAACTTCAGTAGAAACTTTATATTCAGTTGTGCTCCAAGGTCAAGAAATAATTTTTATGAATATGAGCGCTGTAAAAAAATTAAATAAAACATTAATCTTTGCAACAAACTAGTTTATTTGGCCGACGGAAAATAAGGCCAGTAAGTGGATTTGAGGAAGCTCCCCTTGCCCCTTTCTGCTTACGTCCACAGAGGTAACTATGGTTAACGGGAATTATTTGACGTAATACAATACCGTAATACGTAATATCAAAAATTTTGTATAAAAACAACTTCAATTTTCTGTGTTTTATCGTTGAAGATGATAGATTGAACATTTAATGGTAACGTCAAAAATTCCGAACGCAATGGCGGAAAATTTTGTAGAGCTCTGCATGTAGGAGACGATATTATATTAGTGTGTGACCAGAATAAGGGTTATAGTTCGTCCAATAAAAGGCCATTCCGATTCTTGGTGACTACAAAAGATTCGTCATTGAGAACCGAACCCAAACGATGGTCTTTTCTCCCCTCCTTGGTTGTTGGTGTTCCAAACAAGAGTAAATTTCACTTTGCCCAAGTGCCTCTTTTTTCGGTTTCTGGGGGGAAATTTTATTCACTTGGACTGATTTATTGCTACGCACATTCTTCTCCTGGTATCTTACTGGTGGTGGTCGATCTCAGAGCAGCGGTGGAAGCAAAGCGCAGGGGATGACCCGAACTTGCTTACGCCGCCCGTGCGGATTGAGATTGGTTTTGCGGGTGGTTGGTGGTACGTTTATGGTAAGGGGAGGCAGGTTGAGGTACCAGGACTGATTTATGGCAACAGTATTCAATTATGGACAGCCGCAGAAGCCGACAGTCGAATCTGGGTTTTTGGATTGTTGGATTGAATTAGGAGAGAGTAGGTAAGTATAATGTGATGAAAATGTAAACACGATCAGAACGGTGTTGCAGTGACTTCCCGTTGAGGTATATGGAGCACAGCTAGTAACTTATAAATAGAAGCCAAGAATAGAATGCAGGAAAGTTTATTTCGCATAACTCAACTGTTGAGGTAACTCACTGCCGACCATGCTATATATATTATTGGATTGATGAACATATAATTGAGAATTCTTCTGAATTTGTATTTGTATAGCAACGGTAAACAGTTGATTAGATTTTTCATAGTTCTCATTAAACATGCCCTGTTTTTGTTAATTTTTTTAATAAATTGAATGGTTTGACATTACAAGTGTCGATTTTTACTTAAGATATTGATAGATAATTTATTGGATTGACGTTGCTTGTGGGTTTTTTTTAATTTCCGTACGGGTTTGGACCGAATTAAAAAAATAATAATAATAATCTTATTTGTTCCACAGAAAAGAAAGAATCCCTTTTCAGTGCAATGAAAAATTGAGGCAGAAACAGTTTTTTCAGTTTTTCTCAGCGGTGTAATTTTTCATGAAACATATCATCCGTTCCGACTTATACTTCATTTAAACTAATCCCATATCTTTTTTCAGATGTTTTAGAAGATTTGCAATTGCTTTGATAAAAAATCTTTGTTTTTCCGATGCTTCGATTGAAATATGGGTTTTCAAAGAAAAGGCTTATATGGTAATTTTCCACAAAATTGGCCATAACTCAAAAACGAAAAAAAAAGTACATTTCAAAAATTTCAACGATTAAAGCTTATGAAATTACCTTCTCAAAAATATATTTTTGAAAGTTTTCCACTAATTGGAACATAGTTTTTCCGGCTTTTCTTACGAATTTTCTCAACGGTGGAAAACGATGCTTCGTTCTTGAGTTATGATTTTTCAAAGCAAGTAGTGTCAGAGGAAAACAAAAAAAAAATCCAGTTAAGTTGTCCGGAAAAATAAGAGACCCTGAATTTTTCTCAATTTTTTCTGTGGAAAAAGTTTCATGAAAATCTGAGACCCTTCGGCCCACTTTGTACGGAAATAAAAAAAATCCCCATGTCCAGCACAGTGAAAAACTAGATATCTTAAAAAAAATACTATGTTTTGGATCTATTTCTTGCATTATTAGTGGACGACCTCTAGAACTCTCACAATAAAGCGTATCATTTACCAAGATGAATCCTGAAACTCAACCCTTTCCAATTTTCAGACTCCGTGTATTTTATTTTTGTGCAAATGTAGAGGACTCCATGACTTCCTTAAAGCGAGTAACAGGTCAACATTTCCTCCCCATCCCAAATTGACCAGAAATTCTGATGCAGCCAGTACCTGTATTGATTTTTTTTATAAGTATCATTTCAAACATTACATTCATTTCTTATATCTAGGTGTTCTGTGTTATTAGACAACACTATCATCCTAATTTGGTAAAACAAATTTAAGATTTTATTAACATTTTGTTAACAACATATAACATTTCATTAACCGTAGCAGTTCAGATTTTTTTTACAGGTGAGTTGATTTCACCTGCTTATAAAATAAAAAAAAAAAAAAACGTTTTCAATTAACTTAACCTAACTTAACCTAAACTATAACGCATTAATCGTGGCAATAGAAGATTGTAACGATTTTTGCCTGAAATTATAAATTATTTTATTTGACATTTGGATGTTCTATGTAACTCATTGATACTATACCAGGGAGGATGCTTCAGAATCATTTTCGAAATTTTGTTTTGAATTCTCTGCAGAGCTTTCTTCCTGGTATTACAACAGCTCGTCCATATTGGTACAGCATACAACATGGCTGGCCTGAACATTTGTTTGAATATCAAAAGCTTGTTCCTAAGACAAAGTTTTGATTTTCTATTAATAAGTCGATAGAGACATTTTACATATTTGTTACATTTGGCTTGAATGCCCTCAATGTGATTTTTGAAAGTTAAATTCTTATCTAGCATGAGCCCTAGATACTTAACTTCATCTGACCAATTTATTGGAATTCTCTGCATCGTGAGAACATGTCTACTTGAAGTTTTCAAATAAAGAGCTTTGGGTTTATGTGGGAATATTATTAGTTGAGTTTTGGAAGCATTAGGAGAAATCTTCTATTTTTGCAAGTATAAAGAACAAATATCCAAACGTTTTTGCACCTTTTTTTGACAACAGATGACACGCAGGCTTCGTTCTTTGGCGGAGAGGCCTGTGTCATCCGCAAACAAAGATTTTTGACATCCCTGAGGTAACTCAGGTAAGTCAGATGTGAAAATATTGTATAATATTGGTCCCAAAATGCTGCCTTGAGGAACACCAGCTCTTACAGGAAGTCTTTCAGATCTGGAGTTCTGATAATTAACCTGAAGTGTACGATTTGACAGATAACTTTGAATTATTCTAACAATGTATGTTGGAAAATTAAAGTTTTTTAATTTTACAATCAAACCTTCATGCCAAACACTGTCGAATGCTTTTTCTATGTCAAGAAGATCAAGACCAGTAGAATAGCCTTTAGATTTGTTGGAACGGATCAAATTTGTTACACGTAAAAGTTGATGAGTGGTCGAATGTCCATGGCGAATCCGAACTGTTCATTGGCAAAAATTGAATTTCCGTTGATGTGGGCCATCATTCTGTTCAAAATAACCTTTTCAAAAAGTTTACTGATGAATGATAGCAAACTGATTGGACGATAGCTAGAAGCTTCTACAGGATTTTTGTCTGGTTTTAAAATTGGAACAACCTTAGCATTTTTCCATCTGTCAGGAAAATATGCTTAATTAAATCATTTGTTAAATATATCAACTAAAAATAATAAGCTACTTTCTGGATGTTTCTTGAAGAGGATGTAGAAAATTTCATTATCGCCAGGAGCTTTCATATTTTTGAATTTTTTATTAATAGTTCTCACTTCTTCCAAATCAGTCTCCCAGGAATTTTCGAAAACGTTCTCTTGACTGAGAATATTTTTGAAATCCTGAATAATTTGATTTTCAATTGGACTAGTAAGTCCTAAATTAAAATTGTGCGCACTTTCAGAGTAGTGTTGGATCCGCTGAATCTGTTGCATGCTCCTTGTGGGCGAGCGACGGAATCCGGATCCATTGTGTCCGGTTCGCGTTGCGCGGAAGAAAAAAAACGAAATGCGCCTGTGAAAAACAAAAAACAAAACGCGTCAGTAGAGTTTGATACGTTGAACCTGTTGTATGCTCCTGTCGAGCGAGCAACGAAATCAGTATCGTGTCCGGTTTGAGTAGTAATCGCACTATCAGTGTCGGTCATTCGTGTATATGCTCACGTATTCATTTCGAATTATATATTTATCGTTTACCAAAACGAATCCTTTCCCATATCCAAACTCCCAGTGTTTTCTTATGGAAGTGCAGAGGACTCCTCGGCTTCTGTAAAGCAAGTAACACGTCAACATTTCCCTCCCATTCCCAAACTGACCTGCATTCGGACGCAGCCGGCGCCGATATTGTTTATTATAATAATGAGAGCACCAGTACTTACACATTGAGGATGCTACTGATCCCGAGTAGTGTCTGTTGGTTCCCTGTGTAAGTACAGCTGTTCTTGCAATAACGGAGTAGCAACTGCGGGTGGTCAATCATGCTCATGCTCATGCTCAATTAAAATTGTGCGCACTTTCAAATTGCATAGCAAGTTTTTGAGCTTTTCCGCAATCAATTAGTAAAAATTTGTTTTCCTCTTTCAATGCCGGTATTGGCTTCTGAGGTTTTTTCAAAATTTTAGATAATTTCCGAAAGGGAGCCAAGATCCAATTGAGAAATTTTGTGTTTCAAAATTTTTGTTTCTCAAATGTGAAAAACGTTTCTTGATTTCTGTCTGCAAATCCTGCCATATAGTTTTCATAGCAGGATCGCGAGTGCGTTCAAGTTGCCTTCTCCTCACGTTTTCAAGACGGATCAAGAGTTTAAGATCATCGTCTTCTTCTTCTTCTTCTTCTTCTTCTGGCGATACGTCCCCACTGGGACAAAACCTGCTACTCAGCTTAGTGTTCTTATGAGCACTTCCACAGTTATTAACGGAGTCAATTGACCATTTTTGCATGTGTATATCGTGTGGAAGGTACGAAGATACTCTATGCCCTGGGAATCGAGAAAATTTACTTTACGAAAACATCCTCGACCAACGGGATTCGAACTCACGACCCTCAGCATGGTCATGCTGAATAGCTGCGCTTTTACCGCTACGGCTATCTGGGCCCCTATGCATATAGCAGTGATTACTGAAACGTATTTAAAACCTGGGTCCAAACTAAAAAAAGATTCTAACTTTTTTGTTTATTGTAATGATCGACTTGATGGGGCATGTGGAAGAATTGCAATCATCATTCATAGGCGTAACTGTTTTCGTCATTTGAAACAAAAGTTTTTGAAACTTTAGGTGTTTCTGTTAAGACACAGCTTGGTAAATATACTTTCATAGCTGCCTATTTGCCTTTTATGCTCTGGACAGCAAGTTAATTTGCTCCAAATTGACTCGCAATCTGAGAAGCAGGCTTTGTCCCAGTTGGGACGTAACGCCAGAAATAAGAAGAAGAAGATGCACGTTATTAGCTGTAAGAAAATTAATCAACTAGTCCTCTTTACCATCCAAAGAACGAGCATTCCAATTCAAAATATTTAAATTATTATTTATTGGATCCATTAGAAAAACGTAATCCAATAACAATTTGATAAGTGAATTTTAGACTTACTTGGACTGCTTCAGTCATAGTGGTGGCTTTAAACATTGCATCAATCATCAAATTCAATTGTTCAGTTAGAAAATTAAAATCAGAGACAGACATATCACTTGAAGTGGGTACATTATCGTTATAACTTTCGGTAGACGAAGAGACGGAGTAGAAGTTTCCTGTGGCTGCAGGGTTTTTTTTTTCATTTGATTTGTAACAAATAGAACAGGTACTCATAGTATATGAAGGGGGGGGGGGGAGTTAAACTACCTGCTACGATATCGGCTAAGGATTTTCCTTGGGTAGATACATTCGAAATTAAAAGATTCGAACGGATACCCGACGGATTAAAATTAGTTTGTGAATGAGCATGATTATAATCCTCCTGATGGGTATGATTCTTAAATAATCGATCGTTAACTGAAAAATGAGCATTGTTCGAAACTCTACCAGGGAAATTCCGGAAACGACCGTTATCGTAACGAACATTATCCTTCATCTGCCTGGCACAAGCATCGACGACTCGCCTACGTGAAGGGCAAGCCCTAAAATTTGACTTATGATTGCCCCCACAATTCGCGCATTTGAACTTATCGGTATCTTCCTTCACTGGACAGACGTCCTTAGCGTGAGAAGAAACTCCGCAAATCATGCATTTAGCATCCATGCGGCAATTTTTTGTACCATGAGTGGGGTTCTGGTAATTTCCTCCAGGTTTCTGGAAATGTTCCCACGTCACACGGACATCGAACATAAGTCTAGCTTTTTCTAAAGTTTCTTTTTTGCTAAAGTTCACTAAATAATATTATTGAGAAAACCCTTTCCGAACAATGCCAGATTGGGTTCTCTTTTTCATAATGATTACTTGGACTGGGGAAAATACAAGTAAATCATTTATTCCATTTTTGATCTCTTCAGTCACTTGAAAGACCTTTCAAGACGACTTTGAACAAACGTTCAGTTTTGTCGTCATAAGTAAAAAAATTGTGTTTCTTCTCTTCAAGATGTTTAAGAAGAAGTTTGCGACCTTTAAGAGTTTCCGGCAAAACGCGACAGTCTCCTTTCTTTGCGATTTGGAAGAAGACCTTGATTACCCTAATGGAGTTCAAGATCTCCTGACTAAATCTCCCAAATTCGGAACAACTGACCACGATAGGTGGAACTCTTTGCTTCCTCGCTTGAGTCAAAGAGCCTGGGCTAGAGGCTGCTTCGATTTGGTGTTCGAAAAATTTGTCTAGAGCATCGAACTGATTGCTCATTTCGTTACAATTATCAACATTATTCATTTCACCCTTGGAAGAAAGTTCGCATTCGGGAGAAACGTCCTTTCTTCCATACTTGCCACGTTAAGTGACAGTTTTAAATCCCGCTTTTTTGGAAGGAAGTTCTGAATTCAGAGATTAACCCTTCCTTTTGTTTGTTGTTGCAACCATGTTTAGTGAATAAACGAAAGAAGACGTGACCTTCGAGAGGTTTTTTCCCAAGACAGTGTCCAAGAAGGATTACCACCGCTAGCACGGGTCCAAACAAGGATCGTAAAGGGATCAATAGTAGAAAAAATAGTACTGGAATAGTTATTTATGCAACAAGTTGCAAAATGATGATTTTTTCAGCACGAGTTGTACATTTATCCAACGAGGCTCGCCGAGTTGGATAAATACAACGAGTGCTGAAAAAATCGAGTTTTGCAACGAGTTGCATACAATTTTTTTTGTTATTTCGAAAAATGCCGTTTCAGCTGGATGAACTCTAAAAGCACAAACAAATATTTCAAGAGAACCCACATGGTCGTACAGCCTACGTGAAACTACGCATTCAGCTTTTTTCAATCACGTAGGCTGTGATACAGTAGTACCCAAGAATGACACAAATTTTCTCGCTCCCATCGGGTATCATGCAGTTCTATTTTTTTCTATTGGAGGAAAGATCAGGTAAGACGGATCGAACATCATAATCGCCAGTCTGGGTAGGAAACAGATCGCACAACGGATATAGACTCGAGTGAAGCGACTTGCCCTGGAAACCAAATGGAAAGTTACTTCACTCGAGTTGAGAATTGTCACCTCGCTATCCAACAATTCTCACATACGCAAGTCGTGGAATATCCCTAGAAACAGATGCAATTGTGCTTATTCTGTGCGGCATATTAGGCAAGACGAGTCGGTGAGGTGTCAACTTGCTCCCATTTGATTGGTCTCCTCAAGTCACCCGAAGTGAGAACGACTTGTCTCGATTCACACGCCGCGCAGAATAAGCACAAATGACATGAAGAGACTGGGTTATTCGGTTGACGCCTACAAAAACAGTACTGAAAAGTGCTACTTTTCAGCACCGAAAAGAGTGCTGAAAAATAGAACTTTTCAGCACTGTTTGTTTCGGTAGGAAAAGTAGGCCGTTATGTTGATCAACTTCTCAATGAAAAGTTAATTGATTTGCAACCGAATTGCAAAAAGTACTGTTTTGCAATTCCGTTGCAAATCAATCAACTTTTCATTGAGAAGTTGATCAACATAACGGCCTACTTTTCCTACCAAAAGAAACAGTACTGAAAAGTGCTACTTTTCAGCACTCTTTTCGGTGCTGAAAAGTAGAACTTTTCAGTACTGTTTTCGTCAACCGAATAACCCAGTGTCCCAGTCTCTTCATGCCATGCTTATTCTGGGCGGCGTGTGAGTCGAGACGAGTCATTCTCACCTCGGGTGACGTGAGGCGACTAATGTAAATCAAATGGAAACGAGTCGACACCTCACCGACTAGTCTTGCCTTACATGCCACATAGGATAAGCACAATTGCATCTGATTCTTGAGTTTATTCTACACCTGGCGTGAGGTGAGGATTGTCGGTGTCCTACAGCGAGGTGAAAATTCTCGACTCGAGCGAAATGACTTTCCATTTGGTTTACACGGCGAGTCACTTCACTAAAGTCTACATCCGTTGTGCGATCAGGTTCCGACACAGCTTGGCGATTCTGATGTGGGATCGGATCGTCCAGCATTTTCTTACCTGTTCATTCCTCTAATAGGGAAGATCTGCATGAAACCCATGGGAGCGAGTAAATTTGTGACATTCATGGGTACTACTGTCACAGCCTACGTGATTGAAAAATACTGAATTGAAACTACTCATGGCTGTATGCCTATGTGGGTTCTCTTGAAATGTTTGCTTGTGCTTTTAGAGTTCATCCAGTTGAAACGGCATTTTTCGAAATAGCAAAAAATGTTGTATGCACCTCGTTGCAAAACTCGATTTTTTCAGCACTCGTTGTATTTACCCAACTCGGCGAGCCTCGTTGGATAAATGTACAACTCGTGCTGAAAAAATCATCATTTTGCAACTTGTTGCATAAATAACTATTTTGCAATTTCTCATCGTAATAGGCTGTTTTTCATCACGCCGATCTGTCATGAAACGGCCTACTTTCCTGCACTGAACTATGGAGTGCGGGAATAGTCATTACCTAACTGAAACCAGTGCTGTAATGATTCATTACGCAACGCTTTCTCATTGCGCAACTGTTTTGAGTTGCGTAATGAATCATTACCCAACAATTTTTCAGAAATTGTAAAATAAAGGTGAATGCATGCTGATATAATTTATGATACCCTCAAGTGGTCTTCTACGAAATTGCAAAAAATGTTGTACGTAACTCGTTGCAGAACTCGATTTTTACAGCACTCGACGTAATTATCCTACTCGGCAAGCCTCGTAGGATAAATTTACGACTCGTGCTGTAAAAATCATCATTCTGCAACTTGTTCCGTAAACTACTATTTTAGTATCACTGAAAAGTACCGTTTTTATTTTAGCACTGAAAAGTACTGTTTTATTGATATAGGTACCGCCATGAGGGGTGACATTGGGCATAGGGGGTGACTTTGACCGCCTTTTTCGATGCATCTCATGGATAGTACGGGAATCAAAAAACTAATCCATGACTATCCAGTGGCTATTTATAACGTATTCTTGAAGCTTGCCACATTGCTCTCATTATTCTGGTTTTCGTTTGCTGTCAAAATCTTGGCCCAATGTCACCCCGCACGATGGTAGTTTAAAAAAAAAACTTCCAAGGGCAGAGAGAATTCGTGTAGGCACAGCATGAAGGTACACTGCGCACTTATTGAATAATATAAAGAATATGAACTTCAATTCATGCACAATTAGAGTGCAACTATCCTATGTTGTATCCGTGAATTTCTAAAACACTGATACTAGCCAAAAACAATTTTAAGAAAGCGTAATAATCTCGCAACCTCCCGTAAAGATGAAACGCTCCACACCGACACCGAAATGTTGCCCTCTTATTGACGAACGACTTCCGGCTCATCTTGATTTATTCCGCCCCAGTAGTAGGTAGTTACGGTTAAGGTAGCGCAAAATGACCGAAAAACTCCGCATCGAAACTTGCGAGAAAAAGCAACACACAAAACGATTTCATCATCACCTTATTTCTCAGTAATGGTCAACGAACCAATAAACCAACAACGGCAGAGTGGAGCAGAGCTCGGATCGGACAGACGCACAAAAAAATGAAAGATCTTCGGTGTTTTGCCTCTCTCTCCCCCCTTTTGCCACCCCCTTTCGAAAGAAACGTGAACCGTAATACACTCTGCTGAGATACGCGATTTGTTAAACAAAGAGAACAACTCCCCAATGTCCGAGACGATGAAACTGGTTTACAATCCATTCATCCCGCTCCACTTCTTCCCGAGGACCACCCTCCCTAAGGCCATGGCTGCTCTCGTCGGGGTACGTTTTTTTTGCGCTAATAGCTCATAAATTTATCATCACATATCCGTGTCTCACCCCCGCCCGAATCCAACCGGAGCAGCAGGAGCAGAAAAAGCGAAGGTTCAAGATCTGTGCCATAGCGATCCTCACTTGATCGCTCGCAGTCACTCCCGGTGCACAGCACATACATATTATCAAGCGCTGGCGAAGACCATCGTCGCCTCCTCGGTGCGGCAGTCAGGGTCCCAGGGCCCTTCCACTGCGCGACAGAACTCTCCGAAAACTGCATACACTTCTATTAGGGTGACCCATAATGATCAAACTACATTCGTATTAGGTTTCATTCGTCGAATTTGGTCATTTCGACCCTTCTGAAGGTATTCGAAACCTCTGAGCAGAATCCCAATAGATAATCAAAAAAGTAGATCTAAATAGCTTGATATATTTGGTAAATTTTTAAAATCGTTTAGATAGAGAGAGAGAGTTGACGGATTCCGCTCGAATTTCACGATAGCTTTTGGAGGTTCAAATAAATATATTTGGGGTGCGTAACTTGAATTTTTTTTTCCAATTTGATATTTGTATAAAAATGGGCCACCTATCCACCGTATGCTCCGGAGATCGTTCGAAGGCGCGCACATAAATCTCTGGCTATTTTCGCCTTGCTTCTGCGAGAGAACATCCGACCGACCGAGTCCTCATCTCGATCACTATCATCGTCATCATCATCACTTGGGCGATCTTCTGCAGAGCGCGGTCAAAACAGCTATAATATTGCACCATGCAGCTAACCATCAGGAGGATCCAATCCACGAGATGTGGAATTCTGAAGGTGAGCTCCACCAAGCGATGGGACGCGGAGAGAGAACGCGCTGTTGTTGTGATCATCTTCATCGCCCGGGAATGCACAATTTGCAGTTACTGGCAGAGGGGGGGGGGAGATTTGTGGGAGGTGCACGAGGAGCTGTGCCAAAGGGGGAGCTCCACTGCACCAAGACGACAGCGACAGTGCAATTGGATGGTGTAAAAACTCACATGTTTGCAAGTCAGCGCTACATCGATATTGGACGACCGGCGGCTAGATCAGGGTTGAATGGTGGCGTTCTGTGCATGTCGTTCTACTCCATACCTAATAATTAGTCAGTCACTTTGAGTTACCATTCTTTCCCATTCTGCAGAAATTTAAATGAGATTTCACTAATTGAATCTTTTGGAGACAATAGTTTATCAATGAATATTCAGGAAAGTCAAGAAATTTTACGTTACGAAAAGTTCCAAGATCAACCAGAGATCGTAAACAAACACTTTTAGCGTGGCCTTGCTTCTACAGTCGATTCTTCACACATCGATATACCTATGTCGATGATTCTTTCGGTTCCTTCAATCTGAATAGTAGAAGCATTAACCTAAGAATGCTAATGTCGCTACTGTTCGTGTTACCAACATCTAGTTTGCCACGCACTGACAGCTTGAGTACCGGTCCTCAAAGTGTCAAATAAATTTTAAAATCATCCACTACAACATGGCATCGAACAAACAATGAAAACATACAGTTAAAGATGATAATAAACAAATTCAGTTTTGTGAGAACAGCGCCATTAGCGTTCTACTACTAATATTTCTATTATCTGAATGCATTTTCACTCTCCATATCTCGATATCCTCCTTATGTTGATATCTCTCTATCTCAATGTGATTTTCGTTCCCGATTTTCTCTCCGTATGTCGATATGCCCATTAGCAAAGGTTACTAGACTAGATTTTAGGGATTCAAAACAATTTGCGAAGACAAAATGACGTCTGTTTGTTTTTGATTTTCCTGGTAACGGAGTGATTTTCAATCTAGTATTCATTAAAACTGTGTTCTACATCTCCATCTCTCCCTATCTCGATGATCCCTTCCTGGGAGGGAGAAACCAATATAAAATTTCTCTACGTCACAGTGAGCCGAGATTTTGCTGTCACGAACTGTCACTGTGAGCCCGAATCTTAAACAATGGACAAACATAACAAAAGCGCGTAATTAACCAAAGCATAATTTTGCATTTCATCAAAAGTAGCAAAAATTGATTTAGAATCAATTCATGCACACTAAAAAGTAACGTCACGAGAGCACCGTTTATTCTAATTGAATATAACGTATTGGAATAAGGCTCTTTTAACTGTTTTCAAACTGAAAATTCAACGCATATAAAACTGTGGCCCTTTTCCATGATTGTCCAGAAAGATCGAAGTTACACAACAAATGAAAACTAGTGAATTTCACCAAGCCTGCCTTGATTGTCGTTGACAAACTGGAGTTATCTTGCAGTTTGGAAAAAAAATGGTATCAAATGTCGTGTGTAGTATCTGTGCCTCCCTCCCAGGTCCCTTCGATATTGAGATGTAGAGAGTCGACTGTATAAAGGGTGTGTGGAATCAAATTGCACTACTTTTAAATTGCTGTAACTTTTTACCTGTTTGGTATTTTCTATTGAAAATTTGGATGTAATTTAATCAATGTGTATTTGTTTACGATGTGTAAGTTTCACTAACAGATATACAATCGTGAAGATGGAGCGGCGCAAAGAAATTTTGCGCACGTACTTCGAAAATCTGGAGCTATCTCATCCTACCATCATCAGAAAGCTAGAAATGGTACATTTTACGGTGTCTCGTAATCGTACCACGAACGTTTGACCATCGATCGGAAAGAAAAAAGTGGCAAAAATGGATACCTGTAGAGTGTTAAGGACCACAAACGAGTAGCTCAAGCGTTCAAGAGGAATCCCAACAGCTCAGCTCGAGATGAGGCGAAGAAACCGAATCTATCCAAAACTTTCGCCCGAAAGTCCAAAAGGCGAATAATCGCGATGAACGGCAGAATACTGAAGGTAAAAACACGTGCACGAAAGCTCTACACCCAGATGTTGACGAAACCTTATTGCCTCGTTATGAATGATGAGACGTATGTTAAAATAGACTTCTGGTAGCTCCCGGGGCTCCAGTTTTTCACTGATCATCATAAATTTGATGTCCTTAGGAAGTTCTTCTTGAAGCCCAAGCAGGACAGTTCGGTTTTGCGTCGTCCGATAGATTTTGCTCACGGTTTCGCGCGTGTTTTCGTCGCCGGAGATTTTTTTTCCTGTTTTGGAGCATCTTGCTGGGTAGTGCTTCGTAAAGCCCAAGCAGGACGGTTCGGTTTTGCGTCGTCCGATAGATTTTGCTCACGGTTTCGCGCGTGTTTTCGTCGCCGGAGATTTTTTTTTCCTGTTTTGGAGCGTTTTGCTAGGTAGTTCTTCGTGAAGACCAAGCAGGACGATTCGATTTTGCGTCGTCAGATAGGTTTTGCTCACGGTTTCGCGCGTGGTTTCGTCGCCGAAGAATTTTTTTCTGTTTTGGAGCGTCTTGCTGGGTAGGTATTTGGCAAGGCACAAGCAAGACGGTTTGTTTTCGGGACGCCAAGAAGTTTTGCTGTCAGTGTCAGTTTTGTGTTCAGTAGAGGATGGATTACCAACTGGTGAGTTCGTTTCATGCTTGTGATAACACTTTTTTTCTTGAAAGCGTAACTTTTAAGTAGTATTAAAAAAAACTTTGTATGGTTCGTCTCTATAAGTGTCGGCATTATGCTTTTTTCTTATACAATTTCAATATACATATATTTGTCTCTTTTTGACATTATTAAAAATTATCCTTTGAATTGTTCGACATTGTGAATGTTGACGTATTTTTTAAAACTTTTGCCATATCGAGACAAAATGCACACTAATACTCATATGTAATTTTTAAACAAACTATGTATAGTTCGTCACTAAAAGTGTCGGAATTATTCCTGTTTCATATAATTTAAAATATATACATGTAATTTTCAGTTTTGGTCATTAATAAAAACATCTTTTGAATTGTTCGACATTATAGATGTTGACGTATTTTTTAGAGCTTCTACTAAAAACTTCTCGAGACAGAAATACAAAACTAGCTCTAATTATAAGTCGTATATTTCCCCCTTGTCCATGCATCGCATCATCGACCAGAGGTGACTACCAGATCTTTTCCTCCCTCACTTATAAACACCCGTCCCGTGGTGATTGTGGAGATGCAGAGGTATTTTCGGTTTCTAGAAGCAACAATCATTACACCCTAACATTCCTTCCCTATCCCAACTGACTGTAAGGACTTGGCCGGCGCCGTTATTGATCAATAATATTAGATCTGCTAAAATTGCACTTCGAGAGTAAGCGGAAACTCCCATCCCTTATTAATTTGGATCGTAGTGCAATTCTTACCAGTTCCGATCAATCACGGAGTAGCAACCATTGACATGTACAGTCAGTCTATGCTATGCTATGCTCATCATAAATTTGATGTCTTTAGGATGCTAGACAGCAGAAGATGTTGAAGTTTGCCAAAAAATATATGGTTTAGAAAGCAATTTGCTCGAGTGGAAAGCGGAGCACCTCATTCGAGACAACTGGAACAGTCAATGGGCAGGTGTACCTAAAGGAATGCCTCCAAAAGCGTATACTTCCTCTTCTAAGGTCACACGATGTTCCTACGATTTTATGGCCAGATTTGGCCTCGTGACATTACTCGAAAGAGGTTTGGTACAAGGCACGCTAAATGCGGCTACGCTCCGCTCGTTCTCTACACGGGGTCTAGCTCGAAAAAACGGACAGCCTAAGCGCCACCTGAAAGAGGACTGTCCGTCAAGTTTAGTTTGCCCGGCAGAAACCCAACCTCAGGGCGGGTTTTTACTTTGTTAGCTAATATCGGATCGATTCTGACCACCTATCGAGTACGGCTGGAAAAGATCATGGTCCAAACGGTCCTGAAGGGAAAACTGGTGCTAACCCTCGTTCTACCGAAAAACCACAAAAACACCAATCACGTATTTCAATTTCGTGCCGAAGCATCTCAACCCATAGAACGCATCGGAACTGCGGCAAATTGAAAAGTACTGGGCCATCATGAAGCAGGCACTACAAAACCATCCTAAGGAAGTGAAATTGGAGAAAGATATGAAGAAAAAATGGACTGCCATATAAAAAAAAGTTGTGTTATACATGACCTTATGAGTAGTGTGAAGAGAAGTTCGTGCATTTGGATAGGGAATTGTAATTGAATAAAACAAGCATGGGAAAATATTCATAACTCCTTGAAAGTTGATGATTTGTTGAACGTGCGAATATTGCTAAATATTTGTGTGTGTGTCACAATTTGATTCCGTACACCCTTTAACCGCGCACGTTACCACAAAGCTACAGAAGGCTTAACATCATAGTTTTTGCAATACAAATGTTTCAATTGAAGGATGTTTTGTCGGTACCATCATGCGGTTTAACATTGGGCCAATATTTTTACAGCAAGGTAATGTCAGAATAAAGGAAACAATGTGTCAAGCTTCAAGAATACGTTATAAATAGCCAATAGATGGTCTAAGATTAGTTTTTTGACGTTCCTGCTAGTCATGATATGCATCGAAAGAGGCGGTCAAAGTCACCCCCTAGGCCTAATGTCAATTGCATGGCGGTATATCGAAGTTTTTTTCAAATCTGAAAAGTTCTGCTTAGTGTAGATCAGTGATTTTTAACCAGATCAGTGTTGATAGACTCAAATCTCAATTAATACGCTCTCCCGTGAGAGCAAACTCTTCGGAGATCTGCTTCGCAAATCTCACGCTTGAGATTTTGATGTGAAATCAACTCAATCAACTCAAACCGTAAAAAATGATCCAGTCGCAAAACCCGGCAAAAACTCGCGAAATCCGAATGTTGTTGTTCACGTTAGAAAGGATTACTATAATTTTACCAGGCTAACTAGAAATTATTGCCGTGTGTGAGTAAGCTGGGGAAATACGAGACAATGAGTCAAAAAAGTGAGCCAACTCCATGATGTTTTGACTGCTGAGTTGCGTGATTGACAACTCACGCATGAAAAATCTCAAACGTGAGTTGTGAGAAATTGAGTTTTTCACAACACTGAACCAGAGAGGTTTTCCAACTAGGGGAAAATTCCATGTTCCCAAGGGCGCAATTGTGCTCGCCTAAAATAATGTTACTCATTTTGAAGTTGGATGTAGACGAAAAATTTTGTTAGCTGCTACTTAGACTGCTAAAGCTAATATCATCAAAACTACGGTTGTTAATTTATTTTGATTTCATAAAATTTGTCACCAATTATCATTTTCTATGTTCCTTGACTCCTTCGAAATTTTGATTGGTGCTGGAGACAGTTCCAGATCAAATTCTGAATGAGTGCTACACATTTTCACAAATCTTTCGCAAAAGATGTGCTGTTCCCGTCCTGCGAATACGATCCGGTAGGGAATAATTACACAAAAGAGATACTTTCTAGTTTACGGTTTATGTCAAACTCATTAGTACAAGGTGATGATGTCATATTTCAAGCGTGTGCTAGAATGAAGGCATAAGTCGCATCATCGATTTCTCTTCATCGATCCTCTCTTCTGTGAATAAAGGTGACAAGATACAAGTTTGTCAGCATTTTTTCTCCTCAGGACGCAAGATTGTATAGCTAACAAACGGTCTGAAGTGAAAACATCTTAACAAACTTGCATCTTATCACCATTATTCATAGAAAATAGGATCGATGAAGAGAACTTGATCATGCGACTTACGCCCTTATTCTAGCACACGCTTGATTTATACTCCGTTCCCTACAGAACTTGTATAGAATTTTCCAGAAGTGCATTGTTGTATACAATAATGTGTTGTGTCTAAACTGTTATACAACTGACGAATTTAATATTCTTTAACTGTCAGACAATGAAGAGAATAGAAAATAAATAAACAATCAATGTTGACGATCTGGAAAGATCGAGTGATCAGTTGTAGAAGTACATAATTTAACATTTTTATGCTAATTATTGGTTGATTTCAGGTATGCCGTATACAATACATACAGGTGAGTAAGAAGTGTTGCCAGTATTGTGGTATTTAATAGCAGGCTTGATAATTCTCCTCAACATCATCAGAGTTCGGTGACATACTCTAGAGCAGCGTGCTGCCAGTGCCTCTTTGCGAGGGAGCCAAAAAATGCTAAGCAGCGAGGCAACGAAAAACGAGCGAGGAAGATGCAGCACAAAAAAAAACGAGTTAAATTCCATCAAAAAAGGGTGCTCTCACAACTCCCCGAGGACTGTCTGTTCGGGCAGCAGACTCGAGAGTTCGTTTGAAGTGTGAGTGATGGTGAGCATCGCAACGAGAGAGAGAGAGTGTCTGAAAAAATCCTCGCATTTTTCTGCATTCTCACTCGAATCGCTCTGTGTTGAAAATTTTGAGTTTATTTTTTTCTCCTCAGAAAAACGGCAAAATCGCCTCCTCTTTGCCTCGCAGAGGAGTTTCTATCAAGCATGTTTAATAGTAGAATTTGTGGCCTCAACGTGTGGCATGTTTCCACTTGCGTGGTGCTGCATGATGCACCCCGTTAGCTTGTTGTTGGCCATAACATGTTTTCATAAAAGATTCTATACAAAATTTGGAAGATATGTGTTCAAACTTTCATCGTGTTCAATTAACATCGTGAGAATTTGAATTTAAATAAATGAGCTAACATTGATTTCCTAGTGGTACTTCATCCAAGTGTTCCAAGGTTACTGTTTTTTATCGCTTAGTAACTACACTGTATCTGCCTAATGTTTCTGAAATCAATGAAGTAAGCTCGCTAGTCGTCAAGTATTTATGTAATAGTGGAAAACCAAAATAGTAGCAGAAAACATCGTTATTTATTACAAGTGCAACACTTCGACTTAATGCCCAAACATGTGACATTAGGGTGGGGCTTATTTCCAAAAATCTTTCGTAGTCAGGATTTACAAAGTGGAAAATGATCATCTGTCCCAAAATAACATCCTGTGAAAAAATGAGAATTTTTGGTGAAGGTTTAGAGGTGGCGCAAAGGGCGTATGTGCAGTCTTCCCATTTTAGTGAACTCTGAAAAATTTTGGTATGCTTTTCAGCTTGTTTTGGTACATACTCATACATCCAACCGAGATATTTTCACAGCTCCATAGTTGATTCTAATATAATATCATCAGTTACACCCTCCCCTCTGTTTAACCCACCCCACCTTACATTCTTCTGTATTCTTTGTTCTTTCTATCATTCTTCTTTGCTCTTTGTTCCATTCTACAAGCATAGGAATCCTCTCCAGCTATTCTTATTCGGGTTCATAGTAATCAGTCATTGTAACCTATTCAAGGGCCAAAAATCGCATGCATAATATATATTTCGTCAAATATCATCTAAAGGAGTGGAGATATCACAATTTTGAGGTGATTTTTTGCCCTTAAGGGTCTTAAAATCACCAAAACAAGCTGAAAAGCATACCACATTTTTTCAGAGTTCACTATAATGGTAAAACTGCACTTACGCCCTTTGCGCCACCTCTAAACCTTCACCAAAAATTCTCATTTTTTTACAAGATGTTATTTTGGGACCGATGATCATTTTCCACTTTGTAAATCCTGACTACGAAAGATTTTTAGAAATAAGCCCCACCCTAATGTGACATGGGTCCTAATATAGAGTATGCTCTATTATTACCTGGAGTCAAAACCATAAAAATTTCTGATAGTAAAACAAAATGCGGTTCAAAACAGTCGAAAAACTTATGATACTATTTTCAGTGGATAAGTTCCCAAAGTATCAACTTTCACAGATTTGAATTAAAGTGAAGATGATCTTCCACTCGCGACCAATCGATCAGTTTTTCAGCTTGAACGGGTATCTGGTTCTTCAGATTTGTGTTCTTGAAAAGTTGAGATGTGGCTTCGATTCATCTTCACCTTAAAAAAAAACTTTGATCTTATGAAGGGAATAAACTTTTGAGAAAAACGAAGGAATCTTAAGGTGTTCTTTGAATGGAAAAGGTTGAAAGCCAAAGATTCTCACATAAATTTCACGGGAAACTTGAGCTGGATTTACACAAACAAGATAGAGCTAGATTTTCATCAAATCTTTAGGAGGATTACACAAAAGCCTAGCCAGGATAATCACTTAAGGTGATACATTATTCTGGGAAAGGTTCTCACATGATCCACAAATTTTCAGAACCCTGAGCAGAAGAGACTTCTTTAAATTCTAGAACAAACTATTTAAATGAGTGGTGGGTTGAGTTCTGGCGGAATCATAAGAACAATTTTCAAAAAAAAAAATTGGCGCTGGATTCTCGCAAAATTTGGTATTTCATTCTTTAAAAACCGTGGAACGGATTCTCAAATGATACTAGATGAGACTCTGACAAATTTATTTCTATATCTTCTGATTGAATTCTTAGAGGGATTTGTATAAAATTCTGGATAACATTCTCATATTAGAATCCAGGGTTGAATTCTGCCATAGTCATGGACACAATTCTCACATTCTTTACGCAAGATTATATCAGAAATGTATGTTTTCAGTTTTTACAAAAGAAATTTTCATTACATTTATTTGATATTACCAAAAAAATGAAATTACTGCACTTAAAATAGTTTGGCCCGCGGCTCGATATTTTTGCTGAGATGAAGCCCATCAGATCAGTGCTGGGAATGGTAATAGTAGTAGGCTTGAATTTCGCGAAAATCGCGTGGCTTTCCCAGTACAGTAGTTCAAAAACGTGAATCTCATCAAGTAGCCTATGTTGGGTGCATGAATTTTTTAAATCGTTAGGGTCATTGAAGGCTCTGAATGTGGGAAATGCAGCTGGAAATACAGTCATCTCTCCCTTACTCGATATTGAAGGGACCATCGAGTTAGGGAGGTATCGAGTTACAGAACACAAAAGCAGTGCAACTGCGTTCCAAGGGACCATCGAGTTAGCCATGAAAACCAACTTTTACTATGGTTCTCTTACTCGATATCGAGATACGAAATATCGAGTAAGGGAGAGTTAACTGTAGAACATTTTTCTACAGTAATTTTGGGTTGCCCTTAGCAATAGGTGTTTTGCGATTTTCAAGGCACTTTGCCTACAGCAGCGATAGGCGTGAGTTTCACTGGCTTCGCTGACTGCGATTGGCTTTGTTTGGCTACTGTAGAATGAATTTCAGATTTTTTCCCAACCCTGCATCAGATATTTCTCTAAGATCTAAGACTTTTTAGGGAGTCCCTCGAGACATTACGACAAATATTACTGCTCGTATTATTTACTGTATGTGTTTTTCACAATATTCTCTAGGAATGTTAGTCAGAAATTATTTAAGGTATGTTCAGAAATTTCTAATGGAGTATATTTAGCTAATATTAGCCAAGGAATTCTGGACGAATATTCCTAGGGAATTTCTCCAAGAATTTTGCAAGAATTCAGCCTGGATTTTCCCAAGGAATACCACAGAAATGGAGTTTCTACAAATATTATTTCGCAAGTCTTATAAACTCCTTTAAAAATTCTTTGAGAAATTTTCCAAGAAAGTCTTAATTCCTCCATCCAGTGATTTTTCCAAAAAATTCCCTGTGACATCTTCCAAGAATCCTGGTCTTCCAAAATTCAATCAATTTCTTCCTTTTTTCAGGATCTATATAAGATTATAATTAGAAATTTATACCCTCAGCAATTGCTCCAGAGATTCCTTATAAGATTTCTACAGAAATTTCTCCACTAATTCTTTGAACTTTTCTCAAGTAAGTCTTAATTTTTTTTCAGGAATTCCCAGGGAAATGCCAAGAAAAAAATGCTGAAAAATAAATAAATATTTTTGAAGAAAATCCAAAAGTAACCTCTGATTAAACCTATGTAAGTTTTAAAGTCATCCTTAATGAACGTCTGAAACAACTCCTGGACTTTCGGGGCAGTTTAAGAATATTGAAGGGATAATTTGCTGAGATAATCGAAATAAAAAATGAATCGAGTCTCGGGTTAGTATTTCACAGAATTTTCGGAAGGAATTTCTTGAAAAACATTGGTCAGCATCTCGAAAAAAATTGTGCAGGAATTATTATTCAAAGTGGTATGGAAACGTAAATTTACTTTTGCATAGGAATGTTTTGAAAAATATATGGGAAAACTGCGGGGGTAATATTTGGATTGAATGCTGGATAATACTAGGATAAAAATTGATTTTAAATTAATTTTTATGCAGTAAAAAATTAATAGAAAAAATTAGATTTGTTCGAAGAACCCCTCAAAGAATTCCTGTGTACGTGGGAGTAAACGTGGATGATTTTTTGAAGGAATCTACATGAAAAAGTGGAGTAATTCTTGCAGAATTTCTTAAAAAAAAACCCTTAAGCTATTATTTTTAAAAAACTCTTGAATAAACCTTTGTAAATTTCCTCGGGAGAAATCTTTCGACATCTTTGGAAGATCTCCTACGGTATCAACTGGATAATTCGGTTAAAGGATTAGTGAAAAAATATCTGGTGGAGATTCTAGGATAGTTTTGGAAAAATAATCAAAATAATACCTGAGGAAATCACTGAAGGCAGTAGGCTTGGAGTTCTCATGAATTTTGTGGAGCAAATTCTGGAGAAATTCTTCTAAGCATGCTTTGAAAAATCACTGGAAGAATTTCTTGGAGAATTGGCAGAGAAATCTCTAGAATAATTTCACGAGAGATTGTGCTAGGAGACCCTGAAGGTATTCTAAATAAAATAATTGTGATAATTTCTGAAGCTTATCCTCGGGGAATCTAAGACGAAATTCTTGAAGAGCCTGTTGAACCTAATAAAGTCTACAGAACATGCACAGGGTTGGTCGTTGATATTTTTAAGGAACCATCCATTGATTTATTCAGAAAAGCCATAGAGGATTGCTCCATTAGTTATTCTAACGATCATATAAATTTCTTCTAATAAATCTTACAGTTAGTTTTCCAAGATTTTCACTATAGATATTCTCAATTGTTCCTCACACGGACCAGACTTTTTTTGAGGCTCATGTACAAACTATGTCATACTTCACTAAGCATGAGAAACTATGGAAAACTTCATCATGTCTTCCATTCTCTAGAAAAATAAATACGACTTTGATCGAGTTTGTATGTATATTGATAAATAGTTTAATTTATTTTTCAACGTTTCTATTGATTTTGTTTTTGTTGAATCATGGGTAGGACAACCCTTTGACTGTCCTAAATACCCAGGTTTTTTGTGCGTAGTACATGTTCTACCTGTCCTACCCACTTCCCGCACCACTGTGAGTGATTATTTGCTGATATCAATGCAATTTTCATGTACAGCGACACTTGCTATGTTGCACTTTGAGGCCCATCGTCAGCAGATACCAAGTTTGGGTCTCAATTTTTGCCATTTCATATGATGCTTTCTTGCTTTGTTGTCAACACAGATTGTCGTTTATGTATCGTAGACGAGATTTATATACATGTTGTGTTGACATTGCACAATGGTCCAGATAGCAAGTTTAGGCGGACATGAACTTTTCGACGTCATTTTGTGGTTTTAGAGCGTAGGTTGCTTCCCAGAAGTTTCTCGAAATTAGTTGTACTACAATTCGTACGAAAGGGTTTTTTTCTGCACTAATCGCAATAGTATCCTATACGCCAACTTTTTTATGTTAATAGATAGCAAGTTGGTATACTTAGCAAAGTTGTAGCATATTTTAATACAAAAAACTTTGTAGAACAAACTTTTTCTCTATCTCTTATACTTTCTGAGATAATTGACTTTTTATATGAAAAAAATGAAGAAAATAATTTTTTCACTCATAAGTCATTTGTTCTACAAAGTTTTTGGTACTATTATATTCTACAACTTTGGTGAATATACCACAGTTGTATTTCTTCTCGTTTTCTTATTGTCTCCTTCTTCTTCTTCCTGGCGTAACGTCCCAAAGAAGATTTTAATTTAAAATCATGCCGTATTAAAAGTCATAAATGGTAATATGTTGCAATAGTTGAGGGGCATTCAATTTATTTATCTTGAGTCTTTGATTCATGTATATCAGTAATTATTACAGTAGTTGAAGTCGTATTGAAATCAGTCATAGTAATCATGTCAAAAAATACAATTGTTAAAGATCAGTAGATGTTGACGCGCAGAAGGTTGGTGCAATCCCGAGCCGTACATTTGACCCGTCTGTCCCGTTTACCTAGTGAGCAACCCTGTTAGCGTGATCTCGTGCCGTACATTTGGCCTGCCTTTCTCGATTCCGCGTCCCTGTCGGTGTGATTCCGGGCCTGCCACCTGCATACCTAGCCGTCTGTCCCGTTTCCCAGGTGAGCGACCCTGTCAGAGTGATCCCGAGCCGTACATTTAGTCCTTCCCATCATGGAAGTGCCACGTCGTGAACTGGCAAATTTTCTCATTAAAACACCAAATGATTGTGGAGCTCCGAATCGCTGTTGGCAAGCGGGAGTCCCACGAAGAACCTTTCATTCAACTTTGACGTTACTATAGGAGTGAGGCGTCGAAGTTGTGCCATGCCTAGGGTTCGTTCAAATATTACGTAACGCAAAATTTGTCAATTTTAAACCCCCTCCCACCCCACGTAACAGCTTTTGTATGGAAAATTTAAAATTTTTGTATGGACCGTAATACTACGTAAGACCCCCTTCCCTCCCCCTGTTGCGTTACGTAATATTTGAACGGACCCCTACTAGATCGTTTGATGTCCGATCCGATGCTACATTCACGGAGTTCTTTCAACAGGCTTTTGATTGTCAGCCATCATAACAGGGTTGGAAGACAAGATCTATGACAATGTTCATTTAGTACCACACAATGATGATCTACTCAACTTCGTTCGCAAACGGTTTCCTTGTGTGAACGCGGAATTAATGTGTTTTAATTGCAAATCACCCGTCATTGAAAATAGTCTTAAAAATATATATAAACATATATATTCACCAAATTTCACTCAAATACTCTTTAAGGGGTGTAGAGCCACGGTGTGACAGATAGGTTCATTTTCTAGTGCATATTTGCGATTTATTTGGCCTGTATTACGGTATTACGGCATGATTTTAAATTAATATCTCCTACAATAAGAAAACCAGAAGAAATACAACTGTGGTATATTTACCAAAGTTGTAGAATATAATAGTACCAAAAACTTTGTAGAACATAGTAGGCTGCTAAAATTTGTAAATAAATGACTTACGAGTGAAAAAATTATTTTCTTCATTTTTTTTTTCATATAAAAAGTCAATTATCTCAGAAAGTATAAGAGTTAGAGAAAAAGTTTGTTCTACAAAGATTTTTGTATTAAAATATGCTACAACTTTGCTGAATATACCAACTTGCTATCTATTAACATAAAAAAGTTGGCGTATAGGACACTATTGCGATTAGTGCAGAAAAAAATCCCTTTCGTACGAATTGTAGTACAACTAATTTCGAGACACTTCTGGGAAGCAACCTATACTCTAAAACCACAAAATGACGTCGAAAAGTTCATGTCCGCGTAAACTTGCTATCTGGACCACTGTGCATTGATAACGCCTTATTTGGCGTCTGGTGCGATTCTGGTTTTCAACGTACGGATATGTGATCTTAGATGCACATTCTTATACGATACGTGGTTCACTACGTAATGTCAAGCGGAAATTCCTATTTTTCAGATAATATTTTTTCGAACAATTCAAACTATTTTGTCACTTTCCGGCAGGGACTCAGAGAACTTTAAATGATGTTTTAAAAATTGTGTTATTAATATTAAACATATAACACAGATCTGTGGAGGAAATTGTAGCTCGATTGCTAGAAATGTAGCAAAACACAAACATGAAAAAGTGGAGCATTTTTTTATGAAAATCGACACGCTTGCTATTATTCACTATAGCAGTTTTTGGTCATCGACTCAAAATTTAACGTAATTTCGGATTAACACGGGGCATACTAAGGTAATCCCACTTAAAGAATCAGGAACCACTTCAATTTCGAGTCCATGACTTATGGCAAATTAACTTCATGATTTAGAAAACCCCTAGGGGAGCTTCCATAAAAAAAGTTACAAATTGTGACTTAGGGTCGTTTTCGACCCGGAAATTCAAACAGCTCACAAAAATCAGTGTGTTGACCGAATTTAGTTCTGTTGAGCTTAAATATAGGGCACACATGTTTAGTTTCAGAAACCCTCCCGGAGATCCAGATTTGGTCACTGTGGCCACCGGGAACCTGCTACATATGAAAAAAGTCCCTTTAGAGACCCTTACTTTGACGACCTGTAGTTTCGTAACTAAACAAGTAATCTGAACCGTCCTCATATTGTTGAACAGGTATTCACGTGAACTGTGAATATAGATTCTCAAATCACTTAGCTAATCATACCCGGTTCCGGAAACCCGGAACATCCGAAAAGTAAGTTTCCATCGCAGTTCTGTACATGTAATTCACATCGGCACTATTCGGTTGATGGATATTTTGGCATAATTTTTTCCTGTAATAAGGAACCAATAACCAGCGCACATTCCCTGAAAAATTCGGTCCAGTATGGTTCATGCGGAACCGGTTCCTGAAGTTCCGGAAGGTGGCCAATCTGGACAATTCGATGAAATTACTCAGATTTGAACCCTAAAACCAAATGAATCGTGTCCAATTCTTTACGATTTTTTATGTTTGGATGTATTTTGCCAAAAGAATGAATGGATGGTTATTCTGGTCCTTTTGGAGCACCGGAATGGCCACCGGGAAACCCGTAATATGGAACCACAAAGTTTTAGCACCAAAAGTAGGCATGCGACGGCTCAATATTCATGATTTTGCATCTCTGTGACTCTGCTAGTTCAATTATTGATGAATGACCACTTTGATTCTTCTGGCCCACTGAAATAACCCAGGAATGGCCACCGGAGATACCCATATTGTTCACCATTTCAGTTTTTGTACCAAAACTAGGCATGCGACGGCTCAATCTTCATGATTTTGAATACCTGTGACTTTGATTGATGAATGACCACTTTGGTTCTTCTGGCCCACCGAAATAACCCAGGAATGGCCACCGGAAATACCCGTATTTTTACACATTTCAGTTTTTGTACCATAACCAGGCATGCGACGGCTCAATCTTCATGGTTTTGAATATATGTGACTCTGCTAGTTCGATTATTGATGAATGACCACTTTGGTTCTTCTGGCCCACTGAAATAACCCAGGTATGGTCACCGGAGATACCCGTATTGTGGGACATTTCAGTTTTTGTACCAAAAATAGGCATGCGACGGCTCATTTTTATGATTTTGAATACCTGTGGCTTTTCTAGTTCAATTTTAGATCAATGACCACTCTGGCTCATTGTTACCACGGAATAACCCAGAAATGGCCACCGGACCGGAGATACCCGTATTGTGAGACATTTCAGCTTTTGTACCAAAACCAGGCATGCGACGGCTCAATTTTCATGGTTTTGAATACCTGTGACTCTGTCAAGTCTGGTGAGCTTCGATCCCACGACCCCCAATACGCTAAACGGGGCGCGTTAATCAACTACGTCACAGAACGGGTAACGATTTTACAGCGTAGTAAAATCGAAAAACCAGGAAGATTGAGCCTTCGCATGCCTAGCTTTGGTACACAAACTAATGTACCCCACGATACGGGTTTCTTCGGTGGACATTTCTGGGTTATTCCAGTGACAACAAAGGACTAGACTGGCCATCCATTCTTTTTTATGTGAGATGGATCACGTGGTCAGAAGATTAGGAAAATTGAGCCGTCACACAGTGGCGCATGGCCGGACAAAACCTCAAAAATTCATGTTCTCTAAATTACTTGTTAATATTTTCTATAGACTTCTTTACCATTGAGTGACGATTTCTCAAAAGTTGAGATTTATCTGATTTGTTTTCGATTTTTGGCAGCATCGTAAGTGTGAAAAAGTCATCAAAATTGGACTGCTTCAAATTCATCAACTATGGTTCACCTAACAAACTTCAAACAGCTGTATCTCAACGAAATCATAACCGATTTAAGCTTAATAGGCTTCATTTGAAAGCGTAATGTTAAGCCTTAGACTTGGCTATAAGAAAAGAAATTTCAACACATTCAGTTGTTATTTGTAGCAAAAAATGTTGTTTGCAATCTTTCTTCAAAATTTTGATAAATTTTCAAAACATCGTCGGTTTTATGTGAATTGTTTCCAGAAAATGAGTCACTCACTATAAAGCAGCAAATCATCCATTCTTTCTAACGTACAATAGTTTTTCATGCCTCTCTGCTCGTAGAGGTGAAAATTCCATTTTCATTTTTCATTGTAATGTATCTATTTTATCATTCAAATCTGTATAATGCGTCATAACTCGTTTAAAACTTTGCTGAAATTACTACAAGTAACTTAAATATGTATCCCTAGTTCAGGTTTATACACAAGTTTCTGAATTATTACAATTTTTGTAATAAAGGCTTTTTTATTCAATTGTATGAAAGAACTCAACTTTGACTAATTTCACTAGAAAACCGAATTTTTAATTTAACAGGTATTTCCAAAGGGATGATATCAAGTATTCAAGATAGTTAAAAGATTGCCATTATCAAGCGATTTGGGACGTATTTGAGGTTTTATCCGACCTTTGAATGAAGGGCCGCCACTGTGCGTCACGTGTCTAGTTTTGGAATTAAATCTGAAATGGGGTTTTTCAGTGGTAATAATTATCCAGAGTGGTCCTGCACTTATAATTGAACTAGAAGAGACACAAGTATTAAAAATCATGAAGAATTAGCCATCGCATGCCTAGTTTCGTTACAAAAACTTAAATATCGCACAGTACGGGTATCTAAGGTGTAATTCTTGGGTTTATCTATAATTGTACTAGAAGAGTCACAGGTATTCAAAATCATGAAGGGTGAGCCGTCGCATGCCTAGTTTTGGTACAAAAACTGAAATGTCCAACAATACGGGTATCTCCGGTGGCCATTCCTGGGTTATTTCAGTGGGCCAGAAGGACCAAAGTGGCCATTCATCAATAATTGAATTAGCAGAGTCACAGGGATTCAAAACCATGAAGAATAAACTATCGCATGCCTGGTTTTGGTACAAAAACAGAAATGTCTCACAATACGGGTATTTCCGGTGGCCATTCCTGGGTTATTTCGTGGTAACAATGAGCCAGAGTGGTCATTCATCTAAAATTGAACTAGACGAGCCACAGGTATCCAAAATCATGAAGAATGAACCGTCGCATGCCTGGTTATGGTACAAAAACTGAAATGTTCCACAATACGGATATCTCCGGTGGTCATTCCTTGGTTATATCGGTGGCCCAGAAGAACCAAAGTGGCCATTTAACTATAATTTTACTAGGAGAGTCACATGTATTCAAAATCATAAAGGGTGAGCCATCGCATGCCTAGTTTTGGTACAAAAACCGAAATGTCCCACAATACGGGTATTTCCGGTGGCCATTCCTGGGTTATTTCGGTGGGCCAGAAAAACCAAAGTGGTCATTCATTAATAATTGAACTATCAGAGCCACAGGTATTCAAAATCATGAAGATTGAGCCGTCGCATGCCTATTTTTGGTACAAAAACTGAAATGTCTCATAATACGGGTATTTCCGGTGGCCATTCCTGGGTTATTTCAGTGGGCCAGAAGAATCAAAGTGGTCATTTATCAATAATTGAACTAGCAGAGTCACAGGGATGCAAAATCATGAAGATTGAGCCGTTGCATGCCTACTTTTGGTGCTAATACTTTGTGGTCTCATATTACGGGTTTCCCGGTGGCCGTTCCGGTGCTCCAAAAGGACCAGAATAACCATCCATTCATTCTTTTGGCAAAATACATCCAAACATAAAAAATCGTAAAGAATTGGACACGATTCATTTGGTTTTAGGGTTCAAATCTGAGTAATTTCATCGAATTGTCCAGATTGGCCACCTTCCGGGACTCCAGGAACCGGTTCCGCATGGACCATACTGGACCGAATTTTTCAGGGAATGTGCGCCGGTAATTAATTCTTTATTACTGGAAAAAATTATGCCAAAATATCCATCAACCGAATAGTGCCGATGTGAATTACATGTACAGAACTGCGATGGAAACTTACTTTACGGATGTTCCGGGTTTCCGGAACCGGGTATGAATAACTAAGTGATTTGAGAATCTCTATTCACAGTCCACGTGAATACATGTTCAGCAATATAAGGACGGTTCAGATTACTTGTTTAGTTACGAAACTACAGGTCGTCAAAGTAAGGGTCTCTAAAGGGACTTTTTTCATATGTAGCAGGTTCCCGGTGGCCACAGTGACCAAATCCGGATCTCCGGGAGGGTTTCTGAAACTAGACATGTGTGCCCTTCATTTAAGCCCAACAGAACTAAATTCGGTCAACACACTGATTTTTGCGAGCCGTTTGAATTTTCGGGTCGAAAACGACCCTAAGTCACAATTGTTAACTTTTTGTTAGGGACTACCCAACTAACAATAAAGAGCCACAATCAAGCATGCATGTTTAATTATTGTTCAATAATGGTAATGGCAGCTGAATAAAAAAAATTGCTCTATAAAGAGCTGAGAAGATGCTTTTTTAACACAAACTTAGATCAACGTTCAACGTTATGCATTAGAATGAACAAAAGTTGAATCGTCACTTATTAAACGTTTCCAAAGATTCTCATTCGACTAGTCAAGATTGTTCTACAAATGAGCTGAACAAGACATGTTTCCCCCAATTAAAATGCCAATATTCCACTAAACAAATGTATTTGTATAAAAGGATATTAGGAAGACGAACTAACGTTTTACTTGCGTCGCACTTCAGCTATTCCCACATGTTTAACATAAGCATGAATAAGAGCTGAATAAGTATCTTATAAAATCCCAATTCAGCTTCAGTATATTATAAGAACAGTTGATCCAATAGACGCCAAAATGACGATTAACAAACACATTGTTCAGCAATAAATAAGCCTTGTAAAAGCGATCACACTATAGCTAAATTTCATAAAATGGACAAAATATCCGAAATTCGTGTTGAGTTCCGAATGCATTTCAAAGCTCATAGATTATGCTTTCTTAAAACTTTTGAAATAGCTGTTCAAAAAATAAACATGGTTAGTCTCCAGAAATGCAGAATTATTGTGAAAAACAAAAATAAACATTTAAGCTAAGTATTCCGAGTAGGAGCAAAGTACTGACAAACAAAGCGTGATATTGACTTGATTGACATAAGAGATAAAATCAGTGATGCCTTTTGAACTGAACGCGAGCCGAAAGTGAACTGAACGCGTTCCATTTTTGAACGAGAATGCAGCAAACATTGAACATTCGTGCAAAGTTCTGACAATGCACATGAACGCTCCGTTCACTTCAAAATGCACACTGCAGCTATAAATACGAAATAAATACATCAAACTATTTGGAATTCATATAATTCCAAATTGATGTAACCATCAATGTTTCTTAGCATCTTTTGTGCGACTTTCGCATAGAAATGTGTTGTGCATGCGCCTTGGAAACAATTTTCAATCCGCGTTCACTTTTCAGCTCTCATGGGTTCAACTTTTTGAACTGATAAATGTTCAAGCCTACTTGATCTCTCGTTCAAAAATTTGAACTGGAACGCAAACTGAACGCGTTCAAATGCAACACTGGATAAAATATCTGAAGACAATATCAAAATTTTGTTCCTGGAACTTCTAAACCTATGAAAAATTTGATGTACGCAGATCTAATGAATAGCTCGCAGCTATTGGTAAAATCTTGCAGAATCTAAATATGACATGCCAATTTTGTTCTAGTGGTTTATTTTAGATATCATTTGCAGATATTTTATATCATATATCTATCAAGTTAATATCACTTTTAGCTATCCATATTATATTTTCTATTGCTAAGCTTTTTTCGCCTGCTCGGGATGTTTTTCCGTACAAGAAAAATGGAAATTTCTTTGACTGAATTGATTAAATAAATTTCTATAGCCAGCTACATTTGAAATGACATTTCTTCACAACTGAAGAAATACTGCGCTCTAAGAAAAATAATTTACTTGGCCATTTCCGAAAATAAAAATCGCATCAAGATGTTCGAATATGTTTCTATTCAGGTGGGTTCTGAGGACTAACCCTTCAAATGATTCAAATATATTCATACAGAGAACTTTTACTTCAATGCATATGTACTAGGTTTATGAAAAACTCAAATAAAAAAAAAATAATCAAACTATAATTTATAACATTATTTAAGTTAATTTATCAGTTTTGAACAAACTAAAACTTATTATGAAATTAGATTAATCATTCCAGACTGTTTTTACTTTGTGTAAATAAACATTATTTTGACCAACTACGACATAAATTTTCTCATTGTGCGCTAAAAATAGCCGACTGAACTCAGCTTGGATCAGCACTAAACAGCAGCTGAATAATGTGCTTGTTCAGTTGTAGATGAGCGTACCATGTGTTGATTAGACGTTGTCGAATAGAAGCTCGAACATGGTCAATATTCAGCTATGAGAAGTTTATATTTTGAACTGGGCGGTATAATCATCAATTCTAGGATGGCGCAGATGGCAAGGCATACCGCTGACGATTGGAAGGTCTCGAGTTCGAATCCAGTATTCAGGCGATTTTTAAATAAGATTATCATAATAATAGTGCACACTACATTTATAAAGCGCCTTGAAAAATATTTTTTTTGTTTTTATTAGTCTTTAATTATTTTTAGACCAGCCGTATAAAAGCTGAACTAAATGCTTGTAAAACGTTTTTGAAGCTGAAAAATAAAGTTGGTATTCAATGACATGCTTTAAAGTTTCTCCAAATTTGTGTGAACAATGCTTTAACAAAGGTTGGCCATGGAAATTATTAAAATGTTATAAAACATGATGCTGGATAAAACTGCCATAATGGTGTTTGTTAATGAGTGAATGTTAGTTGGGTAAGGAAGGTTAAATAAGTGTAAAGATGGTTCAAGTGTATTTGAATGAATTAACCACGGATTGTTCTGGATACCCGGTTCCCTGGGGGAAATGGTCACTAAATTGGCGGTTCCAAAACCAAACTTCAAACTTCGTAGGTACATTTCCAAATCAAGGCTCAAGAAGGGTTGTGTGCGACGCAGCCTATTGAACCAACAGCAGACTAGACGTTGCTGTCATCTCTTTGACATATTCTTTGAAGACTATTGCTAACACAAGACAACACAACATTTCATTAAAAACAAACACGTGAATTATCATATTACTTTGTTAAAAGCATATTTTCCCCCCAAAACACGTTAAAACTGTAAGTAAAATGAATTTTTAAATACTAAAAGATACTATCTATAGAACGACACATATACTAAAGAATAAATAATTACAACAGACGAAAACGAACGGTGAAAACTAAAAATTGTAAGGATTACCTTTAAATTTATTGAAATGTAACATCTAATAAATTATTTGTTGTAGCTTGAAGCTTACTCCGCTAAAAACGAGTTCGTCTAGAACGGTTTTCCGAAGACTAACAGTCCGTCCCGTCACAAGGGTAAATCAAACGAATTTGGATGGCTTGATAACATGCCCGGTAGTTTTGGATACCCTGTTCCCCAGAGAAAGTGGCCTATATATTGGCGGTTCCGAGACCTATATTGCAACTTATCAAACTTGATGAATTTTCAAATCAAGTAAAAAGAAGAATAATTCAAGAGGTTTAGGATGACCTGGCCACATACTACATAGGTTATTCCGGTTAACTGGTTCTTCGGTACAAGTGGCAAATATTTTGGCGGATCTAAAACTTAATTTTCGATGTATCATGATTTTGCAAACCAAGTCCAAAGAAATGTCAAATCGTGTGAAGATTTGTGTCGTGAATTCTGAGTAAAATAATTACTCCGCAGAATAACCTTGAATTCGCAGATGAGTTTCCATCAAGCCTGCAGCTGGAATAGTCGATATATGAGTTTATTAAATATTATAAACTCTCTAACTCCTCTCTTAATTTCCCTCAAACATTTTCTCATTATCACACATACAGAAAACTATGCTTTCCATCCCAAACTATAAAATCGTATATCTTCACTCCGTTTGGCACATGTCATCAGAACCTTCATTGAGTGCCTCAGCATAGTCTTGAAGATATACATCCTCTACATTCGGTACAATCTATACGTAAGAAGGGTCATCTACAGCAGTGTGCTTAGCACATAATTAGTAACAACTATATGCTTAGAGGCAATTAGTAAATTTAAGCTGTCCCGGAAAACTCGAAAATGATTATTTCTAGGACCAATTAATTGCTATAAATATGGTTATTCATTCCAATCAGTTTGCAAAAGCTACAAATTTATACGTTTTTTCGAAGAAAAAATCTTCAATAAAGTAACCACATTATAGCCGATATCGAAAACGTACATTTGACTTAAAATTTTCCTCGTAAAAACTAGATAATTTTTTTAAATCCGTTTTCGCTGAGCGGTGAGAGTTTTAGTTTTCTTTTTTCCCCTCATGTAAATGCAGGTCGAAAAAATGAAGCAGGGATCCAATATATTATTCTACTTCCTCAATATCTAAAGAACTAGATTTTCAATTACACTCTCTTCTTGGGTATTAAGTAGGATGTTCTGTATGTGATGTACACAATAGACATTTTGCGGCGTTTTCATAAAATTTGATGTTTTTATCGAGATCTTTGAATTTTCTCAAAGTTTCATTTGTTTGTGGCTTATATACATACTATCTAGCACCTGTTTCAAATCTTCCAACGTATTTTGATATTTTTTCTCATTCTGGAAACCCAATAGCTTCAACCCTGTTCGCAACAAAACGAACCGATCACCGCATAGGAACATGAACCTCCGAGCATCATCCATTATCGGTCCTAATCATAATCCGCCAACACACGACGGCGACGCTTTTGAACGGCAACTTTACGAGTCGGCTGGACAAGAACAAGGAAAGGAGAGGAAACGGTCGAGATTTCCTCAACAGAGCATACGTTATTGACACACCGTATCGGGCCGGAACAAAGAAGGGGCCCAAGGGGAGAACATACCGTAGCAATGTTCCTTCATCCAGCCGTTGGAGAAATGTATACGGGGCACTGTCGAGAGTTCGGGTGAGATGATGATACTGCCACTTGGGAGGGGAAGCAAGAGTTCACCCACAGAAACCATGACATGGAACGGAGAGCGGACGAAGACGCATTATGGCAACTCGGCAGTGAGAGCCCCCAAACCAAAGGAGAAAGAGTGGTATGATGTGGTTTGCTCTGGAGAATATGGAATCCGAAGTACAACGTGCACTGGATACATATGAACTCACGGCTTGCCATTGCTGCCACCCTGGACCGTCTCATTCCTCGGCCAGACAAGAGCAAGAACAGCCTCAGAAGCAGCTTGATTGTGTGTACGGTATGGATGTGTCTCTTTCGCTTGACTGGATCAGTTTAATAAATTCCCCAACTTACATGTATCTAAGGCAGCAGAAGCAGCAACAAATGAATAAACGGATACGGTAGGAACCGATCAAAACCACTGCAGGCAGGGGGATCGGAAGGGCTGGGGAGGTGAAATCTATGCTCTAGGAACGGCAGGGCACAAGATTTCTCGGAATGAGGAGTTGAAGTTTGTGTTCTACATCTTCACCTTCGGGGCATTTCGCGGTGCATCTTATGTATTCCGATACTGAAATCGGGATTACATTCCTGCGCAGTTTTTGTCTTAAGAGAACCGGTGGGGAATGGGAGTAGAACAATGATTATTCGTTATGGGATCGTCCATATACCATGGAGACGCGAAAAAAAATCGACACTTATGAACAGAGAAATGGGAGTGGAAATGTCCACGTTGACATTGTATATTTGAAAAAAGAAAAACTCTCAATCATTGAGTCCTTAAGTTAAATTATCCCCGATTTGTCATATTTAAAAGCTTAAACAAAGCACAAGAATATAACTAAATTAACTGAATCATTTTTTTCTTATTATGTTAATTTATTCTTCCTAAGCTTCAATGATTACATCGGAATTTGCCTGGATCCAGTCCAGGAAGTGCGACACTCTAGCGCAAACAATCGGAATTGCATCCAAGCAATGCGATGCTGGTCCAAAAGAGAACACTCCAATCTGAACCACATCCGCACCAACTTGAACCGTGGCCGGACCTCCGGAATCGCCAATACAAGCCGATCTACCTTCTTCACCAGACATGCACACGTTCTGTTCCTCTATCAGCATCGGCATCCAGAACCGTTCCTGACACTCTTCGTTTGTGTAGATTCGATTGTTGATGTACATCAGCACATCTGAGAACTCCGTAGCAGGTTCCTGCGTAACGCCCCATCCAGCGAACGTTCCCATATATCCGGCAAAGTCTCCATCGGACCAGCGAGGCAGCTTGATTGGTTGGATGTATCCGGAGAAAGCCACTTCTTGCGGAAGGCGCACCAAGCCCAAGTCGTTCCGCATGCTGACTGGGAAGAAGTCTTCATGCAGAATAAAGTTCTCCGGTGTCAAATCCATGGTGACTCGGTGATCTTCGTCTTCGGCCAGGTTAAGAGCACCAATGATGGCGGTACCCGAAGTAAGTAGATACAAACAGTGAGCGGCGGTCAGGACGTAGCGATGGGATATCAAGGATCCTGCACATCGCTGTACGTTTCCATCGAACTCCATTTGGAGGGAAACCATGTATGGAAATTGGCCGGGAGTCGCTTCGTTTCCGTTCATGATTCGGCGATTCGGGGAAGGGTTCGCACTTGCGAAGGTGATTAGAAGTGTAGAAATTAGCGTGGACGGCCACATTTTCGTTGGTTTAATCTTGCGAGGCTTAAGCTTAACTGACTAAGCTGATAATGATGATACTGCTTGGAGTCAATTCTTTTTTTTTCTAATTGATAAGCTCCAATGAGGTAATCTTATCGGTCATTAGAGTTAACCGTTTGAGTCCGAATTGTGGATACAAAATTATTGAATGAATTGTTACTTTACTTATACAAATATTGCATTTGAGGTGCAAATCTTCACTTAATGTCCTTCAAATGCGGTAAGACAAAACAAACAAAGGACACCTAGACACGATTATACATATCACCGCCAACCTAGCATAGAATAGCTTACGTTGACATCGGATTACCCGTAGAAAATCTTACCGCGTTTGGTGTTCCCGCATTTGATATTTGCGTTTCAAACGCACACAGCAATAATACTGACTCCAATAAAAGGGAGCGACCAGTAAGTTGAATTTTCAGCACAAATGGTTATCTGGTTCTCTCGATGTTTGCTCTTGAAAAATCGAGGTTTTGCTTCGATGCATCTTCAACTTAATCCATTTGTGAATGCGTCGATAAAATATTCGGAATAGTTCGTTTCAAGAAAATGGTTGGGAAGGCGAGCTGCATCCCTAGCCGTATAATATTCAACTTCGTTTGAATTGATTGTTGAGTCAATGTTGATTATTGATTTACTGATCCGTTTTACTAAACTGAGCGATTCGTTTTCCAATCTTCAATCAGAATTTATTAGGATAGCATTTATATTGGTGCAGGTGACAGAAACTGCTCAAAGTCCAATGTAATGGACCAATGCACGAGTTCACTAATTTGACATTAGAGCGATGCCGAATTCATTCGTTGTTATGGTAAATAATACGGCACCGGTCAAACGTCAAATGGACCGAAGCACGAGTTCACTATTTGACGTTTGAGCGGTGCCGTGTTATATACATTACCATGGCAACGAGTGAATTCGGCACCGCTCAAACTTCAAATTAGTGAACTCGTGCATTGGTTCATAGTGAACTCGTGCATCGGTCCAATGCAAATAAATAATGCGTCACTACGATGATTTTGATGATATTTTTGTTAAATTGGTCTGGATTTTCCAGGAATCAAAATTTTCCCTGCAACGCGTAATAGTATGTCATTAAATTTTCGAATAGATCAGTATACCAGTATTTCAAAGAGAATTCGTATCGTTAGACTGTTTTTTGTGTCATGTACTGAAACTCGTCCTTAATAAGTCGAAGTTAACCCTCAAAGCCCCGAGACAGACCTTTTATTTTCAATCGACTAGTGCTCAGAAACAAATAAGTTTAAGGCCTTTTGGTGCGTATCACAAAATGGCATCTTCTAAAATCATTAACATATTGTTTTGATGGTATTGGTATTTGCAACATCGATAAAATATAATTGCTTATCACCTGATTTAATGGATAATTTATACGAAGAAAAATGCTTCAGGTGGTATTTCAATATTTAATCAACACTTTCAGATACAGCATTATCAATTTAGCGACAAAATACATGAGATTTATATTCTCAAAAAAAATCTCCGATTTCATGCCGCATTTCATTGCCTCACACAACTACACTTGTAAATAGAATGTGCTTATCTTTTCCATTGTAATTTTGCAGCAAGCATTTGTGTTTTGGATTTCATATTGCGTTCACAACACTTCCACTAAACAAATCTTTCATTTACTTTCCTTAAAGGAACACATTTCAAACGGGAACAAGCATATAACAATTGATAGAAAAATCTGTGACCAATCACCTGGCAACACCGTCATTCCTTGCAAACATAAACCGTACCGATGCATAACAAAAATATGCGATAAATCCAATAAAAAACAGAGAAATCTCGTTGCCCTTCATTAAATTGTAATGTTTTCTTTTGATATTGACGATTGAACAGTTGGTTTTGATTTCCAATACTCGTCAATCTATGAAATTTCCCATGTGTTTACATAAAAAAATGCTTAACAAAAATGTTATATTTTTTGTTTGTTTGTTTTGAAAATATACATGGAAAGGCGGCACTACTACTATTACATCAATAATGATTCTAATGATTCTTTGAGTTACACGCCGCTTCACCTTAACGAAATGCGGTTTTCACTATGATCGATGGGATGAGTTAGACTTCCAGCGAGTGGGGTTTCCAAACCGGAAGTTCAAGTATGGACATGTTTTTCAACCGGAAATAAGTGTTCCCTAGTCACATATTTTATAACTTTAACAACGACACCAATGTTAAACTATAAGTTTTAGCTATTTTTAGACATTATGTAACGGACCAAGGGAAGAATACACTATTTGGTTTATTTTCTTCAATAGGATGAAAGCCGGAACCTGGCTCCGGAAGTACTTTCCGGGTAGGAACCGAGGCCAGGGAACACATGTAAATTTGACCTGAAGCAACACATGCGACTACTTGAATGTCATGAAATCAGCACAGAAAGCTAATGTAAGACATCAACTCTTAATATTGTCAATTTTACCATATGGCCAAGGCTGGGTTGTTGTAGGGTCACTTCCGGTGAACCAGGAGACAAATATGGATGAAGCTCAAAACTAGGCATGCGACTGCTCAAACTTCATGAAATCGCCTCAGCATTGCTGTAAGAACATGCTTCTTTCCTATATGGACACTTCGACCAGATTGTCAAACGTTGTCCGGTTTCTGAGGTCACTTCCGGTGAATCTGTAGACAAACATATATAACAGGTAAAACTAGACAAGCGACCGTTTGGACTTCGTGAAAGAACCCCAGCGTAGCTGTAAGAACATGCTTCTTGCCTATATGGACACTTTGGCCAGATGATCAGACAATGACCGGATTTTGAGGTCACTTCCGGTGAGTCAGGTGAGAAACAAATATATATTTGGCAAAACTAGGCATGTGACCGCTCCAATTTCAAGATATAACTTCAGCGTTGCTATGAGAACGAGGGTTTGTTTGTATTGTTTGCTTGTATACTTCGGCCTGATGAACAGACAATGGCCGGTTTCTGAGGTCACTTCCGGTGATTCAGGGAACATACATGAATAATAGGTAAAAGTAGAAATGCAACTACTGAAACGTCATGAAATAACCTCAACGTTGTGGTAAGAACATGCTTCTTGCATCAATCGATACTTCGGCCAGATAACCAGAATATGAGCGAATTTTGAGGTCACTTCCGGTGAACCAGGAGATAAACATATATAATATGTAACTCATGCTCAAGCTGCTGGAATATGCTTCATATTGTTATTGACTTTTCATCAAGTTGGACAGGCAAAGACCGGATTCTAAGACCACTTCCGGTGAATCAGGAAACAAACATGGATGAAGCTCAAAACTAGGCTTGCGACTGCTCAAACTTTTTTAAATAACCTCAGCATTGCTGTAAGAACATGATACTTGCCTATAGAGACACTTCCGCCAGACGACCAGACAATGACCGGATTCTGAGGCCACTTTCGGTGGACCAGAAGGCACACATGAATAAAGTATAAAAAGAGGTGCGCGGCTATTCAAACTTCATTAATCGTCTAAGCTCTGCTTTGCTGTTTGCAATTGTCAAATACACAAGTTATAAAAATTTTGTACACATTTTTTGATAAAAGAGAATCGATTTCTTTTTTATATTTGTTTCCTGATTCAGCAGAACGGATCTCAAAATCCGGACATTTAGCTGAAGTTTTGATACATGCAAGAAACATGTTCTTACAGAAACGATGAAGATATTTTATGAAGTTTGAGTAGTCACATGTCCAGTTTAACTTTGTTTGTATTTGTCCCTTCGTTCACTGGAAGTGAACTCAGAATATGGTTATTGTCTGGTTATATGGCCGAAGTACCAATACATGTAAAAAGCATGTTCATACAGCAACGCTTAGGTTGTTTTATGAAGTTTGAGTAGACGCATTTCTGGTTTTACCTTTTATTCATGTTTGTTTCCTGAATCACCGGAAATGCCTTCAGAAACCGGCCATTGTCTGTTCATTTGACCGAAGCATCAATACGTGAAAAAGCATGTTCTTACAGCAACGCTGAGATTATTTCCTGATGCCTGAATGGTCGCATGCCTATTTTTTCAATTATATATGTTTGTTCCTGATTCACCGGAAGTGACCTCGGAATCCGGTCATTGTCTGGCCATCTGGCCGAAGTGTCCATATAGGCAAGAATCATATTCTTACAGCAACGCTTAGACTATTTCATGAAGTTTGAGCAGTCGCATACTTAGTTTTGAGTTCATCCATGTTTGCTCCCCCGGTTCACCGGAAGTGACCCTACAACCCAGGCTTGGCCATATGAGAGTTGATATCGTGCATTGGTTTTCTGAGATGATTTTATGACTTGAACGTCATTAGCCGCATTGTCGCTTTAGGATAAAATTTGCATGTGTTTCTTGACCGCGGCACCCACCCGTAACGTACTTCCGGAACCAGGTTCCAGATTTCGTCCCATGCAAAAAAATAAACCAAATCTCGCGAAACTTTTCTAAAGGACCTATCTAACATTGAGAGGTTTTTTTTGTTTACTTTCTCTTTGATGAATAACTGAGTAACATTAACTTCTTCTATTGCGTTTTTTGTATGGAACGCTAGTCAAGGAAATTGCCTTTCGATCTATAGTGAAAAACTTCCCAAAAGCTTTAGTATTCCACTGTTATAATCAAAAGAGAGCGAGAGAGGAGAGAATCTTTCATTTGTACATAGGTCCTTTAGTAATGTTTAGCGAGAAATGATGTATTCTTGCCTTAGTTCGATACATAATGTCTAAAAAGGGTTAAAACCTATCGTTTGACATTTGTTTCGTTGTTAAAGTTGTAAAATATGTGACTAGGGAACTTATTTCCGGTTGAAAAACATGTCCAGACCTGAAATTCCGGTTTGAAACCCCCACTCGCAGGAAGTCTAACTCATCCCATCGATCATAGTGGAAACCACATTTTGTCAAACTTATTTGTTTCTGAGCACCCGTCGATAGAAAATAAAAGGTCTGTCTCGGGACTTTGACGGTTAATTTAAAATGGATTCTTGAGCCTTAAACTCGAGAATTGCTTCTTCAATGTTGTTTTGATGATTAGGCTGTGCCAAAAGATAAAGTAAATTGCATTGCCTCCTTTGTTACCTGGAATGGTAGAGTACCTAATTCAGCTTTTTGTTTAGTCAGTATTCGCATAATGGAAGAGTAATTGCTGACCAGATTTCATAAGCCTTGCCTTCATTGCCTTGAAATTAAAATTGAAATGACAATCAAAAGTTCACATGGAAAATCTGCCGTGTTTCACCCATCATTATGTTTACTGGTTGAGAAAAGTACTGCACTGCTTACTGAGGTTCATTTGCTCTATACGGGGATTGCTCGCTGCGCGTTATTTCCGCGAACGATACCAAATTTTTATACCGTTTTGATTCATATTACGGACACTTAAGGACTCAGGGAACTATAACCCAGCATAGAGCATACAAAATAAATCATTCTGTATGATTCTTTAGCGCTATCGAGCGTCGGAAGCCCTTTACTTTCGAACGGTGGGTGAAGAATACGCTTCCGCAACTTCAATAATTTTAAATAAATCAAAATATGTGGCCTTTCCATGATTCTTATTCCGGACGCTTCTTCACTTTTGCCTCATATTCCGGACACTTTGAATCGAATTCCGGACAGCTCATGATAATTATTAATGGAACAGTCAAATCATCAATCGAAATCGTTAAACCACCAAAGAGACATCTAAAGTAGTTAGGCATTATTAATTTTCAAAGATATTTATGGAAAAATTTTACTAAAACGAGCCTTGAAATTGAGAACTTTTGAACAGCAAAAAATGAAACATTTCGCGTGAAATGTTTCCCATACAAAGTAGAGTGTCCGGAATTTGAAGCTGTCCGTAATATGAATCAAAACGGTATTTCCCCGCAATAATTAACTTGACCAACGCTATATGGGGTTCTGCACAAAAATCCATCCATCTCATTCACTCTTCCATGAAATTAGTAAACAACAAGGCCAGTAAACGTCAAAATCCCATACAAAATCAAAACAGTGCAGAGCCCCATTGTATTGTGCGTAGTACTGCACTGCCTAAGTATCTGCAGTAGGCTGTGCAAGAAGTCTTTTCGAAATGTCAGGTTTGAATTCACTGTTTTGTTAATCTTTCTTTGAAGTTTTCCCACTACAGTCGCCTCTCCACATCTCGATATCGAAGGGACCATCGAGATAGGGAGAGATCGAGACAAAGAAACAACTTTTGATGGATACTAGATTGAAAAACACTCCGTTGCCAAGAAAGTAGCATAGCATAGCATAGCATAGCATAGACTGACTGTACATGTCAATGGTTGCTACTCCGTGATTGATCGGAACTGGTAAGAATTGCACTACGATCCAAATGAATAAGGGATGGGAGTTTCCGCTTACTCTCGAAGTGCAATTTTAGCAGATCTAATATTATTGATCAATAACGGCGCCGGCCAAGTCCTTACAGTCAGTTGGGATGGGGAAGGAATGTTAGGGTGTAATGATTGTTGCTTCTACAGTGAGAGGCAAAATAAAGTGCCCACCTTACCAGTTTTCGAATTTCTCTCATTGATTTGGTTCAAATTAAAGTTAACACACCTAAATCTTTTGTGATATTTTATTTTTGATGTTCTTTTAAAGTTGCACTTACGAAATTTTGATAAAAAAAAGAATTTTACTTAAAGAAAAAGAAAATCAATTTGTATTGAAAAAAAAGTAGTGACAAAAATAAGTGCCCACTTCCTTCTTGGCCCCAGAAAAGATGATTTAAGAAAAATAAAAAGCAATTTAATAGTTAATGTGTCCTCCTTTGGCCTTAAGGACTTGCTGGAGGCTCTTCGGCATGCTTTTCACCAGGTTTTGTAGGTGTTGTGGATCTAGTTCTTCCCAGGCGCGCTCCAAGGCTTCAAAATAATTATTTTTGTTGGTAACACCAGTTTTTTCAACCCTGGCATTGAGAATCGCCCACAAATTCTCGATGGGGTTGAGGTCTGGGCTTTGTGGAGGCCATTCCAGCGGTTTAATCCGACAAGACCGGAAAAAAGACTTGGTCTTCTTTCCAGTATGCTTCGGGTCGTTGTTCTAGAGAAATATGAATTTCTCTTCAAGGCCCGTCTGGATCAGCGAAACCTCCAGATTTTCCAGCAAGATGTTAATGTAGGAATCTGCCATCATTATTCCGTCGATTTTCACGAGGTTTTCTACTCCACTCCATGAAAAACACCCCCAGACCATCACATTTCCTCCTCCATGCTTCACCGTTCCTTGGATGTGGTGCTCTGCATCACACACGAGCCCGCCGCTCTCGGTTAGACAGCTCGAGCTTCAGGAGCGCCACATCCAAGGAACGGTGACGCATGGAAGTGTGATGTGATGAAATGTGATGGTCTGGGGGTGTTTTTCATGGAGTGGAGTAGGAAGCGTCGTGAAAATCGACGGAATAATGACGGCAGATTCCTACATTAACATCTTGCTGGAAAATCTGGAGGTTTCGCTGATCCAGACGGGCCTTGAAGAGAAATTCATATTTCTCTAGAACAACGACCCGAAGCATACTGGAAAGAAGACCAAGTCTTTCTTCCGGTCTTGTCGGATTAAACCGCTGGAATGGCCTCCACAAAGCCCAGACCTCAACCCCATCGAGAATTTGTGGGCGATTCTCGATGCTAGGGTTGAAAAAACTGGTGTTACCAACAAAAATAATTATTTTGAAGCCTTGGAGCGCGCCTGGGAAGAACTAGATCCACAACACCTACAAAACCTGGTGAAAAGCATGCCGAAGAGCCTCCAGCAAGTCCTTAAGGCCAAAGGAGGACACATTAACTATTAAATTGCTTTTTATTTTTCTTAAATCATCTTTTCTGGGGCCAAGAAGGAAGTGGGCACTTATTTTTGTCACTACTTTTTTTTCAATACAAATTGATTTTCTTTTTCTTTAAGTAAAATTCTTTTTTTAATCAAAATTTCGTAAGTGCAACTTTAAAAGAACATCAAAAATAAAATATCACAAAAGATTTAGGTGTGTTAACTTTAATTTGAACCAAATCAATGAGAGAAATTCGAAAACTGGTAAGGTGGGCACTTTATTTTGCCTCTCACTGTAGATACCGAGAATACCTCTGCATCTCCACAATCACCACGGGAAGGGTGTTTATTAGTGAGGGAGGAAAAGATCTGGGAGTCACCTCTGGTCGATGATGCGATCCATGGACAAGGGGAAAATATACGACTTATATTTAAAGCTAGTTTTGTATTTTTGTCTCGAAAAGTTTTTGGTAGAAGCTTTAAAAAATACGTCAACATCTATAATGTTGAACAATTCAAAAGATGTTTTTATTAATGACGAAAACTGAAAATTACATGTTTATATTTAAAATTATATGAAACAGGAATAATGTCGACACTTGTAGTGACGAACTATACATATTTTGTTTGAAAATTACATATGGGTATTACGTATTACTGTGCATTTTGTCTCGATATGGTAGAAGTTTTTAAAAAATACGACAACATTCACAATGTCGAACAATTCAAAAGATAATTTTAAGTAATTGCAAAAAGAAAAATATATGTATATTGAAATTGTATAAGAAAAAAACATAATGCCGACACTTATAGTGACGAACCATACAAATTTTGTTTTAATATTACTTAAGGCACAAGAGAAAATGGCACAAAAGTCAGAACTGAAAAAGCAGTTTTCTCCTTTTAAAACAACAAAATCGTGAAACTAAAAACACACAGCCTTTTTATTTCGCAAATAAAAGAGCTGTGTGTTTTTATTTTCTTCGATTTGTCTATTTAAAAAGAGAAAACTGCTTTTTCAATTCTGACTCTTTCACCATTTCTACTTGGGCCTTAAAGGTTACGCTTTCAAGAAAAAATGTGTTATCACAAGCATGAAACGAACTCACCAGTTGGTAATCCATCCTAGACTCTGAAAAACACTCCGTTGCCAAGAAAGTAATACACAAACAAACGTCATTTTGCGCTCCTAATTTGTTTTGATTCCCAAAACTTTGGTCTAGTAACCTTCGATAATGGTCATATCGACATACGGAGAGAAAATTGCGAACGAAAAATCAACAGAATCACATCGAGATATGGAGATATCGAAATAAGGAGAATATCGAGATATGGAGAGTGAAAATGTATGCAGACTGAAGGGACTTCTGAAACCATCGTCATAGGGAGAGATATCGAGATGTAGAACATCGAGATGTGGAGAGTCGACTGTATTTTAATCCACATCCTTCACTATTCTGACTGTGGCAGGATTAGAATTGTGGAAATCCTTTGAACAGTTCTCAATGCATATCGTGACGTACAAACTCCATTTCATTTTTATTTCTATAGATAATTGTTTCAACAAACAGTTCGAAAATTTATAATCACATAATTGATTTTATCATGTTATTTCAAGAACAAAATAAGTTCCTTATTTGTATTACTCTAACTCGTAATTCAACCAACTCAAAATGAGCATTTGTATCCATATGGGCATGAGCATTGATTGCATACAACTAGTAGTTGCTATTCCGTGATTGACCTGAATAATCAAAATCGTACAAAAAACCAGCAGATGTAGCTCGTCCACTTTCGAGAACTCAAATCTCTATAAAATCAAAAACGGCGCAGGCCACGTCGCACCGTGCGTTGCTCCATTGAAAAAAAAAATCAAATATGAAGTTATTTTATTCAGCGATAATAAGTATCCCGAAGTGTTTAAGATAGCATCCACTATTGAAACAAGTATTGGCGAGCTATACAAAGTATCAATATTTCTACAACAAGCATCGGAGTAGCTAAAAACTGAATTGTATCGCATGTTTTTAACCAATCTATTCAATCAAAATCTTAAAGTGCACATGGCTGAAGATAAGTTAAGTATATTTGATGACATAAGCACACCGATTTCAACTTTGAATCTGAGGAATCGGCACGTAAAGTTGGCTATGAAATCTAATTTATAAATAACTAACATGTAACTTTGATAAAAGATAAACGCTATGTAATTCTCGGCTGAACCAGACATTAGACTAAACCAGAATACAAGAGCAATTTTAAATGTAGCTCCCAAGATTTTATGCAAATTTTATATTAAAAACGCAAAAATAATAAAATGCATTTTTTATGCATAAAGAGTTTTGCAGCTACGAATAAAAAGAAACATAGTGGTTGAAATAAAACTTGCAAGGTTTTTCACGGGAAGTAAAAAAAATTACGCATGAGACAGATTATGTGTATATCATGTCATTTATGCAAATTCTAGCTCTTTTGACCAAGAGGTTCCCTTCCATACCAAGGTCTTCAAATGGCTTGATCTCCTTTGATATTCGTCCCGCATCTCCATTCATTCAACGCACAGAGCGTCATTACAGTCATTGGGAAAGGGAAAGAATGTTAGTTAGATATCAATTATCACTAGAGAACGAGATCACTTATGTATCTCCATGATTGTTATAGGGTAGAAGCACCGGTTTTGCCCATACGCCAGTTGTAGGCATAGTGGATTATACACCGTTTTACATAGCCAGTCAGCATGTGTTCAGTAGATTACATTCATATGATAGATCTACATTCATTTACTCGTCCAAATTGATTCAAAACATAAGAAAAACAATTAATTTTCCTTATAATTTTAACTCCCATACACCTAGTTTGGCCAGGGCACTCCTAATTTGGCCACTCTCTTGAAAAATCAATGCAATTGGCCAATTTAGGAACCGAAGTTAAATCTCTGGCCGAAACTGGTTCCGTTTGCCTATATTGACCAATGGAATTTTCAAAGCGAAAAAATGATTAAAGCTCAGTTTTGATATTTTACACACATAATATGGATTGAAAGCTTGCATTTCACATATTTGTAGTTAACTACGGCTTCCCATTTAATTTTTATTGACATTTTCTCTTAGGCTGGCCAAAACCAGTGCTTTTACCCTAGGTAGAAGTTTTCGTTAGTGGGAAGCTCGAAAGCTACGTGATCTGGATTCACCATGATATGCGATGCGATGCATACAATATCAATTAAAAAACATCCCTGATGATAAGAGAACTTATAGTAAATCCATAGGTACTTATAATGTCGAACCAAAGACTTTTTATTGTCAAAATATGAGTAAAATAGATATGTGAAACATAAATAATTTACGAATAAGAGCTTATGTCAGCACTCACAGCGACGAACCATTCATAGTTTGCTGAATAAACACATGACGTACATGAACGTAACCAACATATTTTACACAAGTAAAATTAAGGCATGAAACGAGCTCACCAATTGATTCTTCATCCTTGACTGAGCAGCCAGATACTTTTTTTCAGTTTCGCTTAACGCAAACAGACTAACTTAGAAAGGAAACACTACGGAGACGCAATGAAAAGTAGGCAATTGCTGGACTCAATTCCAAACTTCATCCATACTTATATCAGTCATTTGAGTCTTTTGGATTATATACTAAGAAAAAATATACTGACCATTATTAACGAATTCTGAATTCTCCACAGGTGTTTTCGATAGCAAAATAATTGATTTGTTTCTCATAATCATTTTTAATCATGTTTTTGAATTGGCACATGGTCAGAATTTTTGGATTGTTCACTTGGTCCCGGAGTTATTCCGGACTTTTTTTATGTGTTCGAATCCTCTGAGCAGAATATTAATAGAGAAACAAAAAAGTAGATTCGAATACCTTAAACCTTTTGATTTTCTTTTTGTTTCTCTATTATTACGGAATCAAAATTGAAACATTTGAAACATGGCCGATTTCAAAAGACTGAATTTTCAATGAGATATCCCAAGCAACCAATAGTTCGGATAAAAGAGCGTGTTCAGGCTTAATCAGCTCATCGAAAGATCATGGACAGAGTTCTTTTTAAGTAATTATCCGAACTTAAGTTCACAAAACGTTCCTTTAAGCTGCTGTAAAGAATGTAATTCAGCTCAAAAAGAAACTCCAATTAGGATGACGAAAATAAAAAAAAAATCTTCTCTCTGTCGTGTGCCGTGTCACATCACGATCATGATCAGAGGTTTTTTATGACTTGCCATTTGGAGATTTTTTAGCTACAATGTTTATTTGTTTCTCAATGTTTGGTACAAGACTCGAGCTCAAGTCGTCATCGTTGAATCTGTAGTACATACCGCTGCTCCACATACGCGTTGTGTTGTTGCTTACGAAATAACGTGATGTCTTGATTTCTCATGTATGTGCTTCAATGTTTCCATTTCGAAAATTGTTGTGAACTTCAACTTCTCTTCGAAGTTCACATAGAACTTAATAGACACTTTAAAGTTCAAACAAGTTTACTAGGAACTTCCTTTGAACTTGCGTGGTTTGACAGTTCTCAGATTGTTTTGTTTTCGCAGGTTTTCTATTTTCATTGAAATAAATGTCTTGAAAATGTAAAATTCAAGTCCATATAAAAGTGAAAGGAGTTCTGTTTGATCTTTCGACCTTGACGCTTGCTTTTGCCGGAGCGAGCGACGAGGGCAGGATCAAACATGTCGCGCGTCGATCTCGTAAGTGAAAAAGTGGCGTGATCGGGGAGTTCGGTTGGAGTAAGTTAAAAAGTGCCGCGATCGGTTCGTTCTTTTTGATCTTTCGACGACCTTGACACTTGCTCCTGGGCAGTGCGTCAAGAAAGCCCGAGCTGTCGTCTGTGTTTTTTTTTCGGGTCGCGCGCCTATTTTTTTTTTCTGAGTGCTAGCCGAGCAAGCGAGTGAAGCTGAAAGTGGATTGTGGCTGCTCAGTCAAGGATAACGGATCAATTGGTGAGCTCGTTTCATGCTACTATTTCTAATCTATAAAATATGTATGACTGCACCTTTAATCGTTACAATGGTGGGATGTAAATATGATGTTTCAACAAACTATGGATGGTTCGTCACTGTGAGTGTCGACACAAACTCTGATTCATGATTTATTTATGTTTAACATTTTTTTTTTTTTTCAGAACACCCCTTATATACCTTTATTTTTGTAATTAAAAAAACTTTGAATGGTTCGACACTACAAGTGTAGACTTGCGAAAGGTTCACTTTATTCAACAAACTTTGGATGGTTCGCCACTGTAAGTGTCGGCATAATTTTCCTCTACATAGAAATTATATGAACAATTATATTTACGTATAAGCATGTATATATCTCACAAATCATTGTTTATCATGGTCTAAAGCCTGTCCACGTTAAATTTCGGACACCCAAATAATGGCAGCAAAAAAAAGTTACTCATAATTCAACAAAAACAATTGTTTATTTCAGAATAAAAGAGTTATATCTACAAAATAAACAGTTGACAAGGATGTTAATCCTTCTTTCTGTAAAATTCTCGAACTTTCTGTGGTACACCCACCATCAGTGTCCGAAATTTATCGTGGACAGGCTTTAATCGCTTATCAAAGTGAATCCTTTGACCCAACGATCCTCCCCATTAACAAACATCCCTCCCAGTAACCTTTGTGGAGATGCAGAGGCAAACACGGTCTCCAAATAGCAAAGGTTACACACTAACATTCCTTCCCTCAATCCCACCTGACTGCAAGGACGTGGCCGGCGCCGTTATTGACCTTGTATAAATAGAGGCACTGAATTATGCACACTGAAGAAGATTATGGCCAATCCCAGCTGAACTTCTGTTGATTCTTTGTGCATTTTCACTGACTTCGGTCAATCACGGAATAGCAACCATTGATATGTGTAGTCAGTCTAAGCTAAGCTAAGCTAAGCTAATTCAAGTCCATATAAAAGTGAAAGCCCTCCAGAGATTATCAACTTTGAGATTGAAATCAACTGTGCCAATTAGGACGAGAACATTCAAGACAACGGAATATATGGAGCAGATAAAGCTGTATCATTGGACCCTGCTAAGAGCAGTGCTGTATTTCTTCCATCAAAATGAATTTATTAAAAGGATGGGAAGATGCAGGTAGGTGAACTCTTTGATAAAGTGAAATCCTAGTTATTCGATGAATATGATCGAAGGCTCGTGAAATAAAGTACAGCGACATTATAAGACTCTTTCATTGTGCTATGAAGTGCGTTTGTTCAAGCAACTTACTGCTTTCAAAAGGCAACGATTTTTTTATCGTGATAATGTGAAACAGTGGCAATGTTAAACGGTAGATCACGTTCATTTTTAGTCTGATTGATCGAAATGTTTTTCCAGATCATAAATAACTCTCAAGTGTAGAAGAAGTTTACAGCAGGTCCGGTTTGCAAGTAAAGTGAACGGCTTGCTTGAAGTTCACAGCAAGTTCAGATCGATCCGTATCAAGTCGCTGTGAAATCTTATTTCGAACTTTATTTCGATTTTCAAGTCGGAGAGAAGTTCGACTTCAGTACGGTTAGTACCTTGAATGAACTCTGTATTCAAGTTTTAAACAGGTTCTTGGTAAACCTAATTTGAACTTTCAAGTTGTTTTGAAAGAAACTATGCAACTTTATATGTACTTTAAAGTATTTAACAAGTATATACGGATTGTTTTTAAGAATGAAGTTCAGTTTGAAATTGCATCGTCTTTTAATCAGCAATAAAGTTCAATGGAGCAAAATTCAAACCTGATGTGAACTTCTGAGTTCATTTCTCAAGTAAAATCCGAACTTTTGGTTGCTTGGGATCAGCTGAGCTTTTACAATTATTGGATCTATAACGGTGAAGATGGATGTCATCATGGTTAGTACATGGCGCGGATTAGAGTTTTCATTCCCGGGAACATTTCCCGGGAATTGAGATTTCCCGGGAAATGATTTTCTGTTTCCCGGGATTTCCGTATTTCCCGGGAAGCTTTGCAAAAAAAGAAAATACTATCTATTATCAAACAAAAACCATTGCACCATTTACTTATCATATAATTCTAACCAATGAACTCACTACATCACTAGCTATATTTCGATGCTGATTTTTTGTTTTTTGTAATGAAAAAGTTGCTCATAAAATTTTAGACAAATTTTGCTACATAAAATAAAGGAATTTTCAAGGGATTCTTTCAATGAATTCAGTAGTCTTATAAAGTTTTCATGGATGTAACAGTGACAATTTTAAATATAAAGACTCTAGTTGGATCAAGAATAAACTCCACGAGGACTTTTACTTAATGCTATAAAATGTGTTGCTCTAAAGCTTAGCGTTTGAAATGAAGCTAACATTTCTTTAGAGAAACATGAATACACAGTTCGAACGAAACGTGTAAATTTCTGAGACATTTAATGCACATAATTGGAGCGTGGTTATCATGGATGTTTACATGACATGTCATGTAAACTTCTATTATAATTCATGTAATTCAGCAGGATCCTGTGTGATTACGTGACATATAACACATATTTACATGATTCCAGACTTAAATTTACATGACGTCCTGTTTACATCGCATAATTGAAGTTTACATGACGTGTAATTTTCATTATTTTTAACTGTGTAGGGTCGATGAAGTCGCATGACTAAGAACAAGTATTCGAATAAAATCGAAAAATAAAGCCAGTGGCACTGTATTTACGTCTGAAAGCTTTTTATCACCGTTTTGTGAAAAAAAAAATACGAAAACATTTTTTTTGTATTTATTGTCGCTTGTGCTACTATAGCAAAATACAAATCAAAACCGTGTTTTACAAAACTTCTACATATTTGCTTTAAAAAGTGGATCAAAAGGTATAAAAAAGTTCTAATTTAATTAATTATTTTATTTTACGAAAAATAGTTTTTCTTAGTGGTGCTACTATAGGAACAATAGATTTCCTATAGATGCAAGGGAGCTTGAATTAGCTTAGCTTAGCTTAGCTTAGACTGACTACACATATCAATGGTTGCTATTCCGTGATTGACCGAAGTCAGTGAAAATGCACAAAGAATCAACTAGAAGTTCGGCTGGGATTGACCATAATCTTCTTCAGTGTGCATAATTCAGTGCCTCTATTTATACAGGGTCAATAACGGCGCCGGCCACGTCCTTGCAGTCAGGTGGGATTGGGGGAAGGAATGTTAGTGTGTAACCTTTGCTATTTGGAGACCGTGTTTGCCTCTGCATCTCCACAATGGTTACTGGGAAGGATGTTTGTTAATGGGGAGGATCGTTGGGTCAAAGGATTCACTTTGATAAGTGATTAGACCATGATAAATAGTTTTTTGTCAAATATAAATATGCTTTTACGAAAATATAATATTTTCATTTGATATGAACAATTTCTATGTAAAGGAAAATTATGCCGACACTTGAGGTGACGAACCATTCAAAGTTTGTTGAACAAATATCTAAATGTAACATTCCTACAGCTGTCAGGACGAAAGCATGTGTTATTATATTTAACTTATTTGAAAAGAAACAAAAACTCGATTGGCTGGAACATCATACAACACTCTTATTCTTATGCCGACACAGTGGCGAACCATCCAAAGTTTGTTGAATAAAATGAACCTTTCGCAAGTCTACACTTGTAGTGTTGAACCATTCAAATTTGTTTTTTATAATTACAAAAATAAAGATAAAAAGAAAGGGGTGTTTTGTAAACAAAAAATGTTAAACATAAATAATTCATGAATTAGAGTTTATGTCAACACTCACAGTGACGAACCATTCATAGTTTGTTGAAAAATCATATTTACGTCCTACCGTTGTATCGATTAAATGTGCAGTCATACATATTTTATAGATTAGAAATAGTAGCATGAAACGAGCTCACCAATTGATCCGTCATCCTTGACTGAGCAGCAACAATCCACATTCAGCTTAACTCGTTTGCTCGGCTATAAAAAAGCACTCAGAGAAAATAGGCGCACGACCCGAGAGGGAAAACAACTGACGCCTGCTCGGGCTTTCTTGACGCACTGCCAAGGAGCAATCGTCAAGGTCGAAGATCAAACAGAACTAACCGATCGCGGCACTTTTTGACTTTACTCGACCGACGCGCGACATGTTTGATCCTGCCCTCGTCACCCGCTCCCGCAGAAGCAAGCGTCAAGGTCAAAAGATCAAACAGAACTAACCGATCGCCGAACTTTTTCACTTCACTCGACCGACGCACGACATGTTTGATCCTGCCCTCCCGAAAACTGAAAATTACATGTATATATTTTAACTTATATGAAACAGGAATAATGTCGACACTTTTAGTGACGAACCATACATAGTTTGTTTGAAAATTACATATGAGTATTACTGTGCATTTTGTCTCGATATGGTAGAAGTTTTAGAAAATACGTCAACATTCACAATGTCGAACAATTCAAAAGATAATTTTTAATAATGTCAAAAAGATTTTTCTCTTTTATTTATGTTTATATTTATATGTATATTCAAATTGTATAAGATAAAAGCATAATGCCGACACCTATAGTGACAAACCATACAAAGTCTGTTTTAATGTTACATAAAAGTTACGCTTTCAAAAAAATATGTGTTATCATAAGCATTAAACGAACTCACCAGTTGGTAATCCATTCTCAACTGAACACAAAACTGACACTGACAGCAAAACTTCTTGGCGTCTCGAAAATAAACCGTCTTGCTTGGGCCTTCCCAAATACGTACCCAGCAAAACGCTTCAAAACAGGGAAAAAAAAATCTCCGGTGACGAAAACACGCGCGAAACCGTCAGCAAAATCTATCGGACGACGCAAAACCGAACTGTCCTGCTTGGGCTTCACGAAGCACTACCCAGCAAGACGCTCCAAAACAGGGGGAAAAAATTCTCCGGCAACAAAAACGCGTGAATCCGTCAGCAAATCAATCGGATGACGCAAAACCGAACTGTCCTGCTTGGGCTTCACGAAGCACTACCCAGCAAGACGCTCCAAAACAGGGGGAAAAAATTCTCCGGCAACAAAAACGCGCGAATCCGTCAGCAAATCAATCGGACGACGCAAAACCGAACTGTCCTGCTTGGGCTTCACGAAGCACTACCCAGCAAGACGCTCCAAAACAGGGGGAAAAAATTCTCCGGCAACAAAAACGCGCGAATCCGTCAGCAAATCAATCGGATGACGCAAAACCGAACTGTCCTGCTTGGGCTTCACGAAGCACTCTATAGATGCAAGGGAGCTTGAATTATAAGCAAAACTATATTACGATCATTTTTTTAACAAAATCCAGTTGTGTCTCAATGGTACTTAGGTAAATGGTTCCTGAGCTTCATGTTAAACATATTTTGCAACGATTTGTAGCAAAACGGCCGTTAAAAGCTACAAGTGCGAGAATAGGGGACTGTCTACTAAGGGAACACCGACCCTACACGAAATACGAATAATTTGAAAAATAAATTTCCACCTAATTTGCTTTATTTTCACGTTTTTCAGAATTTCCCGGGATCCCGGAATTTCCCGGGAAATGGTAATTTTATTTCCCGTTTCCCGGAAAATCAAATCTCGGGAAATTTGAAAACTATAGCGTGGATCCCAATGTCCGGATTTGCCGTGAACGGGTTTGGTGGCCATGTTTTGGAAGCGAGTAAGTACTTTCATGCGCAGTACCCATTTGGCCACTTTGCAACCGGTATTCTGTTTTCTAAGAAACCGGTGCCGAGGTCAATCATAGAAATTCAGTACCATCAGTGCACCAGATTCCGCTCATTTAAGGGAAGTCATGTGTCCAAATGTTTATTAATAAATAACTATTGTGTCGATCAATACTATTTTTATGTCACAGTGTAGCTCCAAGTATAGGTAATCAGCGGCATAATAAAAAGAATTTGATAAATTTTTATAAAAAAATATTTAATTGCATTTGTTACTGCATGTAAGTGTTCCTATTTCCGCTCACGGTGAACAGATTTCGTGACGAACTTACTAGAAAAATGCATAATTTCAAATTTCGTTATTTATCCTGATATTTTCTGTGGTCAAACCATATCTACTAATGCAATAAAGAAGGCTGTATACTAAAATCAACATTTCTTTAAAATTTTGTTCAATTTTTCGCATGAGCGGTTATTGGAACACACACAAATTCCTAGTGGCCCAATAACCGCTCACGAGGTCTTATGTTTTCAATATAAAGAATTATTTTATCAAATGAAAATAATGTCAGACGACTTCATATGAAAGTTGTTAATATTGCTAGAATATATCCGTTCGAAAAATGTTGACTTTTGACACGAAAAATCAATTTTTACACTAGTGAGCGGAAATAGGGGCATGAGCGGATACTGGTACACTGATGGTACACATTTTAATGTGACTCATCAAACTTCATGATTCTGAAAATTTTTATATTCTCAGAGTGAGATGCCACGCCTGGGACCTGTTTGGTCACTTTGAAACCGATATCTGGAGTTCCAAGGAATCTGTTCCGAGGTCAACCTATCATCATACTATCATTTGCCACCTTATGAAGACCGATGTCAGCTTTTGGGCCTTGAAACTTTACAGAAGAGAAGAGCTGTCAACCAAGCAGTATTTGCAGCTAAATCCTTATTAGGAGAATTAGATGCTCCCGCATTATTGGACGAATTCGAGATATACGCTCCAACCAGGAATCTCCGCTCCAGAGCCTTTCTTAACCTTGGACACCGATCCGCCAACTATAGCTTGCACGATCCAATACGGTTTATGTCAGCCAGATTCAACGAGTACTACGAGCATTTTGACTTCAACCGATCAGCTCTCGCCTTTCGACATAGCTTACAACGTAATACGGTACCGTAGGGCATAATCTCTTGATACAGTTGTTTGGCGATTGGCATTATGTTTAATTGATTTTAATATGTTTTTTTTTTTTTGTGCTTAATTGTTATTGTTAGATATAAGTTGTAATTCTTGTGTAATGTTTTGTGAAGAAAAGATATGGGGTTTTTATGCTTTTTTGAGCAAGGTTTATATGTCAACCAACTCAAGGGGGCTTTTCCTCATCATATATTTCATTAAGACTGAGAGTCAGATGAAATTAAATAAATAAAATAAATAAAATAAAATAAATAAATCATCCGACAAAATGTAAAGCCCATTTGATCATTTTAGAACAGCTATTTGAGTTTGCTTGGAAACGGTTCTAAAGTCAAATGAAAATATATAACGAAATATGTTTTCATTGATAAATTTTTATTATTTTTTAGAGATTTCACTCAAGAAATCCTTTGAGCGTTCCTTTCGAAAAATTGGTCAGGAAATCTCTTGAGAAGATAAGGTCTCCATTGTTTTATTTTCGTAACGAAAGTTTTCTAAAAATGCCAACATGAATGAAAGTTTTATTCACAGATTCTTTGTATATTTTTTTCCAAAGGGGTCGTCCATAAATGACGTAGCTTTTTTGGGGGAAGGGGGGACTTCACGGATTTGTGACGATGTGTGACGAGGGGAAGGGAAGGACCCCTAGCTAGTGGACGTAGCATTTTGGGTCATGTCGGTAAAATGAGAGGTACTAAAAAAATGGCATACAGCTATTTTTTATCAAGTTTTTTTTTGTTGACTTATAGATTTGGGTTATAAAATGATGATTGAGGTTCAAAACATTCATGACAAGATTGAAAATATCTATGAAATTTTAGATTTTCTTGATAAATGCAATCAAACAGATTCTTTAAAGCTTTAAATAATTATGGGAATTTTATATTATATTCGTGTCTTAACTATTGAATTTTTAAATAAACATAATAGAAGTTTATTAAATTAATTAAAAATCAATGCTTTAACGACTTGGAGAACATTGTTTTCCAATTTGTTTACAAGACATAAAGTCAACCGTTTTAGTTTTATTCATATTTTCTGTTGGGGCTTTATTTCTTGAAGAGAATGATATATGCTCTTTTTGGCAAATACATATTACATTAAAATAAGATATTTATGCCGTGAATTATGCATTCAATGTTACAGGAGATCTCCACCCAATCAACTGATCTATTTGTTTTGATATATCAATGCTCTAGATGGAATAGCCTGAATATTAATGAGGACAACACATTGGAGTGTTATCGTAATTGCCCTGTCATACAATTTTCTTAATAACTCGGTAATTTGAAAAAAGATTATTTTAATTATTTGATTGTTCCATTGCACAGCGCAACAAAAATGATATTTTTGCGTGTCTCAAGGATCAAATTATGTGTCTCTAGTAGATTTGGGATTGCTGAATCTGATGCCGTTCACAGAAATTTCCCAGCACGTCACAATTTTTAGCTACAAGTCACCGAAGTTGTATAAAACATTGGTTTTATTGATGTTTACCTAAAATTTGAAGCAAATTTTATCAAACTTTTTTGTGATCTTATCCACCAAACATGCAAAAGAGGAATTAAATTTTCGTTTTAGATATATTTTGGTTGAAATTTCACGATCAAATTTAGATTAAACCGATTTTTTTCAACATGCTTCCAGTCTCCATACAAAATTCTTCGTTTCTCTTATATGGCAAAATACAATACTTTTCTAAACCATCAAAAAATAACTTTTCCGCACCAAAATATTATAAACTTTGATAATAAGTATTGTTATACACATAAAGTTTGAATTCTGTGGCAAATTATGCAAATAAATTGCCTTACAAGCTGGCAAACTTGCATGCAAGTTGGCTGAAGTAGTCAATTTTTGCATTTTCAACAACCAATATCTCAAAAATAGACGTGCTATGACATTTCTGTAAACGGCAATGGATTCAGCAACCCTTAATTGAGTAAATAGAGGTATTTTGATGCTGGAGACAAAAACGTGTTCCGCAGTGTTATAGATTGTGTAAAATTATTTCAGTTTGGGAAACGATAATGAAGTTCAGCTGAAGTATTAATAGAGATGAATAATTTAAATAATAATCGCAAAATTTTTCTATTTCTGGCCAGTGATTGTTAAATGGATTTGAATTTGCATAAAAAGATCCATTTCAAATTAATATATTTTGTTGATCATTTTCATTGATATCTATATTCTAACAACGAATAATTAAAAAAACAATCCTCTAATGTAACGAAATTTCTGTTCAATTTATTATAAAATATATTGTACCCTAACTCGTTACTGTCAACATTATCAATCCAAACAAACATTTTTATTTTTTTACTTGGTTTGTTGTACACTTGTTTTTTTTTATGGCAACAACAGCAGAATTAATACAATTCAGCCTATATGAAACTGAAAACAAAAATTATGTAACTTTAACAGGATGTTAAAGTTTCCAAATTACTTATGAGCACTACTGTATATCAAAATGTTATTCGTTAGATTATCATCTGTCATCAATATCAAACTTTGTATTGAACTTCCTAATTCCTATTTTTTGCTTCAGCCCAGTCGCTAGGGAAAACTAATAAAAAAATACGTATTTTCCCAGGGGGATATCAGCATTTGTGACAATATGCTACGAGGGAGGAGGGGGTGTAAAAAATCAGTCAAAAAATGCTACGTCATTTATGGACGGTCCCAAAGATTCCTTCATAAAACTTCCTATTGGAATTTTATTCGTCTCATTGATTTAGTTTTTGGCTCTGATATAATTAACATTCTCTGAAGTAATTCCTTGAAATATCCTTAGAAAAAAAACTTGAAAAAATATTGTTATTTGAAGAAGTCCTGAATGATAATCTTAGAGGAAAACACATGTAATTTCTAGATAAATTCACTTAAATAATTTCATATAGATTAAGAAGTAATTTCGGAATATAGCCTTTAACGTACTTCTGATTGAGTCATTGAACAAAAATCTTGAAGTAATCGCTAGTAGAATAGAAGATCATCACTAGAAGAATCACTGGGTAGATTTCTATTGGACTGGAGCGAGAAATTTCTGGAGGAACTCTAGATGTATTTTTTGAAGCTACCATTACCTTTTCAATATTGTTTTCTTGAAATTAAACTAAACGAAAATTAATAATCGAATTTCTAAGGGAATTTTGAATGTTATAAATTTCCGAATAATGTTTATTTTATTTAGCTGAAAAAAAATATTTAGTGTAAAGGAAAAACACAAATGTTCGACCCATTCATATGATTTTGGCGTAGAAATCATTAGAAAATAGGTAGAAAGAATACCTTAACTGGTCCCCTTTATATGACCATTTGCGTCTTGAAATCTGAAGAAAAATATGTTTTTATTCACAAGACTTATCCATTTAGGAGTCATTTAGAGGAGGGGGTCAAGCCAAGCGTGACAAGCCATACAAAGATTTCGGAGGACTCATACAAAAACGTGGCAAAGGGGAAGGAGTGGGTCAAAAAGCTGGAATTTAGCGTGACATAATTTATGTACTATCCCTTATCTGTGAACAGTTATCTCTAATAAATAACCTCACTGTGTTTCTCCATCCAGATTATATCTTAGGGTTTTATCATATTTGCCAAAGCTTAAGACATAAAGGACCTTATGGGGAGGAACTGTTATCAAACTACGCAATGTTCAATTTTGGGTGTTTTACGAAATCCTCATCAAAGCCTTTCCAGCCTTTTAAAGTTGTGAGCCCAATCTCAAATACAATATTTTGTGGCGGGCCAAATTATTAGTACAATCAAAGGGAAGCGAGATTTTTTTGAGCGATTGAAAATAGTTATTTGTTTATTCGATAATATTTCCGAAGATTCTGTGAGAATTTTGCTCAAGATTTTGTCAGAACCCATCTAGATTCTTTTAAAATTTCTACCCTGAACCCTGTTGGATATGTTGTTCGTGTATTTTGAAAATCTCTTAGAATTCTGCAAGACATTTTCATTGGATTTTGTCAGAATCTCATGTAGTATCATCTGAAAATTCTGTTCAGTGTTATCTTAGAATAAAGTCTCAGATTTTGCGAGAATCCTGCGCAGCATTCTGTGAAATATTACATCAAATTCTATAAAGATAGTCAAGCCCAACATTTTATCATAATCCTGCTTCAATTTCCCGCTAAATTTCTGTGAGAATCCTGTCCAAAATTGAAAGACTATTAATCTTCTTCTAGGTCTGTCTTATCCTAGTGCTTGTTATAATTTATCTCAAGTTTGAGGTTCATGCTTATAACTTATTTTTACTATTCACTGAGATAGTATTTGACCCAACGGACTGATAGGTTGTGATGTTTTCGTAGCCAGCATCAATTTTGCAACACTGTGCATTGAGGCTGGCTATCAGCTTGGGCCTTTGGCTTGAGCCTCGTAATGCTGGCTACGGCAACATCGTGTTGGTTGGTATAGTGCTTGGCAGCATATTTTTTCGAATTTGATTTAAATTCAATTTTGTGTACCGTACAACGGGGTAACTTTGATAATGCGGGTAACTTTGATAGTGCGACACCCTACATACTAAACGAAATAACGAAGTTTCTGTCAATTAGTTAAGAAAAACAAATGCATAAGTAAAGAGTATTAATATGACACTTCATGTCAAAGCTATTTTCGTTGGAATCAAGTGCATTTGAGGATTAATATGCAAATATTAAAAATTTACAAGATTTTAGCATTTTTGCAACGCTTACAAACAATCTGTTCTACGACCACTATTTGATAAAGTAATAATGAGTTCGTCACTTACCCATGATAGCCTAGTTATAGTAGAACATTAATTCGGTCTCAAATCTCTTAGCGAAAACCATTTTTACAAACTGGGACCATTTTTGTAATCTAAGTCAGAAATTTCCATATAGCGTTAAACGCCTAGAGGTATGCAACGCCCTATAAATGTTCCGTAATTCATTCAATCTTGTTCGATTTATACTCCATTATCAAAGTTACCCCAAAACAGAAAACCGACTTTCGATTATTTGAAAAATTATATATCCATTCAGAATAAATCTTTTGGCAATCTATCAAGTGCAATTGATAGCTCGGATGTCAGTACTTGTTTTAAAAATATAAATTGTAATTCCTTGAAACAGCATGCATAAATATTGAAGTTTTCTTCGAAAAAACTATCGTTTTACGGTATTTAATAATGAACAAAAATATATTGCAGGGATGCCTTGTATTTAATAATTATTCATTAAACTATTGTTTTTTAATTGAAAATTTGAATGAAAAATAAACTAAAGGATCAAAAAAGATAAAAGCCTAAAATTGAAGAATCCTAAGATCTAATAATATGCTTTGAAAAGTTCCAAAATCTAGTCGATAGAGCAACAAAAGAACCAGATATGAGAAAAGTGTTCAAGCTGTTTGTGGGCCGTACGTTGGGCAGCCCTGTCTTAATCCAATGTAAGCGATTTCATTCTAAAAAAATCTGTTCTCTCCGTGACAATGATCCCACGAGAGCGGATCATTGCCGTGACCAGGATTCGAACCTGGGTTACTACGGCCACAACGTAGGGTCCTAACCACTAGACGATCACGGCTATTGAGAACTGCGAATGCACTGATGGAAACTTCCATACAATATAAATTTATTTTCAAAAATTCTGTTATATAGAAAAATACTAGAGGATAATTTTTAACCAAACAATACGAGAAGTACATGAGCTGTAGCCTAGATTATTCACATATAATAAAAAACATCCTGCGTCGGCCGGGAATCGAACCCGGATCAACTGCTTGGAAGGCAACTATGCTGACCATTACACCACCGACGCCTGTGTTTGGATTTAATTCGCTCCAAAAAATGTCTCGCTGGAATATGATTTTAATCGGGTTACAGAACCAATATGATATTTCCACATGTTTATTAAATCAACCGTATAATTTGATGCCATAAATTTGTCGTAAGCACTGGGGTGAGTTAAATCTCTCGCCGCTACACATTGGCACCAAGCCTTGGTGATGTTGGTTTTTATTGCGCTCCGTTTCGTTTATTGGGTTCACCACCAGCAGAACTCCATACAATAGCGCATACAATCTTTCAACGTTTGCTGGTATGCTCATTCGAATTGTCGTCGCCCATAGGTCCGTCTACTGGGGTTTAATTTTTCCCTGCTTTTTTCGGCTCGGAAGAGTTAATCGGCGTCATCATCTTCCTCATCGGTGCCGTTTGTATCGTGCTGACAAAATCGTGCATACACATATACAAAAGGAGAGCAAGTTTTATACAAACATATTCACGAAACACTTAATAAATCATCCCGAAAACCAGCGCCACAAGCTTCGAGCGAATGGAGCGAAGTGAACCGTCATCGGCATACCATCGCAACAAGTTGGGAAGAGCGAAAATGTGCGCGTTTCGTCGAATCTCAGAGCTATGAGCAGACGATGAGGAACAAGTTCGGACGAATAGCCCCGTAAAAGTGGGGAGATTTGCGCCTATTTTTCGGGTTATATTTGGAGAGGCACGTGGTGAAGTATAAATAGCTGCGCGAATGCAGACCGGTCTCGGGTTTCGCAGCGGTCGGTGGTTTACAAAGTGGCATGAATGGCTATTTTGCGGATAGATTATAAAGCATAATGCGATTTTATTGACGGGGGTGATGTATTGCTGTGTGAATTCGTGAAAAAGTTCATGAAATTAATATACTGTGGTAGGATATTGGAGTTGTGGGAACTACAACCATTTTTAATTGTTCTGAGCAATTTTTTCAATACCATAATGAAACCAAATTGAGATGTGGACAATATCCGGATTACTGAACAATACCTAATTATGGTATCATACCAAATATATGGGAGTTATTTTTTCTTGATCGAAGGAAACCTGTGGTTTCATATATAAAGCACTATTTTCAATCATCAAACGAATATTTGTAATTGACTCAAACTCGAGAGTTAACAAGAATGTGAAATATTATTGAATGCATTTCAATGATTGTTGGGTTTCGGTGGCGAAGAAAGAGAGGTCTTCCGAGATTTAGAATATCCGTATGTATTTGGAGATATTTAAATACCGTTTAGTCAATCTTCGTTTCTTTGTCCGTTCTATGTCCAATGTCCCTGATTAGATCTATAAGGTCTGTCTGAAGGTTATAATTTTAGTTTTAATAATTTAAGGTTACCATCAACTCTAGCACAAGTCGCATGAACTTTATCGTGATATCTTTATAGATATAAGCATGTAGTTTTAGGTAACACTGCGGAACACGTTTTTGTCTCAAACATGAAAATATCGCTATTTACTCAATTAAGGGTTGCTGAATCCATTGCCGTTTTCAAAAATATTACAGCACGTCTAGTTTTTGAGATATTGGCAGTTGAAAATGCTAAATTTGACTATATAAGTAAACTTGCATGCAAGTTTGCCAGCTTGTAAGGCAATTTTTTTGCTTAATTTACCACAGAATTAAAACTGTATGTGTATAACAATACTTATCAGCGAAGTTTATGATACAATCGATACTCAAAAGTTATTTTTTGGTGTTTTAAAAAAGTATTGTATTTCGCCATATAAGAGAAACAAAGAGTATGGAGACTGCAAGCATGTTGAACAAATCGGTTTAATCTAAATTTTAACTTGCAATTTCAACCAAATTATTTCTAAAATGAAAGTTTAAGTCCAATTTCACAAGTTTGCAGGATTGGATCACAAAAAAGTTTGATAAATTGTACTTTAAATTTCATGTAAACATCAATTGAACCAGTGTTTTACACAACTTTGGCAACCTGTAGCTAAAAATTGTGACGTGCACGGACATTTCTGAGAATGGCACCAGATTCAGCGGCCCCAAATCTACTAGTTTAATTTAATCCTTGAGACACGCAAAAATGTCATTTTTGTTACGCTGTGTAATTTTGATGATAATAGATTAAGGAAAACTGTCAATAACTAGCTTTAAGCAAAACTGCATGTGTCTCCAATAACTTTCGTTTCCACTATTCCATATTTGTTTACCATGATCACTTTCTATTCTATTCTTCTTAATTCCAAATACATGGGCAAGATGACAGAAGTCCATCGGCGCGCAACCTTATCGTACAGGGCATGATCGATAACGTTGTTAGGAGCGACACAACACCGAGGGGTTGTAACAATATTTATTTTTTTTTTGACGTAGGACTACGTCTTTGTTTTCTATATTGGGGTGCACTTTAAAAGTACGGAAAATGAGACATGTAACAAAATAAAAGCAAACGGGTCCCTGCTTTTTCCCTCAGTCTTCTTTTTGCGGTCGGACTGTGAACACCATCGGGCAAGTCATTCTCGCTTTGCTTTTGCACCCGCTTCACAGTCCAATTTGTGTCGTCGGAAGAGGAAGACGCAAGATTGATTTGCGGCGGCGATGACGATGGCTTGGGCACTTCTCCGAGCGGGGGACTACTGCCGCTCGGAGAAGCGACCAAGCCATCGTCATCGCCGCCGCAAATTTATTCGCGCTCCCAGATTTCGACTCGTGAAAAATAAATTCAGCATCGGTGAGCATCGTTTCCAGATTTCGACTTGTGCCCGGGGATCCAATACCCGTTACTGTTGTGCGCCATCCACGGACCATGGCAATCAACTGATCAAGCCCGCAGTGCTATTTATCTTTGACCGCATCGAGGCTAAGAAAGCCATCGGCCCTTGTCAGGGCCATCAAATTTGTGGAAAAGAGTTGAAAGAATAATATTTCCGACCTTATTACATTTTATATTCCTCAATCAATCTCGCAGCTTCGTACAAAATTTAATTTGTTATGAATAATTGATGGCACGACAATTTGAGACTATTCGTGGACGCTGCTGCAGTGCCGTCGGGGTGAGTGCTCAACATTTCACAACGATTGTAAACTAGAGTGGAATTTCCGACAGTGTCTTTGATTTGCCATATTTTATGAGAACACTTTGATTACGAAAATGATCACATGTAACAAAATTGAGACATGTTTAGAATGCTTTTGAAAAAAAATTCCCATTGAACAATTTTCATAATTTTGGCACCATGGATCAGAAATTTACTTTAAATTAAAGAAAACTATTGATTATCAACAGCGAACTATTGAATATTTAGTAATTGTCAACCCTTTCATTCATGTTCGACCAATTTTGCACGCGTTATCATTTTCCGCAATTTTCAAGTAATTCTTAGCCCAAAACATTATTGGCACATACCCATTTTCCAGATTGGTCGACTAGAAGAGAAGAGCATGAATGGGAGGAGTATCATCTGCTAATCTAAGGGTTTAAAGCATGCTTCCTTCGCCGGATTCGGTTTCATTCCATTTTCGCTTTCAAGCTGGCAAGAGCTCCTCCGAACCTGCTTAGCGAGGAGCACCTCGTAGCCATTTGCTGAGCTGTTGATCAGCATCTGGTTTATGAGATTTCGGCTCGTGATAAACTCATCTGTGGTGCTGTCAAGAATCAAGCCCGTTAGGCATCATTACTACTTTTATTAGACAAATCGAGCGTCCGGCTTGTGGTATCGCTCAAGATTTCAAACTTAGGCTACGTTTTCAGATTTCGACTTCAGCCGTGTGATCTAATAGCTGTTGCCGATGTGTGCCATCCACACCACGAAACATTCAACTGGTTCGTCTTATAAGCAGAGAACTTATACAAATTCCTACACTTGCATTGGGGATTCTTCGTTTAACCATGGCAATCAACTGATAACATCCTGTAGTGCGATTCATCTATGACAGCATCCGAGCTAACAAAGCCTTTGGCTCTTTTCAGGGCCACCAAATGTGTGTAAGAGAGTTAACAGAGTAATATTTCCGACTTTGTTTATCACATTGCCAAGCAATGAATAATATTTTTCTAAAATCATAAGATCAACAAAGCGATGACTAATGCTTTCGAATAACATCCTATAGACACATTGCTGTTAAATATTCTTTAATTAGAATTACTTAGATTTTGCTTCAGCATACTAAACAAGCCTCAATCCCTACTGTTCTTTCCAATGCTACCATATATTTCATAGGAGGTTACTAATATAATTTTAAAATGATCATACAACCTGAAGTGAAATTTCACATTTTCATAGATAAATATGACGAATTCATCGAATAAAGATAAAGTATATTTGAGACATGATTAAACGTACACTTGGCTGCAAATCGTTATATGCATAAATATTTACGAAAGTTTCGAGCACTGAAAACAGTATGAAGTCAAAACGAGCAACAAGAACGACATCAAATTCAGTTAAATTAATCATCATGGTCCTACGTCACCAGTTCGTATAACCCCATAGGGATGTACCCTTATAGTTTTTCGTTTTAGAATTGTATGTATTACGTTTGTCAGCCATCATCACTATTCGCACAGGATAAATATTGAATACTCAGCAGCGAAGCAGGCCTGTCCCAGTGAACACGTAATGCCAGAAGCAAAAAAAAGAAGAATTGTTCCTCAATTTGAAATACATTTTGATTTCAAAATTGTTAACACAATCGAATTTTACGTAAAATTAAAGCGATATATTTCGTCTCACATTTTATTTCATAATCAGTTCTAAGATAATCAGAATGCACTATTATCACCGAAAAGTGAACATTCGATACAATGCTCGGTTTTCCTAAGCTGGTAACATTAAACGAAGTCTTGAAGGATGCAGGCTGCTATTGAAGTATTGCATTCTAACACAAATTATGTACAATCAGTAGCGTAGCTAGGGGGTGCGGTAGGTGTGGTCCGCACCGGGCCCCGAGTTTATGGGGGCCCCCAAATGGTGAAAATATTTTCATTTGATATTATGAATTTGATTTTTTAAAAACTAACTTAAGGATCCGGTTACCGTCATTGATTTCGCAATTTTCTAAAGCAGTTTTTTCGTTCAAAATCAAGAAAATTTACAGGAAAATGTGTTCACTGTATTCTGTTCTCCAACCGAAACACAGTGAACACATTTACAGTTTTAAACAAAAAAAAAGGCTTTTGAAGTTTAGATGATAACGATGATTACAATGACGGAGCGTTGAACGTTAACAAGTAGGTAAAAATTTAGTTTGAAGGTGACCTTGATCGGCAATGTGTAGGGGCCCCATGATCAATAGTATAGTGATTAGAGTAGCCTAAATACCCATTCACAATATATTCTCGATAAATCGGTTTAATTTTGAAATTCAGGCGGATCTACCCAAATATGCGGGGCCCAAAATCGTATCTGGAACTGATTTGTAGGTGTAGGACTACATATATTTCTAAAAAAAAGGCGATTTTCATTTCAATTAAAATTGAAACAATAAACCAGTTATCATTCTCGGGACATATTTTTTTGCAAAAAGTGAAGTGTTAAAGTTAAATTTGTAGTTTTAAACATACTCTAATAATCCCTCCCCTAAATTTAATATAAAAAAGTGTTGTTCGGGACATGGTTTGTACTTATTCAGGGCTGGTAGCAGATCTATTTTTAGAGGCTTAGTCTCTATTTTAATCAAAATGGTCTCTAAAGTCACGTTTTTCTATATTCTTCTTGAAGTGAATCCTGCTTCAAGAGGTCCCAGGGAGATCTCAGAGACTATTTCAAAAGCTCTTCAGGAATTTATTTTCAGATTCCTGGAGGAAAAAATTCAGGAATTCTTCTAGTGATTGCTATGAAGATCTCTTAAGGTATAATTCTGGGATCTCGTTCAGAAATGTCTATATTGATTCCACCACCAGGTTTCTCAAAAAATCTCCAGCGTTGTTTCAAGGCATGATTAGACGGAATGGTCAGGAAATCCTTGAGCAGTACAACGCATTTACCGTTTTGCATCGAATTCCCGGACGCTTCGAAAGCCGGACACTCAGAACAATTTTAGCTATTTTTATATGCATATGTACCTAAATTTTAAATAATAATATACGAATCCTTGCCTTACTTTAAGTTCTACATGACGCAATAATTTTCATCATAGTAACCTGGTAAAATAATTGTTAAAACTTAAAAAAAACAAAGTCGTGTCATATTGAACGTTAGTTTTCGCGCTGATTAGGTCGAAGCTTAAGATTCGCCACTAGAACGAATCTTATTATTTCAGAGTATTGAAGAACGTTGAAGTGATTTTAAGCATAATAGAGCAATAATCTTGTTTAAAGTGATATTTGCAAATGGTGAAAAGTGTAGAAAGCTGCATAAGATTTCAGTATTTGTGAAATGTACCTGGTGTCCGGGTTTTGAAGCATGAAATTCTACCGTTTCGAAAGCCGGACACACTATGCTTCGAACATTCTACTCACAATGATTATTGAAATAAGATGAAAAACTTATAATAAGAGTGTTGATGACTGTTTTATAGTGATTGCAAACTATACAAAGCTTGGCAAGGTTATGGACTATGAGTGAGCGAGTGTTTAATTCAAAACAAATGGATGTTTTAGCCCTGCGCTACATTAGGGATGATGCTGTAAACATTTTACTCATTTTTTTCTCAAACAACGTGAATAAATCCATGCTGAACAAAAGCAGGTAAGGAATAAATATTTAAAGAAAGTGCTATTCAAAAATTACAGTCACCCCACGCAGTTGAATCACCCACAATTTATGAATCAGCTGACTTCAAAAGACAAAATTATTATCAAACTTATCACAAAACATCACAGAATTATTTTTACTGATAAGAAACTATGTGTAAAAATAATTCTGTGATGTTTTGTTACAAGTTTGATAATAATTTTGTCTTTTGAAATCAGCTGATTCAAGAATTGTGGGTGATTCAACTGCGTGGGGTCACTGTATATCCTTGTCCATTGGAGGGAAACATAATAAATGTTCCACTCATTGAGTTCGATTCGCGCTTCAGCTAAACTAGTTCTATTGAAAACGGAAGATACAAACCTTTCCATAAACATGAATTCTTATTGCATAGAAGAAGTACTCATATTGATATAATCAATGTTAGTTTCAATTGAATGTTATCCATTTCTGAGCACAACCTGATTAGATTAAAAATGACTTTATTATAAAGGATTTAAGCTTCCAGTAGGTGCACAGCTTAGCGTGTACTATTCTTTCTTATCTAATGTTGATATATTAGATTTAACAGTACATGCATTTGTTTTTTTTTTTTGTAATTGTATCAAATCTTCATGTTGCTTGTGGAACGTGTCAGAAAATTTTCTAACAAATATCCATTAAATTCAAAGAATTTATTGAAAGTTTTAGAGTGTCCGGATTTCGAAGCAAAACTGTCCGGGATTCGAAACATACAATAGTCAGTGTCCGGATTTCGAAGCAAAACATACCACACATTTAATGTATTTTTAGTGGTTTATATCCTGTAACTCGTTATTTTTCATGCATTATTGCTTCCAAAAGACAGTTATTCTCATACTTCAACAAAATATTTTATCGTTTAACATGAAATTCCTTGGAAAATATTAGGTTGAAGCTGTCTAGGTGCTTAGGTGTCCGGATTTCGAATCAAAACGGTATTGACTATTATGATTTTCCCAGTTGTGACTTTAGTAGATCTCCAAAATTTCCTACAGGAGCTCTTTTGAGAAAAAAATCATTCTGCAGTTCTTGAAGAAATTCATTCGAGGATTTTACAGGAAGATCTACCAAAATTTCTATGCCAGTTTTTCAAGTTATCCTTTAATTCCCTTTGGATTCCATTAAGATTTCATTCACATTTACCCTAGGAATTTCTCCTGGAATTCTTCCAGGTATTAGCTTAGCTTAGCTTAGCTTAGATTGACTACACATATCAATGGTTGCTATTCCATGATTGACCGAGGTCAGTGAAAATGCACAAAGAATCAACTAGAAGATCGGCTGGGATTGGCCATAATCTTCTTCAGTGTGCATAATTCAGTGCCTCTATTTATACATGGTCAATAACGGCGCCGGCCACGTCCTTGCAGTCAGGTGGGATTGGGGGAAGGAATGTTAGTGTGTAACCTTTGCTATTTGGAGACCGTGTTTGCCTCTGCATCTCCACAAAGGTTACTGGGAGGGATGTAATGGGGAGGATCGTTGGGTCACAGGATTCACTTTGATAAGCGATTAGACCATGATAAATAATTATTTGTGAACTATAAATATGCTTATAACAATATCTATGTAGAGAAAAATTATGCTGACACTTGAGGTGACGAACCTTTCAAAGTTTGTTGAATAAAGTGAACCTTTCGCAAGTCTACACTCGTAGTGTCGAACCATTCAAAGTTTTTTTTAATTACAAAAATAAAAGTAAAAGGAAAAAGGTGTTTTGAGAAAAAAAAAATTGGACGTAAATAATTTATGAATCAGAGTTTATGTCGACACTCACAGTGACGAACCTTTCATAGTTTGTTGAAAAATCATATTTACGTCTCACCGTTGTAACGATTAAAGGTGCAATCATACATATTTTATAGATTAGAAATAGTAGCATGAAACGAGCTCACCAATTGATCCGTCATCCTTGAGCAGCAACAATCCACTTTCAGAGAAAATATGCGCGCGACCCGAGAGGGAAAACAACTGACGACTGCTCGGGCTTTCTTGATGCACTGCCCAGGAGCAAGCGTCAACGTCGAAAGATAAAAAAGAACTTTCGAACGCGGCACTTTTTCACTTTACTCGACCGATGCGCGACATGTTTGATCCTGCCCTCATCGCCGGCCCACGCAAGAGCAAGCGTCAAGGTCGAAGGATCAAACACAACTCTGCTCTTGAAATTCTTCCAGGTATTATCCGAGAAAATATATTTGATACTCTTTCAGGAATTCCTCTTTAAAATTGATTTGATTTCTTTCATTGAAGATATGAAGCTGGGATTCTTCATGAAGCTCCTTCACAAATTTCTCTAAAGCTTCCTCTAACATTTCATGCGAAATTACTCCAGCAGTTCTTTCAAACGATTTCGCGTGTACTTTTTCGAGTAAAATCTTCATAGTTTCTTTAAAAGTTCATCTGTGGTTCCACACAAGCTAATACTACAGTCAATAATCTAGTAATTTCTATCATCTAAGGAATTTATCTTCGAAATCCTGCAAGACTTCCTCAAGAGCCCTGGAGTAACTTCAGAGAACTTTGTGGGAGTTCATCAAGGCTTACTTTCTACTACAGACATGGTAAAATCAAGCGAATTTGTAATCTGCTGAAAATTGCGGTGCGAGCGCATAAGTTAACCCCCTTCAATGGTAGTTTTTACAACACATTTTTTTGCGTGAACTTTAGAATTTATTATAAAATAACTTCTGAATTTTTGAAAAAAATAATCACAAAAGATTCCTGAAAAAAATCCTTGATCTTTTTCTAAAGATATTCCAGAAATTGATTGGGAAAATTCTTCGATGACATCTTTGGGAAATTTCTATAAGAACTTCTAGAATAATTCCTGAAGCAAACTTAGGAACAATCTCGTTAGTAATTCCTGAAGGAATTCTCTGAAAGAAATCTGAACGATAATTTTGAATGAAATTCTAGAAAACCTATGGAGAACATACTTGTTGAAGTCTTGAAGATGCTGTAAACAGGACTTTGGTACAAATTTCAAATAAAACGGTGGTAATTCACTGAGTACAATCTTGGATTACTTATGATTTTCTTGAAAAAATCTTTGATAGAAACTTCTAGGGTTATCCTTAGCAAAATTCTGCTTTTATTTTTTTAACAGAATTCTTAAGAAGTTCGTAAAAATTACAGTATGAACTTCTGAAAAAATCTGTGGAGTTCATTTTGTTTGAATTTTATTTGATGCGGCTTTGGGCAAATGTATTATTTTTTAAGGCATTTAGTAGAAAAGAGAGTGAGAGTGTAGAAAAGAAGAACTGTAGGCTCATTCATGGACATTTATGCCATTAAACTACTTACACAACATATCAATGTGAGTTCCATCATTTCAATAATTGTACAAGTTATTTTTTCATCGTTTATTTCAACAGTCGATTTTACATCAGCGCCTTACATTTAAACGGCGTTAACCTTATTTTTGGGGGCCCCTAAATCGATCTCCGCACCGGGCCCCATAAACCCTAGCTACGCCACTGTGTACAATATTTCGTTAGAATACCTGTTTTCGTTGAAGTATTCTTATTCGTTTATTCAAAGGTCCAAGCATCATCAGGTACGTTCCGGGTCATTTGGCCGAATGTCGTTTGGCCGAAATTGAAAGCAAATGTGAACTACAGTTAGCATGTATTTATTATGGATTTCCAACTTATTTCCCGCATAAACAAAAACTATATCAGTACAGTTTCCCGAAAGGTTCACAACCATTTGCAACAATATCTGAATGATTTTGGTTACAATGAAAAATAACAATATATCCACCTTACCTGAAACGTTTTTAACAATTTGACAAACGGTAAATAGGAAAATCACAATGTGGGGAATAGGCGGTTAAGTTATGTAACCATTTGAAAACGTCGATTTTCTCGAACAAAATTCCTCATCAACAGTTTTCCAAAAGGTAGATATACTGTCCATTTTTCGGCAAAATCAATGTACGCCAAACAGTGTTGATACATTTGAACCATATGTTTCTAAGGGAAATAAATAACGTATGCATAATTATTGGATTACGGTGCTTTATTGTATTTTTACCCTATCCCATTCTGTTATGTAATATAATGCAAGCACTAGGAAAATTCCTGAGGCTTTTTCTCGAGGAATTTGAGAAGAAATTCTTGAAGAATCAGATGAATAGTCACGTAATCAAACTCTTAATTTTGCACTTTTTAAAGACTCGAATTAAAATAGAAAACCAGACCCGCTACCAGCCCTGTGATGATTCAATTAAAGTTAAATATCACCTCAAGGATATTCTTTCATTCTTTCTGAAACTCGCGGAATATCGCTTTCCAATGCATCCATGTATTGATCGATTCCCTAAAAAGATAGCATCCAATAACCGGAAGCAGCGCTGCAATCACTCGCAATCTTCCACTTGTCGCCCTGGGCTGTAACCGTGAATGTCTTCTGGAAGGGTTTGGAAGAATTGTTCTGGTAGATGACCGTTCCCGAAACCTTGATGATGAACGTCAGCTGCGAGGACACAGCGTCGCCAATGATCGGCTGAGTGACCAGGGTGTTCATAATGTGTTCAAAGCGGGACAGTTCCTGGAAGTACTTCTGGATGTTGCTGATGACATCAGCAAACCGTTGTCCATGTAGAGCCGGGTCATCTGATGCCGCTTCTTGGCTACTTTTTCGTTGTACAGATTGATGAATTCCTCCTCCATCCGGCAAGCGGTATCGATTTTGGTGCGCAGTTCCTACGGGGATTGGGTTTGAACCAAACATCCAACAGATTGGCGAAATATCTTTGTACTTACTGGGTCCATCGAAGTTGTCCTTTTTTATGTGCATTGCTGTTCTGTAAACTTAATTTCACTCTAACTCGACTTTTGTAAATTAATTGCAAGCTTTAAACAGTTTCAACGGTGGAATAAGAAGTAAACAATACAGCTTGACAGTTTTCCTTCGACGGCAGTCCGACGGCGATTTTTTCTACACTCAACGCTAGATTAAATGTCGCCTACAAATACCAACAAAATGTAACTATTTGTCGAACTGTTAAAATGTAGTTCAATATTGTCAAATGCAAAAATGTGTGAGTGTGTTGCACAAATTTAAACAAAAACAATTTGCCGAATGGTGGCGGTATATTTCCACCATATCTTGCTTGAATCCATTTCCATATAATTTAACAATATCAGAGCAGTATCATATATAGTTACTGATAGGTATGGGTTGATCTTACTGTTTGAAATGGTGAACAGCTTTGAAGTCCATATGGTTATACATAAAAGCAACTATTTCTGATACATTAACAGTAACCGTTACAAGATGTTTATTGTTCTTAAAGTAAGGCAAACTGTATTTTGCTATGCGGGTTAGCTTACCCATAAAGAAGGATAAATCATCATTGACATACAAGCAGCCATGGCAGAAACTCCTCTGCGATGCAAAGATTTTGCCGTAAGTACTCAAAATTTTCAACACAGAACCTCAAGCGATTCGAGTGAGAGTGCAAAAAACGCGAGGATTTTTTCTCACGCTTCAAAATAGCTCTTGAGCGTCTCGCTCAAACAAGACAGTCCTCGGGAAGTTGTGGGAGAAATAATTTCTTACGGAATTTTACTCTGTTGTGTTTTGTGCTGCATCTCTCTCACTCATTTTCCGTCGCCTCTCTGCTTAGCATATTATCACTCCCTCGCAAAGAGGCAAAGGCAGCACGCTGCTCTAGAGTATATCGTCGAACTCTGATGATGTTGAGGAGTATTATCAAGTCTGCATACAAGTAATCCGCTCTTTAGTGTTAGAAACAGTCAGTGCTGAAGGAAGATCATCCTAAATGTAAGCAATTATTCACTTCTTTACTAGCGGTAATAGCCAATGAGAATATATACCAAGGTGTGAAAGAAGAAGCAATGGCTAGTAAGGAGAAAAAATGTAAACACAATTAACTACGTCACTTATTTACACGGCTTCTTATGGGAGCTTACTCGCTTGTAGTTATGAAACATTTTGCACCGTACACGGATGTCACGCACACTAAATGTCTTTTCCACACCTCGGTTTATATTCTCATTGGGTAATAGCCACCAGCACAGGTTTTCACATCGCGTTTGTACCGTTTTGACTCATATTCCGATATTTTCATAGGCCGAGAGTGATTTCAAATGCATCTGATAAGCATAAATTAGCTGATATTTGTGAACATTTTTATTTCTTCGCTAAGTCCAACTGTTAGCTGTTGGCCCAGTAAACACAAACTCGTATACGATAGCGCATAAGAGTACAAATGTGGAGGCGATATACGTGCATGCGCCATAAGACTGCATGCAAGATGTGCGTATATCGCCTCCACATTTGTACTCTTATATCCCATCATATACGATGGTATGCTTACTGGGGGGTGTGCCAATAAAAATGTTCATTTAAACCTGTTAAGTATTGATTTTATGCAAACATATGGAACAACATTTTGATTCAAATGCCGGACACTGTGTTCATTCTGTCTCATATACCGAAAACCTTGACCTTGATTTCGAACAGCACGAATGAATCGTATTCAAATGGTTAATTTCGCAAATATATTCATCTGAGCTAGTTTTACTGACCTTGAACTAGAGAATCATCACTACTATCATGGCTCTAAGCCATTTTGGAAGTTATCTGAAATATTAGAAGTAACCAGGGCTGGAAAGTGTCAATGTAAATAGAGAGTGTCAAGCGACTTTTACATAGACGCTTCCCTCACTGTCATCGGACGGCGAGACAATGACAGAGATTTTTTTTTTTTCAAATTCTCTTTCATTTTTTTGTCGCTACGGCTTGTGACGGTATCGTAATCTTGATTATTTTTAGTTCATTATCTGTTATGATTGCTATTTATATCGTTGGAATCATGGATAAACCTTACTTGTCGAACAAATTCACTTCCCAAAACGAAGTATCAGATAGTTATTTTAAAATCAAAACAACATTAAAAAATGGAGCTCGTGAGAGCTCCATCATTGCGACGTGACGAAATAAGTGCATGAAATATAGCTTCGTCTAGTGACAGTGAGTCGGTCATGAAACTTAACAGCCCTGGAAGTAACTCAGAAGCCAACTCCGGCATTGAAAAAGGAAAACTTGCTATGCAGTTTGAAACCGCGCATAATTTTAATTTAGGACAAGTCCAATTCAAAATCAAGTTACTCAGGGTTTCGAAAGCATTCTCAATCAGGAGAAAGTTTTCGAAAATTCCCGGGGGTCTTATTGAGAACATATGAGAAATATTATTTAAAAAATAAGAAATATGAAAGAACAATCCAAAATTTTCGGTCAAATCGCACACTTCAGGTTAATTATCAATACTCCAAGTTGCCTGTTAGTGCTGATGTTCCTCAAGGCAGTATTTTAGGGCCAATATTATCCCTTTTGGGACAAACCAGCACAATTGTGCTGTTCGGCACCCATGACATTGAATGGTTCTTTCAGCCATTGTTTACTAAACTTTTTTGATTTTGTTTTACTAAACTTTTTTGATTTTGATTATTGAATTATTATTGATACTTGTAATTAAGCACAAAAGCTTTTGTTTACATCGTGTTTAGAAAACACCAGCTCAGGGTAAACAAAATGTAAACAAAAACCATAAGAATGGAAAAAAATGTATCTGTCGCAAATTTTCAACTATTCGTTTTTTCTAGTTATGCGCTAATACGAATCGAAAGTGAAAGAGTCATTCTTTGACATGGCGAAGACCAAATGTAAATTGATTCACACAGCAAAGTTTTCTGGAGGGACAAAGTGGGACCAACACAATTGTGCTTATCCGGTCGATGTTCGTAGTGGGCTACCAATTTTCATTTTCAGTATTTTGATCAGGTTAAGTGGCTGAATCTGGTTCTAATGTCCACAATAGTGCATCATATTGCATTAAAACATGAATAAGTGATTACATACCAATCAGAAAAAAATATGTACCGTACAAAAACTATGTAACAGAAACCCATAGCTTTTGTATAAAACCTTCTTTTTATAAGTCCAGTATTATATTATATTTGTCACGAACATCTAAGTAGAACTCCACTGTGGGCCATAGTTCTGCTAGTATACATTTGCCTACGTTAGTTTTCAAAATTTTATTTCGAATCGCGCAAATGGAAATGGGATTTCAGTTTATTTGTTCTAAAAGGATTCGATTCGGTATTTGTGTTGTATGCACTTGAAAAGGAAAGTACCACGATGACTTCATGACATCAATGTCTCCAAATACTGTCTCCATCTACGCGATTCCAATTAGCGTCCTCCATGGAGGGATAGGTTTCAAAGAGCATTGGAATTAATTTGAAGCCTCAATTTTCAAGGTTTCTCCTAAGACATGATGAACCAACAATGTGAAAGGTAGTGATTGATTGATGATTTTTTTTTTCATTCAGCCTTCAACGCACACTATGTGATTTTTGTTCTGTGCGGAGATAGCCCACTGCGCGTTATTTCCGCGAGCCTATCCACATTTTTAAATTTCCCCGCAATAATATTTATTGTCTTAAATCTCCTATACAAAAGTTTAAGAAATAGTAAAAATTTTGGGGAACGTTCAAAAATTACGTCAATCATTTAGGGGAGTGGAGGTGTACGAAAGTGTGACAGTGCATGTACTAGGGGCTTGAAAAAGCGTGATAGTGAGCATAATAAGGATTTAGATAGACTTAAAAACAATAGACGTAATATTTCAATGCCCCCTTGCTTTTCATGTGTAAATCGATAATCCATTTTGGTGTTCTCCAGTGTATGCTGGTTCAATATCTGCTATAATATTTATGAAGTTGGACAACTGGAGCGGAAAAACTTTACTTACTATTTGCTTCTGAACTGCAGAGTCTTTTAAATTACATACTATTGATGTGTGCAGCCCATGCTGGTATTACTCGCAAAAATGTTGTTTATTATGGTGATCTACGAAATGCGTTTTAAACTGAGAAACTTTAAATTTTTGTAGTACTATTAAGCAATGTATGAAGTTCTAGAGTCTTTATTATCCGCTCATATAAAAGAAGAAAATGTCGTTTCGTTTCTATTACCTTAAAAAATATATTGTCCAAATCTTAAATTTCTAGACTGATGTATTAAAAATTTAAATCTGGACTTCATTGCCGTGCGCATAATGTTGCAAAGTAGCTAGCTGTATCGATCAAAGAAGTGTAGGTTCAATTCCCGCTGCAGGGTTTTTTTTCGTCATGAACGTATTACGACTGTGCCATTTGGCGTTGCATGTTTGTTAGTCCGTTGATTCGTGTGATGCTCCCTTCAAAGGTCATAATTGTACATAATGTTTTCCAGGAAACTTTCCACGGTAGGATTGACAGCTAAAAGTGCCCATGCAACCGAAACGAAAGGGAAAACAAAACTTACGAGTCAGGGGACATTCAAAAATGGCGTTAATCATTTAGGGGAGAAGCGGGGGGGGGGGGGTCAATGAAAGTGTGACAGTGCATGTATTAGGTATTGGAAAAAGCGAGACCGAGGGAGGAGGCGGGGTATGGACGTCATATTTGAATCGTCCCTCAGAGCTTTATATTTTCCTTTGCAATCTAACGGTCATACCGATTGCGAAACTTTTTTATGGATTGTCTTATTAGAAGCATTGTCAGTGTCTTTATTTTCAAATATAATAGTTTCCAAATATTTGAATACATTCTAAAAAAAATTGTTTCATGCAATTTTTTAAATAGCTGGAATACATGTGTTGTTACGTGAGCGGACCAGTTTCGGACGTCTTCAGAGCAAACTCGTAGTTTTAGGTTGAGTATGCTTTAAGCTGTAATTGTATCATTAGTTTAGTTCATATGTTGTACATTTCTTTTTATAGGTTAACTTACATTGATTTGTCCTCAACTTTAGTTTGTCCGTCGTTTGTAACAGTAGGGTTTGTTGCAATTTATGTTTAGGCTAAATGTATTATAAATTGTGTTTAGAATATATTTAGTTTAAGGAATTCATTTCATACTCACAATTCATGTAATTTAACAAAGTTAGGATTAATTTAGAATAACAAATTATAGATTTTCGTAAGTAGTTTAAGTAGTAACAAATTGATGCACTCTACCAGCTATCATGCAAGCATGACTTCTTACTTTTTAATGACAGCTGTCCTACCTAAGCTCCCTATCAGAGCAACATCATTCGTATGTCACTCGGTCTGCTTCCCTGTGGTATCTCTATGAGGGCGGTGCTGAACGCGCTGATCCGTGTTGCCAACACGCCCCCGCCCGTACTGCTTCAAGTGTCCTTAAGCTGTAACAGTTTCCCTGGCTACATCTAGGACAGCGAGCTTAGTCGCCGGTCGTCGCATGATACCAAAAGAAGTCTGGACATCCGCGCTGCGAACTCGTCCATCACGTCCAGGATACACCCGGATGATTCTTCCTCTGATCCAGCTGTTTCTCACTCCTTCGATTACGACGATGACCAGATCACCGACGTTGATCGCCTTAACCTCTCCAAACCACTTCGGCTGTCGAGCGATAACCGGAAGATATTCTCGGATCCATCGCATCCAGAATCGGTCCAACATAACCTGAGCAAGTTTCCAGTTCGACCGTAACGCCGCACCCTCCTCAGTTGGCCGGACAGATGGTTGGACGACTCCGCTGGAACTCAGCAATAGGAAGTGGTTCGGCGTTAGGGCAGTAGATTCCTCACTTTCCAGCGGAAGGTAAGTTAGAGGTCGCGAGTTCACCGTAGATTCAACCTCCGCAAGGGCCGTTATGAACGTCTCCTCTTCCGGGATCCTCGGCATCTCCATGTACGCTAAACCTGACTTGACTGAACGTACTAGCCGTTCCCACACACCTCCCATATGGGGGGCGTACGGAGGGTTGTGTTTCCATTGAGTTTCGACGTTCGTAAACGTCTCCGCTAGACCTCGGTTTACCGCTTCGATCTGTTGTCTCAATTCTGAGCTAGCCCCCTGGAAGTTGGTACCTTGATCCGAGTATATTTCCTGCGGCGCACCTCGGCGGGCGATGAACCTGCGTATTGCCATTTTGCACGATTCAGATGATAGGCTATAAGCAATTTCTAAATGCACAGCTCGGGTCCCCTGACAGGTAAAGAGTGCTACCCATCGTTTAACGCTACCTCGTCCAAAGCGAACATTAATCGGGCCGAAGTAGTCCAGCCCCGTAAAGGTGAAGGCCCGGACATACGGCGTGAGACGAGCAGAGGGCAAGGGAGCCATTGGAGGAACCTGTGGCTTGCATTTGTAAACTCTGCACCAGTTACAGCCGTTTGCCACTTTCTTAACGGATGTCCTCAAGTCAGAAACGTGGAACTTCTGGCGAATCTCGTTCACCACCGTTTCATTGTTGGCGTGTCGATACTTCCTGTGATACCAGTCGATCACTAGTTTCGTGACATAGTGATCTTTAGGCAGGATGACGGGAAATTTGCTCTCGTCCGAAACACATTCCGCGTTTGCGATGCGGGATCCCATCCTCATCACTCCGGCAAGGTCCAAAAACGGAGATAATTTGAACACTCGGCTGCTCTTCTGGATTCTTTCACGTTTATCTGGCTGCAACGTAAGGTTTCTTTGAAGAATACTACATTCCTCTGTATACTCGTTCGCTTGAATCAACTTGAACACAGCCGACTCAGCTCGTTTCCATTCCGCGCTGCCTAGGGTTGCTTTTCCGTCCTTCGTTCCGTTTCGTCGCATCCTCTTGCAACCAAAGCGCAGAACAAATGCCACTGAGCGGGTTAGCCTCTCCCACTTTGAAAAACGTTCAAACTCGATGATCGGTTCCGTCGGAAGTTGCTGGTGCACATGAACCACTCGTAATTCTTCCGCTGTAATTGGTTCGATCACTTCCTCTGGCCAATCAACCTCCGGCTCATATAGGAATGCTGGGCCCTTGTACCACCTGCTCTGTTCATCGAAGCATGGCCCATGTCCCCACTTGGTGGCTTCATCAGCTACGTTCATCTTCGATGGGACTTTCCTCCATTCGGTGACTTCTGTTTCCTCCAGGATCTCTGTTATCCGAAACGCTACAAACTGCTTGAATTTCCGTGGATCAGATCGTAGCCAGTTCAGCACTGTTGAGGAATCACTCCACAAGGTTTTGCGCTTGATCTTCAAAGAGTGCTTTGAAATGACAGATTTTGCGAGGCGTGCTCCGATCACAGCGGCTTGCAGCTCCAACCGTGGAACTGACAGCAATTTGATCGGCGCTACTTTGGTTCTGGCAGATACCAGGCTACAGCGTACTTTTCCACAGTCCACAATCCGGAAATAAGCTACGGCGGCATATGCTGAGCTGCTAGCATCCACAAAAACGTGTAGTTCAAGCGAATCATACGCTTCAGGATTGTATCCGGGAAAATAGCATCTAGGTATCTTCACAGTATGCATCGTTCCGAGCAATTTGGCATATTGCTCCCATCGGTGTACGATATCCGCTGGTAGTGGCTCGTCCCAGCTTATTCCGGATCTCCACACTTCCTGAACGATCGTCTTGCCATGTACCACGAAAGGAGCGACCATACCTAATGGATCGAAAACGCTCATGACGAGGCTCAGTAGTTGACGCTTGGTTGGCACGACGGAATCATCCAGTAGACGTTGTAGATCTTCTCGGAAAGCCATCGAAAATACGAAGACATCCTCTTGTGGTCGCCACACCATCCCTAAGACTCGTTCCAGGTTGCTGCCCTTATCCATTGTAAAACTCTTCACTGACTTCGTGTTTTGTTCTCCAATGCGTGTCAGCACCTCTGGGGAGTTGGACATCCAGTGCCGAATAAGGAATCCTGCCTTCTCGTGGACTTCCTTGACATCCAATGCTAACTGCACCGCTTCCTCGACCGTATCGACACTGTCCAGATAGTCGTCCACATAGTGATTTTCCTTTATCGCCTCGGACGCCCTCGGGAACTCCGCCGCATACTCCTCCGCATTCAGGTTTTTCACATATTGGGTTGAACTTGGCGAACACGTCGACCCGAATGTTGCAACGTCCATGACATATACTTGAATAGGATCGGATGGATTTTCTCGCCACATGAACCACTGAGCTGTTCGATCTTGCACTCTGATAAGCACTTGATGGAACATTTCCATTATATCGCCACTGATGGCGATTGCTTTCTGTCGGTAACGGCACAAGACGGCTTGCAGAGAGGTTAGCAGATCAGGTCCTTTTAGGAGAACGGAGTTTAACGATACGCCTTCCACCGATGCGGCGGCATCCCAAACGACCCTGACTTTCTCGGGCTTTTTTGGGTTCACCACGACACCCAAGGGTAAAAACCACGTACGTTTCGCATCCATCGTCTCCAATTCTCGAGGAGTGGCTTTGTGTGCGTATCCCTTAGATACATAGCTTGCGATTTGCTGCCTAACGTTGGCATATAATGCTGGTGATTTAAGAAGACGACGTTCCAAGCATTTTAGTCTCCGCTCAGCCATAGGCCTGCTATTGGGAAACTCAACGTTGTCAAATCTCCACAAGAGACCGGTTTCGAATCTGCCGGTATCAGTCCTGTTGGTGGTTGTTTGGAGAATCTCTTGAGCCCGCTTGTCATCTGCTGATTCCTTCACCTGAGTTACCGAAATGCCGACACTTTCCATGGAGAAAAAACTTTTCACCAGTCCGTGCAATTCGTCGTCGCGCGATTTGGTGCAAATATGCAGAACCCGCGGTGACGAGCTTCCAACTTCGTTACCAGATCGGCCGTAAAGAACCCAGCCCAGTCTAGTTTTGGCTACAACCGGCTCGTGTTCTCGGCCTTCCCTCAATTTTAACGTAGTCTTCAATCTAGTGTTGTCCAAGCCTATCAGGATACCTGGAACTGCGTCGTTGTAGCTTTGCACTGGAAGACCCCTCAGATGCGGATATTTGCACCTCAACTCCTCGAAATTCACAGACTGTCGAGGAAGCTCTAGCCCTTCGATGGTTTGTACTCTGCGTATAGTAAACTTCCTATCCGTACTTAATCCAGAAATATCAAGCTGAATTTTCTGGGATTCCTCTTCCACTCGCTCAACTCCATTGGTCCATTTCATACAAAGCGGAGATGTTGGACCCTGCACACCCAACTGTTCTGCCAAAGATCGCTCCAACAAAGTGGTATCGGAACCACTATCCAAGAATGCAAAGGTTTGCACCGATCGACCGTTGGCGTGAGGGATAACCGGAATTATACGAAATAAGATTTCCTGTTGCTGCCGATGAACGGAGATTACGCCGGAAACCTGAGACGATCCTTCTGGTCTTGTTTCTCTTGGATCTCCTGGGTGAAGCAACCGATGATGTCGTTGTTGGCAGCCATTTACTCCGCAGTTCGAGGCTTTGCACGGCCATTTACCATGCGGATACAAGCAGCGTCTACATAGGCTCACTTCTTGGGCCACCTTCCACTTTTCTTCCAAGGTCCTCGACTTGAAGCTACTGCAATCCTTTGGTTTGTGTCCGGGTTTCTGACAAACCATACAAGGACGCTCTGTCCTCGTTTGGCTGGATGGTTCTGGTTTCTCATTCTTGGTATTCACCGTGTGTATTTCGACTTTCCCTTTCGGCTTCTCGTGTTTGACGATAGTTGGTGTTACACTACTAGCTGCTGTCACGATCACGTTCATGTAGTCCGCAAAGGTTCTCAAATCTACGTTCTGCACTCGCTGTTTATGTATCGCCCAATCTAGCTTGATATTGGCCGGCAGTTTTTCAACTAGCTCCTCGATCAAGATCGGGTTAGCCAGATGCACCTGTTGTCCAGTCGAAACTAGATGCGTACAGAAATTCCTAACAGCTAAGCCGAAACTGATGATCGTTCCCAGTTTTTCTGGTCGCGGTGTCGGAGTTGCGCGCACTTCAGCCAGCAGAGAACTGATGACTGCTTCTGGGCGTCCATATAGAATCCGCAACGTGTTGATTATCTCAGGAACGTTCGCCGGATGAAGGAGAAAACTGCTCACTGCTTTCCTCGCATCCCCTTTCAAGCATCGTTGCAATCGCATCAGGTTCTCCGAATCGTTGTACCCACAAATCTGCGTGGACGTCTGGTAGCTGCTCCAGAACAGGGGCCATTCCGTAGGGTCCCCAGAAAAGCACGGAAGGTCTTTGGGAACCACATGGCGGGCCGCCAGCTGCTGCGCATTCGGACCGTACGGTGATTGGAAGCCCCCATACTGCAACTGCGGATTTTGAACAGCTGGTATGGGTGTTTGATAACTCGACACACTCACTACAGGAGGACGAAGTGGCGGTCGAGATTCCCCCCCTGACGACATTGGTTCGGATTGCATATGATAAACGGGAAAGGGAGCATTCTGTGACACTATGGGATTCAAATCTACGGGCTGGTTTCTACTTAAGAAATAGTTACCGGAATCAGGAGGCATGTTAGCTTCGTTCCTAGATATTTGAGAGTACCCTAACTGCCCTAGCGTAGAGGGGAAAACGTGAGATGGTTGGACACAATTTTGTGTGATTGGTTCGCCGATTTTTCCTGCAATGACTTCTGCACTTGTAGTACTCACCACAGTCGAACTAGGTAGTACATACGGATTATGCTGCGCAACATGAGGATCCATCCACGTGCGCCTGACGTATTGTGATTGATCGTATCTCCCAAATGACGATACCGGTGCCGGGACCCGAGGAAGCATCGAACTGCCGCCGACAGTTGAACCAATAACCGGAGCCGGCTGGCTAACTGCACACGAACTCGGATGAATATCGGTCTGCCACGATACAGTGGGGTGCACGGCTGGAATACTCGACAGCGTTATGGATTCCGTCCGCGGCGTTGATTGTAGAACTGGTGGAACTGGATTGGCGGTATTGGTGAAACCTCCTTGGTATACGGTCGCTATAGGCGAGATGACGTCGTCGAACGAGTTTGAAAACACACCTGGTTGGGTCACTGCCTGACTGGATCTGATTTCGTGGCTGCTAACTGCTGCGACTGGAGCTACTGCGCCATCTACCAGTGTCGATCTCGTTGCCACGACGTGGCCACCGGCCTGTGATGTGAGTCCAGTGGAAATATCTTTTCCAGAATTGGCCCTCAGGATCACTTGGTGGTTGTCGATCCAGCTCCGAACTTTATCGGCACTTTCGGCTGCGCTGACCCCGCTGTGTACACTCGCTCTCGAGCTCGTCTTCGCGCCCTCATCCAGCTGGGCGTGAAGTAACTGGAACTTACGGTCCAAAAACTCCTTTTCCAGATTCATCAGATCGTCCATCATTTTTGCCCTCCTTTCGGTTTCCAGCTGCAGAGCCTTCTCCTGCATTTCTCGATCCTGTTTAGCCTTTTCAGCCATCAACTTGGCTTGTAGTTCCTTTTCTTCAACCAGATGCTGCATTTCCAGTTGCAACCTTGCCTCAATTGCACTTGCACTGGTCGATGCTGTGGATTTTTCCGATAACGGCGCTCGAGAACTCCTCGGTCGGCAAAGCGCGCACTGATAGCTACGATCTTCTGCTTCAATGCTATCGCCGACGCCGGCGCACGAAAAGTGGTACCATCGGTGGCATCCATCACACTGGACCATCTTGGCTTCGGCCGAATTTGGTTTCCTACATGCAATGCACTGAGCATCAGCAGATGCTTCATGAGGGATGTGTTGAGACCTCGGCATGTTTCTACGAGATTGCAAGCGATCTCAGTAAATCAATCTTAAAGATTGTTGTTACGTGAGCGGACCAGTTTCGGACGTCTTCAGAGCAAACTCGTAGTTTTAGGTTGAGTATGCTTTAAGCTGTAATTGTATCATTAGTTTAGTTCATATGTTGTACATTTCTTTTTATAGGTTAACTTACATTGATTTGTCCTCAACTTTAGTTTGTCCGTCGTTTGTAACAGTAGGGTTTGTTGCAATTTATGTTTAGGCTAAATGTATTATAAATTGTGTTTAGAATATATTTAGTTTAAGGAATTCATTTCATACTCACAATTCATGTAATTTAACAAAGTTAGGATTAATTTAGAATAACAAATTATAGATTTTCGTAAGTAGTTTAAGTAGTAACAAATTGATGCACTCTACCAGCTATCATGCAAGCATGACTTCTTACTTTTTAATGACAGCTGTCCTACCTAAGCTCCCTATCAGAGCAACATCATTCGTATGTCACTCGGTCTGCTTCCCTGTGGTATCTCTATGAGGGCGGTGCTGAACGCGCTGATCCGTGTTGCCAACATATGTAACAATTTCAAGAAGTAATTTCATGCTTCAATATGATAAATGACCTGATTTTGACAATCCGTTTTTAATAGGGTTTTTAAATTCTCTATAATATGTAAGTTATCCGTCTAAGTTCTTTCAGTCTTACAAACTACTAAAAACCAATATTATAATGACGTAAATTAAATTTAAAGCAAAATACTCGATGTAATAAATTAAATAAGGTAAATTTGATATTGGGAGCCAGATAGCCATAACGGTAAACGTGCAGAAGACCATGCTGAGGGACGTAAGTTAGAGTCCAGCCGGTTGACTTTTTTCTCGACTTCCCTAAGCGTAGAATATGATCGTTCCTGTCACACGATATACACATGCAAAATTGGCCGAGTGACAAAGAGAGCTGTCAGTTAATAACTATGGAAGTGCTCATGAGAAGTTGAGAAGCAGGCTTCTGTAGCGTCAGAAAGAAGAAGAAGAAATTTGGTGGTAATTATTTGCACTTAAAAATGCGTCATTCCTGTTAATTAACGTCCAAGCTGTCGGGCACATATTACGTAAAGTTACATGACTTTTTAGGGAAGCTGCATACGCAAACTGAATGTTTCTACGTTTTCATTTAAATTCTAGGAATAAAATGAATGATTCCAGTTATTGAAAATTATTCAGTTCCATTACCAACCTTTACAAAAACATCGTTAAAGTATCATTTGAAAGAGGGCTATGTGATTTCAAAAGTGATAATGAATATGTTAGGTAAAGTGAGCGAAACAGGTTGGAGGGGTCCCTAAAAAATTAACTTAATTTTCGATTCTATCACATGACTCTGATAACGGCCTTATAGTGGAGGTCGAATTACACGTATCTGTCAAAGGATACAAACTCTAGTGCAATTAAATGGTACAGTACTAAATTCGGTTTTCATTTATTTATGGAATACTTATTAACTTATAAACAATTCGAAGGTTTATTATTATTTTCAATTTTGATTTTTATTACATAAATTATTTTTGAGAAAAAAAATCTTATATAATTTTTTAGGATATAAAAAAACGTGGCAAAACCAAGATGGTTTGATTGAGACAATTAGTTTTCAAGTTATTCACACATGTTATTTACCAATTTTTCTATGACGTAGACTAGTTATTGAATTATAGCGATAAACGTCATCGTCACCTAATGCTTTGAATCTTAGAGAGAATGATAAGTATTCTCATCTCTCGTACATTATTTTCGATCCATTTTTTGAAAAATCATGTATATAAAAGTATATTATATTTTTTAATTTAAATGTAAATTTAAAAAAATATTTTTGTATTTTTGGGCCACCCTATTCCACGTAAGAGCACCCTAATGACAAAATAAAATAAATACGGATCGAATTTTTTTTGAAAAAGGCATGACTGGAACAATTTTCTAAAAAAAAATAAAAAAAAAAAATATTTTTTTCGAACATTGATCGCTTTGGGTCTGAACTTGACCCTAAAAACTTCATGGAGTGATAGAATTGCCAAAATAAAGAATGTTTTGTTCTACGAGATGATATGTTTATAAGGTAAATTTTGAAATAATCACTCAAATATGGTCCGTCCCGAAAGGGTTATACAATATTTTCACATTACCTCAGTCATGTCAAGTTACCTCAGCAATGTCAAAAATCTTTGTTCCCGGATGACAGAGGCCTCTCCACCGTAGAACGAAACCTGTATGTCATCTGAAGTAGATTGATAAAAATGGATTTTCTTAATACTTGATAAACTTGAAATCACAAGCTCTTTATTTTAAACCTTCAAAAAGACATGTTGTCATGAGAAGAGTTATTCCAATACATTGGTCAGTTGAAGTGTCTAGGGCGCATGCTAGATAAAAATTTAACCTAAAAAATCACATTTAGGACATTCAAATAAAATGTAGCAAATATATAAAATGTCTTTAACCAATTATTAACAAAAAATCAAAAATTTGACAAAAATACAAGCTTTTGATCTACAAACAAATTTTTGGCTCAGTCATTTTTATTATTATTATTATCATGTTGTGTGCTGTACCAATATGGACTAGCTCTTGTAATACCAGAAAGAAAGCTCTGCAGAGGATTCAAAATTTTTTTTTTTTATTTATTCTGAAGCTCCCTCCCTGGAATAGTACTAATGAGTTACAAAGAGTGTTGAAACATAGAGGAAATGGTGGTAAAATGAACACCGTGCTTTTTACCGAGAAAAAACTAATTCTGATGAATTTTTATCACGCACGTACGATTTAGAGCATAAATCTGAGTGTTCGAGTTGATATGTAGGTCAATTGAAGAGAAAATATCAACGAAAACTAAGATTTTAGAAAACCACGTTTGAAAATTAGAACTGTCGTAACTTTAAGCTCGGAAGACATGAGGTTTTTCAGTGAGGTGAATATCGTTATGATATGATGTCAAATCTGATACCTTTAGAATTCTTTTGCATGGGTTACAATCATTAATGGATGTATTTTCGGTGGGGTAATGAAATTTTTCAGAAATATTTGCTTTGCTCACGTTTTTTGCATGGTGTTCGTTTTACCACCAACCGCTGTTCATTTTACCCACATAGTGCAGGTAAAATGAACATTTGCATCGCTTTTTGATAGCGATGAAAATATGTAAAAATTTAGCTATTTTAGTCTGAATCCATGTCGCTACTATAGATTACATCCCTATTTTTGATGTTGTGCGATAGAACTATACAAATTTCTCGTTTTTTTATCAGAAACAAGATGCTCTCCTTAAGGTGTTCATTTTACCACCCCTTCCCCTAGAAACAAATGTCGAATAAAATGATTCATAATTTAAGACAAATATCGTTGCAATCTTCTATTGCCATGAATAATGCGTTATATTTTTAGGTTAAATCAATTGAAAGCGTTTTTTTTATCTTTTTTAAGCAGGAGAAATCAACTAACGTGTAAAAATTTTGAATTGCTACGGCAAACGAAATGTAATATGATGTTAACAAAATGTTAGTAAAAGCTTAATTTAGTTTTACCAAATTAGGATAGTAGTGTGTCCTATCATAGAACAATCAGATGTAAGAAATGAAAGTAATATTTGGAATTATATTGATAGAAATATAAAAAAAGTAGTTACCATTTAATTTCGTTCCATGAGTCGATATCCAAGATTATGCAATAAAGAGATACTAGCTTATTAGTGTTTTGTGTGAGGAGTACATTTGTTGCAAGAATGATAAACATAATTTAGCATGACTGTTTTTATTCAGAAGATATTCTCAAGATACCATTTACATTCTCCCATCAGCATGAAAACTGCCCAACAGAGTTGGTCTCCAATGCAAGATCATTTCTCCTGCTTGCTCGCCAATACTCTGGATGGAGAAGGTTCCATCGCACTATTTCTTAAAAAAATCCCATTCTCTGAGTGATTTGCTCAGTTTGCTGCTGATGTGCTCAAAATTATATCAGCCAGCGACGACCCGAAAGTAGGTACTCATCCTCGGTTGGCAAATTCTGTCGATGTTAAAGTTTTCTCCTTCCGTTATTCCCACCATCATCAGCAGAAATCTCCCATCAAGCTGGCCCTCGGTAGTGCACTCCAACCTGTGTCTTTTTTTTGTGTGTCTCAAGCCTCTATTAACATATATTTCCTTCTCCTTAGACTAAAGTGGTTGAGAAGTTCCGTTGGTAGCATGTGGAGCGCTTGACGGGAGAGAATTGAAAGCACATTATTTCACAATTCTGTACGCTTGAAAGTTCGTTGGTTAAGGGGATGATGTCAGTTGGTGGTGAGCTTTCCTCCCCACGTTCGGCTATGGGATGGGAGAGCGTATTGTGGAATCTTCGCGAGAGACATCATGGAACCATCAAGCAGGGAATCATGATCTTCCGATGGTTAATTTGGCGGAATCCCCCACTTTACCATCTAACTAGACGTCATGTGCGAGCTGTTTTTCAGTTTGGCTCGGAGAATGAGTTATCCTGGGATTTCGATTAACTCTCTTATACTCAAATCTTTATTATCGAAATTTTTGTATTACTATAAATAACACTCAGGCATTTGTAGGTTAGAAAATAATACAATTTTTCAAACATGTTTTAAATACAGAAATGTTTCGAAAGTCATGAAAACCTTTCCTGATATGCGTTTTACTGTCCAACCTATTAGCCAGAGAAATGATTTTTTTGATTTCAAAGCTATGCGAAAATACTAAAAATTCTAAATGGTACTCCATCTAAAGGCAGGTCGGGGCATAAAAGAATTGATAAGCACTCATGCGAAAAACTTTCATAGTGACAGTGATTTTATGAAATCCATAAACAGTGATGATGGAATTGAATGCAATGCTATTCTTCAACAATTATCCCAACGGTTGATCCCAAAATCACCAAGTAATTTTATAATATCATGAATTGAAAACAATCTTCATTATTCCGCTCAAAAGAAACCAACATATAACGAAAGAAATGAAAAATTAACATTGTGGACATATCCAACTCGGATCGGCTCAAGATCATACAGACATTAAACGATAAGTTATGGGACACTTATCCCAGGCCCAGTCTACAGAGAGACGGCGTAACGAGACGGGCCACTCTCCTCCTGTAGTGCTGGGTCTTGCTATTGGGTCCACTGCGTTTTGCGAAATACACGCGGTTAATAACAGAGCAATAATAATACAAATAACGAAAAAAAAATAAAAGAAATATTCACTGATCCTCATTATCTCCCCATGAGGCGGAATCTTCGCGTTCTTCGTATCATTGTCTTCAGGTGTATACGTGCGGAAAAAGACCCCAAGCGGTCAGCGCTCAGAGCCGTGTGGCGGTAGTTAGTGGATGTTCTTGGGACCTTGTTTTTATATTTTCCTTATGCGTTTTCTCCAGTTGATTTACTTCTGGGCAGAACCGGTGTGCTTTCGATTTACCCGGTGTTGATCGCTGTATTCGCCCGGAAGACGCATCCCAGAAGTTCTTTTTTTTTATTTGCGACTACTGTGAGGTAGAGATGGTCATAACTTCAATCTGCGCATATTAAAACCAATCGTTAGCCTCAATTTGAAAAGTAAATAGATAAATATAATATTGATTAAAGCTTATTTGAACACGTTACTACCTCCGGTTGCTGATGAAAATACGGGGATGGTAAGATAGAGTATTGTAGATAAAAATGGCAACCTTGGCAAAGCATTCAGATTGCAGGATAATTGTTTTCAAAAATTCATGAAAAGTATCTCAAAGCACTCGTAATAATGTTCAAGAAAGGCCGGTTCACTGCTTGGAGCATCCTCAGCAGTCACATAGTCCAGCTCTGTCTGCCAAGGCATCACAGATTGGACATGTTGTTATGATTTCATTGCGTTTGGTGGGTCTTCTCGGAAGAGGTAAGACGTACGGCAATGAATATACGGGGCCGGGCAGATTCGCGCGCAATGAAAATACAATAAATTGAAGTCAAATATTGCTTGCGATTGCCGTCCGCAAGAGTCGGACCAGAGTGTGTTCTCTTCTCGATGAACATGACCGTTCTTTTTCACGGTGCTCCCTGGACCGTTATTACCAGATAAGAAAATATCGCCGTCAACTCTGCGCCAGTAGTTTACATGACTAAGGGCCGAATTTTTCACCTTCACCTAAGCCGTAAACCACGTTTACCCAAATTATTAACCCCTCTACTAGCAGCTTCATTTTTTACCGTTTATGGAATCACGATTCGAATGTTTTTTTTTTTTGGGGTAAAAAATTAAGCTGCTGGTAGAGGGGTTAATCTAGGTTAACGGCTTAAAAAGTGGTGAAGAGACGGCTTATAAGCTACATTCTGGGAACTTTTTTTAAACTTTAGGACGTTTTGAAGCTATGACCTTTTAAAGGGATATCCTGCGCATCCAACGATGGAAACCGATTTTTCCGTAATTTAAATTAATTTATTGGCTCAATTTTCTTGAAATTCATATTTCATTTAGTTTTATATATACTAGGTTATAATTAATCTTATCTACGTTTGCAATTTTCCTGGACGGTTAATGGTTTGGTTCGATTACGGACGATGCCAATTTAAGAGGATAATTATCTTATTTTTCAATAGCGATTATTAGCATTTAGATTTTAAATTGTTGTATAACTTCAGTGTAAATTACCTTGAGACTCAGCTCAGAAATACTTGTTAAATAGCATTACTGCATGTAAGATCAGCTCTCTCCCTCGCTAACCTATGATGTGTACATTTTGCTAGTTAGTTTAAGTTTAACAGCTTTGGTCACAAGACAAGTTACCGGCAAACTTAGGTTTAAGCAGAACTCACTTAGATTGTAAGGTAATTCTTAAGCGTTAACTAATTTAGGCAATAATTAATCGTAGAAAATCGTATTCACTTAGACGGCGTGTTAGCCATTACAATTCAGTTTTGCCTCTCTTCTAATTTTGACAACGTTTTCCTATCTGTCAGTCAATCACCGACAACTTCACTTCACCGGTGTCAAGGGATGCTATTTTAAAATAGGTGCAGCGTTACAACTACACAGAAAACTAATCTGATTCCTAAATCATGATTTACAAGTCATGAAATTCATAATTTGGCTAGGTCATGATACCAGTAGGTGAATTTCGGCGCGTAATGGAAGAAAATTTCTTCTCTTTGAAGAAATGGCTCGCCGGAATTCACTTACAGGACTACAAATCATGGTTCCTGGAATCATAATCGTAACATCCAGAGTGACAACACTATACGGGGTGCATTGCATCATTTCATTCGTTTCGATCACCCTTATTTCAACAAGATAAAGTGTTAGTGTGATACGATACAAGACTCTCAATCAAAAGGTTCTTGGTTCGAACCTTGCTGTAGTTTTTTATTTTTTTATGTTGTCGATCATAAACGGATGCGCGACTCATGATTTTAGCCATGTGATTCATGATTCCGAGCAATCCGCAACAAAGAAAAACGCGTGTGTTGCGTTACGGCATTTTGACTCATGATATCATGAGTCCAAATCATGGTGTATTTTCATAAGCTGAAAACACTCTGAAATCATGATATCATGAATCATAATCTTGTTTTTGGATTTTGATTTTTACCCGTGTAGGATGTACGTAACGGTTTTTGATCTCCAGATTTCTTGTAGTAATTCCTTCAGATACATCAGGTAGTGCGCGATGGGTCCCAGCGGATCGTAGATAGCCCTCATCACTCGGATCACGTCCTTCTTAGTGGGATTCTTGTCACCTGATAGTAGCTCTTTGTTACGGTTCGTAGCTTGTAGCTGAAGACATCATTTGTGGTATTTCGCCACATGCCGAGAACCTTTTCCATACCAAACTCGGTATTCATCTGTAAGGATTTCTCGGGCTTCGGATGTTCTTTGAGGGTTTCCAGTATTGCTGGCGAATTTGAGCCCCAGTTTTTCATGTGGAATCCACCCTGGCGATGTATGTATCGAGCTTCGTTGGCCAACTTGATTGCCTCTTCTTCGGTTTCAACGCTTGTCAACATATCGTCGACGTAGTGACAGCGGCAGATAGCATCGACCACTGTGGGGTACTGATTTGTGAATCGGGATGCGTTCTAATGTTACTACCTGCAACACGTAATCGTAACCGCATAGTTCCGTCGTGTCTTCGCTTTTTTTTTTTTTTTTTTTTTTTTTTTTTTTTTTTTTTTTTTTTTTTTTTTTTTTTTTTTTTTTTTTAATTTCTTTATAAGTATCATTCCAAACATTACATTCATTATTTCTTATATCTAGGTGTTCTGTGTTATTAGACAACACTATCATCCTAATTTGGTAAAACAAATCTAAGATTTTATTAACATTTTGTAAACAACATATTACATTTCATTTGCCGTAGCAGTTCAGATTTTTTACAGGTGAGTTGATTTCACCTGCTTATAAGAGAAAAAAAAAATTTAATATACTTAACCTAACTTAACCTAAACATATAACGCATTAATCGTGGCAATAGAAGATTGTAACGATTTTTGCCTGAAATTATTGATTATTTTATTTGACATTTGTTCCAATGTTTCAACATTGGATATCCTATGTAACTCATTGGTACTATACCAGGGAGGAAGCCTCAGAATCATTTTCAAAATTTTATTTTGAATTCTCTGCAGAGCTTTCTTCCTGGTATTACAACAGCTAGTTCATATTGGTACAGCATACAACATGGCTGGCCTGAAAATTTGTTTGAATATCAAAAGCTTGTTCTTAAGACAAAGTTTTGATTTTCTATTAATAAGGGGATAGAGACATTTTACATATTTGTTACATTTGGCTTGAATGCCCACAATGTGATTTTTGAAAGTTAAATTCTTATCTAGCATGAGTCCTAGATACTTAACTTCATCTGACCAATTTATTGGAACCCCTCTCATCGTGACAACATGTCTACTTGAAGGTTTCAAATAAAGAGCTTTTGGTTTATGTGGGAATATTATTAGTTGAGTTTTGGAAGCATTAGGAGAAATCTTCCATTTTTGCAAGTATGAAGAAAAAATATCCAAACTTTTTTGCAATCGACTACAGATGACACGCAGGCTTCGTCCTTTGGCGGAGAGGCCTGTGTCATCCGCAAACAAAGATTTTTGACATCCCTGAGGTAACTCAGGTAAGTCAGATGTGAAAATATTGTATAATATTGGTCCCAAAATGCTGCCTTGGGGAACACCAGCTCTTACAGGAAGTCTTTCAGATCTGGAGTTCTGATAATTAACCTGAAGTGTACGATTTGACAGATAACTTTGAATTATTCTAACAATGTATGTTGGAAAGTTAAAGTTTTTCAATTTTATAATCAAACCTTCATGCCAAACACTGTCGAATGCTTTTTCTATGTCTAGAAGAGCAAGACCAGTAGAGTAGCCTTCAGATTTGTTGGAACGGATCAAATTTGTTACACGTAAAAGTTGATGAGTGGTCGAATGTCCATGGCGGAATCCGAACTGTTCATTGGCAAAAATTGAATTCTCGTTGATGTGGGCCATCATTCTGTTCAAAATAACCTTTTCAAAAAGTTTACTGATGGAGGAAAGCAAACTGATTGGACGATAGCTAGAAGCTTCTGCAGGATTTTTGTCTGGTTTTAAAATTGGAACAACCTTAGCATTTTTCCATTTGTCAGGAAAATATGCTAATTGAAAACATTTGTTAAATATATCAACTAAAAATGATAAGCTACTTTCTGGAAGTTTCTTGATGAGGATGTAGAAAATTCCATCATCGCCAGGAGCTTTCATATTTTTGAATTTTTTAATAATAGTTCTCACTTCTTCCAAATCAGTCTCCCAGGCATTTTCGAAAACGTTCTCTTGATTGAGAATATTTTCGAACTCCTGAGTAACTTCATTTTCAATTGGACTAGTAAGTCCTAAATTAAAATTGTGCGCACTTTCAAACTGCATAGCAAGTTTTTGAGCTTTTTCGCAATTAGTTAGTAATAATTTGTTTTCCTCTTTCAATGCCGGTATAGGCTTCTGAGGTTTTTTCAAGATTTTAGATAATTTCCAAAAGGGCTTAGAGCCGGGGTCCAATTGAGAAATTTTATTTTCAAAATTTTTGTTTCTTAAATCTGCAAAACGTTTCTTGATTTCTTTCTGCAAATCCTGCCATATAATTTTCATAGCAGGATCACGAGTGCGTTGAAATTGCCTTCTCCTCACGTTTTTAAGACGGATCAAGAGTTTAAGATCATCGTCTATAATCACGGATTCAAATTTTACTTCACATTTTGGAATTGCAATGTTTCTGGCTTCAACAATGGAATTTGTTAAAGTTTCAAGAGCATTGTCAATATCAATTTTAGTTTCTAAAGAAATGTTAACATCAAGATTAGAGTCAACATACGTTTCATATATATTCCAGTCGGCTCGTAAATAATTGAAAGTGGAGCTGATAGGATTGAGAATCGCTTCATGCGATATTTGAAATGTAACAGGGACATGATCAGAATCAAAATCAGCATGAGTAACTAATTGGCTACAAAGATGACTAGAGTCGGTTAAGACCAAGTCAATCGTAGATGGATTTCTAGAAGAGGGAAAACATGTAGGGCTATCAGGGTATTGAATTGAGAAATATCCTGAAGAGCACTCATCAAATAAAATTCTGCCGTTGGAATTACTTTGAGAATTATTCCATGACCGATGTTTGGCATTAAAGTCACCAATGACGAAAAATTTTGACTTATTGCGAGTTAATTTTCGCAAGTCAGTTTGAAGCCAATTAACTTGCTGTCCAGAGCATTGAAAAGGCAAATAGGCAGCTATGAAAGTATATTTACCAAACTGTGTTTCAACAGAAACACCTAAAGTTTCAAAAACTTTAGTTTCAAATGACGAAAACAGTTGATGTTTTATACGCCTATGAATGATGATTGCAACTCCCCCACATGCCCCATCAAGTCGATCATTACGATAAACAAAATAGTTAGGATCTTTTTTAAATTTGGATCCAGGTTTTAAATAAGTTTCGGTAATAACTGCTATATGCACGTTATTAGCTGTAAGAAAATTAAACAGCTCGTCCTCTTTACCATTCAGAGAACGAGCATTCCAATTTAAAATATTTAAATTATTATTTGGATCCATTAGAAAAACGTAATCCAATAACAATTTTATTTGTAAATTTTACACCTACTTGGACTGCTTCAGTCATAGTGGTGGCTTTGAACATTGCATCAATCATTAGATTCAATTGTTCAGTTAGAAAATTAAAATCAGAGGCAGACATATCATCTGATGATTTCCCATTGGAATTTTCGGTAGACGAAGAAGCGGGGTAGGAGTTACCTGTGGCGGTAGGGTTTTTTCCATTTGATTTGAAACAAGTAGAATGGGTACTCATGGAACGAACAGGGGAAGAGTTCAAATTACCTGCTACGATATCGGCAAAGGATTTACCGTGGGTAGATACATTCGAAATTGAAAGATTCGAACGACTACCCGACGGATTAAAATTTGTTTGTGAATGAGCATGATTATGATCTTCCTGGTGGGTATGATTCCTAATCAAGCGATCGTTAACTGAAAAATGAGCATTGTTCGATACTCTACCAGGCAAATTCCGGAAACGACCGTTATCGTAACGGATATTATCCTTCATCTGCTTGGCACGAGCCTCAACGACTCTTTTGCGTGAAATGCATTCCCAAAAGTTAGCTTTGTGAGGGCCCTTGCAATTGGCGCATTGAAATTTTCTGGTATCTTCTTTCACAGGACAGTCGTCCTTAGCGTGAGAAGAACCTCCGCAAATCATGCATTTAGCATCCATGCGACAATTTTTTGTACCATGACCCCACTTTTGGCACCGACGGCACTGAGTGGGGTTCTGGTAATTTCCTCCAGGTTTCTGGAAATGTTCCCACGTCACACGGACATCGAACATAAGTTTAGCTTTTTCTAAAGCTTTAATATTATTTAGTTCTTTTTTGTTAAAGTGAACTAAATAATATTCTTGAGAAAGCCCTTTCCGAACAATGCCAGATTGGGTTCTCTTTTTCATAATGATTACTTGGACTGGGGAAAATCCAAGTAAATCATTTATTCCATTTTTGATCTCTTCAGGTGACTTATAGTCACTTGAGAGACCTTTCAAGACGACTTTGAACAAACGTTCAGTTTTGTCGTCATAAGTAAAAAATTTGTGCTTCTTCTCTTCAAGATATCTGAGAAGAAGTTCGCGATCTTTAAGAGTTTCCGGCAAAACGCGACAGTCTCCTTTCTTTGCGATTTGGAAGGAAACCTTGATTCCCCTAATGGAGTTCAAGATCTCCTGCCTAAATCCCCCAAATTCGGAACAACTGACCACGATAGGCGGCACTCTTTGCTTCCTCACTTGAATCAAAGAGCCTGGGCTAGAGGCTGCTTCGATTTGGTGTTCGGAAAATTTGTCTAGAGCATCGAACTGATTGCTCATTTCAATACAATTATTCATTTCACCCTTGGAAGAAACTTCGCATTCCGGGGAAGCGTCCTTTCTTCCATTCTTGCCACGTGTAGTGACAGTTTTAAAACCCACTTTTTTGGAAGGAAGTAGTGAATTCAGAGATTCACCCTTCCTTTTGTTAGTTGTTGATACCATGTTTAGTTAATAAACGAGAAAGACGTGACCTTCGAGAGGTTTTTTCCAAGACGGTGTCCAAGAAGGATTACCACCGCTAGCTTTCGCCAACGGGTCCAACGAAAAATCGAAGGCACGGGTCCAAACAAGGATCGTAAAGGGATCAATAGTAGAAAAAATAGTACTGAAAAGTACTGTTTAAGTAGCACTGAAAAGTACCGTTTTTAATTTTAGCACTGAAAAGTACTGTTTGTGTAGCACTGAAAAGTACTGTTTTATTGCTTTAGGTAGTTTTTAAGAAAACTTCCAAGAGCAGAGAGAATTCGTGTACGCACAGCACGAAGGTACGATGCGCACTGAGTCGTGTCTTCGCTAGCGCACCACAAGATTCGTTGGCTCTCCTCGTCTTCTGGATTCATCCGTATCTGATGGAGAAACATCTCTGCGACGTCGCCTCCGAGACCAATCAAACGCTCCCGAAACTTGTATTACACTGGTGGTGGAGCGTTTAGCTGATCTGGACCCTTCATTAACACAGAATTTAAACAGACTCCTCCGAAGGATGCGGCAGCGCTAGGGTTGAAAACCGGATAAATCGGCAAGTACCATGTACGATCGCCAGCCTTTTGACTGTCTTCCATGGTGAGCTTGCGAATGTACCCTTTGTTCTCGTAATCCGCCATTTTTGCTCGTACAATTTCAGCTGATTGGAGCTCACGTTCCATCCTCTTAGTCAGACAACGGTGACGTCTCAAAGCCATAGATCGATTGTTCGACAGATGAATGTCATCGTATTTCCAAAGAAGGCAGGCTTCGTATCGCTCATTTTAAAAAGCGGTGACTTCACTCAGCTTTACTAGGGCTCGTTCATTTTTCTTAGAGAGAAGCTGGTTCTGCAGAGCGCTGATTCCTGGACTGTCGAGGGCAAAGTAGATCTTAACCGCTTCGTGTAGCTTTTCATCCGATTCAATGGAATGCGAGCTGAACATGAAAGCTGATAGATGAGCCGTTGGATGCCAAGATTTTGATGGATAGGAACCATAGACTGTCCAACCAAGACGCGTCTTAACCGCAAAAGATTCATCAAGTTTTCCTTCGCGGCCGTCTACTAGAGCATGCATTGCATTGCTCACACCAATCAAGAGCTTTGGTTGAACGTTGTTACAGGACTCTACTGGCAACTAGGGTGACCATCTCATGAAGATTTAAAATCAGGACAACTTTCACAACTTACCTGTGCAAGTTCTATTCTAACTCGAACTCCGAACATGACTCACATTCCAAACAGCAGTTTCAAAGATTTTATTCTCAAGCTTTGATATGAAATGTAAAATCACGAGAGACATCTGATAAGTGGATATGAGTATAAGTACAAATTCTTAAATATAACTAGGTAACCTTTTGCTATGACAATATTCTATCACTCTTCCGATAACTCTAGGGTGTTTCGACTAAATATATGACAAAAGGTCCAAAGGAAAAATGGTCGAAGAACAAAGAAAAGGACAAAAGGTTGTCGAAAATCTATTTTTAAAGAAGGAATCCCACAAAGCAAATCATTTTCGACCATTTGTCATTTAGACCTTTTGTCCATAAACCGTTCCGACTACACAAGTCAAAATAAAAACTCGCAAGAGCTCTATCAACGATTTTGCTGCGAATCTGACCAGAATTTTCTCAAAGTTATTATTTGAAGTCTGCTGAAACCCACAGTAGGAATCCTTTTCTGCCATCTGTCTGTTGCCAGACTATTGCAAAAAATTACATCAAATATCTTGCCTGAAATCCCACAACAGGAATCCTTTAGGAATCTGTCTAGGGTTTCAGAGTTTCGCATTCCTCAAATCATAGTTTTACAGAGAATCTGACAAGAATTTCATGAAGAAGCTTCCGTTAAGTTTCCATAAAGATCTCATAGAATTCACAAATAATCTCACCAGGAAGCTATAAAGAATCCGTCAAAGAATAAACCGTGAAAGGTTTTCCGTGGAAACCGACAGTTTTTTCTACACGATTCTAACAAATATTCGCAAAAGATTTCTCCAGATTTGTCATGATGTGGAGTGCGAAACGTCAGGTGGAGAGAAATCCTCTATGCGATGCATTAAAATATCGCACGAAGGTAGGAAATATCTTTATGTTTCCATGATTGCTACCATCTGTGCTGAAACTAATAATAAGAGTTTCGGAGATCTCTTTCATTCTGACAGCAATAAAATGTAAAAAAAAATGTAAAAATACATCAGAGATGATTTAGTACGAGCTCAAATGATTCTATAAGTAGAATCAGTATCGTCAAACAACAACTGAATCTGAAGGTGTTGTGATACAGTGTGAAAATCTGTATCCCAAACTCTCTATGCAACTGAAGTCGATATCTAAACGGCAAAACTCAACATCTATTATCAGATAGACACCATTTGAACTTTCTTGCTGTGTTTTGGTGTAAGATGAGCTTTTACTTATTTTTATTATCTTTAACATTCCATGGTGTTCGCCAATCAGGAAAAAGCAGGACAAAACTTAAAATATGAAAAATCAATCAGGACGCCTCAAAATAATTTCAAAATCAGGACATGTCCTAATTGGTAACCCTACTGGCAACGCTATCTGTAGGATTTCATCACATGCGCACAAACACTAATCAATGCGCGCAGCAGCCTTACCTAGTAGGATAGTCATGTTGGTAGAGGATTGACAGGTGGAAGAGGAAGAAGATGCGCGAACGGCGAGAACGGAAGAGAGTTTGGAATCCGGATTCCTGGTATTTCCCGTAAAACTGGACAGGTGGAAGTTCCCGTTGGTAGTCGGACACTACACTATCAGATGAGAGTACAGTCACCCCACAGTTATGGATAGCACACAGATATGGATCAGATTTGGATTAAAACTGGGAAATCTCATCAAATATAGTTGCAATTACGCAGAACACCATAAATCTGTGCAGCATCGCAATCAATCATAACATGCTCTGGCATATTTTTTCCGTCCGTAGGAAATAAAATGTCAAACGTATTCCCAGAAGCGTTGATTCATAACTGTGGGACATTGAAAACCACACCACAGTTATGAATCAACGATAAGACGATTCCGAAACAAACGCCAAAACGTATGCTTTCACTAGTACATCATTCGTTTACCTCGCAGGTAATTTGCTGTTATAGTGCTTTGATCCATAATATGAGTCGATTTGGTCCATAATAGTGATCATGCTCTCACAATGATCCACATCTGTGGTGTGACAACGTTTGGAATTTCTATCGAAATCGACCCTTTTCCGTAAATAACCGCGGATTTTGAAGTGTATTCTTAAAAACAACTATATTCTGCAGTGTCAGGGAGGTAATTTAGTTTTGTACAGCATCACCACGTTTTTCAATCATATTTTGTTTTGAAAAATTACCCTTAGTTGATCCATAACTGTGGGGTGACTGTACTTGGAATATTATTCAACGACCGATAGGGATATAGATGGAAGCTTCAAGTGCTTTACAGTGTGGACTTCGTTCAGTTCAAACTATGTTTAACGCTCCAGTTGTGTGTGCCGGAGATGTCAAAGGTAGCCATAGTAGCATCCTTTTCATATCGACAAGGGATGGTACACAAATTATGGCACGCTAAATTTAAACTTTTTCGACCCCCCCCCCCCCCTTTGTCACACTTTTTGTATGAGTCCTCCGAAAATGTTGTCACGCTTGGCTCGACTCCCCCCCCCCCCCCTTGGAGCGTGACGTAATTTGTGCATGACCCCACAAGTGTATGTCCACCGTAGGCAAACTGGGCTTTTCTCCTTTCAGGTTTAACTCCTTTGCCAAAGCTTCGTCCATCAACGTTAGAGACGATCCACAATCGAGGAATGCATGTTGCCATAGAGGATTACGGGAATATACTGAAATAAGCCATTTTACGAAGCCTGATCAAATGACAGGAGACCTGGGATTTTTCAATCATCGGCGTCAGTTTTCGCGATGATGATGGTTGATGACTGTGCGCAGTTCTAGCGTAGCTTTTCATCCAGGCGAAAACTTAAATGGAGAAAAATTATTAAAATATTTCTGATCACAAAAGTGCTTTTTTATGTGCAATATGGGTAGCAAAGAGGTAGCTGATACAATAACTAGGTGTAATGTTGCAGTAACGAACATTTTTGGATCTCATTTTTGTCATTTTCTCCATGTCCTCGTTTTGTAAGATGAGGCGTTATTGAAAATCCCGCTGGATTTAATCCTTGGTCTCCTGTCAATTGACGCCGTTGCGGCGATCAGCTGTTCCGAAACGTCTCGTAAAATGGCTCATAGCACTGCCTTGCTTTCTCCTCGGTGCGTGTGGGACGGATCAGTGTGATGTGGGATCCCGGATAAAAAATACGATACAAAACAATATAAATATAACGTATTGTAACAGTACCATTCAATATGTTGGAAATACAATACAGTATATTGTAAAATGACAATACAATTACAGTACAATATATTGTTCTGAACAGTTCACTGTATGTTATAAGAGATTTTTGCAATATAATGTATGGGTTGTTAAGTATCGTAACCAGTGATGAGAAAAGTACTGGAGCAAACATTTACCGCCTCTACATTTACATCTTTCTACACGACCATCAAAATCCAAAGCAAACCATGACCGTTCAAAGCCAAAAAATGTCACGGCTCTTCAAAACTGTAATCTTCTTCTTCCTAACGTTTTTCAACCCCGAGTGCGAAATGACTCGAGCACAGTGGTGACACGATTTTTGCGGTTTTCGGTGTTTTGCATTTTTGCTCTATAAAGGTAGCATGAAATTGAACTTGTTTATATGTATCGCAACGGAATGATTGTGCTCTTTCTGTTAGAGCTAATAGATTTCAATTAGTTGAAAACACTAGAGAAATATTAGCGATTGAATGATTTAACACTTTTTTCAATCATTCACCTTGGAATGGCTGCCCGAAAACGGTCATAGTGGAGAGACAAAAACAGTCAAGCAGTGTGTGAACCGTTGGCAGCGCAACGCCTGATGGTATTGATGCTGCTGCTGCTTTGTGTTTTGGTTGAATGGCAGAATCGATGAACTGTGGTGAATTGTGGTCACAGTTCCCAAGACTGATCGTAACAATACAAATTTAGATATTTTCTCATACATACATTTTGAAAATACAATACCATATATTGTTCGTGTATTGTCTAGATGAGCAATTCATGTATTGTTGTACAATACAAAAACAATTCAACGAACTGTATTTCAATTAGTGGTGAAAAGTATAGAATTTGTATTTTGTATGGATTGTCTCCCAACTTACCACATATTCGTGCCAACAGTAGCAAAATAATTTTAACTCCTATAGAAGTAAAGATATTTATCATGGTTTCATTCGTCGTTACAGCTAATGTCAAGTGACTTCTACAAAACTACTTATTTTGACTTTTTGAATATTTTTCATCCAACATTTTTTGCTTTCTGAACTTGTTTTGTTTACTTTTTTCAGTTAAGCTACACAGAAAAAAGCAACAGTAGTTTTACGTGAAAATAGGAATTTGACCAAAACTGTAAGGTATAAAACCTATAAAAAACAATACAGTGTTCTGTTACAATATATTATATTGAATTGTATATTCAAACAAGAATAATGTTGCTTCGACATTCAATTACAATACGCTGTATTGTATCCAATACGTTATATTGTACATTAATGATTTATTCCATTCAATGAATGGTACTTTTTTATCCGGGTTATCAGTGGCAGTTTTGCGGTACGGATTTACTCGAAACGGATGTTTCTAATTTATCCTTCGCATCGTTGTGTAAGAGCTGATGATGTTTGTACTGGCATCCGTTCTTCTCACATGACTTGTTGGACTTGCACGGCCCAAGATTACTACTCAAGTTAAGGGACGAATGACCTTCGGGTTAAAGTCCCTCTCAATCAAACAAACAACAAAACTACTCAAGCAGCTACGGAACAGCTGGTGCTCTCGTAGTATGTCCCAACGAGCAGAAAGAGCAAAAGAAAGAAAACGCTTACATTTCTCCACTGCATCGCAACTTCCTTGGCAGACAATACAACCGCTACTTACTTCCAGCTGCTTAGTTTTCGGAATTGCTTCAGTATGTGCGTCCAAGCATCCGTCATCCTTCCGCTGATGACCAAAGAGCATTTTCAAGGTAGCGAGAACTTGGTCCAAATTGCTAGGATGTAACAACTGACATTTCTCCGCTTCAAGTTTCTTCCCTTTCAAGCACTTATGTGGACGGACCATGTGAATACTGGTAACTCCTTCGGTACTGCGTGACGAGCGGGTATTTGGCGTTTGTTGAGCAATGCCGTTCCCCCTATTAAGGTAAGATAGTCGTGAAAGTCCGATGGGTGGTATTCGGCAGCGATTGGTTGAGAGTAACCCGTGAATGGCGTGAACGCAGAAGGTTGCATGCGCTGGTTACCACTGGGTTGAGAAAACGTACACTGAACAAAATCTCCCGCCTTAAAATGAATGATTTTTGCCTCATCCTAGGCCCATACCTATTTTCAGACACATTCAAGATGATTTTCATCCCTGTCAAAATCATCTGTTTACAAATTACACTGGATGAAAATCATCCAGTCTTGGAATGTTTTTCATCGTTGCAAAAGATGTTGAATATTGAATGATTTTCATACATAGATGTAAACAATCCGTTACATACTTTTTCATATTTTAAAGCAATTCAAGTTGAACACAAATAATGACTAAACAATTGTGGGTTTGCGTACACAATCACAAGCAGTGGTTATTTAGTTTTTTATTCACACAAATCATTCGATAATCACAAGTTTAGATTTGCAGGAACACACGTGTGACCGAAGCATAGTCCGGAAAGAGCCTGTTGTTGATCCATGATTTCTGCACCAACATCGTTGGTTAGAGAGCGTTGTTGTGTTTGGTATGCTTGAAGGTAATAAACAGATGCTGGAAATAACGATAATTATTGATAATTCAATGCACTTACCTGTTAAATAGACAAAAAAATACCGACCATCAAGCTGCTGCCGCCATATTTTTCTAGGATTAACAAAGATGGTTTGAAATCTACGATCATTATCTGTCCACATGACAACTCAGACGATAATTGAATGATTTTTGTTTTGGTACATAGGACATAATAAAATCCTTTAGTAGTTGCATGTTTTTCGTTTGTGACATTTTAATTCAACTATCTAATTATTGCCACTCAAATATATACTAAAAATCATCGTCGAATTGGATGAATTTTGCTCAATAGGTAGCAGATGCATCATATTCTTCTATTTTCATTCAAAATAGTGAATATTGAGGTTTGCAACCGTGTGAATTGCAAATCATTCAATTTGGGGCAGGAGCTTTTGTTCAGTGTAGGCACACTAGAACGGTGATCGAGTTGAGGTAGAACGAACGTCAAAGCAACGGGAGGGTTAATGACTTGTTGTGGATGGAACACTGAGAATGTCGAATGTATGTTAAATCGGGACAAAACGCGAGTCAACTCTGTGTTGCGTGGAGGCAACTGATTGCTGCTGCAGTGGGGTTCGCGGAGGAGGTATTTGTAAACCTGAATTTCAAGGACGTGGGTTTGGCACATTATATGGCGGCACTTGAAAGGCATTTGACGAGGGCAAATTCGGATCATTCGGTGGCTGCAGGGACAGTTGGGCATGTGGGTCACTTGTATTACCTGTGGGTGGTGTCGATGAGAGTGGTGATGTTGGTAGTGGAGTCGGGTCTCTGACTGTTAAGCAACCCGGGCAACTTCACGATCGATTGGCCACGTCTCCGTTGACTCCGACGTAGTCGAAGTGAACCCATGGTCTGCATATGCATATGTCACAGCTCACCATTTCACTGCTGTCCGGAAGTTTGCAGAGTAGGCATGTCTTTTGGATGCACCTTCCAGCACCTTGCTCCTCTTGCCCCCGTGGCATCTTTCATTGATCCGGGAAACGAAAATTTTGAAATGTTCCACATGCAACGAAGAAAACAGATTTTTCCGTAATTTTAATCGTGTTTCGTGGTCGATGCCAATTTAAGAGGATAATTTTCTGATTTTTCAATAGCGATTACTAGCATTTAGATTTTAAATAGTTGTAGAATTTCGGCGTAAATTACCTTAAGATTCAGAAATACTTGTTGAAGCATTACTGCATGTAAGATCAGCTCTCTCCCTCTCTAGCCTATAATGTGTACATTTTTCAAGTTAGTTTAAGTTTAACAGCTATGGTTACAAGACAAATAGCTGGCAAACTTAGGTTTAAGCAGAACTCACTAGGATTGTAAGATAATATTTAGGCGTGAACTAATTTAGGCAATAATTAATCATAGAATATCGAATACACTTAGACGGCGTGTTAGCCATTAAAATTCTCTTCTGATTCTGACAATGTTTTCTTATCTGTCAGTCATCCACCGAAAACTTCACTTCACCGGTGTCAAAGGACCGTGCAAGGTATGCAGCGTTACAACTAGGGTATACGCTACAGGATAGGTCCACAAATTCGAGGATGATCAGAGATATTTAAAAGGAATTTCATTTATTGTGATTATCAGAAGAAGTATAGCCCTAGTACAAGCTTATTTGTAAAATGCAAGCTGATTTGTCAAATTAGAATATGACTGATGAGCACAGATTTGATGGAGATTTTTTTGTTTCAAAAATAACGGTCTGGGAAGCACCGTGCTCTGGGTTGCGAGTCTTTCATCCAGCGCAGAAGGACATCATCTTAAAACGTTTTCGTCTGTCTGCAAGACTGGGGATTTCGTTCGCCAATCATGGCCTGTGTGCGCTCGCGGGATCGCCGAATGCCAAGAAATTATTTATCAGTGTCACTGACTGTGGGGCTAACAAGGTCGTCCCATTCGCCCAAATAAGAGTTTCCCTCCTGGGGGTGAGAAAGGAGAGGTGGAAGTTCTTTTCGGCTGAACTGAAGTACATTTCTTGTGTTTTTGCCTTTTCTCGCTGAATTTCTCACTCCGATCACGATCTTGATGTCCACCACAAGGAGGAGGAACCTACCTGAGCGCAGAGGGACACTGACCAGGTCGTTGCATTTTATGGGATTAATGGAGACGACATGGTACAAATTTCGGTGCCGTTGGTGATGCAGAAGATAAATCAGAACGGAAGAAGAACGCGGAGAAGGTTTACTTGAGTAACGGTTTTTTTCGGCAATGGAATTTTATTTTGACCGATTCGGGATTATGAACGAACGGCAGAATTGCATGGAGATGACTTATCCACCACTAGCTTAAGGCTAAAATTCTCGATGATAATTATTACCTTTTCAACCGGTTATAATCAACCACAGCTTTATCAAACGGTTTGCTAAATCCTATTGAAACGATCACCCTAATGGCTTTATTAGTATCACAAATGATCATAACATTTGTTTTTATAATAACCTTGTCAAAGCACTCGAAAACAGCGTTCGGATTAGAGAGCCCCACCGCTTGAGAGATATTCACCAATGCAAAAATCAGGCACCCTGAGCCATGTTATCACCCTTGTCAAACCGCGTCGCCGTCTTCCGTGGTGATTTGAATCTCGCACCACGATATGAGAGTTTATCAGGTTTAAGTATTAAAATTCGGTGTTTAGCACGATGACAGTTTCGTTGAGTTTACATATATAAATCGGCTTGATTCACTTCGCTACCTATGAATGATAAGGTAGATCAGATTGCTTGTCCCAACAACTCAAGCAAATCTTGCTCGATAAAAACCTGTTTCGATGTTGTTTGGGAAAGAAAGATTAGTTGAGCTCACAGTGGCCTCAGTGTGAGTGGTTTTAGTTGACTTTTTTTTGCAAAAATCAAATTTTCGTTAATGTGAATTATCATTCTGATGAATTCTAGAAGATTTAGTATTCAATAGTATTCAAATCAGAATCGCGAGTACGACGAAATTGTTTTTTTCTTTACATTTTTAAGAACGATTAAAAGTTCAAGATTGTCGTCTATAATAACATATTCCAATTTCGGTTCACATTTAGGTATTGCAATTGCTTCAACAGTGGATTTTGTTGTCGAGAGCATTGTTTATATCAAATTTTGTTTGCAAAGAAATTTTAACATCAAGATTGCTATCGAAGTACGTTCTATATGTTTTTCAGTCAGCTCTTAAATAATTGAAAATTGAGCTGATATGATTGAGAACCGTTTTATGGAAAATTTGAAATGTAACAGGGACATAAGCAGAACTAAAGCCAGCTTTATAATATATAATTGACTAATGCGTTGACTAGATCATTCGTAGTAGTATTTCTAGGGAAAATACATGGTTTATTAGGGTATTGATCTGAAGAATATCCATGAAAGCACTCATCAAATAAAATCCTGCTGACGAAATTGCTTTGAGAATTGTTCCACGAGCAATGTTTGACATTGAAGTGGTTAAATTAATTAAAATCGATCAGCATGTCACTTATACCCCTTTGCTTTTGGACCCTTTATTTATAAACTATACCTAAGTGACATTATTGTCAACCCCAATTCCAAACATGAACCACTGCTCCTTTCACCATTGCTTGACAGCCGAAATGAGCGAAAGATCACACGAACTGCTTTACATCGTCGCGATCGGAGAAAAGAAGTATGAATGGCAGAGACCAAGTGTTAAATTAATACCCCTCTCGGAGATCGAATCCGCCAATATTCGAACGTCACAGACTGGTTCCGCTCGCGCACGCACGCTGCTCACCCTCCGCCGCAACGAGGCCGGGCAGGTCGTGGACAGGTCAGCGGCCGCCACCACCACCGCTGGATCGCGCGTGAGGATCAACAGTAGGGTGGCCCAGAAAAATCAATGTTAGAAACGTCAACCCTGGAATGACAAATGTGTTTATGCACAGTATTTTTGTAGTTCTCATTAGAAACTTTAAAAAAAAATCGTTTAGCATATCATTCATTCTAAGATTGAGCACCATGACCTTTCGAACATTGATTTTTGTTCTAGGACACCCTAACAAGCAGCAGCCAAGAGACGGGAAGGGAAATAAAGCGTTCAAAGCAGTGGAATCGGAGAAACGGTCATGATCGCTCCCTGCTCAGCCGATTTCTCGCTTGGGTGCAGACGACAGATGACCGGGGGATGACGATTCCGTCCGGGACACACGCTACCCGGTCGCCAGGGGATTTCGCAAGTGCGAAGAAGTGGCGGAAAACGAGTTTGGACAAGTCGCTGTCGTCAACACTACTGGACTCGCGCATTTCAGCCGGTTTATTTTGCACGCTCATTTGCCAGCCGGGATATGCGCGATATTATTGGTTGTTGTGGCTCTTCTTCGCGGATTGGTTTCCTTTCCTTCTTGGCGAGCGGCTAAGACATTGGCCTCTTTGCTTAAGGAAGAAGAATTTTGCGAAATGAACAATTATGGTGGGTTAATAAAGAGAAAGAAATCGCAATGATTCGCAAAAAAAAATCGACACAGGACATTAGCAAACCACACATCGGTTTGGGATCAGTTCAAGTTAAAGGTGAAGATGAAACGATGCTACACCTCAAAATTTCATTGAGCACAAATTTAGAGAACCACACGCTATGTCTTAACCAGCAGATTATAAAGATCGAATGTGACTCGGATTTTCCCGCTAGATATCAGTATTTGTTCTATAATTTCATAATCAGAAGGTTTCAAAATATTCTATCGATGAATTTTTTCCCATACATTTTATATGTGTAGGAAAACGTGATTTTCATAAGCTGTATATGAAAAAAGGCTAAAAAGTGGAAAAAAATCAAAATTTTACCGATGGAATATTTTAAAACCTTCCGATAATGAAAACATAACTCAATTATTGAACTCTAGCGGGAAAAAAAACCGATTTCCATAATCTGCTGGTTGACATACCGTGACCAGACATCCATTTAATCCAATTTAATCGATTGGTCGCTGGCTGATTTTGACCAATCAATCAAGTTTTCAGCATGAGCAGAATTTTTTTTCGAGATTTGTGATCTTGAAAATTTATGATTTGACTTCGATTCATCTTCACTTTAATGTATCCAAATATGCACTTCACAAACTGATCTTCTTCTTTTTTCTGGCGTTACGTCCCCACTGGGACAGAGCCTGCTTCTCAGTTTAGTGTTCTAATGAGCACTTCCACAGTTATTAACTGAGAGCTTACTATGCCAATGACCATTTTTGCATGTGTATATCGTGTGGCAGGTACGAAGATACTCTATGCCCTGGGAAGTCGAGAAAATTTCCAACCCGAAAAGATCCTTGACCGGTGGGATTCGAACGCACGACGCTCAGCTTGGTTTACCGCTACGGCTATCTGGGCCCCGCACACACTGATATTTACCACAAAATAAGTCAAACTAATGCATGTGTCTCTACAACCGTTTGATCAACTACCAAAGTCTATTGTATCAACTTTTTTTGTAGCTTAGAATGATTTTAACTTGGAGTAAAACTACCATTGTTTAAACATTGTTTTATTTTTAAAATGAATTTCATTTTTCTAAATAATTATTTTACATATATTCGGCTTTTTTTTTCCTTCAACATGAGTTTTTTTTGTCGGTCAAATCTACCAAAATTCGACAGTAAAGGGCGCTTATATACGAAAAGTATTGATGCAAATTTAACGCCCGTTAGCTTTTAGGAAACCACCCATGACGAAGAGAACAAACTGGCCGAAAATAATTTCATGTCGCCTTATTCATCATACAATTTTTTAAAGTAATTCTACATTTTTTTTATGATTATTTCTAGGAAATTGCTCTAGAAATTTCCTTATGAACACTTTTCGTTTGGTTCTATTCTAAGTATGCTTTCAGAGATTGTTTCAGAAATTTCACCAAGACTTCTAAACAGGTTGCTATTATCAGAGCAGATGTAGGAGTAAAATTTGTAGAAATCTGCAAAGAAATTCCTGGAAGAACAACTGGAAGAATTTCTAAAAGAAGTCCTCAAATAATCCCTGGAGTATACACTGCATTGATAATTTGTAAACTATTATTTATTTAGTTGGTGTTACATCAATTAATTTGATAAAACCTCGTTAACGATGTTACGCCAATTTACTCGGTCCATGGCTGAGAAACAGCCATGGACCGAGTAAATTGGCGTTTTTGGCCCACGATCTCCAGATCTTGTTGCACCTGATCAAGCCACCTCGCACGCTGTGCTTCCCGCCTTCTTGTGCCAACCGGATTCGTCGCTAACACCATCTTTGCAGGATTGTTGTCCGGTAGCCTTGCAACATGCCCAGCCCAGCGTACCCTTCCAGCTTTCGCAACCTTCTGGATACTGGGTTCGCCGAAGAGCCTAGCGAGCTCGTGGTTCATTCTCCGCCGCCACACGCCGTTTTCCTGTACTCCGCCAAAGATCGTCCTAAGCACCCTTCGTTCGAACACTCCAAGTGCTTGCAGGTCCACTTCCAGCATGGTCCATGCTTCATGTCCATAGAGGACCACCGGTCTTATAAGCGTTCTGTACATGGTACATTTGGTGCGAGGGTGAATCTTTCTCGACCGCAGCTTCTTCTGGAGCCCATAGTAGGCGCGACTTCCACTGCTGATGCGTCTCCGTATTTCACGGCTAACGTTGTTATCAGCCGTTAACAAGGATCCGAGGTAGACGAACTCATCAACCACCTCAAAAGTATCCCCGTCTATCGTTACACTGCTTCTCAGGCGGGCTCTGTCGCGTTCGGTTCCGCCTATCAGCATGTACTTTGTTTTTGACGCATTCACCACCAGGCTGACTTTTGTCGCTTCACGTTTCAGGTGGGTGTACAGGTCTGCCACCGTTCCAAATGTTCTGCCGACAATATCCATATCATCCGCGAAGCAAACAAATTGGCTGGATCTTGTGAAAATCGTATCTCGGTTATTGAACCTGGCTCTCCGCATGACACCTTCTAGCGCGATGTTGAACAGCAGGCACGAAAGTCCATCACCCTGTCGAAGTCCCTGGCGGGATTCGAACGAACTGGAATGTTCACCCGAAATCTTCACGCTATTCTGCACACCGTCCATCGTTGCTCTTATTAGTCTTGTGAGCTTCCCAGGAAAGCTGTACTCGTCCATGATTTTCCATAGTTCTTCGCGGTCGATGCTATCATAAGCCGCTTTGAAATCGATGAACAAGTGATGCGTTGGGACTTGGTATTCACGGCATTTCTGGAGGATTTGCCGTACAGTGAAGATTTGGTCCGTTGTCGAGCGGCCGTTGATGAAACCAGCTTGATAACTTCCCACAAGCTCATTTGTTATTGGTGATAGACGACGGAAGATAATCTGGGATAGCACTTTGTAGGCGGCATTCAGGATAGTGATCGCACGATAGTTTTCACATTCCAGTTTGTCGCTCTTCTTGTAGATGGGGCATATGACCCCTTGCTTCCACTCCTCCGGCAGCTGTTCCGTTTCCCAGATTCTGACAATCAGCCGGTGCAGATAGGCTGCCAACCTCTCCGGGCCCATTTTGATGAGTTCAGCTCCAATACCATCCTTACCAGCGGCCTTGTTATTCTTGAGCTGGTTGATGGCATCCTTAACTTCCCTCAATGTGGGGGCCGGTTGGTTGCGTTAAGCTTCTCGTAGAACTTTCGTGTTTCTTGTGAACGATGCAGCTGTTCCATTTCTTCGCATTCCGCTTCTTCCAGGCGGCGCTTTTTGTCCCGGAATAGGCGGGTTTGCTGCTTTCGTTTTCTTTTATATCGCTCCACGTTTTGTCGGGTTCCTTGCTGCAGTATTGCAGCCCGCGCTGCATCCTTCTCCTTTAAAACCTGCCTGCATTCTTCGTTGAACCAATTGTCACATGTCCTCCTTTCCAATTTGTAAACTACCACGACAAATTTCTGGTAGAACTTTTTCTGCAATGGGAAAAAATGTAAATTGAAGTTTGTCAATAAATTTATCTTACTCGCGGAAAAAAAACAGCCAAAAAAATATTTAAAAGGAATTTCTATACAAACTGTTGTATTTGGGGACTTCGGAGGATGGGAGTAACTTACACACGCATTGTTGAAATAACTTATTTATTCAACCAACTATACTTACAACGATTGTTGTTCGCTCAAAGAGCAATAGGTGAAAGAAGCCTTCACAATCTCTCTGAAAGCTTTTATAGTATACCAATTAGAGTAGTTCAAAAAATCGTTTTTGCTCCACACCACTCATTCGATTCTAGTTCAAATTCTGAGTGTCCTCCCAAAATTTGAGCTCATGTGGATGAACATTGGGATTGCACAAACCCTTTAAAGTTTATATGGGAATTACTATGGGAAAAGTAAGCAATTTATTCAATCGGTCATAATTTTTGCCCATGTGCTCTTGGGGAGTAGAACTATGTTGATACTGTGAGATACAGTAATCAGCTACAACTCTGCCGAAGACTGTTTTTAAATTGGACGCCCCAGTAATTAGTTATTGATTTTTGAATGAGTTGTAAAACTTTAGCTATAATAATTGGGCTGTTCTGCAGGCATCACTGGATATGTGTAGTAAAACATAGTGATTTGTGCGTGCTATCTTTCGTGCCAGGTGCAGCAATGTTGCCTGTTCAGAAGTTAAATTAGCACTGCTGAAGAATTTGTGACTGGATATAAATCAATAACTAATTACTGAGGCGTCCGATTTGAAAACGATCTTGGGCAAAGTTATAGCTGATGAATGTATCTCACAGTATCAATGTAGCTATTATTCCCAAGAGCACATGGACAAACACTATGACCGATTGAAAGGATTGGTTGCTTTTCTCATAGTAATTCCCATATAAACTTTAAAAGACTTGTGCAGTCTCAATTTTTACCCAAATGTGCTCAAATTTTGGGAGGACACTCAGAATTTGATCTAGAATCGAATGAGCAGTGTGGAGCTAAAACGATTTTTTGAACCACTCTAATACCAATAGTATTGCCTGATGAGATAATTGATCATCGCTGAGTTTGCTCTAGATCATTATCGCTAACCTAATCACTATATCTAGATACATAACACATACATTTTTCAAATAACCCCTGGAAGAATTGTATAAAAGAATTCTTGAATGAATCTCATAACAACTTTCAGGTGACTATGAAGGAATTACCTGGAGAATTTCTCAAGGTATTTCGTGAGAAACCACATCGAAAAATTTAAGGAATTTCTGGAAAAAAAACCTCGAAGATACCTTAGCATTTTCATATGAAATCAATCAGGAAATCCTAGGAGAAAGTCCTCAAGAAAGAATTCCTGGACGAAATCTAGTAAGACGTTTTGATGATTTCCACGGATATATTTCTGGGGGATAAAAAGAGGAATACCAGGATAAATCCCTGTAGCAATTCCTAGAGGAATCCTTCCAAAATTTTCTAGAGGTTTGCCTATAGGAGTTTCTGGTGAAATTTCTAAGATGTATAGGAATTTCTGGAGAAGGCTTTGGAAACACTTCTGGAGAGGAAAATTCGTGGAATCCCTGGAGCAATTATTGGAGGAATAACTGAACAAAATTCTTGGAGAATATTTGGTAAATATGTTTGATGGAAACCATTAAGAATTTGAAGAAAAACAATCGAAAGACCATCTGGAAGAATTTTTAAAGAAATAACAAGAACAAATACAGAGTAATGCCACTAGAAGAATTTTTGAAGTAATTACTAGAAAAAAATCATTAGGGGAATCTCTGGAGGATTTATGGAGGTATTCCTATAAGAGTTCCCTCAGGCATTTTTGCAGACATTTCCGGTAGAACCTGAATGGAATCTCTAGAGCCATTCCTGATCGTATTCGTCGGTGACCGAACTAAACAACAATTTGGACTTGAAAAGATAAGTTAATAACCTAATCCTTCAAACATATCGAATGCATAAGATAGATTTTAATAGCAAACAATTCAAATATTTTTGTGCTTCTAATGTACGTTTTCCTGAAACCAATAACCCTCAAAATCCCGAGCTAAGTTTGATTTTTTGAATGGAGCTATTCAGAGATTAGTAGATCAATAAATTTGAAATAAATTTCAGCAAAGATATTCAGCAGAACAAGAGCTTTCTGGTGGTGAAGAGTTTGATTAAGATTTTCCCCCCTAGGTAGTGCTAGCTCCTGTCATCTAGAAGGTTGGTATCTTCGGCAAAGACATTCAGCAGATTGAGGGCTAGAATGGCTAGAATAGCCATTCCAAATCTGATCAGCGTAATCAGGTAGCCAGCTCTAGGCTATGCTATACTTTATAACCGTTTGAGTGATGTATTGATAATGTATTGTTAATAACCCTCAATCTGCTGAATAAGGATCTTGATATACATATGATGGAATAAAATTTGTCACAAGCGCCACCTAGCGGATGGATTTTCAATCAGATTTTCCATCGCTAGATATCCTTTGGTCTGCTGAACATCTTTGCCGAAGACACCAGCCTTCTAGCACATTTGGATGTTGAGATATCTTTTTGAGGCAAATTTTAGACTCTTCGTGTCCACGCATTTTCCGTTACCTAAAAAAGATGGAGGGGTCAGGAGGGATGTCTCGCCCAACGATTATAAGACCAACTAAGCACATTTACTTCAACATTTATTTCAAATGATATGATCTACTAGTCTCCAAATTGTGGACATTTAAAAATTAAAACCTCGTCCCGGGATTTTAAGGGTTAAATACATTCTGAATAGACTTAACACCACCTAATCCTTCCAAAAAATCTTGTAGAAATTTCCTGAAGATTACTTAGAGAAATCGCTGTAGAAAATTATAAAATGAATGAATTTCTGGAGGAATCCAAAAAGTCATCCCAGAACAAATTCCTGGAAGATTTCCTGTAGAAATTACGGGAGAAATATCTGCAGGGGATTCTGTAAGAATATCTGGGAGAATTTCTCAACGAATACCATTGAAAGTTTGAGATCAAGATGAGTTTTCACAGGTGTCTCAGGAAAAAATCATGTGGGAGTTCTATAATTCTTGAAAAAAAGTCCTGAATAAATCGCTAATTCTCCTCTCTTATTATTCTTTTGTTTTTTTAGATGTCCCCAGAAGATAACTGAAGATTTTTAAGAGGAATCCCTGGAGAAATTTGTTGCAGAATCGCTGAAACGCTTCCTGGCAGAAAATCATTAAAAAAAAACTTTCAAAGGTATCCTCAAAGTTATAAATAAAGGTTTCTGAAGCCAAAAAACAAGTGAAAATACTGGAGGTACCTCTCAAAAGAAAATGCAACTGCGGATAAGGATTATCTAAATGAATATCAAGATATTTATGGAGGAATATCAGTAAGAATTTTTAGATTAATCTCTGAAGCTAAACCTGAAAAAAAAACTGCTGAAAAAATCCCTATGAGAATATAGGGAAGAATCCATCGATTTTTTTGAATGCTGACGGAATACCTGGAGAACATTCTGAAAATAAGTCCTATAGGAATCCTTGAAACAAAACTCGGAGGTATCCATGGAGAAACTTGTGCAAGAGTTTCTGAAGAAATAAAAGAAAGTTTATGGAGAACCCTATACATAAAATTATGGAAGAATACCTATAGGATTTTCTCACCGAATACCCTAAGCCAGGGGTTTCAGCCGTTTTAGTTCGCAGAGCAATATATTTATTTTTGGATTTCGGCTTGCAGTCACAATCAAAAGCGTTGATAATTTTCATTCATCGCCGACGTTTCGATCCTACGGTTTGCATCTTCTTCAGGGCCTGTGTTTATAAAAATATTTCACGAAACATACAACATACAATTACATTCGGGTCTAACTTAAGGTGAAGATAAATCGAAGCCAAACTTCAAATTTTCAAGAGCACGGATCTGGAGAACCAAACATCCGTTTAAGCTGAAAACTTAATCGTTTGGTGACTCGCTGATGGTGACCAATCGATTAAGTTTTCAGCTCAAAAAGGTGTTCGGTTCTCCAGATTTGCGCTCGTGAAAATTTGAGGTTTGGCTTCGATTCATCTACAACTTAACATTGATAAGAGAATTTGATGAAATTACTCACTCGAAGTTAACCAACTTGTTAAGTGCCGTAGCTTAAATACATAAAATTGTTGTACAAAGCACCTTTTCTTTATCGCTACTCCGTTTAAAATCCAGATTTTTTTTACGGTTTGAAAACTATGCGAGTTTCTGCGATATATATCTTTTTTTAGGATCTTACTAATGTGTTTGAATGAGTTAACCACCAGTTTAACACTCATGGAAATATTCTTTATTTTGATAAAACTGGTGAAATATTCTATGTTACGATGTTAAAATATTAACTATTTTTTAAGTTTCATGTACCTCAGATTCTTTTTGACAAGATTAAGTATTCTAATAAATTTCCACACCCTGGAAGTTTCAAAATATTATATCGGTAAAAATTGGATTTCATCAACTTTAAGGGTTGTTTTCTACACTAAATTCAAGAAAATTCATTTTTGTAGCTAAAACTGTCCCATAAAAAATGTGTGGAGGAATTTTCGCCAACAGAATATTTTTATAAATCTTAGGCCTAATGCTGAAACTTTTCGCAAAAATATTCGAGGTTAGTTTGATATTGATCAAGATTTTGACATATGGTGAAGTAGAATTGAAACAACTTCTAAATGTTCAAAAACACAAATCTAGAAAACCTAACAGGTGGTTGGACTTGAAGATTGAATGAAATTCAATTTTATTGGATTTTAATGCTGTCAAATTGGCTGAAGCCAAAATAAAATGAAAAATGTGATAATAAAATAAAGTACACAATCTATATTTAAGGAATTGAATTTCCTAATGTTATGCACTATCTGAAAGCTTCTAGTTCAACACTTTTATTCCGCATAAGGATGGACAAACAAAATTGTTGTGGTTTTAGTGTAATATTACACTTAATTAATTTTGATTATTTTTAACATGAAAAACAACTCTTGTGGCCCCCAATTCGAATAGTGCATGGTCAAAAGGATCTTTTGATGTTACAAAAAAAAAAGGTTCTTTGCACTATTTGAGCTTGTAATAGCATTTTTGCAAATGTTTCAACTGTGGATTAGTTCTACTCAACTTCTCAAAACAAAAGCAATAAAAAATACCCAAGAAAACGGAATTTAGCATTATACCCAGTAAACACAAACTCGTATACGATGGTGCATAAAAATACAAATGTGGAGGCGATATACGTTCATGTGCCATAAGGCTGCATGCAAAGTGTACGTATATCGCCTCCACCTTTGTACTCTTATATCGTACCATATACGATCATGTGTTTGCTGGGTAATCAGTGCTGGGAATGGTAATAGTAGTAGGCTTTATTTTCGCGAAAATCACGTGGCTTTCCCAGTAGTTCAAAAACGAGAATCTCATCAAGTAGCCTATGTTGGGTGCATGAATTTTCTAAATCGTTAGTGTCATTGAAGGCTCTAAATTCGGGAAATATTTTTCTACAGTAATTTTGGGTTGCCCTTAGCAACGGGTTTTTTTGCAATTTTCAAGGCTCTTTGCCTACAGCAGCGATAGGCGTGAGTTTCACTGGCTTCGCTGACTGCGATTGGCCTTGTCTAGCTACTGTAGAATAAATTTCAGATTTTTTCCCAACCCTGATTATAATACCATTTAATTCCACTAGAGTACAGGGTGTCCGCAAATTATCCGTACAAACTTTGAAGACCTGGCTCTATACAATCAATCATAATAAATTCAATATTCTTGCATGGTTTTAAACATTGGCTTATTATATTCTTAAGAAATAAGTTTGACACATTTCCGATTTCAAATAATTGCAAAACCAACCCAAATGTATTGAGGTGTCTTAAAGGGAGCTGTTTTCCGAGCTTTATGACGGAAGGGAAATGTCCATAGAACTCACTGGATTTGAACCGTACAATTTTCTATTTCCAGTCTAACTTAAAGCCACTAACCTGTAGATTACTTCAAATAATAATAGGACATTTGGATTCATCTCTGTTAGGTTTTAGCGATAACACATCCTCAGTATGACTAGCGGCCCTCAGGAAAAACGTCTCCGAAAAATTTAAATTTGCCTATCTCAGTAACAAGCAATCATTCCGAAATTTTTTAAAGTTGTATTTTGTGTTAACATATAGATGTATTATAAAAGGTACATGGACATTGATTTTTCATTGTTTTCAATGTGAGATAATCTTTCCAATATTTTGCTGTTCGGATAAATTGCGGACACCCTGTATGTGTCTTTTGGTGATTTACGCGTATTTCGATCCTAACAGTAAGGCGGTCTTCAGACTTCGAGTCGAGTCCAGTACACGACACCGAAGACGGCGTTACAGTTGAGATCGAAATAGGCGTATCTGTCTAAGGATACAAACTCTAGTGGAAATATATGGTATAGTACTAAATTCGGTTTTCATATATTCAAAGGTATGCCACTGAACAGGTCGAAGATTTATTATCAATAAAAAGTTCGATAACTCGTTTTTCGAACGACCACTGTGATCAAGACGAAAATTTATTGAAGCTTAGAGTGTCCATTTCACGGGCGTTTTGCTTATCCCGGGATTCGGGACAAAATTTGATTTGTCCCGGGAAATCCCGGGAACCCGAGATTTATACGATTTTCAATAAAACTTGTATTTTCATTGAAATGGAAGACTAATTTCAATTTTACAATGTTTTTACAATTATATTTTTAAGCGAAACATATTTTTTCAAAGTAAACAGTTGAAATAAAAAAAAAATCAATTACGGAAATGTTATTCCAATAAATGTACTTAACAAAAATCAAAGATTATTTTGACTGATCACGGTTATGTTGGGGAAGTTTACAAATTTCTATTATGAATGAAAGAATATTTAAGTCATAATATACAGACAGCGATAAGGAAAATTTTAAAATTCATTATCATCATCTCTTAAGCACAAAAGAAACGTTTTGAAGGTACTGAACTATTATATATATTAAAAGTTAATTATTGAAATTTGGGAATATTGGCGTACTCAGAATGACTTTCTCGGTCTAGTGATATGAAAACGGCTGAGAAACGCATATAAAATTGTTTTGTTTTTTTCTTTTTATAAAAAAAAAACATAATTACCTATTAAGTTTATTTCTTTTCTTCATCGAATAACGTTTAAGTCTGAAAAAAACGTCATTGTTTTGCATCAAAATTTACTGGTTTCATCAAATTTGACATTCACCTCGGGAATCTCGGGATTCCCGGAACAATGTGATTTATATCCCGGGAAACGGGAAACCCCGAAATTTCTCTAATCCCGGAATTTCTTGTCCCGGGATGTCCCGGGATGGACACTCGATTGTAGCTGCATGAAACTGAAACCCTTTCAACAGATACTTACCACTTTGGTCTGGATGACAATCTCCCGCAAAAATGTGTCAATCACATTTTGTACGATTTTATGCTGCACTCAAGCAGAAAATGTACGTTTATGCACTCTTTGCCTCGACGCGCCGCTGCCACAGCATCAGTGTCGCGATTTCGCATTTTATTCACATCCGTGCGTTTAGATATATGTATGTAAGGTAGGTTACGTATGGAAGTGCCAAATGGCGTCTCGGTGCCAATGCAGTTTTAAGCCCGTCGAACGCCGTCGTCTCTCATATTTTCACTTATGTACCTACATAATGAGGAACCCGTGAATCGCAGCTGCAGGTATGGCACAACTTTTGCTTTACCGGAGTGGTTTGTCTGAGCTTAATGGAGAGTTGAGGCACCAACGGCACCAACAAAGTTGTACGCTCGTCATTAAAGTGTATATAATCAGTTCACCATCCGGGCCTCCCGAACAACCATCGGCATTGCATTCCATTGCATTGTACTTGTCATTTGGTTGGTAAGTATGTATAACTACCCACGGCAAACCAACATTGTCGATTGTGACTGCTATGGCGAGGAGGATGACTGTGAGTACGATGAAGTCGGAACCCATATTCTCCTTCCATACTTGTGACAACTCTGGCTGTTTCTACTGTTGCTGCTTCTGAATCAACCAATGCTCCCACGTGAAAAGTGCAGTGCACATGGTATGCACACGGGAATGCATTCCTCCCTCCAGGATCCGTCCAAACCGTCATCGTTCGTTGTAGCAAACCAGACCTTTATGTTTGCGAATGGTACTGTATCGGTTTCTGTATTTTTGTCCATGGATGAAGCTTTAGTGGGATAACGAAGTTGACAGTTCTTGTCTTGAGTTGTCTGATTGTCTGACTTAACACTCAGACCTCATGTGAATTTTTATTCGATTCGATAGAGACATGGAAGTATGTAATGTACATATGTCAGAGTGAAGTTGATAACCCCTTCAATATTTTTGAAACCGATATTTCTAAATAAAAAATAATTTATGTCAAACACCACTTGTGATTTTGTCACTTCCACTTGTCTCAAGTTTACGTGTGGTTCTGATGATTGTTGGCGCAAACAACAACCAAAAATTTTTCTTAACATTATTTGATATTTAGTGTGTTATTTATGCACTGCTTCTTAAAATGGATTTAAATACAAAAAAAAATGTATAAATAAGCAGGTATCATGCAGTCATTTGAAAACAAAATTGTGCAGTGGTGCTTACAACCAAAAGTTGTGACACAGTAGTTTAGTCCATCAATAAGATATGAAATGAATATTTTATCTTTCAAATTGTTTTCGGCATACTCTCTACTAACTCTTGACATCACTATTTCGACTCATTCAACTCCCACTGCACACAGTTTTGACTGACTTTCTACTAACCATCATTTCTGTTTTCAGTTACTCTTCAATTAAATTTGACTAAATTTTTGTTTAACCTACGGTGAAGGTGTATCGAAGCTAAACCTCTGATGTTTATGAGCACAAATCTAAAGAACCAGACAACCGTTTGTGCTGAAAATAAAATATACTGATTGCTCGCTGGTGGTGACCAAAAAAAAAATGTGTGGCAAAACTTTTGAACGATTCAACATAAATATTATTTTTGGAAGTGCACGTCAAAAACACCATCTATTGTCAAAAGAAGAAAAATTTGTGATTGATTTTTTTTCTCAGCGTATTTCGAAAAAAGATCATATGTTCGCAAAAAAAAATTGTTGAATATTGGCAGGTTCTAAAGTAATTATTATTCTAACAGCACGTTTTACGAGAACTGATAATACAGCAAAATATAAAAATGGTTAACATTTAGCTTTACTAAATAATAAAATTTCAAACAGTATAAATATGAAGAACAGCCTATTTTTAAAAGAAGGCAAAATTTATTATTAAACTTGATTACCCTTATTTTCCCCGAATGCCAGTTCTCCGAATGACCCTTTTCCCTGAATGACCGTTTTCCCCGAAAAGATGTCCAGTTTGAATAGGTGCTACAATAATCTTCAGTGGCATTATACAGCCACACGAGTAAGAACGATAAGCAATCAAATGAAGGAGGTATTCTGTCATTCTCGGCTATACACATATTGGCAAAAATGCTGAGGACGGTAAAACTCGAAAAAACCGCCAATTAAATAAAGAAGGGTGAGCGGTTCCACAGAAAATGACGACTTTTTTCCCAAATTTCATTTTTAAATTTTTTGATTTGGCTGAAATTTTGCACATGCTTTCTTTATGCCCAAAAATGCCTTTTTGCATCATCGGTTCGCCATTTTGACTCTAGCCTTACTTTTAAGAAGTGCCTAAGAAAAAAATCCTTAATAATATTCAAAAAATGATAACTTAGAAACGGTTTGTCCGATCAGTTTGGTGTCTTCCGCAAAGTTTTAGGTTATTGTTGGGACTATCTGGAAAAAAAAAATACACAGTAAAAAAAATGTTGTTTTATTTTATATTTCGAAAATAAAGCTTAAAAACCGATTTTCTCATATGTCGTATTTTTGGTCAAGATGGAGAAATCATGGACAAAAAAGTTATGATTTTTTATAAAAAGGTGAATTTTTGAAAATAATCATAATAAACTTTCTAAATGTTTTTCAACTCGATTTTATGAAAGTAAGCAAAATTTACAACAAAAAAGGTTCACGGGAAAATCATGCTAACTTTTACCGTTTTAAAGATACAGCGATTTTAATACAAAATTATGATATAATTTTCAATTTTCGGTCATTTTCGAATGTTTTTCGAGGCTCATAAGCCTAGCAATTTGTTCATTGTCTGAAAGAGCAGATAATTTTTGACTAAAATGTTTGAAAAAAACATTGATTTGGTAATTTTTCATGGTATGAGGCGAAATAAGAAATGTGCCCTGTAAAAAAGATTTTTTTTTTTTTTCAACGAAACACAACTTCATCATTCAACTTTGTGATATTTTGATATTTAATTATCAAGAAAATATGGAACAAAATGTTAAAAGTTGAAAAATAACAAAATAACGAATATAAAGCAATCAATACGTGAAATGCACTTATATCGATTTAAGATAATTAAATATTTCCATTCGAAAACAAAAGCTTTATGAGTAGAGGAGTAACGTGCCCAGTTGTCTCACGCAAATATACCTGATGTTTTCTTAAAGTACAGCACGTTGGTATATTTTTGTGGTCGGACAGAAACGTACCAAATAGTTGATTCAAGTACCCATGTTGGTATAAAAAAGAGCTGATGCAGCAAAGACACAAGCAAGTGATAGACAAGTGAAAAGTAAAAGATAGCTTAGAACAATGAAGTATAAAATGAACACCATCAACAAAGGTTGTGTAAATGTGTTTTAAAAAAAGTGTTCAAAAAGTTACCGAAATCTCACGGAAAGTAATGTTGCCAAATTAGTTGAACTAGGATTTGCAGATGAAAATCAGCTAAATAAACAATTTAAAATTTGCGATTCGTGTCGTTTACAATTGGCCAAAAGAACAGCATTATCAAGCAGTGATGACTTATCAAGTAGTGAAGAGGAAGATGTTGCATGGAAGAAGAAACAATAGAAGCATCAGCATCAGCAACTTCAATACAGTCAACGGATTCCAATATGAATATTCCTAGTCAGGAGTCATTGGAAGCAACGTCAGCAACTACAATAGAATCAACGAACTCCAACTTGAATGTTTCTAGTAAGGAGGCATTAGAAGCAACGTCAGCAACATCGATTGAGACAACGGATTCCAACGTCCCTGAATACATCCATGATAAATCGGCATGATTCTATATCCGTTAACTTATTTATCTCAAAAATGATTAATTTTATACGCCAAGAAAAGCACTTAAATTTGAACAAAATTTATTTCATGTCCGATGGAGCTACATCACAATATATCAATAGAAAGAACTTTTCTAGTCTTTGCCAATTTAAGAAAAACTATGATATAGATGTTGAATGGCATTTTTTCGCAACATCGCATGGCAATGGGCCCTGCGATGCATTAGGGGGAACAATAAAACGCATGGCTACAAGGGCTAGTCTAACTAAAGAACGTGAACATCCCATCAAAAATGCCAAGGAATTAATTGATTGGGCAAAAAAGCGAAAGAAGGAGCAATTAACACAAATTTGCTTTTCTTATGCAACGTACTTTCATAAAATCGGGTCGAAAAGCATTCAAAAAGTATATTTAGACCATATTGAAAAATCAACCTTTTTTAAAAAAAATCAAAACTTTTTTGTCCATGATTTCTCCATCTTGATCCACTGTGTCTACTTTAAAATATAAAAAAATAAAAAAAAACGATTTTTAAAAAAATGGATTTTTAAGCTTTATTTTCGAAATAAAAAAAAATTACAACATATTTTTTACAGTTTATATTTTTTTTCCAAATAGTTCCCTAAAGATAGACCTAAAATTTTGCGGAAGACACCAAACCGATCAGACAAATAGTTTCTGAGTTTTAATTTTTTGAAAATTGTTAAGGCTTTTTTTCTTAGGCCCTTCTCAAAAGTAACACTAGGGTAAAAATGGCGAACCGATGATGCAAATAGGCATTTTTGGGTATAAAGAAAGCATATGCCAAATTTCAGCCAAATCAAAAAATACAAAAGTAAACCGACATTCGAACTCGAATGGAACCGCTCGGGTGCATATTAGATGGCCAGTTCGTTCACCACCCTAAAATGTATGAAGTTACGACAAAATGAGTGCCAAAAACTTTTTTGGGAAGTGGGCTAATCAGAGAATCAGGGAACTGGCATTCGTGGAACTGGCGTTCAGGGAAACGATATTCGGCGAAAAGTAGCACAACCCATCGAGGTTACTGCAGCAATCCATTTCTCTTTTCGCCAATAACTTGAGCAGATCAATTTTATCGATTGCCGCCTTTTTGTCAGTAGGAAATGAAAAAAATATCTAAAAAAATATAGCTCCAAAGAACAGTCTATGTATAAAAGAAGGTGCAATTTATTTATATTTTAAATCAACAGTCTTTATACCTATAATTATGGTTACATCATATTTAGAAAAAAAATACCATGTTTGAAAGAAGGCTAAATTTGTGCTAAATTTAACAAAATCTTTAGTGCAAAAATTCATTCCAATAACGAAACTCAAAAGAAGAATTAATATTGAAAACAAGGGTGATTTCTGGATAAATAATTAAAAAAAAATGCCGTGTCTTTTACGTGACCATGGCAACGAGTGAATTCGGCACCGCTCAAACGTCAAATTAGTGAACTCGTGCATCGGTCCATAGCAGATCAGTTTTTCATAGGCGATACTCTGGAATCTTCAAATACGAATTCATTTCATTAATGGATTGAATTATTCAATATTCATAAAGCGAAAACGCCTAACTTACAAAACAAGCTAATGCCATACCTAAAATGATAAAGAATTCAGAAGATTCCAAATGGTACCAATTGGTTTTCAGAGGTCTATTGAAATGTTGCAAAACGTCTCTCAAAATAACACCCAGAAAGTTTCCAGAGGACTCCTAAAAGGTTTGTATGGATTCCCAAAGCGTTCATACGATTCAAAAAAAAAAGGCCCAACAATGCTCAAGGGCTTTTTTGTTTCTTTGTGGGGACATGATCTATTGTGCTCAAGGGCTTACCAGTGGTTTCTAAGATATTTTAAAAGTTTCCAGAGGTTCTCAAGCGATTCATAGAAGTTTTCAGGAAAACTAGATTTTAAAAGGTTGCAAAGCAGATTTTTAAGGTTCACATGAGTTTCCAAGGTCCCCCACTTGGTTTGCAATGCATTGCAATGAAGAGATTTGTATCAGAGATATAACAAACAAAGATGTCCGGTATGAGTATGAGCATCGCGTAGAAGAGATCACGTCCTTAAAAACCGTTCAGGCAAAAATGCGTTAAAATGATTCTGTATACAGTTAACTTCTCCTATCTCTATACTGAAGGGACCATCGAGTTGGGGAGGTATCGAGTTATAGAACACATAACCAGGGCAAATGCGATCCAAGGGACCATCAAGGTTGCCAAAAAATTAACTATTACTTTTTTCTCTAACTCGATATCAAGTAATGGAAAGTTGACTGTTGTGGCTTTTTGGGGATGCATGAATTCCAAAAGATAACATTCAGATTTTTGTAGAAAGGATGTTGGTTTCTGTTTGAAATCCCAAAACAATTTGTTTTGTATATTTTTTAGATTTTTTCGCTGAATGAACCAGTTTTCAATCGTTAGTGTTTTCTTCGAGTCGAGTGATGAATAAGAGTATTATTTTAAATATAAAAATCTGGCGGGCAGCTTGGAATTTAGCGCCATCTTAATTTTGAGTAGAGTTTTTTAAAGTCGAGTCTAGTACACGACACTGAAGACGGCCTTACAGTTGAGGTCGAAATACGGGTATCTGTCAAAGGATACAAACTCTAGTGGAATTAAATGGTATAGTAGTAAATTCGGTTTTTTCATCTACTTAGAGTATTTTTTAACTTGTTAGCACTTGTTGAATTTTAAGGCTACCGTAGCGCGTACTTTTCTTGTTCTTATATCCCTGGCATTACGACCTTACTGGAACAGAGCCTGCTTCTCTGCTTGATTAGTTATAAAAACAGGTTTTTGAAAAGGAATTGTCTTCTATAATGTATATTTGGTTCCAGAAAGATTCTTCGGCACATCTTTAAGCTCAGGAATAGCATTCATTCTTCCATTTATTTGGTCTAAAACCATTGATTGAAATAAACAATCAGTTGAACAGCTGAGATAAGATAATAATGAAAGAATCTGATTATTTTTTTAAATAGATGCCTCACAATTCAACATGATGAGCAACAAGATATTAAAAAAAAATTCAATCGTTTAAAACCAAAATGGCGTCTTATTCCAAAACGGCCGCCAGATTTTTCAATCTTAAAATGATACTCCTGAGTATTGGCATTACGTCCACATTGGGACAAAGCCTGCCTCTCAGCTGTTCAATTTCACTATTTTTTTTCACAAGTATGTTGGGCGGCAGTTAAAACGATACTGTATGGCACAGAAAATCAAGGAATCAAAAACTTAAGATTTCCTCAATAAATAAATGCAACGTTTTATTTAAAACTAAAGACATCACCACATGCTTGACTAGTGTACCAGCGCAATCTATCAACTTCATTCAATTAAAAACAATGCATATGGTTAAAAAATTTTTTGTTTATTTCAACATTTTTTAGACGGTTTTCATTTATTGAGTTAATTTATTCATTACTCCTGAATTCAAAGATGTGTCGAAAAATCATTCTGTTATCAAAAACGCATTACGCAAGAAAATTCCTTTTTAATAGCCTGTTTTTATGGTTATATAAGCTGAGCAGCAGGCTCCGCTGCAGTAGAGACATAACGCCAGAAGTAAGAAGAATAAGAATACGCAAAATCTTTTTAAGTGGTAATTCTACATGTTGTGTGCTAACAAGTTGAAAAACTCATTCTACTGCTTAAAATCAAGATGGCGTCAAAATACAAGATAGCTGACAGATTTTTTCACTTAAGTTAATACTCTTGATGGCGTGCGTCCCTACGTTGTGCTTTTTCGATTATCCTCACCAGAATTTCGTAGATGTACGACGGTGTAGCGCTGACACTAAGCGCCTCTCAGGGACATGCAGCGGAATTGCACTTGCACACACAATAACTTTGTTAGGAGGAAAGAGACTCGGATCTTCACTGTGAATAATAAGATCTAGATTTATCAGCTGTGTTGTCTAATTCACTTGCTAACTACGACTGACTCTGGTGATCGATCGCAGTATGCCGGTTCCCGATCATCATCGTCAGCTGCACTGACTGTGTTGCCAGAGTGGTTTAAAATCTCACCTTAACTACGAGCGGTAGCACCGACTACTACGTGAGAAGATGATTCTTACGCGGTTTCGACAATTCAGATTCTGAACCAACATACCCGCCGCCTTGAACTATTATGTTCAAAACAAAAACAAAAACAAATAACATTGAAACTATCGCTACTGAATGCATAATTGTTTTGCTCTTAATACTAACAGAAATTTGATGGTTCTTTGCTTAATTTAACGCTGAATTCTACGCTTGCTGTCCCTCTGGATCATTAACGGAAGACGCTGGAAGGTTTTCACAATTGTTGGTACCGATTATGTTCGGAAGCAGGCAGATTTTGGTGATCGGACGAGTGATAGTACCCAAGCATGGGAAAATTCACTCGCTCACCCGAACGCTACCGATAAAATATCTGCATAGTATCTGCTGCCACCGAATGTTCAATGACTGCCGAACGCTACTAGGGTGAGCGCAATCCCGACGAATCGTAAACGATTGAGATAAACCGAAAATGAAAAGATATACGGAGCGGAGAGAGCACCTATCCTCTCTCAAATTGGAGACACGAAAGAACGCGTTCGCCATTCAATCACTGAAAGCTTCCTGCGAAATGTACAGATTTTGCGTTCACTGAAACATTTCGCCTTGTGTATTACCAGTCAGTGAACGCTCTTCAGCTCTCAAATACGAATGCCACTCGTGCGGAATCGGAATGTAAAGAATCATTCGCTACAGCAATCGGATGCCTTCGGCACAAGGAGTCGGTAGTGAATCATTCTGTTGCCGTTTTTGTCTAACTTGTCGCTCGGCGAACAAGAAGAAAGCGCATTGGAAATAGAAACACTCAGCTTGGTCGGAGAAACGGCAATCTCGCTCTTGACCGCTTGTGGATGTGAGCGAGAGAAATGCAATATTCGAGTGAATGTTTCCCATGCTTGATAGTACCACGAGCAGTTCGCAGCAACACCACTCGCGTTAGACCGTCTTTTCCAGGCAGTATCGATCTGAGAGAGAGGAGACAGCTCACTGACAACTTACTTGTTTCCTTGGCTTCTTGGATTTCTTCTTCTCAAGTTGGGGTTGTGCACAATGGTTCAGAGAGCACATACTGGGTCAAAACCATTTTCACATCACATTTGTTGTCGAAAAGATCATAAATTTAAAAAATTTCAAAAGCAATTTGAATCCAATCGACAATATTTAAATATTCAACAATTTTATATGGGAGAGCACAGGAAAACAACTTGAATTTTCAATCACATCCAGTTTTAGATTGGCCAAATTTTGACGGTTTTTCACGCTCTGCCCTTCGAATGTGCGGTTTTCCAGTGACAGTTGATGACAGGTTCCCTTGACTTTTGGGAGCTCGCAGTCTAAGCCAGCTGTCTCCTCTCTCTCAGGTATCGATTGGATGCGAGCAAGAGGCCATCGGAGAGTGGGTTGCATCTCATCGATTAGAATAACCATTCGACCTGGGACGATTTGGTCATTGCGCTTCCACCCGCGAGTGTCACGTTGCAATTCTTGCAGATACTCCTTCCTCCAGTGAATCCAGAATTTTTAAACGTGTTGTTGAAGTTGTTGATAGTGCTCAAGCCGGGTCGATGGCACTTTGTGCAGGTCTGGGCCGGGCAGAGATTGCAGCGACGATCCAATCAGGAAGTGGGCCGGTGTCAAAGCTAGCAAATCGTTCGGGTCCTCTGTCATTGGTAATAATGGGCGCGAATTCATGGCGGCTTCGATTTAGATCAGAACTGTACACATATCCTCGAACGATAATCGTGTTGACCCTAACTGTCGATAGAGATGTCGCTTTGCCACTTTGATAGCAGCTTCCCAAAGGCCACCAAAATGGGGAGCTTTTGGTGGCATTAAGTGCCAGTTGATGCCTTCGTCAGCGCAAGCAGAAGCTATGGTGTCTTGCTGAGTGACGTCGTGGAATCTGTGAAATAGTTCGGTCAATTCGTTCTTTGCCCCCTCGAAATTTTTGCCATTGTCTGAGTGGATATGACTGGGACGCCCACGTCGAGCGATAAAGCGGCGTAATGAATTGAGGAAGCCTTGTGTAGACAAGTCACTGGCCAATTCTAAGTGTACCACTTTAGTCGAAAAACAGATAAACAGGCACAGATAGGCTTTAGCGGGAGATGCGCGTTTGTGAATGGGACGAAGGTAAAGTGGACCCGCATAGTCTACGCCTGTCACATCAAATGGACGACTTGGAGTGACCCGTTGAAGTGGCAATTGCCCGATTTGCTGTGTGGCTGGCGTAGGGATTAGGCGAGTACAGCGGAAGCAGTTTCTTACAACACTTTGTGCCAGTCTACGGCCCCTCGGTGGCCAGAATTCCTCTCGGATGACAGTAAGGAGTTGCCGCCCGCCGCCGTGAAGCAATTTACGATGAAAGTGCTCGAAGATTAATCGCGTGAATGGATGATTAGAAGGTAGTAGGACAGGATGCTTAGCCTGGTAGGGTAGTTGGGCAAGATTTAATCTACCTCCGACTCTCAACACTCCCTCTGGGTCAAAGAAAGGATTCATTCGACGAATGTGCGACTGTTTGTGCACGACCTTGCTCTTCTTTATTTGTTTAATTTCCTCTTTATATTCGTCTTCTTGAGCTAATCTAACGAGAATGGTTTTTGCTTTGGCGATTTCGGCAACTGTGAGCGACATACCGATAACGGAACCTTTTGCTGATGATTGTGTGCGTATTTTGGATCGGGTGTTGGCAACGAAGCGATTTATGTATGCAACGATGTGAAGCAGGCGGCTGTAGGAGGACCAGCAAAGGAATATCGGGTGAATGGTTGTTGATTCCTGAATAACAGCAACAGTTGGTTTGATTTCCAATTCTTCTTCTGGAACTCCTGGAGGTTTGGAGATCGGCCAGTCTTGTGGCGAACTTGCTAACCAATTTGGACGCTGACTCCATAAATGACTCTTCAGAAACTCGTCCACAGAAATGCCACGTGAGATCAAATCTGCTGGGTTCTCGATTCCTCGAAAATGTTTCCACTGACAGCCATGCGTAAATTGCTGAATTTCCGAAACCCGATTGGCAACGAATGTCGGCCAGGTGTTCGGAGTTGCCCGAATCGATTGCAGTGTAACTGAAGAATCCGACCAGAAATAGGAGGACGAAACATTAACGTTATTAGCCTTCTTGATTCGGTCGTGTAAATGAGCTGCTACCACGGCTGCGCATAATTCGAGACGAGCGATAGTGAGTCTTTTAAGTGGGGCTACTCGGGATTTCGATGCAAGGAGCTGGATGCGTACTGTCCCCTGTGCGTCTTCGCAACGCACGTAGGTGCAGGCACCGTATGCAGATTGTGATGCATCTGCAAACGTGTGAAGCTGGATGTTTGAACTAGGAAGAAAGGCATAACGTTTGGTATGATTCCCATTTTGACTTAACAGGATCCGGTATAACCACCTTTCTCCAATAGACAACTTAGTTCGGATCGTAGATGGATTGCTTCCTGAACAGATTATGCTCCTCCAATAAAGTCATCAACATAGAAGCTCTTTTTCAACGCCGGAGCAGCCTTTGAAAAGGCTTCCCCTTCATCTTCTGCGAGCTGCTGAAGGGTGCGCGTTGCTAGGAAGGACGATGGCGCTAACCCGTACGTGACGGTAAGAAGTTCGAATATTTGTACTGCAGCTTGTTGAGAAAATCGCCACAGGATGCGTTGTAGTGGCGTGTCGTCAGGATGGATAAATACTTGGCGGTACATTTTGGCGATGTCGCTGACGAGAGCAACTGGAAAGGTTCGAAAACGCAAAATGATGTCGAGGAGATCGTCCTGCACCACGGGACCAACGCAAAGAGCTTCGTTGAGGGAGAAGCCGGTGGAGGTCTTTGCCGAGCCGTCAAATACGACTCGAACCTTCGTCGTCGTACTCGCCTCCTTAATCACGGGATGGTGGGGCAGGTAATAGGCCGGAGAATTTTCTTCTTCGTCCGCTTCGACCACGCGCATATGGCCGAGGGAGAGATACTCTTTCATGAACTGATGATATTCTTGTTTCAATTGCGGATTTCGTTCCAGTCGCTTCTCTAGATGTTCGAATCGTCGATGAGCGTTCTCTTTCGATTCACCGACCATATGATTAAAATCAGGTTTCTTGGGGTAGCGAACTATATAACGGCCGGTATTACGAGTAACTGTTGATTCGTAGAGTGCTTCACATCGTCTTTCTTCGACCGAATAGGTGTCCGCAGATGTCAGCTCTTCTGTCTGCCAAAAACGCTCTAACGATATCATCGAAACCGTGACTGTTTCACAAGTAGTGGCACACTGAGTAGGAGAGACCGACTTGGAGTATCCAACGACAATCCAACCGAAAACGCTATCTACTAAGAGTGGGAGATTGTCATCCAATTGAACACGCGGGAAAAACGAATAAAAATGCTTAGCTCCAAGCAACATGTCGATAGGCTGACTCTCGCTGAATGACGGGTCGGCGAGAAACAAATCCGTAGGCATCTTCCATCCTACCGTGGAGACACTTTGCGAAGGGAGATTGGCAGTTAGTTTGTCCATCACAAGGAAGTTAACGCCGCACGAGAAGTCCCCTTTCCTAGATTGAATGTGAGCAAAAACTGATTCGTGCACCGTATTCGAATGTCTCCCAGCTCCTTGCACAGTAACATTTACTTTCTGCCGTCGCAGTCTCAAAATCCTCGCCATTCGATCCGTTATCAGATTTGGTTGTGATGCGCTGTCCAGAAGCGCTCGAGCTAGATGCTCTATACCTGGGAGGGAGGCACCGATACTACACACGAAATATGACACAACACTTTTCCAAATTGCAAGATAACTCCCGCTCACCAACGACAATCAAGGCAGGCTTGGGGAAAATCGCTAGTTTTCTTTTGTTGTGTACCTTCGATCTTTCTGGACAAACTTGGAAAAAGGGCCATAGTTTTATGTGCATTCAATTTTAATAATGATTGGAAAACAGTAAAAAGATGCGTGTTTCTTGACTTTATATTCGATCAAATTAAAAGGTATTATCGTGGCATTGCTTTTGGGTGTTGCAGGAATTGATTTTCAACCGACTGTTGTCAACTTTGTTGGAATGCAAAAATTTGTTTTGATCAATTACGCGCTTTTATCAAGTTTGTCCTTTCTTCAAGATCTGGGCTCACCGTGACAGTTCGTGACAGCAGAATCTCGGTTCACTATGACGTACATAAATTTTGTATCGGTTTCTCCCTCCCAGCTCTATACCATGGTCGTCGGTAATTTTCAAAACAACGGTGAGTAGGAAAACATTTTCACGGGGATGTTGAACAGTAGTGCTAACTTCAACAGGCAAGATAGCTTTGGCAGCAGTAACCATGGATTGCGTTGGAGACTCAATAACTGATGGAGCATTCGAACTGGCTGGCGTAGGCATTACCGGATTAGACGGGACTTGATTGATGGACTTACGTGCAGCTTCGGGTTGTTCAGGATGAAGCAGTGTATGATGACGTCGATTACATATACGGCAGCTGAAACTGGACGGACAGCTACGAGCGAAGTGATTTCCCTTGATGCAATTATGACACAGGCGTTTTGAGTTAACCAGATGCTGACGTTCGTTTGGCGAAAGGTTGATAAAATTCTGGCACCTAATCACAGCATGTGACTGGCCGCAAGCAATGCACTTCTGCCCTGCAATCGTGGTGGTGGAGTACGAAGAAACTTTGTATTGGGAATGATGATGGTTTTTTTTCAGCTGTTGCGCAGGGCTTCCATTAGAGGGCACCGTACCCGAGCAAAGTAGGGTAGCAAAAAGATAACAATTTGTGTTATCCGATAACAAGCATTTGATAACAAAGTTTGTTTTCATTTTGGTTGAATAAGCAGGCAACATAACAAACGTGATAACAAAACTTTACACTAAAGATATCATATAAATATCTCATTGTGTTATCATTTGAAACACATTGATAACAAGTTTTGTTATCCAGCCAATTTCCCTCATTGATAACTCATTCTGTTATCAATTAGTTATAAAGATCGAATTATGATAACAAACATTTGACGTCATTCACCCGTCGGCGGCATCCTCGATCTGACAGCTCAAAATTCGTTGATAACAAGAGTCTTCGTATTGATAACAAAAAATAACAAAATGAAATCATGATGTGCATCTTGTTATCACTGTGTTATGTGGTTGTTATTCGACTTTGCTCGGGTATTCGGTCCATGATTGTTCACAGAAATTGACTCCAAAACTCTCGTTTGTCGCTGGAGAAAATCGATGAGACATACGTAGTTTGGGTCCTCCACAGTAGACGCATGGTCCTCCCAAGCCTTCACCGTGTCGTTGTGCAGACGCGTGCACAGCAAATGCCCCAAAATGGTGCTCCACGAATCTGTTGGCTCTCCCAATTGATTCAGGATCTTCGTATGGCGCTCAAACTCGTCCACCAATCCATGCAGAGATGCAGCGGACTCCTTCTTCATACAGGGAATGTCAAAGAGTACCTGCAGGTGTCGCTTCTTCAGAAGATAGTCATTTGAATACCGGTTCCTCAGCGTCTCCCAAGCCAAAGCGTAGTTAGCGGAACTGATTCCAATTGATTTAATTAGCTGAGCAGCTTCGCCCTTGACAGCTGCTCGCAAATAATGAAATTTTTGAATATCTGGCACATCGGCATTGAAATGAATGAGCGCCAGAAAGGTGTCATGGAATGCAAGCCATTGCATGTAATCTCCATCGAACTCTGGCAGAGAAATTGTCGGCAACTTAATCCCAGAGAGAGCGGAGGAAACTTGAGGGGGTTGAGGGACTTGAGCGGCAAAACCAGAAGGCGGGGGCAGTTTTGAAATCAGACTGGCTTTAATTTCAAAAAGTCGAGGCTCGAACTCAGCCCGAACGTTAGCATGCTCTGTCCTACCTTCATCAGTCGTCTCGCTGTCCTCAATTTGTGAATGTACTGCCTCTAGGTTGCTCCAAACGCCATTCAAATACTCCAGCCTCAATGGTACTTGCGCTTGATCTCGTTGAGGGTTATATCCAGTCGCAAATGCCTCTGCCCGGCCCAATGCAGCAAGAAGTGTCGTTCGACGTGCTATGAGTTGACTCCGGGACCCTAACGTAGGCATCTGGGCTTGCTGATGGCCGTCCGTCATCCTTTGCGGTAGTGTCTTATCCAATAGAAAAGGGTTCCAATCGAGAAGCGACCTGCCAACCAAAAGACCACAAGTAGACCCACGGAGGTAAAGATAAAGCTCTTGGAAAGGTACTCACCTTATCCAAGGCAGAATATGCCTTGAATTAATTTCTGCCTACTGGAACTCGAGGCAGCACTGTCCGTAGTGAATGCCAAGTTAGATCAGCAAATCTCTAATGATCGGTCTACGATGTAGGTGTACTGACTGACTGATTTCTGTCAATCAGTGTTACTGTAGCTGGGGACGCCACAGGAAAAAAATCCACGATATTTCTTTTCAAGTATCACCAGGGCTGGGAACGCCACGTGAACAAAGATGCGATTGTAACCGACCAGGAAGATGGCGCTCAGACAAAGCCACACTCGGGGATGAATGGCAGCAATAGTCCAGCAAGATCGATTCTTTGTAGCAGTGTATGCAAAAGGAAATAAAGGTATCTAAAGGACACCTGTGATACCCGCAAAATCAGATCGGACAGATCGTTACCTGGCGCCCGATTAAACGAGCCGTGTATTCATTTACGAGCAGCAAACAGGATGGCGACAGTTCCACTGATATACTAGCGTCCAAGATGGCAGCGCCCAGTGGACAACTCAGCACGTGTTGAATAGGACGAAATCCTGGTCACGGCACCAAAAATTATGATGGCGTGCGTCCCTACGTTGTGCTTTTTCAATTATCCTCACCAGAATTTCGTAGGTGTACGAAGGTGTAGCGCTGACACTAAGCGCCTCTCAGGGACATGCAGCGGAATTGCACTTGCACACACAATAACTTTGTTAGGAGGAAAGAGACTCGGATCTTCACTGTGAATAATAAGATCTAGATTTATCAGCTGTGTTGTCTAATTCACTTGCTAACTACGACTGACTCTGGTGATCGATCGCAGTATGCCGGTTCCCGATCATCATCGTCAGCTGCACTGACTGTGTTGCCAGAGTGGTTTAAAATCTCACCTTAACTACGAGCGGTAGCACCGACTACTACGTGAGAAGATGATTCTCACGCGGTTTCGACAATTCAGATTCTGAACCAACAACTCTTATTCTTCACTCGACTCGAAGAAAATACCAACGATTCATTGTAGGATCAGTGTTCCCTTAGTGGACAGTCCCCTATAGTCGCACTAGTGGCTTTTTACGGCCGTTTTGCTATAAATCTTTTCAAAACATTTTTTGACATGAAGGTCAGGAGCTATTTATCTAAGTACCATTGATATACAGCTTGATTTTGTTCGAAAAATGATCGAAATAATAAGTTTTGCTTAAAATTTAAGCGCCTGTGGTAAACCCTATAGTAGCACTACTGAGAGAAACTATTTTTTATTATACGAAATAATTGATCAATTAAGATCCACACTTTGTAGGAAAAATATAAAAGTTTTGTAAAAAGACGATTTTAATAAGTATTTTGCCAACGCCATGTTGCTAATGCTACTATTTGAACAGAAATTAGAAATAGTACTACTATAGGCACATGTATTCCTATAGTGGAACACGCGATAATAAATACAAACATTTGAGTTTTCGTAGTTTTCATATTTTTCCCACAAAACCAGGATAAAAAGCTTTCAAATGATGTGAAAATAATGACGCTAGCGTTATTTTTTGATTTTATACGATTTTTTTCTTAGCTATGCAGCTATTGGTACATCGACCCTAGTACAAAACAATGTTGCTTTCATTGATTGCACTCGCCATATACGTCAAAATCGTAGAACATGATTAAGAAAATCGTTCATTTCATAGGGTAAATACCATTGCTCACCTAGTTGTTGAAGCCTATCTTATGCAATTTTTTCTCAACTTTCTGATAATGGTGAAAAAACGGTTTTTCTAATAAAATCTTTAATTTTAGCATATACTAGCGATCAGTTGGAATTCTAACGATGTGTGCCGATGGCGACCAAGTTTAAGCGAGAATTGCTCTATTCAAAAAGATTTGTGTCATTTTTTGAAGAATTGAATTCAGAATCCCTGTAGGATTTTGTGAACAAAATTGTTGAGAAGCCTTCTGGTAGTCGCTTCTTTTTCCAACGTTAAGTCAAATTAGCAGATCTGGCCATTCTTTTTTTGTCATTGAAAAGTCTTCCCAAGTGAAATAGTCTATATCTTTAGCAATTTTTGTTGCATACATTGGCATGCGCTAATGACATCTTTAAAATAGCTTCATGCTTCATTGCTTCGAAAAAAGTACAAAACTTCAAAATTTCAATCTCTATCGAATTCATATGTTCAAGCTCTTAGCCAATCAAGTATCGATCTACTACCATCGTTTGCCACCAAAGTTCAACCCTTCCTATTTTCAGTTGAGCTTTCCGTTTCTCTCTGTCTCTCTTTGCTGCATTTCCCGCCAGGCAGGAAATACCCACAGTCAATACTATTCATGCGACCACCATCGCCACCACACACTGCGAATCAAATTCCGAGGTTTGCTGTAATTATGCATATACTTAAATTGTATATGAGTTCTGCGTTGTTGCTGGAATTTATTGGTTAAATTGATAATAATATGTTACACGCTTCCGCGGTAGCACAAACCGTCCCACCCGTCCTCACATCCCATCGAGGCAGAAGCTTTTATTCCTCGCTTGTGGTGAGAGCCGATAGGCACGAATTCTATCATCAGGCCATTACCATTGCCAGCCTACATTCGTGACAGATAGGATTATTGTATCTTTCAACGAACGCCAACTCTCCGAATGACTCGTTTCCCGGAATAAGAAATTTCTGCTTTTGCTGAATTGAGAATACTTATGAAAATTTTGATAACGGATTCGTTTCTGGCGTATTTTTAGTAAGAGCCATATTTTCCTTGCTCATATTTTGTATTTTCAGAACTTATGTTACCCGTTTTACAGTAGGGGAAATTGGCTAATCGGGGAAACGGGGTTTTTGGAGAACTAACACTCGGAGAAACGTAACACAACCGACAGATAGTTTTTCCCATAACATTCGTGTTCTTTGTGGGGCCTTCCTTAGCCGAGTGGTAACAATAACATTCGTGTGTACCAGGTAAATATCCAAATCCAATGCAGAACACTGATTGACAATGCATTCATTCATCATTATCAGTAGGTCAATTTCAGAGCAGAAGCAGATGAGAAAGAGGAACCATAAAATTTCATAGTTTTTTTTTTAATGCAAAGAGGTCGCAGCTGGTCGCAATGCTTCATTTCGTCGAATATATCAGGAGCTGAAAAAACGAAATCTATTCAAACTCTCTTCAGAGCCTCTCTGGCCAACTATCCAGTCATCATTCGCAACAGTTTAAGGTGTACCCCATGTCCTCCTATATTTTTGAGAGCCGACATCGATGTTCGGCAGCCAGACAGCGATCCAAATATGGTGGTGTCACGTATGACAACACGCAGTCAAAGATAATGAAAAAACAAATCAATTTTGGACCCGATTCGAGTCAGTGTTTAGTCGCTGCAAATTGCACTGAAAATGAGAACTCATTTAGCATTTTCAGCTGCGAAAACTGGTTTGGAGTATGTCTTGGAAGGCGAACATCAGGGAGAATGCATTTTTGGAGTTATCACTTAACCTTAAAAGGGGGGGCTGGTGAGAGATGTCAACTGGTGTGATAGCGTGAAAAGTGCAACGCAAATGATTAATCACCAAAATTGACTTGTTACATTTATGGTTGTACTGATGAAGATAACTTAGGTGTGTAAGATTAACAGAATCCATATATTTAATAAAGACGGCCTAATTTTGTTTTTTTTTTTTTTTTTGTTATGATGTTCAGAGCTCAAATCAATGTTTAAGTATATTGTTGTTTAATTTTGAACTTCTATTTATACTTATACTTATACTTCTCAAACGCTCGAATCAGTTGTTGACATAGATATGTCAAATCAAATGCATTCTTATCAGACGCATTGTCACTGGGAACGTCCCTATTTTCAACGGCTTTGTGACTTATCTACTGCTACGATCAGCATGTCGATTAACCTGCCCTGTTGTCATCGAATGCATAAATGCAAACACACACACCCTGCGACACACAGTTAGCGAGGCTACATGCATCTGCATATCTTCACTTGTCATCGTTGCTCAGCTTGTTTGCGCCCTCTTCTATCGTCTTTTTTCTGTTCTGTCGTCTTACTCGTTGATGTTGATGCTGATGGTGTTGTTCGCAGCGTCTAACAATTTGTACAGATTTGTTGATTGTGGTCGGGCCTGGAGCTGGCAGGGCGGTGCCAAAGGGAACTAGAGGTACGTTGTGTACACACGTAAAGTTATTAATTTAAATACGATATAATGGCAGATAATTAAACTGACGACAAAGCGCTGGCAAAACGCGCGTTGATCCAGCGGGAAGTTTTTTTTGCACTCATGCTGCTATCGTAGGTTGGTAATGATTGCCACTGGCGAGTTGTACTCTCCCACCACAGAACGAGGGGTTAACATGGCAGTGAGGGGGAGTCATTACCTGCTTCGTTGAAGACGAACTGATTTCTAAGAACAAAATGACGTTTCAATAGAGATATGTGTTTTCAAACTAATATACATGACGATGGTTTTGAGTAATACTAATTTACAATCGTATTTCCCATCCAAAAGTTTCTAATGATCAACATACGATCCCGCATTAAAATTGAACAATTCATTCCGGAGGCAATGAATTTAAAATAATGAGTGAATTGTGCGTTGTGCAAATCAGTTGAATATTTCGAACCCAAGCACCAACGCGACCCTTCCTCTGACTTTACCAGTTGCCATGTACTTTGTTTTGGTGCATTGTTTTTAATCAAGGAATTTTGAACCTGTATTCAAATTTGATGTAGTTCACATTTTTTAACAAATTTCAACAGTTTGATCTCATTTTTTATATTGTTTAGCACGATTTAAATACAGTGGGATTCCGTTTTTGGCATGCTCCGTTTTTGGCATGCTCCATTTTTGGCGACCCCCGATTTTGGCAACAAAAGGGATCCGTTTTTGGCAACAATTTTGAATACCATTAATTTTTTTTTTTTTTGTAAATATTATCATGTTTGTTGCTTTATTCATTTCAATAGTAGGTCAACTACACACCGATTACATACAAGAGTTCCATTTTCGTCGATATTCCCCCAAATCTCACCCACTACTAAGGGCTTCTTATTTACTTCCGGATGGTTAATGGCCCCAAATCTCACCAACCACTAAGGCTTATTTACTTCCGGATGGTCATTGGTCATACATTCGCAACGTTTCATGAGGCCATTAATCTCCACCAGTATCTCAACTAGATACTAACCTCTTTTCTCAGGCATTCATACTGAGTGACCAGCCCACTTGAGTCTGCCAGCAGGGGATAATAATTAAAAAAAACATTTTTCCTCATATTTGGAACAGCTTAAGGATTCCTTAGGGAATTCTTGGATCTTAAGGGAATTCGCAGACATTTCAACGAATTCTTAGGAATATCTTGCAGATTCCTAGCGGACGCTGAGTGTTTTTTGCGGGATCCTGAGATTTTTTTTTTTTTTGGGAATTATATCAAAAACCTAGTGTTTCCTAATAAACTCTTAAGATTTCTAGGGTGTCCAGTGAATTTCTAGCGGGAAAATGTGGATTTTTACAGGTATTTTGAGTATTTATGGCAACATCTAGGGGATTTTGGAAATATTTCCAGAGGAATTAAAGGAGTGCTAGTGGTAGCCTAAAAATAATAAACATTTGAAAATTTTCATTCGGACACTTGAGCATTTTCAGCAATATCACAGCGGAATTCCAAAATTTTAATTCCTATCAAAATCTTTGGCGAGATCCTACGGATTCCTAGCAAGATGCTTCAGAGCCCTAGCGTTTTCCTGTGGATTCCTTAGGCGGCATCCATTTATTACGTAACGCTAAAATTGAAATTTTTCGACCACCTTCCTCCCCCCCTCAGTAACGCTTTTTGTATGAAATTTTTTGAATTTTTGTATGAGCGGTAACGCTTGAGCCTGCTCCCCCTCCCCCTAGAGCGTTACGTAATTTGTGGACGGCGCCTTACGAGAACCTGTAGATTCTCATCAGGCTCTTGAGGTTTCATAGCAGGATGCTGTAAATTTCTGTTGATTTCATAAGGTAGGTGTAAAACATATATAAAGCTCAATTAAAAATAATTTTAAGTAAAAAAGATAAGAAGCTTGTTTGTGCATTCTACAAAATTGCGAGTCGCATTTATGGGTCATCAGATGTAGTTGTTTATGTTTGCCATTTTGACTGCAATTAATCATTCATTATTAAATGCTTTATTTTATCAGAAACATAAATTACAAGGAACAATTCTAAACTTACCAAATTGTGTTTTTTTTTATCTTTTTCGTATTCTTATACTGCCGTTATACGCATAATTGTTCCATGTTGCTTTTTGTGCATTTAGACTTTTTGTCATCAAACAGTTTATTTTTACGCATAGTTTTGGAAAACACTTACCACTTACTTGGCGGTTCTAAAACTTAATTTGCGATGTATCAAATTTGATTTTGCAAACTAAGTCCAAAGAAATATCAAATCGTGTGAAGATTTGTGTAGTGAATTTTGAGTTAAATATTTACTCCGTATAACACCCTTGAGTTCGCAGATGAGTTTCTGACAAGCCTGCAGCTGAAAGAGTCGATATAAGAATTTATTACATCTTATAAACTCTCTACCTTAATCATCCACTCTTTCTTTCACTAAACTCATACATTTTCTCTTTATCACACATACAGAAAACTTTGCTTTCCATCCCAAGCTATAAAATCGTATTTCTTCACTTATTCACACGTGGCTCCGTTTGGCACATGTCCCTTGAGCCTTCATTAGGTGCCTATACATAGTCTTGAGAATATGCGTCCTCTACATTCGGTACAATATATACGTAAGAACGGTCATCTACAGCCGTATGCTTAGCACACAATTGTAACTAGTAACTATCAGTGGGACTGTTATGTGTAGAAATTCATCAAAAACTCCGTATTTCTAGGCATAACAGTCCCACTTTGAAATTTGTAGCTAAATTTACTTTATTCCCATAATACAAAATCTTGACTCAAATGAAAACGCTATTCTTTATACTATTGTAAAGATTTTAATTTGATTTATCACACACCTGGTCAATACAAGGCCTAAATGTGATAAAATCTTTAAACGCGTTTTTCTCGATTGCATATTTTGGAACATGGGACAATTATGCGTATAACGGCAGTATACAGTTTCAAGGAAATGTCCAGTTCTTGGATACAGGTCATTTATGCGATTATTAATTTTGCATGGCCCACTCATACAAATAGTGTATATAAAACTTCTGAAAAATCACTGAAGACGTTGAGGCGTGAAAAGTATGAAACGATTGACAAAATTGACATAACGGGACTATAGATTCATTGCGAAGATCTACCCTACAGAAAACTGCTTCCAAGTGAACCATTCCGAAGTTTCAATGCCATATGGTTCCATAAGGATGATGTAATAACATTCTGACGATGTTTTCAAAATCAATAGTTGAAAAATGAAATTTATAGTATGGGTTCCGATTTTGGCATGGTTCCGTTTTTCGCAACTGAAAATTTCGACTTTATTGCTAAAAACGGAATCCCACTGTATTACACTCCAACCTCTTTTTACGACCGTTTTTTTACCGACAGTTCTTTTTCCGACCACTTTTTTACGACCGAAATTCAGATTAACGACCGTTTTTATAAATGATCATTATCTTAAAAAGTATTCAAAATAGAGGATCATGATGTTCAGCAAAATTGTTCAGTAGTTCAAGGGCTAACATATGGTGGTCATTGAATTGCGGAATTCTGCCACTAAGCGGCGCTAGTGAGCATGAAACTTTTGTTTTGCGGATATCTCAGGATCCTGGCCACTTAGAAAGATGGCGTCTTCGGCAAAGTTGTTCAGTAGCTCAAGGACTATCATAATTCTAGCCAAGAGATTCGAGATTTTGCCACCAGGCAGCGCTAGTGAGCATGAAAATTTTGTTTTGCGGATATCTCAGGATCCTGACCACTTAGAAAGATGGCGTCTTCGGCAAAGTTGTTCAATAGCTCAAGGATTACCATTATAAACGCTATAAGGTTCAAAATTTTGCCACCAGGCGGCGCTAGTGAGCATAGAATTTTTGTTTTGCGGATATCTCAGGATCCTGACCGCTTAGAAAGATGGCGTCTTCGACAAAGTTGTTCATCAGCTCAAGGACTATCATTATAAAAGCTATAAGATTCAAAATTTTGCCACCAGGCGGCGCTAGTGAGCATGAAACTTTTGTTTTGCGGATATATTAGGATCCTGACTACATAGACATGACGTCTTGGGCAAAGTTGAGCTACTTAACAAGTTTACCGAAGACTTCATCTTTCTTAGTGGTCAGGATCCTAAAATATCCACAAAACGAAAGTTTTATACTCACTAGCGCCACCTGGTGGCAACACTTTCAATCTCATGGCTTTTATAATGATAGCGCTTGACCTACACTGAATTAATTGGAACAGGCATACTTATCGGAAATTGCATATATTCTCTACTTCCTGCGTTACACACATATTGCAATAACATTTCAATACTTATCATCATTAAATCCGTTCAGATTTACAAGGCTTCAAATAAAAGTTGAAGTTCTGAGTCCATACAAAAATTATTTGTTCTTGGCCTATACTTGGTGAGTGCTTTGCATATAACATTCACAAGGCTGGTCAATTTTCGAGTCTCTCATGTGAACTGTTTGTCAGAATCGAAACCATAATGTATTATCAACCAGCATCTCTGGATCCTCATCAGAATATCATTGTGATTTGAAGTGAAGTTTATTATTGCAATTTCTTTCTGAAGGTAAGTAATTCATTAAAAAATTGAATACAAGGAATATTAGAGCGATTTCCTTCTAGATTCAAGGTTTCCTGGTCAATAACTGGAAGATGCAAATCAAATAAAATAGAGGCAGATCATTTGTGTTGAAGCCAAAGGTAAATGATTGATTATTTAAAAAATGAGGTTTTAATAATGTAGTTATTTTTTTAGATCCAAAAACATGTTCAAAAATTTTTGACGGAGGCAAATGCAGAAGTGAAATTCAATCCAATAATTTGGCTATCGGGACCCAGTAGCAGAATTCACTTTGAACAATTTCGCCATTCTTTTTGTTTTTTCTTTATTCAATTATGTTATTATTCAAGTTCAAGAAAAAAAAAACGCTTTGAATATACTTAACCTAACTTAACCTAAACATATAACGCATTAATCGTGGCAATAGAAGATTGTAACGATTTTTGCCTGAAATTATTAATTATTTTATTTGACATTTGTTCCAATGTTTCAACATTGGATTTTCTATGTACCCATTGGTACTATACCAGGGAGGAAGCTTCAGAATCATTTCCAAATTTTATTGCTTGATTTTCTGATTCCAGGCACGGAACATGAGTCCATTGCTCGATAAATACTTGTTTTTAATTATTATTCCGTAGCCGGTCGTTTGAGAACGTCGCGACCCATTGGAAGCCCACACAATAGAAACCTCAGCCAGCGCAGTTGCTGGCTAGTGTAGTGTGCTATTTCCATACATAAAAAACAATGCGCTCTCGGGCTAGGCATTGGATATATATAGAATGCGTTGTGTTTGGATGGGCATCTAATTCTTCCGAAAGAGGTGCACTTTGCGAAAAAGGACCACGTGATTATTAAGCTGAAATCGAATTCAGGTTAACTTCTGCGTTCATGGGTCCTCTCATGGCATTTTGGTAACGCGCCCTAACTAGAGATCAGGGAGTCGTGAGTTCGATTCTCAATGAGAAGACGTGTAACTTTTTCGCAAAACTTCATATCAATTTGTCCATTTAATCCAATTGCAAAATATATGTCATGTTTAGCTTTCGGTAGTTGTTAAACTTCCACTCGGCTGGTTAGCCGTACCACGATTCATAATTAAAAACAAGTAAAAAAATCATGCTCACTAGCGCCGCCGGTGGCAAAATTTTGAACCTCATAGCGTTCATGATGATAGTCCTTGAGCTACTGAACAACTTTGCCGAAGACGCCATCTTTCTAAGTGGTCAGGATCCTGAGATATCCGCAAAACAATAGTTGCATGCACACTTGTACAGCCAGGTGGCGCAATTTCACTTAAGCAGTGTTGCCAGCTACGAAAAAAAATTTGAACCCTTCATGAAAAACTGGATTACAGTTGAAGAGTATTGCTATTTTGCTAAGCATTATATTTTTCTGTTCCGCTCAAGTTTGATGGTTTTGATCTTTACTTTATTCTTCTTAAACAGTGTTGCCAGCCACATGAACATTTGTGATTCGGCCGATTGTATGGCGCGCAACACTTCCTTCGACTTTGGTGAACATTCGGTATCGTTATCTTTAAATTTTGTTGGTATTTGCTAATCACACCCCCATAAAATTGGCTCTTTTGATAACAATCGAGCAGTGTTGCCATCTTTTACGAAAATATGAAAACTTGAACGGCCATTTTGGAAAGTTCTCAACCCATGCTTCAACTTTGCCGAAGATCTCGAATCAGTATTTCCGCATCTAGACGTTGCATTTTTCAATAACATAATTATAACCCTGATTATTTTTACGACCGATTTTTTTTACGACCCCCCGATAACGGTCGTAAAAAGAGGTTGGGGTGTATTACTTAGTCCTATTTTTTCCCAATGTGATCGAATTTTCTGCAATTAATCAGAATGTGTGCTACTGTAATCTCATCGTTTCACACTTTACAAACAGAGGGATTTTGCTTATTAAAAAGAGGTTTTTTTTTTCGTTATCAAAGTATGACCAATTCGATGCCGAGTTGGAACACGTTATTTGCGTCTGTCCGGTCTGTTTATCCATTTATCTATCGAAGGTGTGCAACTCTTAGAAAAGGGCGTCCTGTGAGTATTCCACGTGTTCTGGAAGCTCTCGTATACCAAAGTTTTGATCCATGTTTTTACATCAGACGAGGGAACGGTCGTGTTGAATGTCCTAGGAGATCGCCCTCGTTCAGCTGCTCGGTCTGCTTCTACATTTCCTGTGATTCCGGAGTGGTCCGGGATCCAGCAAACGGTGTTGTTTTACTGTAGATCAGTATTTTCAAATTCTTGCAGGGTGGTCGGATTTGCATTTATCGATAGCAGCGGTACAACTAGCTGAATCAGTTATAATAACCGTTGGAGTTATTGATGCATGTCGTGTCACTGCTAATAGAGCGACGGCTTCTGCAGATTTAACAGAACACTGGGGATGCATTCTTCTTTCGATTCATAACTTAGATCCAACCACTCCGATACCGACTTCGTTTTGGATTTTCGATGTGTCAGTAAAGATTTTCACATGATTACACAAGAGATACTACTCTTTTCAAGATACTTTTTCATACTGATCCTCGCTATATTGGTATTGTTATCTTTCCTAAAGATGTTCTTAATGGACCAGTCTACTTTAACCTGTGGACAGTTCATTAACGGTGGTAAACACATTGAAGCTTAGTGATATCAGGAATGTCACCTCTTGCAGTTTAGCGGAGCGCAATATCAACCGCATTGCGGAGGTGAGGATAGTCGTGATCTGTTTTTTCCACCAATCGGCAGTACTTACGGATCAGTATTTCGATGCTCCGTAGCTCTAGTGGCAGCTCCCCAGCTTCAATAGCAAGGCAATAGGCAAGGAATGCCCCCGATGATGTTCTTAGTAATTGGTTGAAGATGAGCAGCAGAGAACTGATTACTTAGTGTTGTTCCGAAAAGTTCGATACCGTACAACATATTTGACAAACAAACTGCATTGCAGATTTTCCACAAGGTTGATCGATTTGCTTTCGGTGCCAAAGCTCTAATGAAGTTGATCCGACTGTGAAGTTCTTCTTTTGTCTTGGCGCTATACTGAACTTGGAAGCGCCTATTCTTTTAATATTCTGCAATGCAAGCTCTCATCCGATAACCGACGTGAACACGACCAAATTGGTTGAGTATATGTGGCCGCCAGGCTTGATCATAGGCCTTTCGGATGTCCAATAGAGCGAATTCAAGATGAGTTTCTGTTTGTTTGGTCTCTTCGATGATTTCGTTGAACTCAGCAAAATATGACGAAGTTCCTCTGCCGGCTCGAAACGCATGGTGCCCCGTATGGAGAAACTTGCTTTTTTCGAAGAAAGTTGTCAGGCGATGATCACCATTCGTTCGTATATCTTTCCAATGCAACTCAGTAGAGTGATTGGACGATAGTTTTGTACAGAATTTGGTTGAACACCAGGTTTGAGAATTGGTACAACAATCCCTTATCAGCCCAGACGTGGTTGAAGCTTCGTTGCATTGCTACTTCTCCGGAGATGGATAGATGGCGAATCAATTGAAGCTTTTTCTAAGTTATTGGCAAAGTGTTCGGCAATGATTGCTGGATCCTGCGTGCACTCATCATCAATCGTGAGTCCTTTGAGCGTTGATCTTCTTTTTCCGTAAAGCTTGTTGAAATTACTGAGTAGGTGAATGGATTAAAAGAACTGCAGAAAGTTTTCCACGCTTCTTCCTTTGCCGGTTTTGCCGTTTTCCTAGCAATACTAAGTACTACACAACACACTACCACCCTTCAAACCGCCGTTTTACATTTGCTAAAAAAAATCTCGTTGCGTGTTGTTGAGATGTTCATAATCGTACTCCATTTGTATGCAAGGGTCGTCTTGCGCAGTTTGGAGTTTTGCTAATACGTTGTCCATATCAGGGTCCGGATTCATTCCAGGGTCAGTATTTCCAGGGGCGTACATGGGAGAGTTACTAGTAGTCATCATCGGTGGTGCCTTCGTTTTTCATGGTACCGATCCGGAGGGGAGATATTAACCTTCGGGCTGTCGCGCTGTTGTACTTTGTACAACAGTTGTGATTTATATGCTATCAATTTGCAACAAAGATATCTATCGACACCAAACCAAAATGTTTTCCTCAAGAATCTTCTTAAGAACAATACTCAACAGTTTTTATTTACAGTATGGCCCTTCATAATACGGTAAAATCAACAAATGTACATGGAATTCGCATAATAATGAACGCAGCGCTAGTGAGCATTAATTTTTTGTTTTGCGGATACTGCAGGATCTTGACTTTTAAGACAGGCACCTTCGGCGAAGTTGTTCAGAAGCTCAGGGAGTATCATGATTTTACAAAATCTCGAACTTAAAGGATTAAACAAAGAAAGAATTTGAGCTACTGAACAACTCTGAAGAAGACGTTATCCTTCTAAGTGATCAGGCTCCTGAGATATTTGCGAAATAAATGTTTAATGCTCACTAGCGCCACCTGATGGCAAAATTTTGAATCAACTAGCTCAAACAATGATAGTCCTTGAGTTACCGAACAACTTTGCCGAAGACGCCATCTTTCTAAGTGGTCAGGATCCTGAGATATAAGAAACACAAGTTTCATGCTCACTAGCGCCGCCTAGTGGCAAAATTCCGAATTTCTTGTGTAAAATAGAAGTAGCCCTTGAGCTACTGCACAATTTTGCCGAAGACATCATCTTTCTAAGTGGTCAGACTCCTGAGATATTCGCAAAACCAAGGGTGTTGTACAAAGTACAACGCGCGACTTCTCGCGTTACAAAAATTCGCGCGACGACCGAAAGGTTAATACGCTTGTCACTTTGGCTTCGGTTCCGCAGTTACATAGCACTATGGTCCAGGAATCAGTTTTACGCGGAAAGATGCATTTTGAGCTTTAGAATGAAACATTAGACAAAAACGGTCTTCTACAAAGTTGTTTGTATTAGTTGAGCCCTTTGTTTGGTTTTATTGAAAATTAGGGTGGACCACATTTTCATAGAAATTGTGTAACTAACTTTCTTATTTGTAAAAATTATATTATACATGCTTCAGCAAAGTTGTAGACCATTCAATTTCAAGCAACTTTGCCAAAAAAAAGTTTTTTTTATCTCTTAAATTGACCAATTTAGAGCTTTTTTCCTACGGTGACATAGGGTGGTCCGAACAAAACTGGTTTTCTGGCTCTAGAGTTTTCAATTCAAATTTATCATCAAAGCAGTCTAAGAAACACTTTTAGAGCTTTGAAAAATGCGTAATTTGGTGAGTGAAGAAACTCGCTATCTCCTTCCGTTTAGGAGTTATTGTTGTTTTTTTTTCTCAAAAACATGCCTACTTTGATTGTGAATATCTCTGATTGGGGCAAACATAAAAAATATCTTTTGACGGCATTCAAAAGACAAAATAATATTGTATATTATACGAAAAAATTACAGATGTGTTATTTTTGTAACTCTAATAAAACGTCTTGAAAGTCAAATATTTTTTATCACAAAAACTTTAATAACTTTTGAACTAAAATAGATATCAACAATCTTTTTGCATGAAAATTTGCGTTTTGTTAAGTTCTAAAAGTCGTTCATAGACGACTTTGATGAGAAAATAATATTAAAAAAACTGGAGTTGAAAAACTTATTTTTGTTGGACCACCCTGCGATGATTAGGAAAAAATTCTCTAGATTGGTCAAATTTTGCGCTACAGAAAAACTTTTTTTGTCAAAGTTGATCAAAATTTCAAGTTCTACCACTTTGCCTAAGAGCATATACCAGTATTTTTGCAAATGAAAAAGTTGATTATATGATTTGTGTGATATTGTGGACCACCCTAGTTTAAATGACACAGTATGTTAGCTTACATTTTTAGAAACAATTCTGTAGAAGATCATTTTTGTCTAAAATTTCATTTTCATGCTCAAAATGCAAAATAATAAGGAAATACATACTATGAAAATCTTCAAAATAGTTTTAGAGGCCTATCTTTCTTATTTCGGATTTCTCGTCAAAGCGGTCTATGAACGACTTCAAGAACTGAACAAAACGCAAATTTTCATGCAAAAATATTGATGATATCTATTTTAGTTCAAAAGTTATTAAAGTTTTTCTGCTTAAAATCCTTTGTTTTTCAAGGCATTTTATTAGAGTTACAAAAATAACACATCTGTAATTTTTTGAAATAATATACAATTTTATTTTGTCTTTTGAATGCCGTCAAAAGATATTTTTTATGTTTGCCCCAATCAGAGATATTCACAATCAAAGTAGGCATGTTTTTGAGAGAAAAGCAACAATTACTCCTAAACGGAAGGAGATAGCGAGTTTCTTCACTCATCAAATTACGCATTTTTCAAAGCTCTAAAAGTGTTTCTTAGACTGCTTTGATGAGAAATTTTAATTGAAAACTCTGGAGTCAGAAAACCAGTTTTGTTCGGACCACCCTATGTCACCGTAGGAAAAAAGCTCTAAATTGGTCAATTTAAGAGATAAAAAAACTTATTTTTGGCAAGGTTGCTTGAAATTGAATGGTCTACAACTTTGCTGAAGCATGTATAATATAATTTCTACAAATAAGAAAGTTAGTTACACAATTTCTATGAAAATTTGGTCCACCCTAATTTTCAATAAAACCAAACAAAGGGCTCAACTAATACAAACAACTTTGTAGAAGACCGTTTCCGCGTAAAACTGATTCCTGGACCACTGTGCATAGTGTAAAACATTCTATTGTTCGTGCTGTGTGATGAGATTTTTGGAGGTGACATTGATAATTTGTATAATTTATCTTTCCGAGATTTCTTTCCGGTAATTACATTTACGCTTGTCCAAGTTCCACTCATGGTAACAGGTGCGGATAACGACGGCATTTCTATTATTATTTATTTAGTTGGTGTTACATCAATTAATTTGATAAAACCTCGTTAACGATGTTACTCCAATTTACTCGGTCCATGGCTGTGTCCCTCCAACTTCGATTTTGTCCCACGCTCTTCAGATCCTGTTGCCTAGATCAGGTGCCCCCTCGCTTGCTGCGGCTTTCGCAATCTTCTGGACACTGGGTTGGCCGTAGAGCCTAGCGAGCTCGTGGTTCATTCTCCGCCGCCACACACCGTTTTCCTGCACACCGCCAAATATGGTCCTGAGCACCCTTCCTTGGAGGTACGACTTTTATGTTGATGTTTGAGGTTATAGCTTTCAGTCCTAAATAAAACTCAAAAACGGATTTTTGCTTACATCCGACGTTTCGGACACATGTATTGTGCTTTTTCAAGGATTAGCTGTGTTCCGTTTTATCCGTTTTATAAAACGAATTCCCCGTTCGGGTACTATACGGGAGTAGAAATCCGAAAACGATCCGGGTCGCAGAACTGAAAACGCAGTTGCCTGTTTTGGCGCCACTTTTACTCTTTTACTTCGTTTGAACACCTTCTTCAGCAGTACATGAAGAAAGGATAGAGTCGGTACAAAAACAATTTTTATTATATGCTCTTCGCAAATTAGGTTGGACTGAATTTCCATTACCATCTTAGAAAGCTAGATGTTTGTTGATTGATATTCAAACACTAAGAGAGCGTCGCGAATATGCTATGATTTCATTTATAAACGATATTGTTTCTCATAAAGTTGATTCACCAGAATTATTATCTAAATTAAACTTTTATGTACCATCAAGACGTTTACGCCATCGAGAACTATTTGCAATCAACTATCACCGTACTAATTATGCAAAATTTGGACCAATGAACCAAATGATGACCACTTATAATAAACATTATGATTTAATTGACTTAACTTGGTCCAAAGCAAAGCTAAAACAATACTTCCGCACATTATCTTAAGTAGGAAAATTGAATGTATTAGTGAAACTAGCACATAAGAAATTCTATGTAACGGTCTACAAACATGATTGACGGCAATAAATAAATAAATAAATAAATTAATGTTGAATTCCTGATTCTATATTACAACAAAGACAGTATCCTCTTTTCGATCAGTGTATTTTGTATACTACACACACTATGTATCACACGCACACTATCACACTAACCAATGTTCATTACTCAAACCAGAAATAAAAGTTTCATTCCAAGTTCGTACGTTAACCGTATCACACGTTTCTTTCTCTGTACTGCGTATATCACAACAGGTTATGGGCCTGTACGCGGAGAAAAGTAAAAGTGACGCCATTTTGTCGAAATACCATTTCTGTTGAAAATCGATTGTTCCGTCGCGGTTCGTCGCGAGTTTGGTTGATTCGCCGTGAAAGTCGTTACCGTATAAATCATGGATGGATCCCGCTTCAGCATCCAAAACTTGAACAATAGTAACTATCCCAGCTGGCGTTTTAAAGTTGAGCTGCTATTGATCCACGAGGAGCTCTGGCGCTATGTAGAGCCAGGAGTCAAGCCGGAAGGTGAAGTAGACGCTACCTGGGACGCTGGGGACGCTAAGGCGAGGGCAACCATCGGGCTCCTGATTGACGATAATCAGCATAGTCTGATTCGTGCCGTAAGAACCGCAAGAGACACATGGCTCGCACTGAAAAACCATCACGAAAAAACCAGCCTAACCTCGAAAGTTTCCCTTCTGAAACGCATTTGCGATAAACGCTATTCGGAGGGGGAAAGTATGGAGGAACATTTGTTTGCCATGGAGGAGTTGTTTTCGCGGCTTGCTAACGCCGGGCAAGAGCTGGCAGAAAATCTCGCCGTCGCAATGATCTTGCGAAGTCTGCCAAACTCTTTTGACGCCTTGACAACTGCACTCGAGAGTCGGGCCGAGGCCGATTTAACGTTGGAGCTGGTAAAGCGAAAGCTTTTGGACGAAGCTGCTAAACGTCAAAGCGCAGTAACGGATTCAGTGCTAAAAGTGAAAGAAGGATACAGAAAGAAGAAGCAAATCATCTGTCATTTCTGCAAACAGCCGGGGCATAAACAACAGTTTTGCCGGCAGCTCATTCGTGAATCAGAAAAACGAAGTAATCCCCAACAGAAGCCCACGAAGAAGAAAGAAGACAGTGTTTCGTTCGCCTTCGTGGCCTGTGCGACCGTGAACGACAGTGTAAACAAGTGCTGGATTGTTGACTCTGGTGCTTCGAGCCACACCGTCGCGGATCGAAATTTTTTCGTCGAATTGCACCGTAGTGATGTTCAGTACGTTAAGTTGGCGGACGGAAAAGTGGCTAAAGTGGAAGGCGAAGGTCCTGGAGAAATCGAGTGCTGCAATGAAGAAGGTGAGCGGAGAAAAATGCGACTCAGCTCAGCACTGTACACTCCGACTCTAGCGATGAATTTGATTTCGGTATCGGCACTAACACAAAAGCAAGCGACAGTGATCTTCAGTGCCAGTGGTTGTCAAATCAAACGAGACGACGTGACAGTTGCAGTCGCCAGTCTAAAGCAAGGATTGTATCAGTTGAAGCTACCCGACGAGACTGTTTCCGTAGCGAAGAGCCAGCATAACGTGAATTGTAAGCATGTCTGGCATAAGCGGTTTGGCCATCGGGAGCCGAATGCTATCAGATTTCTGGAGAAGCGCGGACTGGTATCTGGATTGAAAGTCTCCGAGTGCGACGTTGATGAACCGTGCGAATGTTGCTTTAAAGGTAAGAGTACACGTCTTCCATTTCCTAAAGAGTCCAAAACGAAAACCGCGGCACCGTTGGATATCGTCCACACGGACGTATGTGGCCCGGTAGAAGTCCCATCGGTAAGCGGGTATCGATTCTTCATGACGGTGATAGACGATTTCTCTCGCCATTGCACGGTATACCTGCTTAAGGAAAAATCAGAAGTTCCCGAGAAAATTGAGGAATACGTAGCCTATGCGAAAAATCATTTCGGGCGCAAACCGAGAATTGTGCGTTCGGACCAAGGAGGGGAATACTCCAGCAAGAGACTGCGACAGTTCTACAAACAAGAGGGGATTACCCCACAATTTACAGCGGGATACAGCCCGCAACAAAATGGGGTAGCAGAGCGTCGCAACCGATATCTAATTGAGATGGTAAGATGTCTGCTTTTCGATGCTGGGTTGCCACAGTCCTACTGGGCAGAAGCTTTATGTACAGCGGTGTACTTGCAGAATATCCTACCGTCGAAACCTGTGGAAGCTACCCCATACGAACTGTGGTTCAAAAGGAAGCCGGACGTGAGCCATCTCAGAATCTTCGGCAGCAGTGCGTGGGTCTACGTTCCTAAGCAAAAACGCAAAAAGCTGAGTGAAACTTCCCGGAAGCTTACGTTCGTGGGCTACTCTCCAGAACACAAAGCCTACAGATTTCTCGACCGAGCAACAAGGAAGATTATCGTAAGTCGCGATGCCACATTCATGGAAGGATCGCCTGCAATCCGTGATCCAGAGGTTGCATCCGGTAACGAGCAGAGTGACATCGTCGAGTTCGAGCTCAAGCCTGGAAATCGCCCAACATCAGTACCACCTACAGTCGACGAAGATGACGATGGTGATGCCGATAGTATGGAAGAATCAGATGACAGTTTCCACGGATTCAGCGACGATGAGCCACTGTTGGGTGTCGAAGTCGGACAACCAACAAGACGTTTCGAGCGTTCGACTAGAGGTATGCCACCGGAAAGGTATGGTAACACATCCGGTGCTGTAGCGCACAACATCGGCGAACCGAGAAGCTATAACGAGGCGATCAATAGTTCCGAGAAGTCTAAGTGGCATGCAGCGATGAAGGAGGAGTTGGATTCCCTGACCGAGCACCGAACGTGGGATTTAGTTCAGCTTCCTCCGGGTAAAAAGGCTATCGGATGCAGGTGGACCTTCAAGAAAAAGGAAAATGAATCCGGACAAACCGTCCGGTATAAAGCGAGGCTTGTTGCGCAGGGGTTTTCGCAACAATATGGTAGTGATTTTGACGAGGTGTTCGCCCCCGTTGTCAGACAGTCAACCCTGCGTACAATGCTGACAATCGCAAGTAGAGAAGGTATGCTGGTTAAACATCTAGACATAAAAACAGCGTACTTGTATGCCGAGCTGAAAGAGGACATATATATGAAGCAGCCACCGGGTTTTTCTGAGGATAATGGATTGGTGTGCCACCTGAAGCGCAGCATATATGGCCTCAAACAGTCGGCGCGGGTCTGGAATAAGAAAATTGACAGCGTACTCCAGCAGATGAAGTTCCGCGCGGCCGACGCAGACCCTTGCCTCTATGTACGTAATCGAGATGGCAAATCGTCATTCATTCTAATTTACGTTGACGATATTGTCGTCTTCTGCCATTCAGAACGTGAGTTTGAAGAAATTTGCGGAGTATTACAGAAGCATTTCAAACTATCGAGCCTTGGACAACTGCGACAATTCCTCGGTATTCATGTGGAGAAAATCGGAGATCACTATACTCTCAACCAGAAGAACTACATCGAGAAGATCGTCACGAGATTCGGACACGAAGATGCGAAAACTTCAGCTATTCCCATTGATCCGGCGTACGTTAAACAAAAGGAGGAGGAGGAGCTTCCCAACAACGCTTCCTATTGCAGCTTGGTTGGTAGTTTGTTATACGTCGCCGTCAATACCCGTCCGGACATCTGTGTCAGCACCTCACTGCTGGGACGCAAAGTAACAACGCCAACCAACCGGGATTGGACAGAAGCCAAACGCGTTTTACGATACCTCAAGGGGACCAAGGACTTGAGGTTGCACCTTGGCTCTGGAACCGGAGGCCTCGAATGTTTCGTTGACGCCGACTGGGCCAGCGTCGAAGGAGACAGGAAGTCAAATTCCGGCTTTCTTATAAAATACGGTGGTGGACTGGTAAGCTGGGAAACACGTAAGCAGTCGTGCGTCGCGCTATCGTCTACAGAGGCGGAGTTTATTGCTTTAGCGGAGGGTTGCCAAGAACTTCTGTGGCACTTGAAGCTATCGAGTGACGTCAACGAGAAACAGCTTACACCGATACCAGTTTGGGAAGACAATCAGTCCTGTATTAGGCTGGTTGAATCGGACCGTATTGGTAAACGATCGAAACATATAGATACTAAACATGCATTCGCCAAGGATCTGAAGCAACGAGAGGTCATCGATTTGAAGTATATTCCAACATCTGAAATGCAAGCGGATATAATGACGAAGCCCCTTGAGCGAGTCAAACTAGAGAGACATCGAAGTGCAATCGGCGTTAAGTTGATGGCTGATACCGTCTAAGTTGAGGAGGAGTGTTGAATTCCTGATTCTATATTACAACAAAGACAGTATCCTCTTTTCGATCAGTGTATTTTGTATACTACACACACTATGTATCACACGCACACTATCACACTAACCAATGTTCATTACTCAAACCAGAAATAAAAGTTTCATTCCAAGTTCGTACGTTAACCGTATCACACGTTTCTTTCTCTGTACTGCGTATATCACAACAATTAACACTCCAAGTGCTTACAGGTCCTCTTCCAGCATGATCCATGCTTCATTTCCATACAGGACCATCGGTCTTATAAGCGTTTTGTACATGGTACATTTGGTGCGAGGGTGAATCTTTCTCGACCGCAGCTTCTTCTGGAGTAGGCGCGACTTCCACTGATGATGCGTCTCCGTATTTCACGACTAACGTTGCACTATGGTCCAGGAATCAGTTTTACGCGGAAAGATACATTTTGAGCTTTAGAATGAAACATTAGACAAAAACGGCCTTCTACAAGGTTGTTTGTATTAGTTAAGCCCTTTGTTTGGTTTTATTGAAAATTAGGGTGGACCACATTTTCATAGAAATTGTGTAACTAACTTTCTTATTTGTAGAAATTATATTATACATGCTTCAGCAAAGTTGTAGACCATTCAATTTTAAGCAACTTTGCCAAAAAAGTTTTTTTGTATCTCTTAAATTGACCGATTTAGAGCTTTTTTCCTACGGTGACATAGGGTGGTCCGAACAAAACTGGTTTTCTGGCTCTAGAGTTTTCAATTCAAATTTCTCATCAAAGTAGTCTATGAAACACTTTTAGAACTTTGAAAAATGCGTAATTTGGTGAGTGAAGAAACTCGCTATCTCCTTCCGTTTAGGAGTTATTGTTGTTTTTCTATGAAAAACATGCCTACTTTGATTGTGAAAATCTCTGATTGGGGCAAACATAAAAAATATCTTTTGACGGCGTTCAAAAGACAAAATAAAATTGTATATTATATCAAAAAATTACAGATGTGTTATTTTTGTAACTCTAATAAAACGTCTTGAAAGTCAAATATTTTTTATCACAAAAACTTTAATAACTTTTGAACTAAAATAGATATCAACAATCTTTTTACATGAAAATTTGCGTTTTCTTAAGTTCTAAAAGTCGTTTATAGACGACTTTGACGAGAAAATAATATTGAAGAAACTAGAGTTGAAAAACTTATTTTTGTTGGACCACCCTGCGATGATTAGGAAAAAATGCCCTAGAATGGTCAAATTTTGAGCTACATAAAAACTTTTTTTGGCAAAGTTGATCAAAATTTCAAGTTCTACCGCTTTGCCAAAGAGCATATACCAGTATTTTTGCAAATAAAAAAGTTGATTATATGATATGCGTGATATTGTGGACCACCCTAGTTTCAAATGACACAGTATGTAAGCTTACATTTTTAGAAACAATTTTGTAGAAGATCATTTTTGTCTAAAATTTCATTTTCATGCTCAAAATGCAAAATAATAAAGAAATACATACTATGAAAATCTTCAAAATAGTTTTAGAGCCCTATCTTTTTTATTTCAGCTTTCTCGTCAAAGCGGTCTATGAACGACTTTAAGAACTTAACAAAACGCAAATTTTCATGCAAAAATATTGATGATATCTATTTTAGTTCAAAAGTTATTAAAGTTTTTCCGCTTAAAATCCTTTGTTTTTCAAGGCATTTTATTAGAGTTACAAAAATAACACATCTGTAATTTTTTGATATAATATACAATTTTATTTTGTCTTTTGAATGCCGTTAAAAGATATTTTTTTATGTTTGCCCCAATTAGAGATATTCACAATCAAAGTAGGCATGTTTTTGAGAGAAAAACAACAATAACACCTAAACGGAAGGAGATAGCGAGTTTCTTTACTCACCAAATTACGCATTTTTCAAAGTTCTAAAAGTGTTTCATAGACTACTTTGATGAGAAATTTGAATTGAAAACTCTAGAGCCAGAAAACCAGTTTTGTTCGGACCACCCTATGTCACCGTAGGAAAAAAGCTCTAAATCGGTCAATTTAAGAGATACAAAAAAACTTTTTTTGGAAAAGTTGCTTGAAATTGAATGGTCTACAACTTTGCTGAAGCATGTATAATATAATTTCTACAAATAAGAAAGTTAGTTACACAATTTTTATGAAAATGTGGTCCACCCTAATTTTCAATAAAACCAAACAAAGGGCTTAACTAATACAAACAACTTTGTAGAAGACCGTTTTTGTCTAATGTTTCATTCTAAAGCTCAAAATGCATCTTTCCGCGTAAAACTGATTCCTGGACCACCGTGCGTTGTTATCAGCCGTTAACAAGGATCCGAGGTAGGCGAACTCATCAACCACCTCAAAAGTATTCCCGTCTATTGTAACACTGCTTCCTAGGCGGGCTCTGTTGCGCTCGGTTCCGCCTATCAGCATGTACTTTGCTTTTCACGCACCACCACATTTCAAGCGGGTGTACAGGTCTGCCACCGTTCTAAATGTTCTGCCGACAATATCCATATCATCCGCGAAGCAAAAAAAGTAAGAGGTTGTTTCTAAGATACGACCGCCAAGTTGACGTTGGATAACGTTAGCCTCTTCTATTTCCTGGCTTGGGACCGTCACGAACTTATGAAAGATTTCTACTGCTAAAAATCCAATTAATTTTCACACTATTTGTTGCATGTCGATTCTGATTTATTATAGACATTTGTGTTATTATTTTGTGTTTATACAAAATAATCACTTTCAGAAGCTTAGTCCGTTATATTGAAGAATTGATTTTTAAGTGTATACTTAATCATTGTTAATTTGGAGCAATTAATTCAAAATATTTGAATCATTCCTTAACAATAGAAAATATACTGCATTCCGACAGCACTGCAGCAGCGTCTTCGGAAACATTCTCAAATTGTCGTTTTGTCAATTATTCATAACTAATTAGAGATGAATTATAGCAAGAATGTGGTAAACACATTAGCAAATATAACACAAACAACTCTTTAGTACACATTTGTTAGCCCTGAAAAGGGCCGATTGAACTGTGAGAATCGAGTAACTATTATTTAGTTCACCGACAGTTCTGTTGCTGTGAGAATTGCCAATACTGTTGCGCTTCATGGTAGAAATATTTTCAAAACTCTTTCAAAATTGAATTATCGTCCTGAAAAGGACGGTTGGGTTTGGATATCGTCGATCGCCATTCCATGCACAGGTTTGATGGATTCAGTGCTAGTTTTGAATTCTGGTCTCGGTGATGGAGGTGATTTAACCTCAAAATCTGTACAGCGTATGGCCCTGCCACTTCAGAGCGTAGCCGACAGAATTCTGGATGACTTCAGCACACCGCGGGTTTTCTCGTAGATGAGACCGAAGGTACGCTTGACGTCACCACGGCGAGCCAGACGGCGGTGGTTTGGTGATGATGCAATTGATGTTGTCACGCAAAACCTTGCGATGACGCTTGGCGCTTCCTTTTCCGAGTCCGGTTTATCTTCGGCAACGATTGTAACAAAACTGATGCTTGGCCGCCGGCTCAGCTCCTTTTATGCGGTACGCAATGGATGAATTCTTCTTGCTCGCTCGCTGTTCACTGTTCGTCTCGCTCGCTCGCAAGAGAAGATCATAAAAGGGACCGGCAGCCGCGCACATTCAATCATTCATTTGTTTCAATCCGTCCAGAGAACACTACGACGATGGCTCTACCAAGCCGACTGCCCGTAAATCCACTGGTGGAAGCGGCCCCACGAAAGTCTCTCGCTAGAGCGCCTCAGCCACCGGAGGAGTCAAGAAGCCGTATCGCTATCAGCCAGGAACGGTCTCTCTGCGTGAGATCCGTCGCTACCAGAATTCGACGGAGCTGCTGATCCACAAATTGTTTTTCCAGCGCCTGGTCCGTGAAATCGCTCAGGACTTCAAGACCGATCTGCGATTACAGCGCTTGGCCGTCATGGCCCTGCAGGAAGCGAGCTAGGCCTATCTTTGAGGCTACCAACATGTGCGCGATCCACGCCAAGCGTGTGACCATCATGCCGAAAGCCTTCTAGCTGGTTCGTCGTATCCGTGACGAACGAGTTTAAATTTAAATTGAATGACACAAGCAAAACGGCCCTTTTCAGAGCCACAACAATGCATTCCACGTAAAAGAGTTACGGCTAGAGATATTTCACATATTATTATTAATTTATTTATTTAATTGCCAATTGAAATTTCGGATGATTAGTTTTACAACGGAGTGAAATGGCAAACAAAGTTTTACATAGGTTCCCGTCGGGCGGCGGTAGCATTTTTGCAGTCTACTCTGTGCGATTATTTGGTTTCGACCGACAATTTCTTACCAAATCAAATCATCAACGAAGCTGTTGCTGATAAGTTTTAGCTTTCAAATCGACAAGTTTATACTGATCGTTTTGTCATGCATGTGGTTAGCGACGACGACGACAACGGCATTATCCAATCATCGCATAATGCGAGGCAAACCGGGATCCTCATTCTAGTGCCGTCCCCAATTTATCTCTCATGCACACAATGTCGAAGATTGCCCTGCAAGAGTGCGATGGGAAATTGATTTCTTGGCCCTGTGATTCTCGTAAAGCACTAATGTTGACGCTTATGAAAGATTGCATGCAAATGACTGACCGAAATATGAATCCATCACATCCATTCACCAGTAATGTCGCTCTTCACGGTGTAAAATTCTCATAAATCTCTTTCAAAATGAAATTGTCGTCCTGAAAAGGACGGTTGAGGGTAGTCACAATCGATCGAACTGGGTTTTCATTCCATTCTTAGACAGAAACACACCAAAAGATTACCGAAGACGATTTAATTAAAATGCGGTCGTGCGCGTGCGCGTGAAGTGGAATTTGATTGGCTTCGACTGAACACGAGATAATGGAGAGAAGTAAGAAGAAGACCGAAAGGGGCGTTTCCCTTTGAATGACGAAAGTGGCTAAGATATCGCGCAATGATGTCTGTGTCAGGAATACACAAGAAAAATGTGCTTTTCTATGAAAAATAAGACATGCTTCGATATTTCTCAATTTTTCAATAGTTTAGTCATGAGAATCAATAGTTTTCATTGTTGGAGTAGATTCGTAGAAAGATTTCCAATCGATTGGTGAAAGAATCTTGAAAATCTATCCGGGCATTAGAAAGTTATTAACAGTCAAAATCTAACCACTTCTCGTGACGCGAGCGATTTTTCGTTTTTCGAAATTGTACCCCAGTATGTTGCCGTAAGACGTTATCCAACGTCAAAAAGAAGATAACTTTTGCGTCTGCTAAGAAGAAATTGCATCTGGCGGTACTGAGGAAAATTTTATCTTGGCTTTGGCAATGACGGCGCATCACAACGGAGATTGGAAAACATGCGAACGCAGTGACGACATCAGGCCTTATCGTTCAAATATATCGTTCCGTCACAGGGGGAGGGAGAGGGTCTTCCATAGTGTTACAGCCCTTATACACAATTTAAATCTTCCATACAAAAGTTGTTACGTGGGGAAGGAGGGGGTCTAGAACTGGCACATTTTGGGTTATGTAATATTTGAATCATTCCTTAACAATAGAAAATATATTTATTGCATTCCGACAGCACGACTCGGAAACATTCTCGATTTGTCGTTTTGTCAATTATTCATAACTAATCAGATATTGTATGATGCTACGAGATGAATAAATGTAAGAATATGGTAAACACATTAGCAAATATTACACAAATAACTCTTTAGGACACATTTGTTGGCACTGAAAAGGGCCGATTGAACTGTGAGAATCGAGTAACGCGGACACATTTTGCCAGCGAACAGGTTGAAATCCTCCTCGCCCGATAAGATTTGCGGTGGCGATGATGATGGGCGCTTGAACAAGCGGCTTGAGCTGATTTTCTTCAGCCATCTCGTAGCCAGCGATTTCACAAACCGGACACTGGATTTGCAGCAGCTTAAGGTGAAGATGAATCGAAGCCAAACCTCAAATTTTCAAGAGCACGGATCTGGAGAACCAAACATACGTTTAAGCTGAAAACTTTTTCGATTGGTCACTCGCTGGTGGTGACCAATCGATTAAGTTTTCAGCTCAAACGGGTTTTCGGTTCTCCAGATCCGAGCTCTTGAAAATTTGAGGTTTGGCTTCGATTCTTCTTCACCTTAATGATTGTTAATTATTGATGCTGGTTTTCTTGTCCACACACTAAGGGTGAGTTACGAATTTTGATAATAACTCAGCAGCGGAACATTCGGTAAACAAAATTTGTAGATATTGTTGGAATTTTACTGATTTTGGTAAAATGTTACCGCAAATCACTAAAAATTTCACCAAAACTATTATTTTTGATTCACCGACAGTTCTGTTGCTGTGACTATTGCCAATAATGTTGCGTGAAATATTTTCGAAACTCTTTCAAAATTAAATTGTCGTCCTGAAAAGGACGGTTGGGTGAGGATATCGTCGATCGCCATTTCATGCTCAGGTTTTGTGAATTCAGTGGTAGTTTTGCTGTCGGTGATGGGGACGATTTAGCTTCCAAATCTGTACAGCGTATGGCCCTGCCACTTCAGAGCGTAGCCGACAGAATTCTGGATGACTTCAGCACACCGCGGGTTTCCTCGTAGATGAGACCGGAGGTACGATTGACGTCGCCACGGCGAGCCAGACGGCGGATGGCGGGCTTGGTGATGATGCAATGAATGTTGTCACGCTTGGCGCTTCCTTTTCCGAGGCCGGTCTAATTTCGGCAACGATTGTAACAAAACTGATGCTCGGCCGCCGGCTCGGCTGGTTTTATGCGGTACGCGATGGATGAATTCTTCTTGCTCGCTCGCTGTTCACTGTTCGTCTCGCTCGCTCGCAAGAGAAGGTCATAAAAGGGACCGGCAGCCGCGCAAATTCAATCATTCGTTTGTTTCAATCCGTCCAGAGAACACTACTACGACGATGGCTGGAGAGCAGCCCCTCGCAAGCAGCCGGTCACGAAAGTCGCTCGCAAGAGCGCCCCAGCCACCGGAGGAGTCAAGAAGCCGTATCGCTATCGGCCAGGAACGGTCGCTCTGCGTGAGATCCGTCGCTACCAGAATTCTACGGAGCTGCTGATCGACAAGTTGTATTTCCAGCGCCTGGTCCGTGAAATCGCTCAGGACTTCAAGACCGATTTGCGATTACACAGCTTGGCGTCATGGCCCAGCAGGAAGCGAGCGAGGCCTATCTTTGAGGGTACTAACATGTGCGCGATCCACGCCAAGCGTGTCACCATCATGCCGAAGGCCTTCTAGCTGGCTCGTCGTATCCGTGGCGAACGAGTTTAAATTGAATTAGGACGCAATTTCAAGCAAAACGGCCCTTTTCAGAGCCACAAAAATGTATTCCACGTAAAAGAGTTACGGCTTAAGATATATCACCTATTATTAATTAATTAATTTATTTAATTGCCAATTTAAATTTCGGATGATTAGTTTTTCAACGGCAAACAAAGTTTTAGCTAGGTTCCCGTCGGGCGGCGGTAGCATTTTTGCAGTTTTCTCTATGCGCTTATTTGGTTTCGATCGACAATTTCTTACCAAATCAAATCATCAACAAAGCTGTTGCTGATAAGTTTTAGCTTTCAATTCGACAAGTTTATACTGATCGCTTTGGCATGCATGTGGCAAATGACTGACCGAAATATGAATCCATCACATCCATTCACCAGTAATGTCGCTCTCCACGGTGCAAAATTCTCATAACTCTCTTTCAAAATTAAATTGTCGTCCTGATAAGGACGGTTGGTGGTAGTCACAATCCATCGAACTGGGTTTTCATTCCATTCTTAGACAGAAACACACCAAAAGATTACCGAAGACGATTGAATTAAAATGCGGTCGTGCGCGTGCGCGTGAAGTGGAATTTGATTGGCTTTGACTGAACACGAGATAATAAAGAGAAGTAAGAAGAAGACCGAAAGGGGCGTTTCCCTTCGAATGACGAAAGTGGCTAAGATATCTCTCAATGATGTCTGTGTCAGGAATACACAGGAAAAATGTGCTTTTCTTCGAAAAATAAGACATGCCTCGATATTTCTCAATTTTTCAATAGTTTAGCCATGAGAATCAATAGTTTTCATTGTTGGAGTAGATTCGTAGAAAGATTTCCAATCGATTGGTGCAAGAATCTAGAAAATCTATCCGGGCATTAGTAAGTTATTAACAGTCAAAATCTAACCACTTTTCGTGACGCGAGCGATTTTTCGTTTTTCGAAATTGTACCCCAGTATGTTGCCGTAAGACGTTATCCAACGTCAAAAATTGACTAGATCTTTTGAGAATCGTACCTCAGATATTGAACCCGGCTCTCCGCATGACACCTTCTAGCACAATGTTGAACAGCAGGCAGCAGCAGAAGTCCATCACCCTGTCGTAGTCCCCGGGGGGATCGAAACGAACTGGAGTGTTCGCCTGAAAACTTCACACAATTTTGCACACCTTCCATCGTCGCTCTTGTCAGTCTCGTGAGCTTCCCGGGAAAGCTGTTCTCGTCCATGATTTTCCAAAGCTCTACGCGGTCGATACCAGGGATTGAATCCTGAGAAAATTGAGAGAATCTCTCACGTATCGCTCTCTGTAACTATCATAACATGCTGCACATTATGAGAGACTGTTTATCGTATACTGCTACAACTTTGATCAGATTGGGGGGATAGTAGTGCATGATAAACCCCCTCTAAACATGCTCCAAGCCTGGGGGACACTATTGCTATTGGAAGTTCGTAGATTGTTTATCGTGCCAGTAAAGAAAAACACCTATCCCCAACGGTAAACGAGCGAGAAAAATGGATTTTATCATCGCTCTCATTTTGGGGCTTTCGCTCGCTGCTTTTATTTATCAGCCTTGTTACACCCTGCGATACAATGACGATCGTGGACCGCAACAGATGGGATGTTTTTCTTCGCTTGCTTTGATCGTGCTTCATTCTCAAATGAGAGCGAATTCTGCAATGCCTGGTCGATACTATTGTATGCCGCCTTGAAATCGATGAAGAAGTGATGCGTTAGGACCTGGTGTTCACGACATTTTTGGAAGATTTGCCGTACAGTAAAGATCTGGTCCATTGTCGATCGGCCGTCAACGAAGCCGGTTTGATAACTTCCCACGAACTCGTTTAATAGAGGTGACAGACGATGGGACAATACTTTGTAGACCACATTAGAATGGTGATCGCTCGAAAGTTCTCACAAATTAACTTGTCGCCTTTCTTGAAATAGGGCATATTATCACTTCATTCCACTCCTCCGGTAGCTATTCTGTTTCCCAGATCGTGCCTATCAGCCGGTGCAGACAAATGACTAGCCTCTCCGGGCACATCTTTATGAGCTCAGCTCCGATTTTATCTACTACACCATCCTTACCATTAACTTTATTGTTCTTGAGCTAGTAAATGGCATCCCTAACTTCCCTCAAAGTAGGGGCTGGTTGATTTCTATCTCCCACAGCACTGACGAAGGCTTCGTTGTTCCGTCCTTCATTGTCTGGGCTCTCAGCGCAATTCAGGTGTTCGTCGAAGTAATGCTGCCACCTTTCGATCACCTCACGCTCGTCCGTCAAAATGCTCCCATTCTTATCCCTGCACATCTCGGCTTGGCTGCATCGTTGATGGCTGCTTTCACTGATCTCCCCCTCAAGAGGGGCTTTATCCAGCCCACTCTCTTCCGGTAATGCAGCGTCGAGGTGCCACGCGTATGCAGTTGCGACATCGGATTGCTTAAGCCACTCTAGGTCATACCGGGGCGGCCTTCAATACCGTGGTTTGTTAGCGACGGAGAGTTTTGGGCGCAGTTTAACCATCACCAGATATTGGTCAGAGACGATGTTGGCGCCACGAGAGGTCCTGACGTCGATAATGTCGGAGAAGTGTCGTCCATCAATTATAACGTGGTCAATTTGTGATTCTGCCTGCTGCAGTGATCTGCAGGTGTGTCGGTATTGAAGGCTGTGCTTGGGTGGGCACTGAACTTTCCAATAGTCGGTCTGAATTCCTCCTCCTGGCCAACCTGAGCGTTTAGATCTCCTATGACGATTCTGATGTCGTGGCTTGGGCAGCTGTCGTACTCGCGTTCGAGCTGCGCGTAAAATGCGTCTTTATCTTCATCAGTGCTTCTTGAGTGAGTGTATTGCACGTTTATTATGCTGAAGTTGAAGAACCGGCCTATGAGCCCCAACTTGAACATTATCTCATTGATCGGCGCCTCTGCATACCACATTGATCCCTTCCAACACACTTTCTGCAACGCTACGATGCCGAATCCACGGTCCTTCAGCACGTCGGCGTGTATGCGTGTGCTCCCGATGAAGTTGAGAGATTTACAGTTCCATGTACCGAGCTTCCAATCGCTAGTCCCTTTACGTCGCTGTGGTCTTCGCCGATTGTTTCGGTTCGTAATCTCTCATTGATTATTCATTGCTTGATTTTTTTACAGCTGGCTAGCAGGGCCTGACACCAACCCCCTAGTTTTCCGGAGGACCCCTAAATGTTCGGAGGGCCATAGTGCGCAGTTTAGCTTAGAGTCCTTCTCTGGTACTCGGACGATGATCAGCCGCCTCTGACATGGGGAACAGACGCTGTTGTGAGCCGCTCCTAACATAGAGTACAGACGCAGGTTTGCAGAAGCAAAAGCAAAAGCAAATCCCCCACCCCTTCCCTTTCAGCATACGACCAAAGTTCCCAGTTCCCACCGGTTACTCGTACTCCGGCTAGTACCATGAGGAGATAGGCATAGGAGTAGCTGGGCAAGAGGCTAAGGACCGCACAGAGGGGTCTCTTTTATTCCTTCAGGTACGCGAGGTACCAATGGTACGCCATGCCCAGCCATTAACCAACGCACCACGATGTACTCGCGTTATGGGTAATCCACCGGAGATAGTGTCATATCTATTCGCCATAAATGTATGAATATCCGCGTTCCGATTTAACAACAAACCACACAAACTCCATCAATTTCAATTAATTTGTGTAAGCATTCTTTTATTCCTTACGGATGCGCTTTGCCAATGGATTCCCAGTCAGTTTGTGCTTGTCAGTGATTTGAGCAATTCAATCATGCCGGCTTCTGCAGTAAACGGGAATACTACTTGCCTGCTGCTGATGATGTTGATGATGCTGCTCCAGAGGAATGTGTTCAAAAGGCCTTCGCCGCGTGTAAATAGACATTGCCCTGACCGGAAAGGTGCGCTCGGCCCAGCTCCAGCAGTTGGTTCGATTTCTAGGAATAATGCAGTTGCAAATCGCTTCCATTAAAGTGCAAGTGCACTCCGCAAGCGACGCGACGACGGGTGAGCGTCATTCCGATGGATTTCGCCTCAGAGCACATAACTGAGCGGCGGCGGTGGCGGTTTGATTGATTCATGATGGTTAATTATAATATTTTGTATTTGCGCTTGTCCTGTTTTGTGTCTCGGGCGGTTGAGATTGAGGAAGGTGCAGATGAGGTGCAACTGAGCTATAGGTGTTCAAATTCATATTTGTTCCATGCATAAATTTAATATAGGAAATTTCCTGTAGTCCATTAAATTTGCGGTGCAGTTCAGGTTCGATTCCAATCAATTCCTCTACGATTCTCAGCCAAATTAAGCAACATCTTCTCTACCAGCTGCTGAAGTAACATCTCTGTTAGTCCCAATCGGTGGGGCTGGGTAGATTTGATCCCACCCTATTTTCTTGAAGTCTAAAACAGTTTTGTTCCAAGCAATGTTGTGCAATACTTCTTTGAAAAATGATAAAAATTAACGTATGTACCTAAATTTAAAATTAATTAAGAAAAGCAAATATATGGATCGCGCAAATATGATCGAATTTAATAATAATTCGAAAGTATGAATGTGTTTTTCACCAAAAGTGGAGTAAGTTTGCATAAACTTCTAGTTTGATCTAGCACGTCAGTCTTGCTTGGAAGTGTACCGGCTTATGTAGTGATTTATTTGCTTAATTCCTCACAAAATTCAATTTTTATGCCTCAAGGGACTGAAGACGACCTTACAGTTGAGGTCGAAATACGCGTATCTGTCGAGAGGAATTAAATGGTATAGTACTAAATTCGGTTTTTCATTTACTTATAGGTATTACACCAATGGGGCCTTCCTTAGCCGAGTGGTTAGAGTCCGCGGCTACAAAGCAAAGCCATGCTGAAGGTATCTGGGTTCGATTCCTGGTCGGTCCAGGATCTTTTCGTAATGAAAATTTCTTTGACTTCCCTGGGCATAGAGTATAATCGTACCTGCCACACGATATACGAATGCGAAAATGGCAACTTTGGCAAAGAAAGCTCTCAGTTAATAACTGTGGAAGTGCTCATTAGAACACTACGCTGAGTTGCCGGCTCTGTCCCAATAGGGACGTTAATGCCAAGAAGAAGAAGAAGATTCCACTAAACAGCTCGAAGATTTTTATCATCACTGCAAAACATGTTTACAGGAGAGCCGGTGCAAAAATCTCATAAAATTTTAATTTACCTGCAGAGTTACAGTTTTATTAATGATGGCGAATCAAATCTCCCCAACATCCCCTACTGTCTGTCCGACTGCATCTGAGGTCGATTACGGACTTTATTATCTAGCAAATAGGTGACGCAATTCGTCCGCTGCGGATGCACACTTGCAAGTCTACCGCCGGATCCAAAACACCATCATTCGTCATCGTCTCACTGCCTCCCGATGATACCGCGAATAGTTGATGTCGAGTAGCATCATTATCATGTTTGGTCCATTATTGAAACACATATACGCCGTGTGCTGCACTGCAAAACAACTTAGAACTTGCCACCGTCTAATTTGCTGCAACTATATTCCTTGTCGACTTACGACTAAAAGGGGGAGGGCACAAGGTACGGACAAAGGGCACACGGAATGGGAGCCTCCGGTCACGTGAGATAATGAGCAATGAAGGCGCGGGAGATTGATGGTTTTGTTGGCTTAGCGACGTCTTTATTGTTGGCAATTCGCGCACTGTTGCTACTTATTGGGCATTGTGCGGTGGGAGGAACAAGCACTGATGGAGATAATTGATGTCAAGTTGAGGAATTTCCGGAATTCCTGAATTGATTGCGTCTACCGTATGGGGTCTACAAGTGTGGAGTTCAGTGAGTTAATGGGTTTATCTATTTTGGCTTGACGGCATTCACATGAACAAGGCGTAATTGAATGACTTGAACTAACTTTGTCCTACTAAGCGGATAAATCTATTAGAACAATTCATCAAATTGGTGAATTGGGACTTATCAGATTAGATGAACGCTTTTCAACGGTGTTTCCAGTACTTCACAGGTAGCACAATAATTTGTAGATGTTAATTGGTCTGTTACAATGCCTACCGATGGGCTGCTCAAAAAACAAATTAAAAAGTTAGGCCCAAGTGGCCTACCATCGATCCTAACGGTGGGTTCTCATCATACGCTTAGTACAGGGTTTCCCTACCGGTGGTCCGTGGACCCCTATGGGGCCGTGACGAATTCTCAGGACCTCGAATCCATTGAGAATCAGTGTCGTATCTCTTGATCGATGAATGAATGTCTGTACCGAGCTGTAAATTTTTGATTTTTTAAGTATTTTTAAACGGTAACCTATTTTTTCGTACTGTGGAAATACTGGGAAATACCTTCGATGCAAGCCGGATATAATTACTAACCGCGCAAAAGCTCTAATTTCTATCCGTGTGTCTTTGAGTGCTAAACAATACAGTATGGCCCATAAAAAATGCGAAAATTTTTTGAATGTGAGTTTAGCATACACACGCGTAATTTTCTTAATTTTCATGATTGTATGTAATATCTGATGACTGTTGTTCATTCTTATATAACTTCGCTATATAGAACCATTTTTATCATTAACCTAAAAAGTCAGAAAAAGCATTTGTCTGTCGTATACTCTGGTGATAAACTTTCCACCTTGGAAAATCACACTTAATTGTTGATAATATTAGCTTGTTAGGTATCAGAGGGTCAAGGAGTTCTTAAACTACATGTTTTTCATGTTAACAATAAAATATTTTGCCAGGGTCATGGTTTTGGGAGCATTTATGTCTTATGGGTTTGGTGTGTCTTCATTTTTGGTTAAATTTTAATGAAAAATTAACACAAAGGTCTATGAGAGTTTTTTGAGGAAACAATTAGTTTTTTTTTGGTTAGAGATAACTAAGATGAATACTAGCTCAAAGGTATATAGCAAAACAGAGTCACTTATCTCACTTATATAAAGGTTCAACCACGGCTGTTCAGAATGAGCCATTTATTATATTATTATTATATGTTCATGTCTCCAGCGCTCCAAGTGTAAATCTATTCTGTCATTTGGCATGGGCGAATGTTCAAGACAAGGCCTGTGAAGAATCTCACTTTATCGTTGATGTTTTAAAATCTCATTAAGTCAAGCAAGTAGGAAAATAAGGTTTATACTTTGTTCCGATATATTCCATATAGATTATAGTTTGAAAGCTTTTGTTTGGCATATTTGCAATGCATTCTGGACTATCAATATATTCTTAAAAAAATGTTTTCCCTTAGGCTGGCTGGTGCTTCTACCCTACTTTATTCCGGAAAACTTTTCGTCAGGAACGTATTTCGACTGTGCCACTGGGCATTGCATGCTAGTCCGTTTTCTAGTGTGGTGCTTCCTTCAAAGGACATAATCGTCTACTGAAAGCATTAACGTATCGGTATCGTCAAGTACGGAAAAAACATTGACACATTCTGAACTTTCTAGTTGTTGATAAGTGCATGAAATACTTTTTCGAGAATCAAGTTTCTTCAGTATCCATTATGTTCTCTTATTCAGCGATATAGTTTCGTTGGAACTCAAAATCTAGTAGAAGTAAACTTTTAAGTTCACTGCTTAAGTAAAATCCGAACTTTTGGTTGTAAAGTTGTAAATTCGTGCTAAAAAATATAGATTTAATCGTAAATAATTATTACGATAATTAATTAGCAAATAATGCAAATATTTTGTTATTCCGAACAATTGGGGTACGTTTTCCTGAAATCATTAAACAACACTTGGTTCAGTCTGTCTGAACACCGACCAATTGTGATTAGACCAACCTGGTTCAGCAAGACCATATTGAGGATTATGGGTTCGAATTCCTCCGGAGGCGGATCTTATTGCATTCCTTCCTTGACATCCCTAGGCATAGAAGTACATGTACAAGAATGGTAAATTGACAAGAAAAGCTCTCTGACAATAAAAGGCTTATTTTATTAAAAGCCCATTTACAAATGTAATAACCCTGAAATGTTGTGAGTGGTTATCCTCAAAATATTACTCAGCTCATACAAAATGTGCAGCTGAAACTGGCACTATCCAGAAAGAAGAAGAAACAGATAGTTGCCATAGCTGGCATATAAAAGAAGGGAAAATATATAAGGAACCGTCCATAAATGACGTAGCATTTTAGGGGGGAGGGGAGATTCTTTGATTTTGTGACGAAACACGTATGAGGTATGGGAAAATAGGCTACGATGTTGAAGGGGGTGTTGAAAATTGTCCAAAAAATGCTACGTCATTTATGGACGGTCACTGATGAAAATTTTACTGACCAATAATACGTACTTTTGATTATCAATTTACATTAGAGACACATACATGAATGTTCAATCTTTTATAATAGAATGGTCAACATTTTTTGGCCGTTCAACAAGATACTACACTGTATCTCATGCTATTCGGTTAAATTACTCATTGGGGGTAGTGGCGTTCAGGATAATTACTCTTTCTGGGTATTGGCTTTTGGGGTAGTGACACATTCGGGGTAATGGCGTTCAGGGTAATGGAATGGAGCCGTGTATGAAACATATTCAAAATAGAGTTTGAACTTTGAGCCTTGTTAAGTGTCCGAATATGGATGTATCACGGTATATATTTTTTGATAAAATTCACTGGTTTGTCTGTGAAGAGATCTACGCGAGTTTTTCACAATTCAAGCTAACTACCAATATCCTTCCCAGCACTGGCTAAAATATGAGCCGAGTATTCGAATAAGGACACGATTTCAAACTTTTTACACTTAAACACTGTGAAAAAAAAATTTAATATCGCTACAACTTGTGCACAAGAGCTCCGCAGTTTCAATGAGAGAACGTTTCGTCTGATGGTTGCCCTCAGACATTCTCATTAGTTTATGAGATAGCGAGTCAAGCAAAAATTTAAAGGAGCGAAATTTCAATACTCGAATTAATCTACCAAAACCCTTGTTGCTGTATACTGAGTGTATACTCCGTTAACATTATGTGTGAAATAAAATAGAGCAGCGTTTCTCAAACTATGTTCCGCGTTAGAAATCCTTTCCTTGCAAGGATGTTTCTTGAACATTTTTGAATCGTCATTTCTTCAAATAAGGTATTGAACTTCAAGACAAAACTTCTTATTTAAAATACTGTCAATAATAACTTCAAATTATTATTTTAATAACCTAACCCTTGGCGGGACATAATATTAGAGTACGGGAATTCGGGCTAAATGAATATCTTCACATGTTCTTCCAAAACAGACGCGTGATCACTGAAAATTCCCACCGATTGGGAACACGCTTAGTAAAATTGCATTTAATAGATTGTCCATCGTAAGAAATATTTAATATTCTACCACCACCACGATACTCTACTGGTTTTTCACAAGAAACATGTAGGAGGGTTGCCAATTTAAATAGCATTTCACCGAATGTTTTGACTAAAAAAATGAAAGTCACTGGAAAGGATTGATAAATTCTTAGAGTAATTCCTTCATAAATTTACATATTTTGTACTTAATCGTTTTCGAGATAGTATCGATCTCTCAAATGTCAATGAAATTTCTGAACATAGACTCTAGACTACATCAAAATGATGCACTGCATAGATACTTAGATTTTAAGTGTGAGGCTCTTATTTTCAGTGAAATCTATATTGTATTTAACATCAGCAATTTGACAGTTTGAATAATTGGTAATAAAATTATTTAAAGATCTGCTGCACCCAATCGCTCTATTTATAACATTTTTCCTTTTTTCAACATGCATTTCATAATAATTTCACAATAATTTCATAATCAGTGAAGAATATTCAGATCATATATTTGAAATAGATACCGTCAAGCTACCATTCACCGTGCATTTGAGAAAAATCTGCACTACAAAAAAATATATAACTATTCCAAATCATTGAAAGTAATTTTTAATGCCACTACGAAGCGTGCAATTATACCATAATTCAGAAGAAAATCTAAAATTAGTGATGCATAACGAAAAATCACTCAAAAATTATGTTCACAAATATCATTTAAGGTCGCCTCGTACCGTTCTATGTCACCGTTCACGCTAGTGCACCATTTACCGTGCGTATAGTTTTCGTCATGATTTTATTTCGTATCTTGAAGCAACGTTGTTGGTAGAGCAACTATGCAACTAGTAGTGTGCGCACTCATTTTTAATGGTATTCAAATCTTATTTTATAACAAAAGCCATAAAAAGTTGAAAAAATAGATGATTTTTTTTTTTGTTTTTTTTAATCGTGACTGTATTGTCCAAACCATTTCATATTCTCTCAAAAACTAAATATGGAGTGGGTAAATCACGACATAACAATAAATCCAACATTACCCAATACAAGCCTTTTACACTAATGCACGGAAATAGGAACCATAAATATTGAAAAGGATTCACTTACCGTGCATTTGTGTTTCGTCTGAAACACAATAATGAAGTCTAATTTGCATGAAATCTCATGGTTCATTCGGTGAAATAGGTCTCAATAGAGGTATCTGCAGCGAAAACTTATTGAAATTATGAAAAATTTGATGGTCTAATGTTAAAATGAAAAATGTGAATTTTTGGCGTTTCTACTAGTAAATAATCGCATTATCAAACAGAATTCACATGATTCTGGGTACATAAACTAAAAATCTTTGTGAAAAGAACTACTCCATTTCATCAGTTTTGTCTTATTTATTGCTTAACTTATTGCTGATAAAAGAATGAATTTATTGTGAAAATTGTATGCATATTCTGTAGGAATTTGTATAAGTGCACGGTGGATGGAGGCCGCATGGTGACTGGTGACATAACGGTACCTAGATCAAATAAAAAAAAGTTCTATTCGCATTGAATGTGTTTTTCATTCACAACATAGAAAGAAGTAACCGATCATTTTGTTTGCTAAATTCTAAAGTATTGCAAACCATATGTTTCTCAAATGAGGGTGCAATGATACCGTCAGATCTTTCAGTGAACAGATAATGCGACCGGGTCCAACAAAAAAATATTGACCTCCCCGACGGGGAATTGAACCCCGGTCTCCCGCGTGACAGGCGGGGATACTGACCACTATACTATCGAGGATGCGATGATGGAACACTAATTTGGTACAAATATCAACACAAGAATTTTATTTTATACCAGTGCAAATTGCAACTTTAATTTCAAATTAGGTCATATACGGTCACTCTTGCGTCTATTTACCTTACATAAATTAAAGAATTTTAAACGCATTGCCATATTCAAATCCTTCGAGTTTTCTTTGGCTGTCGTGAGTTTCGGATCGATTTTCAAACGAGTCCACAAGCTATAGTAGTTCGACGATATTTCTACATACATTATACAACTACAGGCTAATCAGACTGAGCGGCTACTACTTCCTTACACAAAACACAGCAACACGACATTCGTTCTGTCCGAAGCAGTTTTGCTCTGTTTTCTACTTTTTTTTTGTGTTAATCAGCGTGACTATCAACCATCGTCTTTTTGAGGGCTGGGTGTCGACCGTTGAACTCGTTGTCATCGATGTTTTCTACCTTTGGTTTTGGCTCGACAGTCGGTTTCGAAGGCTTCTTCTTGATGTACGCCTTGTAGTAGAAATCGAGAAACAGTACAAACATGAAGAGGTTCTGCGGAAGAATGACAAACAGCGGCCACTTGGGGAAGTTGCAATTCGGTTGAAACACCAGCACGAACCACTGGAGGAATATTGCTCCAAATTGAATCTGAAGGGAGGGGGTATAACGAAGATAAGATCAATGATTAGGTACTATTATAGTGAGAATATTGGATCTTACAATTTGCAATTGAGTGATGTGTTTCTTCCACCAAACGTTAGCCTTGTACTTGGGGCTGATCGAAGTTAGGAAATAGTAGTAATACATCACCACATGAACGAAGCTGTTGATGAATCCCATGAATACACTATGGCCACCTGAAACGACCAAAAATAAAGTCGGTAATTCTGTCTTTAACTTTATTTAACGATGAACCAACCTGGGAACCATTTGACTCCACTCCAACTCAGCATTACCATTCCGGTGTGGTGATAAACGTGCAAGAAACTGACCTGATTCTGTTTCTTCCGTAACACGAAGAATACAGTATCTAGCAAATCTATAACTTTTACCAAGAAGTAAATGTAAGCTCGCCTGGTGATCGCAAAGGGTACCCCTTCGGTTGAATAATCAACTGGTTGACATAGTAAGCTGTAGTCGCGCAAATAACACAACCGTAAACCCTAAAAAATGGTTCAACAAATTATCAGATAGGATCTTTTCAGAGCCCAATTGCATCGTACCTCCACAAAAAGAAATGAACAAATCAGAACTTGCACCAGATTGTAAATCTTAATTATATTATCGATCTGCATTGGTTTCCGACTCTCCATCCATTTCGGCCCCAGTTTCAACACAAACCAAAGATATAAACCAAGGATAGCGAATCCAGGCCAAGGTGTTCCCATCAACGGCAAGTCATTCACCCTCGCATCTATAAAAATCAATCACATTCTTCCAGAACAAACTTCAGATCTCAAACAACTTCAGGTATTACCGCTAACTTCATAGTTAACATAGTTGTAGAACGACGCCAAGTACCGCAGCACCAACATCCTGGCCAATATCCAACTCAACGACAAACACCGGTTATCCGCGAATCGACGCACCCGTACGGACTCGACACACGTGCACTACTGGACCAGACTTCCTGCAGTCCCGTGCGAAACTAAGGTGGCCATTAAAGACGCGAAAAATTACGTCGAATCATTGTGACCAACCGGCACCAATACGGAACCAACTTCACACAACAATAGCTGTGACCAACCCGTCATTACACTTTTAACAATATGCATTTATTCAACAAAGGAAATAAAATTACAACTTTCTCGCTAACCGTTATGGCGTCGACAGCGCGAACCTTAAAAACATGGAAAGCGCAACCCCAACGCAGTAGGCTAAATTCTAACTCGATTGCACCGCCCGGTAGTATTGCGCAAGTAAACGCAATAAGTAGAACAACGAAACGGCGCGGCATTAGAGTGGCGTCTATGCGAAAGGACACTCAATGGACTTTGAGGGCAGCTTTTCTACATACGTTTGTCAACGTCATTTGGCAAAGTGTCTTTGCTGTTACGATACTGTGTCGGTGTAAGGAATTCGGATATAAGAGGTCAAGTGAAATATTCGGTTGTAGCACACAGGTCATCACTAACAAGCGAAACGAACACAGTGAGAAGTTTGGCAATATTCAGATACACATACATTTCAACCCTGCTAAATTCGATGAAGACAAACCCACATATACAAGCACAACAAAACGAAACCTAAGAACCTTATTAAATATTTTGTTCATATTACTAGCGGAATAAGGTTATAAGGCAGCGTCCATTTAGTTATTAAGTAACGCAAAAAAAATGAATGCATTTTTCTTCCCCTCCTTATTCATTACGCTTTTTGTAAGGAAAATTTCAAATGTGTGTTTGATCCGCAAAACTACTCAACTCTTCTCCACTCTCTATAGTGTTGTGGATATTATTTGTGGACTTAGCCTTAAGCACTTGTCAAGTACTATATTAAAAATAGGTACTGATAATTTTTATTTTTCGGGGATGAACCAGCCTCGGGCTGAATTTCCCCTTAATAAAGAGTCAATCAATCAAATCAATAATTTTTATTATCGTATTACTATTGGACGTCAATCGTTTTAGTAACTACAATCAAATCAGTCGATTCAGAATTATTTTGATCATTTGAGTCCATTAAGCCATGCCATCCACTTCAGTTATGAGTGAAGCCCAAAATCACATGGACGTGTGAAAACCAGTACACTGAAAAGAATAATGCAACTGTGGATGAAAAAGGAATGGCATTAAGAAGATGTGCAACTCTTAAGCAAAACTGTTTAATTTTAAAACATACTCTGTGTAACAATATTTAAGTTTGTGGAAAATATTTAAAAGATAAAAGCAGTGCGATAAAAAAACCCAAAGAAAATATTAGTCTTCAAAATTACAATAAAACTTTAACAAACTTTTAAAATTTTCATCGGGATAGGTGTAGATAAGAACATAATTTAGAGAGCCATTTTCACCAGTTTTTTTTTCATTTTTCTAGAGATGCATCTGGATATTTCCTGAAATTTTTCCTGTAATTTCTCAATGGGTTCCCAAAGAAACCCCTCAAAGAACTTTTCAAGAAGAATTTTTCCAAAAATTTGGTGTTTAATTCGAGTCAGCCACGTGGGATAGTTCCGCATAAAACTCTTCTATTTTTCATTATGCCCAAGCAAACAAATCCCCCGACGAGCATAAACATGCTTTAATTCGGCTGTCGAGATCAACTGAAAGGGGAAATATTGAAACGCAAATCAAACTTTCCTGATTTCACCTCAATGTTTGCATCACTATATTGATGTCACACTCAGATGACATCAAAATATCGAGGAGTTACATCAATTCTTCAAAATATTGATGTCGTCTAAAGGTTGCTCTAGCGAATCGATCAGAGATATTCTCATAGATCCTTCTTAGAATTCCTCCACTAGTTATTTGATTAATTTTTTCAAGGATTCCTCCAATAATCTCACGTAATTTTTTCTCCAAAATTCATTCCATCTCCAAAAATTCATTTATGAAACAACGAGAAGAGTATCATATCATTGAAACTACAAGCATTGCTGCATTAACTACTCCACCAGCAGCTTATATTTTTATTACAAAAGATATTCAAATCGCGATAACTTTTTTGTTTCTCGATATGTTTGTACTATTTTTTCACAAGTTCATGAAAAATTCTTCTATTTTCAGAATCTGCGTCGGTATTGATCATTGGTTATCTGGGTTTGAAGATCTTTCGATGTTCCCAGGTGGACCGACGTTCCCCATACAATTTTTTTTGGCGTAATTTTGTTTTTAGTCATTTTATCAAAAAAAAAAAACATGGGCTTTACAATATCAGATAATAAAGAGCTTCTCTGAAAAACCATCCAAAAAATTGTCTCCAAGAAATCTCAAAATTACAATTCTTCTAGTCTGAGATATTTACGCATCTGTTCCCCAAGGAATTCCAGAATGGAAAATCGACGCAGATTCTTGAAGTGGAAGAATTTTTGAGAACTTTTGAAAAAATGGTGCGAAAATATAGGAAAACAAAAAAGATATCACGGTTGAAATATATTCTTGCTGTTAAAAAATGATGCTGCTAGTAGAGGGGTTGAGTAGTATACATTATTGTAACCAGTTAACGCCCAAGTTATCGCACAATTGGAATGCAGTTCAGTATTTGGTATTCGTAGATGTATTCTCATAAACTAAATCATTTCACCAAAAAAAAATCATGTGTTTGTGTGGGGATCCAAAAAAAAAATGTGAAGATGTGTCGTCCATATCGATATATCGATTTCTCGACTAAGTCGAGTCTAGTACACGTCACTGAAGACAGCCTTACAGTTGAGGTCGAAATACGCGTATCTGTCAAAGGATACAAACTCTAGTTCAATTAAATGGTATAGTACTAAATTCGGTTTTTCGTATACTTCTACTGAAAAGATAAGTTGAAAGAACAGATTATTTTTAAAAGAAGGGTAAGTCATCTATGAAATGCAAATATGTGAAGATGGTGCATATTGACATGATCAAGTATGAAGATATCTTAGACTCCTCTTTGATGCTTATGTATTTTCAAAGAAGAACCTCCCCTGTCAATTAAGGTTGATAGAAAAAAGTCGAGAAATGAAGATATAATTTTCCGGTAAATGGTCCTTCCGGTAAATGGTTCATTCAGGTAAATGGTTTTCCGGTAATTGGTCTTCCGGTAAATTGCATTCCGGGTAATGGTTTTCCGGGTAATGTCGAAGAACCAAAGAGTAACCTGTTGCAGCCCTCATTTCGAATCATCGAATAATTGCATCATCGAATCAAATTTCCGTTGATATGGTTTAACTTTCAGAAAGAAATAATCACGGAAAAACCAGGATGGGAAACATAGGAAGAAATTTGATAAGGATAAAAGAGCATATTGAGGACAGGTACAAATCAGTATTTTATAACTTTCAGCAGGGGAAGATAACATGGTCGGCGTTAAGTCAGAGTGGACCAAGTGATATTTATGATATTTTGAGAAAAATGGGTTTAAAGTCTAACGCTCTGTAATTTTTGAACTCGTTTAAATTTTGGTTCAATATTTCTGCACTTCTTTGTGTTACTTTCAAACAATATAATGTGAAGTGATAATCATGAAAAATCATTATCCAAACCTCTAATAGAACAATTTTTTTGATGGCATATGTATGTACTTGGTCCACTCTGACTGAACCAAAGTCCACCGTTCAGTAAGTTGGTTCACTCTGACTGAACAATTTATTGGAAAATAACAATCATTTAATGCTTGCATGGTCAAATTTGGCGCATATCTCTAAAAGAAACAGATTATCACACCAGTATCGTAAATTCTTCAATGATCCATATAGTCAATACCGAAATCAATGGCATTACGATAGCTTGAAAATTAAGGTTTCGCAGATTCAGGGCATGGAAGACCGGAAATATTCAAATATGCGTTCAGTCAGAGTGGACCAAGTGAAAATCTTGAGTACCGACCAAAATATGCTGGTCCAATAAGCGGGTCCTAGGACATGCCATACATACACCATAGAACTACCATAAACTTCTTTTGGACTCTAAAATTGACTCAAAAAATGCAACAATCAATTAGTTTATTGCTTTTCAACACTTGGTCCACTCTGTCTGCACAGAAATTATTGCAATTTCTGACCACCCATCCGAATATGGTAAATGGTCAAAAATCAAAATAAAATGAATTGAATCAAGTAACATTCATGAATTGATATTGAAGGATAAGTAGGAGAATCATTCGATGTCGAAAAATCTGACAAATCTCTTGAAATGTTTTTCATTTCCTCACATTCCTCAGAGTGCTGATCATTTTCGCTGCTATAGTAATAAGCACTTGGTCCACTCTGACTGCACACTTTTATCGATTTTATTGATCATCCAAAGTAAATTTATTACATATCTCTCGCAGTTTACAGCATCCATCAAATCTGATCAAAGTGTAACGGAGGTAAGGTAATTCCGCATCTAATGAGACAATAATCCAATTTTCCCAAGTTTTGTACTTGGTCCCCTCTGACTTAACCCCTCCAACATGGGAAGAAACTCGGTAGGAGAAGAGAAACTTATTTGGAAAAGTTTAGAGTTTCCAGAAGCGCCTGCAAGGAAAAAACGGATCCATCTTGTGCAGTTTCACAAATACCTCGCCGTCTCTGATCGACACCTTCTCGATGAGTCCAGCTTCCTTCATCCTCATTGCCGAAGATCTAACATCTCGTACTCGTTTCGGTAGGCCTTCATTGACGAATATACGGAAAAAACCTCCATTGGTATCGTTAGGGTTCGGAGAATAACCAATATCCTTCAAACAAAGGGACAAATCCGACAAATAGCTATTGAAAAACTTGCATCTACTAGTACGTAGTGCAAAACAGCAGACTATGAAGGATTTATCTGATGATGATGCTGAAGGTAATCGATCCAAATCAATAACAGGTACATCTTCCAACACAGGCGCAAAACTCAAATCTTTGAGCCAACCCTTCTTCAGTAGAGAAGCTAGGTAGAATACAGGACGCTTCGATGTTTACTGACTTTAAAATGGCTTGCTCAATTTTCACCACCTAATAAAATTTCAATCTTGTCGCTCCTTTGCAACGCGACCTATTCATTTCAATCATTTGTAAAAATCTTCTATAGACTCCCTTTACCTTTGAGTTTTTTTATAATTAAAATTCACGACGTAAGTTATTGATTTATTTTTGGTATCAAGTGTGCAAGTGTGCATAATTGTGCATGTATGGATATGTATTTACGTTTTCACGTCTGTGTTTTACTTATGTGGTAGGGCAAAAAATGTATGATTTTAGCGCTGCATCTATGTTTAAATTTATGTTTATGTTTATGTTTAAATTTCTTTATCAGGGAACGTTCATAAATTACCTACGTCACGAAAAGTTTTGCCATGTTCAACCTCCTTCCTTTTTCTCTATATCTACCTCACTGCTCCTGTGTACGTGACGTAATTTATGAATGACCCCGTCAGCTGCAGTGTTTCGATATATTCCATTAAACAGCTCAAAGATTTATTATTATTTTTTCAATTTGTCTTGGCTGAACTGGCTAAATTTGGCTACATCTATGTAGCTTTACTTTTAACACTCGACCGTCGGTTCTCCAAGTGTCCAAATGTTAACAAATGAGCAATGATTAGAATTATTTAATAATATTGGTTGTGCTACTTTTTTTTCCACCGATCTCGGCATTTTTGGCAAAATGTTCTTCTTCTTTCTAGCTTGCTTCTCAGATTAGTGTTCTTATGAGCACTTCCACAGTTATTAACTGAGAGCTTTCTTTGCCGATTGACCATTTGTGCATGTGTATATCGTGTGGCAGGTACGAAGATACTCTATGCCCTGGGAAACGAAAAAAATTCCTTTACGAAAAGATCCTCGACCAGCGGGATTCAAACCCACGACCCTCAGCATGGTCATGCTGAATAGCTGCGTGTTTACCGCTACGGCTATCTGGGCCGTAGTGTTTAGTCGAAAATGACCAGCATCTTATGATTGTTCTTTCTAGTTTATTACCCTGGCATTTAATTCGGGGTACATACAGAATTATGGCATTCGGAGAAAAATAAGCAAAATCAAGCAAATTCACAGTAAAAGTGATTCTATTGAGGTTCAATATTTAGAAATCCAAAGATGGACGCGTATAGTGTCCCTACTCTCGATCACTAAGGCACTCTTAGTTTCGACTTGATTTTTAAGATTTCCTCAAACCATAAAGCTGGAATGAGAACTGCACTGTTGTATGTCGCTTCCCTCGCAAGAAACTTGTTTTTTTATATTTTGATACAACATGGAATTGGATTCTGAACTCTCTCAACTTAGGGGAATAAGAAAACCATCATTACTCCAAACATTTTTAAATGCTAAGATGATCCATTTACTCAAATGCACCCTACCTTTTTTGTTAGGCGATTTTTTCGATTTTTTTGACCTTGTTAATATTTGGCATCAAATATGTATGAGGCTGATACAAATATTAATTTTACATTATGTCACCCCCTCCAACCCCTCTTCCAATATTGGAGAGGAGAAAACAAAGATCCATATTTTTTCTTGAAATCAATTAGATATTATTTTTTTAAGGCAGAAGAATAAGGGAAAATGGCGATTCATAGGAGAATTGAAAAAAGTTCAACATTCAAATTTAAATTTTAAATTAAAAAAAATATTTTTGTTAGTTCCTTACATATTTTATAAAGCCACCCCCCCCCCCCCCCCCTTCTCGTACCTTCCAAGTGGTCTCGGACATAAAAAAAAATTGTATCAGCCTAACCTTACCTTGCTTGAACATCAATTCATACCTGTAAAAGTGGGAAATTCTGGATTAATCAAACCTGAACTACTTGAATATCAAGTAATTCGTACTTGAAATAGGTGAAAATGAAGTGCAGGTCTGAAGCAGCACTTGAATATAAAGCGAATCAAACCTGATACACTTGAATATGGACCGATTCTGACATGAATCACTTGGATATGAAGCGAATCAAACATAAATCACTGGAAATAAATCCTACATCTCTTGAATATGAAATCAATCAGACCCGAACTTTCTATCGCTGATGGATCACAAACTAGGACTAGTTCAAAATGCTCAATTTTACATGCTCACTAGCGCCACCTAGCGGCAAAATCGCGAACCAAACTGTTTGCTTTCCGGATGTCTTTGATCCCCTGAACAACTTTGCTGAAGATCGCTTCTTTACAAGTCGTAAGGATCTCGAGATATAGCAATGTGAATTAACCTGTTTTGAGGTGATGCTAAACTGTTTGGGGGTGATTCATTATTCAGCTGAGTGTTGCAATACTTATTTTAGTGAGTCCGTATTTATGACGGGTAGTGTACATACTTGTCATCAGTGTTGACCAGACTCATTTCCCCGAAATTCGAATTGTGAAGCCATGAACTGTTATAACTGTGCGTTGTATTCCTGAGATGGAGGGGGAGGTGGTTGGGCTTGAGTGTTGCACATGGGATCCGACAGTTTCGATCTCGGTGGGTTTCTATGAAATGATTCGCACTCACTCACTCACTCATTTCATTTCACCGAAACTTGAATTGTGGCTCTCTGGGATCAAAATTGATCGATTTTGTGTGCAGTACTCAAGCTTAACCATCTGCTTTTCTATCTTAGGAGGATAGAGCATGGTTGTAGTAGTTCGTCGCTTTGTAGTTCGGAAAATGTTATTTTCGGAGAAATGAGTCTGAGCAACACTGCTTGTCATAACTTTGAACGAATGCAAAAATGGTCGGTTGACATAGGCTCTCAGCTATCAACTGTAGAAATGCTCCTAGAACAGTTGAGAAACAGGTTTTGTCCCATTTGAGTCGTAACGCCGACAAGAAAAACAACATATTTGATACTGATTCAAAACATCCTTGGTATAATAAAGAATCTCATAACCTTCTATTCAAAACACTGAGAAACAGTGTAACTACAATTATCAGGAATGCTCAGTGAAATTTCTACAATCATCGGATTAATACAAATGTTCCCAGTATGAGAGTATGAAACTATGAAACTATGAAAAAACATTAAAAGTTCAGGAATACACAACAAAAAACAATGTTCTGTTAATTGTGATTCAACAGCAGATCAAATTAATGATTTCTTTTCGAAAAATAACTCTTTGATGAAAATCTTTGTTTGAACTTAAACAATGATGTCTTTGGTTTAGATGTGTAGAAGAATTTGAAATAGTTAATACACTGTTTTCAATTCAAGATTTTTCCAAAACTATGCTCCCACTAGCCCTTTCACTTTACACTCATTTGTTCAATACAATCAATACAAATTCCACAAGCTTGTACATGTGTTGAAGTGATTCCAATAAAAAAAACCTCGTTCAACTAGCATTTCAGACCTCAGACCAATCAGCATACTAAATGCACTTTCAAAGCCTTCGAAAAAATAGTATATATCTGCTCAAATTTCTGACTATGTGAACAGAAACAAGTCCCTTTCAGTCAGGTTTTCGCCGAAACCACAGTACTGAGGCAGCTTTGATCAAGGTACATGATAATACTTCTTCATCAATTGATAAAAAAGGGATAGTAGTTCTCTTGTTGATAGATTTTGAGAAAGCGTTCGATCGTCTTTCACACAGAAATTATGTTAAATAAACTAGGTACATTTTTTGGATTATTTTTTCTTCTTATCTCACAAATAGATACCAATCCGTATTTTTCAATGGTAAATTCTTTTCTTTACGTCCAATTGATTCAGGGGTACCACAAGGATCTATTGTAGCACCCCCCCCTTTTTTTTCTTTTTTCATAAATGACCTTCCAGCCGCATTAAAATTCTGCTCAGTACACATATTCGCCGATGATTTATTTCGGCGCTGATTCTAGAACAAGTTCCATAGAAATGTCTAATTAACTACGATCTACAACAAATTATCAGTGGTCTCAAGAAAATCTACTGCCTATTAACACAACCAAAACTAAAGCAGTATTTAATCGGATCATCAATCCCACTTTTCTATGCCTGAACTTATCATGAATAATGAGCGAATTCAATTCACAGACTAAGTAAACAATTTAGGAGTCATTTTTAAATCTAAATAAGATTGGGAACCTCAAATAAATTCACAAGTTTGTGAAATATATGGTATTTTAAAACAGTTCTCACTTACTGGTAAGCCTCTCAATGCCCATAACTGCATATTTGTAACATTCGACAAAAGTAGGCATTGAATAGATGGAATACCAAGTGTGCATTTCCTGGCAGTATGAGAGGAAACTTATATTCCTAAAAATAACCAGGTACTCAAAAGTGCCTATTTGAGGCTAAAATTTTGTACAACTCATATCGCATACTGGGTGAATAGTCAGAAAATAATTCTGATAGAAATTTCATTGCTACTACATTACGAGGCTCATGTTTATTTCCAATGTGACTGTCATGCGGCTTTAATTACCAATGTGACAAAACAACTTGGTATTCTTTTCGAATTTTCTAGAACAGTCTCACAGTTTTCAATAAGTTGCTCGAAAGTGTTTGTTATTAGATGACTCTCCCCGATATTAACTCTAAATTGTCAAAAATATCGAATGTGCAATTACGGACAGCTCAGCTATCATATATAAATCAAATTAATAAAGTCGCTTAATTACCCACATTTTATCTATAATGACTTAATTTTTTTTTTTTTTTTTTGAATGCTACCGCAAACAATGCTAATAAGCTACGTGTTGCACTCAATTCCAGCACTAGGTTTGTTTTTAACAAATCAGACATCTTTAATTAGCTGCTCTTTTGATCAGTTCCTCAAATATAGATTGTGCTGCCATATTAACAAAATACTTACATGTGATAACACTGGTTATCTATCCTCAAAGTTGAATCGGTGTAGAAATACCAGAACAAGAAGTCTTCTTATTCCTTTACATCATACCAGTTATCGTAGTCACTCGCTGTATTTAAGGGGTGTAATTAATTGGAACCTAGCAATAGCACAACCTACACAATATCAAAAAATTGTACCATTTAAAAAGATTGTAAATCTTGCGTTACATAAATGAAGTGTAACAAGATTGTCTTATTTAGTTGATCAACTTTGTCTAAGACACCAATTTTGTATATCATAGACTGAAATATGGGCCCAGATAGCCGTAGCGGTAAACGCGCAGCTATTCAGCATGACCATGCTGAGGGTCGTGGGTTCGAGTCCCACTGGTCGAGGATCTTTTCGTAAAAGAAATTTTCTCGATTCCCAGGGCATAGAGTATCTTCATACCGGTGCATATTTTCATCGAAAAAATCGAATATTTTTGCTTGTGAGTAATGGAAGAAAATTTCTTCTTTTCGAAGAAATTGTTCGCCGGAATTCACCTACTGGTGTTAATGGTGACGAAGAATCAAGGTGACACCCATATTTTTCAAATGCAGAAATCTAGAAAAGCAAAAATACAATCACTTCGAAAATCGTGTTTATCAAACAGTTAATCTTTTATTTGGTATTCTAGATTTCTATTCTTTAAAATTCCAGTTGTGGCTTCAATTTATGCGAGTCGTTCAACATGTCAGGTAGCCTGGTAATCAGCCTTCCATGTTCTCAGAATGCATCAAATTCCAATATTCAAACATAACATACGTGCACACCCACGTAAATGCTGTACACAGCATTGCCCAAGTGTCCTGATTCCATGCTAAAGATTAAAGTATCAAACATTTCCCACATCACTCTTGAAGCCTCGAGAGAATTTCCGTCACCGTTTTCCACTTCCGTACCATCCACTGCTCCAAAAACCCAACCGAAGCTTTCCACCATACGGTACGGTATACTATCTTTTTCCACTTCACCCAGCTATAAATAATCACATACATTCGAGAACAAACTAACTCTTCCGCTCTCTCACACACGCACTCATATTCAAACATGGCTAAAATTCATATCCCTTTCCATTGGGGAAAAACATCACGTCGTCGCCAACCGATCCTCATTACCACCCACGCACAACAATCCACCACCCACTCGCATGGGAAAAGCGCGCCTCTTAGCTTTGAGTTTCTCCTCCGGTTCTCTGCTTCCTCTTGCGAGCTTTGTCGTCGTCGTCCTCATCATCGTCATCGTCTAGTTTATGGCGCACAAATACAGGCAAACCCTCCACCGCCACGCCCCCCACCATCCACTTCTCTCGGATCTTGGATCGAGAGCCTCCGCATCATACACAGCACGGACCAGGGCGAAAGCTCATCTAAGGACCTGACTGTCGCTGTCGGTCGTAGTCGTAGCAAAGCGAAGCGCCCCCATTGCCGTATAAATGCAAACGGCTGAATGGGTTGACACACTCTAGGGGACGACAGGACGCGACGGGCGTGGGTGGAATGCGAAAGGACTTCCCAGGCAAGCACACTAAGCGGATCATAATTTTCTACCTCGTTCGCACCGAGCAGGCGGCGAGAGTCAGAGCGCCACACCGATCTACATAACCTCTCTTCTACCATCCAGTCAGTCAGCCAACCAGCCAGCAGTAGCAAGTAGCGCAAAAGGATGTGATGGTACTATGGGCGTAGCCTGGATTCCAAGGGGGGCAAGTGGCCTGAAAAGTTCAGTTACGCAAAAACGATCATTTCTCGCATTACTTATGATATCGCCCGAAAGGCCGAGTAACGGAATGTCTTCTTCTTCGTCTTTTTGGCAGAGCCTGCTTCTCAGCTTAGTGTTCTTATGAGCCACAGCCACTGATAGGCACCCTTCAGAACAAAAATCCTAGCTACGGCAAAGGATGACACACGGACAAAATACTCTTAAATTGGAGCAGGCTTCGGGTTGGGTTTGGGTTGGGAAGGAGCGAGTCAAAAGGAAAAGCGCTTCCACACAGCCTCCTTCGCTTTTCGGTCGAACGGTGAACTCTTTGTCAGCTGCTGTTGCTGAGGTTGAAGGGATTGCGAAATGGAAATGGCTCGGTGGAGAAAGTTCTGCTCGCTATACCTTCCTAGCTACATATCTATGGAGCGACACAACCTAGTAGCTAACAGTGCAGGGCAATGGCAATAGCTATAGCAGCAGCAGTAGTAGACACAATTCACTCTTCAACTCTTTGGCTCCGGTGGTGGAGGTTGCTGTTTAACTCTAGTGGTAGGGTTTCCAGGCCAGAATTGCATTTTGTAACCACTTTAAGATGTCTGACTACTTCAACATAGCTTCATAATTCCAAGGGCCCATTCACAAATTTCATAACGCTGATGGGGGTGGGTGGGTGTCCTAAAAATGTTACAGCTCATACAAAAATTTAAAAATATTCATACAAAATGCGTCACGAGGGGGTGGGTGGGTATCGAAAATTGCCATTTTTGGCGTTATGAAATTTATGAACAAACCCCAACATCTATTTAATTTCAACTAGAATTTGTATCCTTTGACAGATATGAGTATTTTGACAATGCCCATGGACTCGAAAATCGAGTCTAGTCTAGATACGGTTGAGATCGAAATATATTTTTCAATATATACAAATTCTAGTTGAAATTAAATAGTATTGTAGTGTTTATTTCCAATCATTTACGCTTGCATACTATTCATGCACCTATATATGGCAACCCTATCTAAAGCTCATGCGATGTGAAAATATAATCATCAAATCCATTTCATTGTTCCACTTTAAATGTCACCGAATGGAAACGACGAGAATTTGAATGAAATGTGCATAGCTAGCAGCAGTTTCAGGGAAAACGAAGATTGAATAAAAATTGCTGGAACTCTGATTTTACGGCAACGTTCGTTACACCTGATTGGCTAAATAGAGCCCCAATCTTAAAACCAAAAGAAAGACCAGATCTTAAAGAATGTGGCGTATGTATCGATCATCGCAAATAGATGGACGACTTTCCCAGTGTGCATCACGGTCACCTAACCCGAATGGCGAATCATAGTTGGATTTGAGTTCGAAAAACGGTAAAACTTATATATTATAATTATAACTTAATAATAATAATTTAAACTTGTATATTATAACGGTAAAACTTATATATATATATATATATATATATATATATATATATATATATATATATATATATATATATATATATATATATATATATATATATATATATATATATATATATATATATATATATATATATATATATATATATTGTACGTTCGTTCATTTGTTTGTCAAATAAATCAATTTGAAAACTATGAGAATAGTCAAAGGCGTATTGACTGCATCATAACAAACTTATAAGAGATTTCTCAGAGTCCATTCAATAATCAGATTTCTGCAAATGATCTTACCAGACATCATTTAAGGTTTCATCAACAACGTTTTAGATTAAACTTGCGAGGAATCTGTCAAAAATTGTCTGTGAAATTTAAAAGATCTTGCCAGCAGAACTATTAGCAATCTTTGAAAAAATGGATCCAAGAATTCTTTGACGTCTCTCCATATTTCATGTATTTCTTTTTATTTTTCCTTAGATTCTTCACAGAAACTATGTCCATATGTTTTTCCTGATAACTTGATCCACCCACTAAACACGTTGGGCTCCACAATTGGACCTTCCTGATCCGGAGCTAGCACCATCTTTGCAAGGATGCTGTGTGGCATTCTTGCAACTTAAGGAATTTAAGGATTCTCGGTTCGTCGTAGCTTGACACATTTTCATATATTCAACTAACAATGTCTGCATCACCTTCGAAGCAAACAAATTGACTGGATCTGTCAAAACCCGTACTCCGGCTCTCCACATCACACCTTCTAGTGCAATATTGAACAAGAGGCACTAAGAACCATCCAAACGAAGATCTGGAATAACATAGTTATCGCTCGGAAGCTCTCACAATCCAAAGTGCAACATTGCTTGTAAATGAAGTATTACCCCTTCTTTCCACTCCTCCGGCAGCAATTATGTTTCCTAGATTGTGCTTATCATCTGGTGCAGACAAATGTACAGCTTCCAGGGATTGGATTCTGAGAAAATTGAGTGTATTCTCACTTCTCGCTCTCTGTAATAATCATGATTCGCAACATATCATGAAAGACTGTTCATCGTCTACTGCTACAGCTCTGATTATATCGGGGGGATAACAGTGCATGACAAAATCCATCTAAACAAGCTCACCTGGGGGACACTATTGCTATTGGATATTCTTGCATTGTTTATTATGCCAGTAAAATAAAATATTAGCCCCAATGGTAAATGAGCGTGAAAAATGGTTTTTATCATCTCTCTCTTTGGGGCTCTCGTTCTCAGCTATCATTTATCATTTATTACCGCTTGCGAAACATTTCCGATAATCGACTAGTACAGATGGTATATTTTTCTTCGTTTGCTTCGTCCTTCTGGATCAAATGAGAAAGAATTTTACAATGCTTGATAGCCTTATTTTATTTAACTGTTGAATAGCATACTAGCCGTACTTTTTTGGGCCTTCACTAGTCTAGTGGTAACGTCCATATGAAGGCTAAGTCATACTGAAGCTGAAAGAGTTCGATTACCGGTCGGTCCAGGACCTTTTCACAATGGAAATTTTCTTGACTTATAGAGTATCATCGTACCTGTCACACCATATTCGAATGAGAAATTGTAAAATTTGGCAAAGAAAGCTATCAGTTAACAATTATGGAAGTGCTCATAAAAACATTAAGAAGCAGGCTCTTTCCCAGTGAGGGCGTAATACTGAAAAGACAAAGAAGAACCTCCATCAAAGTGGGGACTGGTTTGTCTTTTCTTACGTTTGTCTTTTAAGATGCTTCCATTCTTATTCAATCCGATATATGAAGCGGAATATGTGAATTGCTTCTTCAAATGAACAAGGTAAGCAGTCAAATGTTGGTTAGCATAGCTTAGTTGCACTAAGAACCAACAGACGAAGCTTGGGAGTAGCTTATCATCTTCAGAGTACAATTTCGAGAAACCCAAACATTATAGAGTCAATAACGGCGCCGGCCACGTCCTTACGGTCATCTGGAATGGGAAAGAATGTTAGTGTGACATCCATTGTTACTATAGACCGAGTATACCTCTGCGTCACGGGAAGTAGTTTTTGTTAAGAAGAAGGAAGAAGAAGCTACACAATCAGGATTCACCTTGTTAAGTGATGCGATTCATGTAACCTCAAAAAGACATCCATTTAGATAGATGGAAACTAAACATAAATTATATCGGTACCTCTGGTAATGCGTTGAACCATTCAAAGTTTTTTTTCTTCAACAGAAGCTAATGTATTAGTTTTTATATATAAAATGTATGAAATAGAGCATGTCGACACTTGGATTCAGATTTTTTTCTCAACCCTGATCCCATGGCTCAAACTCAAATTTTGGGTGTATTGTTTTTTCCGTGTCCCTTCCGAAATGTCAGATAGGAACAACCCCAGTGTTAAAACTACAACCCATGTGGAGTTTTTGTTGACTAAGCGAACGTCAAACATGATCAAGGCTCAAGTGTCAAGGTTCATTTATGGACCCAATTTTTAAATTAAAGTTTAAATAAGATATAGCCGTTATTTTAAAATAGTTGCAGTAACATGCTCTTCCGTGTTATTAAATAAAAACAAGATTTGATTCAACATTTTAGGACCCTATTGGATTGGCCTTCACTAGTTTGCCTGATTATGGTTAGCCATCAATCTTCTTGACGGTAAGATGGTCCCTGTATCTCATATTAATCTTCCAGGTATTTTCACGCTTCTCGCGCAATGGGAAACATTTCCATTCTACTTCTTTCTCGTCATTTTTTTTTTTAAATTTATTTATCAAACATACTTCAAGTAAATCACATATTACATATTACATACTATACCGTTAGTTAACAAATATTTAAATATTCACCAAATATTTTTTTTACTTTTTCTTTCTGATTCCATCTGAATTCTCTTATGCTTTTTTTAAATACAAACAGGTTTATTTTTGGATGTTTCTGTACACAGAATGCAATATAATGTACTGCTAACCAAGACACAGTTTTCTGACGAGGACACTCTAAATCAAAATCCCAACTTAAGATGTCTTCAAAATCATTGAATTGTACTTTCAATGTGTTATGTATAATACTACACACCCAGTCCCTCACTTCCTTCGAAGAGCTGCACATTTTAATACGATGCTCATTACTATCAATTTCGTTGCATCCACATCGTTCACAGAAGGCATTTTCAACGCCACCGATACCGTATTGGACCTTTTTCAGTTTATTAATAACCAGATCGTTGAATAATTGAAACAATGCTGATTTATCTTCAGCAAGAAGATGAATAACTTAAGATTTTCCATCTAGAAGCCCAAATTATTTGCGGATATAATGAAGAGGTGTGAAACCTTGTGAACTGATAAACGATCGATAAAGCAGTTTCACAGAATCGAGACCATTGTCCAATTGGGGTATTAGTGTTATCCATTCCTTTCCATTCCGTGTTAATTTAGACATGTGCTTAAAATTTAGAAGATATTTTTCTCCAACTTCACAGTTTTCGTCATTGTTTTTAATGATATTCCAAACAAAAAGGGCTTTACATTTTTCCGTTGGGTCTATCAAGCCAAGACCACCACTATCAGTATCGCGATAAAGCTGTCGCCTATCAACTCTAAAAATACAATTTTTCCATATGAAGTTTCCCACTATTGTTTTAATTTTAGCCAAATGGAGATTTTTCGCAGGAAAAATCTGGGCCAAATACCACAACTTCGATAAAACAAAAACGTTGACATACCAAACTTTTTCCAATAAGCACATGTTGCGGAATGACACTTGCCAAATACGATGCCTCATTTCACCTAATAATTTTTCATAATTCGATTCAATAGTATCGTTCCAGGAGGATTTGAAAGTAACTCCTAGTAACCTCAAATTTTCAGTTTCTGGGACCTGGAATGGGCCACCACGACAGTTATTGATCCTTAAAAATTTTGATTTTTTCAGATTCAAGCTAATCTTCGAAAACTTTGAAAAAATAGCTATGATATTCAGCACGTTATCAAGCTCTTCCAAGTTTCGAAGAAAGATATTCACGTCATCCGCAAATGCGATCACTCTCAGGAATTTGTCATACACAAGTACCCCGAGCACGCTTTGATCAATCATCCGAATAAGAGGTTCCACATATAAAACAAATAACAACATGCTCAGAGGGCAGCCTTGTCTGACAGACGAACTAATTTGAATTTCCTGCGTCAGGAATCCGTTGAACAAAATCTTGGATGTTGCCTTTCCGTATAAACGCTGAATACATTGAATCAATTGGTCTGGAAAACCAAACTTTCCTAGCACTTTCCATAAAAAAGCGTGGTCAACCTTATCGAAGGCTTTATCCAAGTCGAGACTAAGGAGTAGACCTTTGAACCGTTTGCTTTCTGTAGCTTTAGTCATTATCCTACGCACATCTTTCAAGTTTTCAATACAGGATCGCCCTGGTATGCATGCTTTTTGTCCGGGTCCTACGAGTTTCTCAACACTTATCTGCATTCTATTACAAATCATTTTGGTGAATAGCTTGTAATCAGTATTTAATAAGCTGATGGGGCGATGGTTGTCTAAATTTGTCAGATCTCCTTTTTTTGGAATCAAAGTAATAATTCCATCAGAAAAATCTTTTGGAGGTACAATCTGTCCACTCAAGTACGCGTTGTACAATCGCAAAAGTTCGGTTTTCAAAATTTCAAAGTTAGAAAGGTAAAACTCGTAGGTCAAACCATCAGGACCCGGCGATTTTTTCTTATTGCAAGCTTTTAGAGTCCTCAACAATTCATCCTCAGAAATTTCTTGCACCAAATCATCAATCTCTTCCGCAGGAAGAGTGTTAACGATTGAATTCAACGGATTTTCATATCTATTTAAGTCTGAGTCATCTATTGTACCTTTATACAACTTTGAAAAGTGGTCATGTACCAAAGAACCTATCTTTGAGTTGTCTGTTTCAAGAGTATTTCCATTTTTTAGTCTCAACCCAAACACATTTGATCTGTGGATTCCTTTAGAAAGATGATAAATTGTAATTTTTTCGTCCTCCGTTATTGCACTTGTAGAAATTTTGGCACTTAAATTCTGTAGTCTGCTCTGCTCTAGATTCATTAGTTTGGATTTGGTAATAGCAATTTCTTTGGTAACATCTTCTCCTGCGGTTTGTCTGTTGAAATACTCAAAAAGCTTGCTGGAAAGAACTGCTTTCGATGATCGGTTGGATTGGTTCAAATGCCAACTCTCCGATTTATAAAAACTTCTTGCTTTTGGTTTAAAGCAATAATGCCACCAAGCGCTAATATCAGACGTATAGGATGACCTTTGCTTTAGTTTTTCATACTCAGCACGGAACCTGTTTCTGGTTTCAACACAATGTAAAAAACTAGGATTAACTTTCCAATAGCCACGGCCACGTGATGATATCTGTTCTTTTGTAACTTTTAACGTTAAAATCACGCAATGGTGATCAGAAAACACAAGTGGCAAATTTTTGCAGTTGCTAACATTGCAAACAAACTCCTTCGGTATATAAAAACGATCTAAACGTGAAGCTGATTGATTTCTATGAAAAGTGAAACGGTCTGATTTGAGCGATTTGGCTACATCTTTAAAAGAAAAAAGGTCAACTAAATTCTTCAACCCATTAGAAAAGTTCTTGGTCGACCCCAACGAATCTTTAGGATCCAAAATACAATTGAAATGCCCTCCAAGCATCGTGAAAACAGTTCCTGGTTTGTTAAGGTGAACGCTTAAACCTTCTGTGAACAGTTCATTCCTCTCTCGCTTCTTATCACTTCCTGACTGCGCGTAAATATTTATATAGTTCACTCCATTTACAACTACTGATAAAATCCTACCAGATGGATCGAATATAAAATCCGAGTAGCTGAAGCTTTTTCTAATTAGAATTGCCGTCCCTTTCCTATCTACGCTTACGTTCACCAATGCATTGTGTGATGACACAAAAGCAAAAGCTTACTTCCTGTAAGAACACAATATCAATATTGTGCTCGTGGATGAAATCTTTTAAAAGGCTCCTATTGACTGCTATGTTAGTACTGTTAAGGTTTATCGTTGCTACTGAACAAATAAAATTCATTGTTAGTATAGGTCAGCCTACTCTCTGTTGTTGGTTTTCTTTTTGGTCGTGACTGACCTTGACCTACGGTTCTGTGCTACTAGCAGTTTGCTATCGTCGGATGGTACGATGATTTGCTTCCTCGACACCGCATTTGACTCTGACGATTCAGAGTCCACGCGTTTCAGATCACGTGTGCGTTTTTTTGATCCATTTTCTTCCTCTATCGACTCTACCACAGCAGGCTTGCTGGGAGATTCACCGGCCGATGGATCGGCTGGCACCACGACGCTGTTCACATTAGAGGCACCCAATAGTTCCTCCGGTTTACTGCCACTTTTGGTTAGCACCACCATACCCGGCATGGGATCTGGTTGTGCCAAGAGACCTTTGACGACAACGTTTGCAAAGGATCCAGGTTCCTTACTTCCACAGGTTGAGTTGGCTGCTGCGGCTCTCTGGCCAGAAACTTCCTCCGTAGAAAGCTTCATCCGCGCGTTCACACTCTGACGTTTTGGACAAGCCGCTTTCAGGTGATCCAAAGCTCCGCAAACGAAGCACTTATGCTGCAATTCTTCATAGAAGACCCTTGCTCTGATGCTCTGGATATAGAGTTGCGCCGGAATCTTGGACACCATCTCCATATGTACTCCTCGAATACCATTCCAGATAGGGAAACCCGTCTCCACAGAGTATCGTTCACGGACCATCTGATGGATGGTACCGTACTTCGCCAATACAGTAGCGATCTGTTCGTCCTTTACCTCTGGCGGCAAACCGAAAATGCGGACATAACGGAACGTTCCGTTCGCCAAACTCACCGATACTTGTACCTTATCTCCGTTAGCGTACTTGAAATCCACGTGCTTGCCCAGCTTAATAAGGGCATCCTTCACACGTGCCTCCGTCTGGAAGCGCACAAACAAGCTAAAATCCTCCCGGTACATAGCACTCAGGTCATCACAGCTCCATCCTTGTTCCTTGAAAAACGTGAACACTTCTTCGTTGGACGGATTCCGCGTATGCGATCCAAAGCGAAGCTTGATGGTATTTTCTCGTTTCGGTTCCATTGTTCGTTCCTCTAACTAAACACTACTATGATACAAAAAAAAGGGAAACAATATCCACAATAGCACTCTTTCACCGTCTCGAAACACGTCTGATTCGGACGAAGACTGAAAGCGAACTGCATTGAAGAAACGGCAGCACTGTTCGTGTGTTTAGCTGTCTCAGGAGGACCAAGTGTCAAAAACATTGTTTTATTTTTTTATATTTCCACTGTTCGTTCATTAGTTAATAAACCGTTTTATACTGCAATACCTGCTACTTTGAATTTCAGCCAGCAGGTTATGGGCCCAGCAACAGGATAATTGCAGTGGTTATGTTGTGTGTTCGAGAAATCAACGATGGAGCATTCGGAATTGAGTTTCCAGCGGCTTGGATTTAATAATGGCAAAGTTTGGAAGGTACGAGCGACTCAGTTCTTGACCAGAGAGGGACTTTGGTCATTAGTGAGTGATGACCTTCCACCGAGATCGACAGAATGGGCTACGAAAAACGAGCTTGCGTTGCAAATAATTGGCTACTTGGTGGAGGATTCGCAATAGGGCGATATTTGAAACTGAAAAGGCAATAGATGGCTCTTTTTCAGTGGTAGTAAAAACGAAATTCTGAAGTAAAGAAAGCACCACGGAAGATGAACTAAACAAAAAAAGTTATGTATTCACATTACACTTGATTTGTAATCACTACTTTTTTGATCCAGTTTGCTAATTGCAAGTAATTTAGTTTTTCATTATTTCCCATACGTTTTAACAGTTTTCGACTACCATTCATCCATGCGCTTGTGTTGAAAGTTTGAGAAATTTGAGAATCCAGTGTAGCGCGATCTGATCGGGCCCAGATAGCCGTAGCGGTAAACGCGCAGCTATTCAGCAAGACCAAGCTGAGGGTCGTGAGTTCGAATCCCACCGGTCGAGGATCTTTTCGGGTTGGAAATTTTCTCGACTTCCCAGGGCATAGAGTATCTTCGTACCTGCCACACGATATACGCATGCAAAACTGGTCATTGGCATAGTAAGCTCTCAGTTAATAACTGTGGAAGTGCTCATAAGAACAGTAAGCTGAGAAGCAGGCTCTGTCCCAGTGGGGACGTAACGCCAGAAAGAAGAAGAAGTGTAGCGCGATCAGTGAGTGGGATACAAACAACAGTGTCGTCGCTCAGCGGCCAGTGAAAGAAACTGAATGTTCGAAAGGTTGTTGCCTGTACTTTTTGCCGCTGACGCCAACTGTTAGCTTTTAAGAATGAAATAAACAGTCGTCACCCTATTACGAATCATACAAGATGCAGAGACGACACAAGATGCATGGCAAATGTTGAAGAATTATTATGTCAAGGATTCATCCGTGAACAAAGTGTCCTTGATTAAGAAGTTGGCCAAATTGGAGAATCGAACACACTGTTTGAACGGATTGAAAACGTTGGATGTCGGCTTTCATGAAAACGAAGCTATTGGAAGAGTATTTACGCAGACGCGAAAAAGCCAACTCGGAAGAACAAAAATCTATTCTGGCGAAAAATTGTGAGGAATTGTGAAATGCTGAAAAAATGTCGAAAAGACTCGTCTTCGTCATACGAACCCAGGCAAAACGTGCAAGCGGCTAAATCTGCGAAGAAGGAAACTGGAAGGCACATTTGCTTCGACACCATAGGTAAACCGGTGGAGTATGGCTCTTGGATTCTTGAGCGTCAGAGCACATGGCGGACAGATTGGTTAATCTGGATTGGAGCGAACTAGTCGAGCGACAGAAGGTGATACTAGCTGATAGAAAGGTTTTGTTATCGAAGCGTGTAGGTGTCAAGAATCAAGAAGCTAGAAATGGTGATGGTAAATCAGTTCAGATAAGAATGGAATGGAGAGAGTATTGGTTGTTGAAGGGCTATCAGTAAACTTAATCCCCGTACAGGCAATTGGACGAAAAGGATTTGAAGTGTGTTTTAACTTGAATGAATGTCGCACTGTGAAAAACGTACGGAAGACGAACAATATTATCGTCTGACAAAATCGAATTTGTAAATTTAAAGTTAGAGAAGAAATGAGAGCCAGAAGAAACATCAGAAGGACCATTGTACGCCGTCGTTTCTTGAGGAGGAGTTTTGAGATATGATGTTTTGTAACAAGAAACGGCAGCACTGTTTATGAGTTTAGCTGTCTCAGGAGGAGCAAGTGTCAAAAACATTGTTTTCATTTGTTCATACTTCCGCTGTTTGTTCATTAGTTAATAAACCGTTCAATAATGCAATACCTGCTAGTTTGAACCTCAGCCAACATTCCCAAATATTACTGATGCCACACTAGTTTTCGGATCCTCGATGCAGGATCTAAATGGGCTCCTCGTTTCTTCATAACTTCTGTTTTATATTTGGATTCGTATCGCCTATGCTGCTCGATTGACGTGGTACGGTCAAATGATATTGTCCATCTGGACATCAGGTTATGGCCTTGACTGCCATAGGACATCTTACTTACACGTTGATCGCAAGCCGTTTGACTGAAATCTGTGGTTCAGATTTTCATACTGCACGAAATCTTTTGGCTTTTGTTGAGGATTTGATTACTTCCGAAAAAAAAATTTTGGGCACCTCGATTCTCTCTAATGGACAAACCGTGTCGGTAACCCTCTCGAACATGTTACTTGTAACGAATCTGCTCTATTGCGGTCCTTCGTCATATCCGTACTCTGCTAGGGTAGGCGTTCTATGAAGAATCTTTGGCCTCCCTGGTGATTGGGTACTACTGCCCGCTGCAGAAGATCGTTAGGATGGTGATCTGTTGTTACCATTAAAAGAGGATAATTGAAAGCACGGCAGCGTGTGGTGCTTGTCCTTGCAATCTACACACGTAATGAGAAGGACAAAAACTTGTCACACGCTATGTTTGAACCAGACGATTATAAAAATCGAATGATCATCGGGTTTTTTCTTCCTAGAAATAATTTTTAAGAGGAAATGTATCGAACACTTTAATTAAAATAGATGAATTAGATATAATTATTTGCGCGTAAAAATTAGATAAATTCAGTTAAACTAAGTTTATAATAGTGGCACTTTTCTATCATATCGCAATTGTAACTGTTAAACAGACATATATCTTTATCTAATGTTACTAAATATAAAAGAATAAATAAATAAATAAATAAGTATTTGGGTTATATTTTCATAATTGGATTTTTTTTTAAATATTCCGTCGGTCCGTTCGAGGCGCGGTATCGAAAGGGGCTGGATTGGAGCTACCTTCGTCTTCGAAGAAACCAAAGAACATCTGACACGACCATTGTCGACTACGCGAAAATAAGCGACTGCTGCGTAGGCTTCCTCGCTTGCATCAACGAAGATGTGCAAATCTAAGGAGTTGTAACATTCGATACTGTATCCCGGGAAGTAACAACGAGAGACTTTCACCGTATTCATCTTACGGAGTACGGCAAGCCACTGTTGCCAACGGCAGAAAATTTCCCAGGGAATCTTTTCGTCCCAATCGATTTTGGCCCTCCAGACTTCCTGAACAAGAGCCTTCCCATGAATAACGCAGGCTTCAACATTTTCCTCTTGCTCGGAACTATTTCTCCTTCAATTAGCTGTTGCAGATCTTCACGGAAGCTCAAAGAAAATGAAAAGAAGTCTTCGTCTGGCCTCCAAACCATCCCGAGAAGCCTCTCCGTGCCTGTTTTTTTGTCTGCACCGAAACATTTAACGGAACCGGGTTTTACTTCACCGATTTTATCAAGTACCGTTGTTCTATTTGACAGCCAATTCCTTATTTCAAACCCGGCTTTGGAATGGACCTCTGCTACTTCCAGTACTAATTCCGCTGCTTCTTCCTCTGTGTTGACACTGTCCAAATAGTCGTCTACATAGTGCCGATGTTCGATTGCAGCGGCCGCTCTCGGATAATCAGCTTCGTTCTCAGTAGCGTTCAAGTTCATGGCGAATAGCGATTGCGCTGGGGAGCACGATGCACCAAATGTTGCAACGTTCATCACCATTATGTCGATCGGGCTGTTTGGGCAGTTTCTCCATAGAAAAAGTAGTGCACTACGGTCTTCCTCTTGTATCAAAAGCTGGTGGAACATTTCTCTGATGTCTCCTGAAATGGCCACCTCCCGCTCGCGATACTTGAACAGCACGGATAAAAGCGAAGTCAACTGATCTGGTCCTTTTAACAGCATCGAATTGAGTGAAACGCCTTCAACTTTTGCGGCAGCATCCCAGATAATCCTCACTTTACCCGGTTTTCTGGGGTTGAGAACTACACCGAGAGGAAGATACCAGGTTCGACGTGGATCGAGACTGCGCAACTCTTCTGTGGTAGCTTTGTGTGCATAGCCCTTCTCTAAGAAGTCCAGCATTTGTCGTCGAACGTTATCGTAAAGTTGCGGGTCTTTCGACAGCCGTTTCTCTAGGCACCTCAACCGCTTTTCTGCCAACGACCAATTTGGAATCTCCCACTATTTGTCCGTATAGTTGTTTCTTGCAGAATCTTGCGTGCTCGTCGATCGTCGGCACCTTCGACCTGGGGAACCATCGCAATTCCAAGGCTTTCTATGGAAAAGAAGCTCTGTACGTAATCATGCAGATCTTCGTCGGCTGGTTTCGCACAGATATGCAGTTGTCGGTGTGGCATAACTTCTATATTTCCTCGCTGACATCCGTAGATTGACCAACCGATACGGGTTTTTGTCGCAATCGGCTCATTTTGTCGACCTTCTCGAAGTTTCAAGGTAGCCAACAAGTGAATATTGGTTAGTCCTATTAGCACACCTGGTACTGCAGCATCATAACTCTGTACAGGTAAACCTTCCAAGTGCTGAAAACGTGCAGACATCTCGTTGAAATTCAGCGACTGCTCTGGTAATCCGAGGTGTTCTACTGTGTAGACCTCGTTTAGTTTGAACCGCTGATTACTGCCCAATGCTGATATTTGTAGCTGCACGAGATTTGTGTCGGTAGTTTGTTTCTTCACACCTCCTGTCCAGTGGATGCATAGGGATTCTGCAGAACCGTTTACTCCAAGTCCATCAATCAATGACCGTTCAACCAAAGTGACTGACGAACCGTCATCGAGGAATGCCAGTGTGTTCACCTGACTGTTTTTACCATACAGGGTTACCGGAAGGACTCTAAACAACGTTGACGAGCTGATTTGACGGTGAACTGATACTGTTGCATTAGTTGGATTTTGAGTTGATACTTCTGACGACGAATTGTTGGAGTGTAGCAGCCGATGGTGTTTCTTTTGGCAACCGTCTATCCCGCAGACTTCTCCCTTGTAAGGCCACCGTGTGTGCGGTGTTAGACAGCGACGGCATAGTTTATTTTCCTTCACTAGCTTCCACCGATCGTCGATGGATAGTCTCTTGAAAGACGGACATGCGGCTGTTTGATGACTTCTATCTCCACATGCTGGACACATTTTGCTGACAGCAATTTGCTTATCGGGTGACTTGGCTCGATTGTTCGAACCTCTCCATTCGCCAGACGTATTTCTTTAGCCTTCGCTTCTACCTTCGTTCGACGTTGTGTGTGCGTTCACATATACCTTCTCCTTGGACCGAGGTTCCTTCGATGATTTGGTCGGAAGTGCGTTGAAACAGGTCACGCTGCTGGTGGCGGATACGATGTTGCCCATGTATTCTCCGAACTCAGTGAGGTTTACCGCTGGTAATAACTGTTGGTGAAGTGCCCAACTAAGCTTGACGTTGGCCGGCAACTTGTCGACGAGTTCTTGCAGTAGCATAGGGTTTGAAAGGTGCTGCTCCAACCCAATCGCCTTGAGATGTCCACAAAGGTTCTGCACTGCAAGACCGAAACCCACAAGTGTTTCCAGTTTGTCCGCCCTTGGTGCTGGAATTTCGCGGATTTTGGAAATCATATTGTGGATGATGTGTTCTGGCAGTAGAAGCATTAACCTAAGAATGCTAATGTCGCTACTGTTTGTGTTACCAACATCTAGTTTGCCACGAGCTGACAGCTTGAGTACCGGTTCTCAAAGTGTCAAATAAATTTTAAAATTATCCACTACAACATGGTGATAATAAACTAATTCAGTTTTGTGAGAACAGCGCCATTAGCGTTCTACTACTAATATTTCTATTGTTCTGGCCTCCCAAACAAAATTTGCAACGTAGACAACACCTGTGGAACCGTAGAGGGATGAAGCAAAAAGCTGCTGACTGCTTCCCGAGCTCGACCCTTGAGACTTCGTTGTAAACGAAGCAAATTCTCCGAATTGGAATAACCACACGCTTGAGTCGAGTGTTGATAGCTGCTGCAGAATAGTGGCCAATCCAATGGATCCCCCGAAAAAACAGGCAAATCTTTTGACACTACTTGCCTAGTAGCCAACTGCTGGGGTGATGGACCAAGCTCAGTTGACTGGAATCCAATGTTTGGCACTGCTGTGTTCATCACAAACGGATTTGGAATCGGACGTTGGCTTTGTACACCAGACACAACATGGGGGGGAACTATTGGTGGACTTACTGGCACATTGTAATGACTTCGACCACCCACAGGGGTATGAATCGGCGATGGGGAATAATTTTCATTAAAACTGTAGCGCGGATACGAGGGGCTAGTATTTATTGATGCGTTTTGTGAATTATTGGGAATTACATTTATGAAACTCATTGGTGGCATGATGGTACAATGGGGTGCGGGGTAGTTACTTACATTTGCTGCATGTTGCGACGTTGGCTGCTCGTGGATCATCTGCGCTGGTTGCACGTAGATCGTTCGCTCTGGTTGCTCGTCGCTCGTAGGTTGTTGGTGATTTCCCTGAAGCAGTTCGATCGGGTCGGATTTAAGCACACCGATATATCCACCAGTATTCTGCTGTTGGGAATGCTTCAGAAACTGCTGTTCCACTGCTCGGAGCCGCTGTAGTTCGTCCTGAAGCGCAGTCAATTCTTGATGCTACTGCTCTTCGATTAGTGCTTGGTCACGCTTCAGTTGTTGAAGTTGTGCTTTCAAATCTGCTTCTCGTGCTCGTTGAACTTGCAAATCGTCACGGTTCTGGATCTCTAGCTGCTTTAATTGGTTCGCCAGCTGCAGTTCCCGTTTTCGTCGTATTTCGTTCTCCTTCTTACGCTCCGATTCCAATTCCTTGCACTTTCTGAGGTTTTCGGTTTCAGAGCGCCACTTCTCGAATAACGTTGTGTTCTTCAATATTTTTGGCCCAGTGATCGGCTTGGCGATGTTGGGTTCCTTCAAGAACTGGCTATATATCTGTACATCTACTGGTGATATAGAGGCGAAGCGTTGGGATGATCTCACTTCGGTACCTATAGCGCTACGTTCATCTTCATCGTCGGCTGTATCCCCAATAGTAATGCTGCCATTGGTGTCAATATCGACTGCCAAAGCAAGCTGTTCCGCTAAACATGGCATACGGTTCGGTTCAACACCGGTCGTTTCCTTTGAGGTTAGCGGTGTCGATTGCACATTTGGGAATATTTCCCGCGAAGGCGTGTGGCGGTCCCCGGTTGGAGCCTGTTCTGGGGTCTTTACTCCGTGTATCACGGCATCGGAAGGAACAGCGCTGATAGCCACTTGCTGCTCGCGGATCCAGTTCTCGACTCTGTTATTGTCGCTGGCGTTGTTACTAGCATCATCTTCTTCTAAGTCCCCCTGACTCAGAAGCTCGTATTTTCGAGCGATGAACTGTCGCTGCCGTTCTAGCTTTTCCCGTCTAGATCTTTCTTGCAGCACTCTCTCCTGCTCTATCTGTTCCCGATGGAATTCTTCCTCCAGTTGTCTTTCCTCCTCTAGTCGCTGTAGCTCTCGCGCTATTTGTACTTGTCGTGAACTGGACGTACTCAAACGACCAGACGTGGAGCGTGCCGGGGGGAGACGAGTTAGGGGAGCAAAAATTTCAAAATTTGCATCACTCTACTGAACAACGCATGGATCTGTCACCGCTTGAGCTGTTTGCTGTCATTATACCCCTTCGTCAAAATGTCCTAAGCTATTTGGTAGTTGGCCTTTGTGATCGCCAACGTGTACAAGTCGCGGAAGCTCAACTATTCATTTATAAAACCGTCGAAGATCTGCAACTTGATCTGAAGCAGGCGCGCGTGCTTGATGGTTGATTGCTGCAAAAAAATCGGGATTCGAACGGATTGATTCATCCCAAACGGCTCCTCTAACTTCTTGATTTTGTCCAGCAGCAAGGATTTGATGCCGTAGTTCTTGCTGCTGAACTCCGAACGACCTTTGAAATAGATTTCGTCCTTTTCAACGAAGTCATCATGAGTTTCGATGTCCAGGATCACATTATCCCATAACTCGTCTAGCATTCCCAGCCGAACCGTCATCTGATTGACACTATTCATCTCACCCAACCTATCCATAGGGGCCTTCCTTAGCCGAGTGGTTAGAGTCCGCGGCTACAAAGCAAAGCCATGCTGAAGGTAAGGTGTCTGTTTTCGATTCCCGGTCGGTCCAGGATCTTTTTGTAATGGAAATTTCATTGACTTCCCTGGGCATAGAGTATCATCATACCTGCCACACGGTATACGAGTGCGAAAATTGCAACTTTGGCAAAGAAAGCTCTCAGTTAATAACTGTGCAAGTGCTCATAAGAACAGTAAGCTGAGTAGCCGGCTTTGTCGATGTGGGGACGATAATGCCAAGAAGAAGAATAAGAACCTATCCACAAAGCCACAAACCCCAGAGATGATGTTTTGTCTTAAAATATATCTTTCAGAATTTAGAAAAATGGCACTGTTCAACAAATTGTGCCCAGAATGTTACTGATTTTGGCCACTTTTGATTGTTCTTTCGCGCTATGTCCAATGGCTTGAGTGGGTGGTGGAAGCAAAAGTTGACACCGAGGACGATGATGGTTGGTTGGGAAATGGCTTGAGTTGAGAGCGGGCGACATTCGAACATGTTTCTACTTCTCTTCATTTGGTTGCTGTTGCTGGCGGTAGGTATAGGAAGGTTATTGCATGGATGGAGTGCAGAGTTCTGCGTTTGCCTTTGCCAGCACCTTCTCTACAACTCTATGCCTTTGCAGGGTTCGGTTTGACTGCTATGCCCTGTCTGTCTCTTCAGCTCCGGTCGCTTTCTGTGTTATGATGTGCACAACCTTCGGTTATATATAAATAAAACATTCATCTGTTGGATATGAACGTACACATATTTATAACTCCCCAAACACCCCCTGGGACTCGGCGGACGACGATCCTTCTCTCCAGAAACCCGCCACGAAACAAAAGTTTCAGTTCACATGAAAATGAACGTAAAGCGACGAGGGCTGATGGCTCCAAGCCGTTCGGTGGTAGCAAAACGATAGCAGCCATGGAGAGACACAGCAGTAGGAGAACCAAGTATATAGAACAATGTTCCTAAAGGGTGTCCCAAAAAGTGTGAATCGAATGAGTGGTATCATCCTATCATTGAATAACGACAAATATTGAAAATTATTAAACATTGAAAAAATGAAACGCGATCGTTATTACGATTCGGTAAGCATTAACCAAGATCTCTGTAAATGCTGTAATTACCGAGATCTCAGCTGCTGAATTGTCTGAAATTCGTTTACCGAGATCGATTTCCGGATTTTAGTGTGTATTGTCAACGCTTACATTTCGTCGATTTAAGTCACATCCACATTTTCTGGCCCACCCTTCAGCTTGCTGCGGTGCCATCGTATCGTATCGTTCGTTGGCTGCCACCACACAGCATATGGACGGTCTCGTTTTTCCTACCATTCCCAGTTCACTCCCTAATCTGGTAGGGGTGGCGGCGATCCTGGCGGAAGGGTGAGAAAGAAGCTCACGGCAAAAGTTCAGCGAAATTTCTACTATGAAGCCTCGCAAACTTGCCGTTCAACGACAGCGAACAACCCATCTACTCTGACTAGAGGTGGTTTACAGTGGTTCTTCAGATGTCAGTGGATCGTTATCCTTTCCAAAAAACTCCTATTCAATCAAATGCCTAAAATAGCGTGATTTTAAGTCTATTCATCAATTGAAATTTCTATTAATGTATTTTAGAGTGACCCGTATGATTGAGACACACTGACCATAGTAGGCTATAGTGCACCGGAACACCGCGCCGACTACTACGATGATGACGATGATGATGTCGTTTCCTCATTCGCTGTGCACACCGAACCTCGATAGCTGGAGGACAACAGGCAACAACAAGAAAGCACATGGTGGCACTAAGAGCACCAGCAAGGATCATGGCGAAGCAGGACAAGCAAACGCGATCAGGACGCGACTAGGACGTGAGTGGCAGTGGGTGGGTGACTAAAGGAAGTTTCAATGGCAATGAATGTAGGCGTAAGCTGGGAAGATAGTATACACCTATAGCTGTAGCAGAGTAGAGCAGAGCGCAAATTTCGATTCAGCTTGTGTTTCTGGGAATGTTGGATTCTTGGAAAGTACTAACTGTATTCGTTGCCGCTTGAGACGATAGAGCTGTTAGTTGAATCGATGGGGGAATGGCGAAGGGCAGTAGGTAGGTGGCGGACACGATAAATTTTCCAGGAGTCAGAAGGAGACAGTCATTTTCTACAGTTGGTTTAGTAACTTTTGCAAAGCTCATTTAATGGAATTTTTATCGTGTCTGTGGCACTTGAGCGATAGCACTAAACCGAATAGCGCCTTCCGCTTTTTTACTAGCGCTGTACGTTAAACCTAATGTCGGAAATGTGTTTCTGTAATATTCTCGTTATTCCGGTAGGATTCCTGATCCTTGGCATTTCTAGAAATAAAAATCAGTTCTCACAATAGTGGTTGAATTTAGGAAGGATTTTTTGGAACTCTGGTAGGAATCTTCGTACAGTTTTTTTAATCTTGTATTTTATTTGACTTTTTGAAATCTTGTAATCAATTCGATCTGGTGGGCATCCTTAAATATAGGTGGGAATGTCCAGATTTTTATAGAAATTGTAGTGATTCCGATGGTGATCGTTAGTGTTCAATGAGCATCCTCCTGAATGATCTCCATGTCCATCTAAATTATTAGGATTCTTATCAATATCACATAAGTTTCCATCGGAATACAGAAGATATTTACCGATAATCAAAAATCACTACACTGTTTTATATTAAGTTTAGGGGAGGGATTATTAGAGTATGTTTAAACTACAAATTGAACTTTAACACTTCACTTTTTTCAAAATAATAAAATACTAAAATCATTAGTAAGACGAGCAAACACCTTTAAATACACATATTAGAGTTCAAAGGTATTTGCTCGTCTTAATAGTGATTTTAGTGTTTTATTTTTTTGCAAAAAGTGAAGTGTTAAAGTTCAATTTGTAGTTTTGATAATCAAAAGGTTTATTAAGGCTTTGCTCTGAAATCCCAACAGAACTGGAAATCTACGGAACCTCAAAGGTTTTTACAAGAATTCCGTCATCAGAATTTGCAGAAATCCCACTGAAATCTCATATATTCTTACAGAAATATCGACACAAAAATACCTACACAATTCCAAGAGCTTAATAACTGGAATCCCATTCCCCCCAAATTCTAGAGTTTTATCAGATTTTCAATATTTCCACAATATTCCTAGAATGGTTTCTTAAATCCAAAATTATCATAACAAATGCAGAATATCCAACGAAATCCCAAAATTCATACAGGGATTCCGGAATTCTGAGAATCCAGGATGTGAGAATTCACACGTAAAATTCAAAATTATTTCAAAATTATTAATACCAGAATTCCTACCGAACCTCAGAAATCCTACGAAACAACATAACTATTGTAATGCCATAATTCATACGGATTTACATATTCCTGCGGTCAGTAAGCTTACTGGAATCTCAGAATTCTACTCAAAACCCCTGAGTTCCTATGGAAGTCTCAAAATACCTTTCGAAACATCAAAACTCACATGTTTTCCTATGATTTTTACTCAAAAGAAAATTATTCCATTCAATTCAACTACCAGTAGTTCTGTAGTAAATGCTACCTTTATTCATACCAACACGTTGTTTGTAGTGTGTTCGAAAGGTGTAGTAAAGTAAAATGATACAAACATGTTCCACTCGTGTTCCACATATTGAATTTACTACCGAGAATGTAGAAACTCAACTTTACTACATTTTATTCATATTGTCCATTAAATAAAAAAGGCGCAAATTGTTTCTGTAAGAATTTCTCCAAGCGATTCTCAAAGATTCTGCTGGAAATTGTTTCAAAAGTTTGATCTAAGATTTTTCTAAGCAATTCTCAAAGATTCTGCTGGAAATTGTTTCAAAAGTTTGATCTAAGATTTTTCATCTGTAGTTTTCCTGAGGAATTCTTAGAAAGATCTTTAAGAAAGTCTTGCGAAAATTTCAGGAAATTAAGATGCTTTATTTTTTTATTCTACCCCATTACTCCGAATGCCATTACATCGAGTGCAACTATCCCGAATGTACCATTACCCCCAATTCCATTACTCCGAATGCTGTTTCCCCGAATGTTTAATTACCTTGAAAGGCATTGCCCCATGCTATTGCAATTCGGGGTAATGGGGTAGAATTTAGTGTTAGAACCAGGGATTCTGGAATTTATTTTGTTTACGAAGTTAGATCATAAGTGCACAGTTTACAAACATTTAACACATACCGAAACTATTGTAGTTTTATCGTCAAATTTTCGCTTTTCCATACTATCAATCATCATTTCTTGGCTATACAATACCTATGGTCAGTTTTTGAAGTTTTATGTTCGTCACTCTTACTTTATCCGTTTTTTTTAAACGAATTCGATGCGAGTTACTAGAAGCATGCTAGAAATTCCAAGGAGCTTCTAAATAATTGTTAGTTATTTTTAATGAAAGTATTCTGGAAGAGTTTCAAAAGTTATCCTTGGTGAAATCCTTGAACGAATCTTCAAGAAGTTTTGATGATCTAAGAAAAAATATCCAAAAAATAAACCTCAGGGAAATCTATGCACGATTTTTTTTTTTTTTTGATAATTCTTGAATGTACAGCCGACTTACAGAGAGCACGATTTAAGGAAAAGAAGGAAAATGAAACCCATCAAGAAATAGAAAATATCGTGTTGTAGAGAATCGACTGTATTTTAATGAGAATCTCCTGACAAAATTCCTCAGGGGAAGCCCCATCAACGTGATGTAGGTATCGCGACCCCGGTAAGGTAGCATACCGAATTCATTATACACCACGAAAAATAGAGAATGAAGAAGAAACGAACGTTATTTTTGGCAACCGATCTGGCAAAGAAATAAGGACTATGGTTAGAAACTCGGTACCTAGCGTCCAGGGCCTTAAATGAACCTGGACGAGTGAGCCTTTTGGCTCGTGAATTGCGAAAAGTTGGCGTATGCGTGGCAATTATTCAGGAAGTTGGTTGGCTAAGATCTGGAGAACGTGAATTCAGAGTGGTAGAGTGGTAAATATAAAATCTACCACAGCGGTGTCGATAAAACTGAACACGGAGTCGGCTTCATAGTTAACGGGAAGTAGATGAAGAGCGCACTACTATCAAAAGCTCGACGAGCGGATTAGCGAAATCAACGAGAGCATCAACCTCAGCGATCTGTGGGAGTCAGTTCACGGAGCGGTGAGCACAGTAGCGCGAGAAGTGTTTGGTACTGCTCAACGAAGACCAAGGAACGGTTGGTTCGACGAGGAATGCCAGAGAATGACGAACGAGAAGAACGTGGCTAGAAGCCGGATGCTGGTGTCTGGCAGAGAAGAGTTCAAGAAAGCAAGGACAGCCGAGAAACGGATACAAGGTTCATCAGAAATATTTTAAAAATATATAGTAAATTGCGTCCCAAATTCTCCTTTTTTCTGTAAATTCTTCTTCAAATCCACGGATTATACAGGAATTATCTACAGAAAGTATTTTTGGAATGCCTTTCTGCTTCGAAACTTAAGAGAAAATTTATTGAAAACTCCCAAGAATATGTACTTTTGCTCCCAAAATACCCAAGTAACAATTTTAGTTTTACGAATTACTTCCAGGGTGCTATAAATAAACGCCCATAAAACCACGGTCAAGGCACTGTTGCCTTCATCGTATCCTCCAAAGCCTCTTGTAGATTAGAACGTGACTAGTTGGCCCACTCTGAAAGAGGCTATGAAGTGCATATTTATGTCACACAAATAAAGCAAAATAGCATTAGTGGTAGCTATTTTGAGGCCACCTGTTCTAGGTGAATGTCGCTTCATCTTGAAATTGATTTTATCATAAGGTCGATCTTCACGGATTTATTCCAACGTAAACAAAACAAAAGAAGATTTAAAATACGTCTGTGATAATTTATTTCGTAGTGCTTGTGATTAAAGTGATTTATTTTGATATAGTGCTAAAATTTTTAGTGCCGAAGGAGATTTACAGTGAAATGTGGTGAAAAAGAAGTAAAATTTCGGGTGCCCCCTCTGAAAGCGGTATATTTGTAGTTATTTAGCATTTGCTAAAACAAACTGCCAGGTGAAGTATAAAACATATTCAACATTTGTTGGTTTGATTGCGCAGTAATTGTGCATTGAATTATATTTAGACAGTTTAATAATCAAACCATAGCATCTTATGAGCGAATTCATGGAGATAATATGAGTTGGAAAAAGTGGAATTGTGGCAACCGGAGTGAAATTAATATGGCGGGACCATAATTGATTGATTCATCGACAAATGCTGTTTTGTGATTATAAATACACGAATAAAGGCACACTGTTATGGTTCAGCATTTGTAGATGTAAAATTGCCTTAATAAATGCTGATCGAAGATGATTCAGCTTTTCTTCACATTTTATGGTAACTAAGCAGCATTTAACAAAGTTTGACAGTTTGCGAGTGCTGTTTTGAAGAAAATACGCAAAAACAATGAAAAAGGAACTTTAGTTTGGCGTTTTTATATTAAGAATAAGTGTTTTTGATTAATGACGCAATGCCAATGATGATGTGGTGGGATATAAATTCGCAATGCTAAAGGTGTTATCCCATATTAGAAGCCCCATTACTGATTTAAGAGGTATGATAAGGTAAGTTATCCAGATTCAAGTGCAAGTTAATCAGTTTAAAAGCAGCTTTTATGACAACAAGGTGTATTATATCAACCTTTTATCATAGCCGTAACAAATAAGTGTCATTCAGCCACTTCAAGCAGTTTAAATGAGGTATCATATGCTGCAATAAAGCTGGTTTTGTAGCCACAACATTTTGACTTTATATTTTGTCTCCAAAAGGTTTTGAAAAGAACTAAGAGCTGACTTACAAAATAGCATCTTCTAGCAACGTTAAATGTCGCCTCTAGCTGTTATAGCATTCACGTAACTGTCATAAAACATTGATAAATCCACACGAATGCCAAATTGCTGTGGAATTGTTACTTGGGTAAGAATAGCGCTAAAATAAATATGTGGAGAAACATGTAGAATAATAACTAGGCAGGGAATCATTAAAAAAATTATAAAGATATTCCTTGCAACATTAGTTTAGGAATACCTTTATAATTTTGCCAAAAATCCATATTCTGGAATTGAATTCTTGTGTAAGGCGGAATTTTTAAAGGCTTTTTGGTAAAATTATGGGGAATCCAGAAGTCAAAGAACGAATTCTTCTTGATTTCAAGAATAATTTCTAAAGAAGAATCTGATGGAGCTCCTAGAGAAATTTATTTTTAATTCATTAGAGAGGTTTCAATTATCCTGCAGTTATTCATCTCCAGAAGAAGAAATATAGATAATCATTTATTTATGGTTGTTTTGTTATCCATCTGTTGTTTATATCTGCTTTAACAATTTGTTGTTTCTCCTTCTTTAGAATGACGCTTTCTCGAGAAACTTTGTTAAAAATCTTTCTCCAGAAGCAACATTTTAAAGAATCCAAAGGAAAAAAATAATTCTAGGAGTATTGAATAAAATCAGGATTTTTATATGTATGGTTCCTGATTTCTTAAAGTCCATCAGGAATTCCTCAACGAATTTCCAAAGTAATGCACAAATTTCCTCTAAATTTAAAAATATTCCCTCAAAAAAGTTTGTTTGGAATTTCTGCAAGTAGAAAAAAATAATTTTCAAATTTATCAGTTAGCCATACTACCATGAAGTTTCGGAGTTCATGCAAAACATTTTCTAACATGTTAGAAACAAACACTTTCGGTAAAAATTCCATCCGTTTTAACATCATTGCCCATTACAAAAGACGATGAAAATGAACCAGATTTTTTGTAGTTAATCTTACACAAGAAACCAAAAAAGCTTTTTCTGTGAGGTACACCAAAAAGTATCAAAAATTCTATGGTGAACTCATGAAATTCCTGACAAGAATTCAGATTTTTTCCCAAATTCAATTTGAACACTCACAAGACGCGACGCGAGACTGACAACACTTATTGTTCTTGCAAACATAAAAAGGATTTAAACATTTACCTTTTTCGTCGACCGGTTTCAGGCTCGATGTTGCCCATCTACAGGACGATGTTCAACTCCTTGGACATCGTCCTGTAGATGGGCAACGTCGAGCCCGAAACCGGTCGACGAAAAAGGTAAATGTTTAAATCCTTTTTATGTTTGTAAGAACAATAAGTGTTATGTCCAGTCTCGCGTCGCGTCTTGTGAGTGTACTTCTTACGTTAGGCCAAAATCTTAAAATGAGTTCAATTTGAACTTCAATTAAAAATAATAGAAGTCAATGAAAAGATTCGTAGAGCAATTTGTAAGGATTTTGAGGCATTTCTCGAGAAGTTTTTAAGCCAAATATGGAAAGTGGATGGATTTCAGATATTCTTCATAGAAGAATCCTTGAATAAACATTCGGAGTAAAATATGGAGTAATTTTTGAAAAATGAAAATATATTTTCATATATATATAGGGGAACTTACGTATTCTCGGCAGCTTAAGCCGATGCCGTGCTTCTTTTGTAATTTTCTCGGACATCAGCAGACAAATTCCGTGTGTGTCTATTTACATTTATGCGTTGCTCAATCCTCTATCGATTCACACCGACAGACTTGTCAAAATGCTTTTGGAAACGTTTTTACAACGCTGCGAACATCCCTTGTTAGTGTGGTGCCGAAGCTGTAAGTCTCCCTACCTTATGGAATTTCAGGAGAATATTTTTTGAGATGTTCAAGAATTAATTTTAAAATCCTTTAGTAAATCAATTTCAAATTGATTTTCAGACAAATCTTAGATTTTCTGTGAAAATAAAGCAGATAGATTTGTGGAAAACTTCTCTGACAAATCACTAAGAACATTTTTCCAATTGAATCTTATGAAAATCTGGTAGAATATTATAATCTTGAATTAATCATCCAACTTTTTTTTGCAGGAAGTCCTGGATAATATTTGATGCGAATTTTTCGAGCAAACCTTCAAGAATTTCTGAGGGATTTAATGAGAGATTTTCTGAAAGGTTTGGTGAATGAATCTGAAGAGAAACTTTAGGAAGAATCACGAAGGCAAAGTTTGAAAAACCTTTAAGTGCACTCTCTGATGAGTTTGTGGAAAGAGTCCAGTATTGGTGATCCTGAAGACAGTTTTGGTAGTATTTATTGTACTATTTTCTGGAGAAATCCTCAATATATCCAGAAAATCCTCAACAAATTATTAGTGAATAACTAAATTATATTTTCAACTAAAAAATTAAATTTTATGTGTAATAAGTACGTAGTTTACCTTCATGGAGAAATGTTCAATATTTGGAATTCTCCAAGAGCAAATTGATACAGATTCTTCGAAAAAAACATGGTAAGATTAGAAAGCCTAAAGAAACTCCAAGAAAAAATCTGTTAAATAATAATCCGGGAAAGATTTTCCGTGGGAGTTTCAGAAGGAACTTAGTGAAAACTCCCGTACCATAAGTCCAGAATGCTCAGACACTTTTCGTTGAAAATTCATAGTTCTAAAAGTACATTACTTTTGGCGTGAATTTTGTTACTAATTGAAAAATCTACAATTGAACAAGAGGAATATGTGTGGTTCATTAAACCGTCACAAATGTTTTTGAAAGCTATCACACTTTTTGTAAAAATTTGCAAAAATTTTTAGGTGTCCTCTATGTCCGGATACTAAATTCAGTTAACTCGTACAAGTGAACCAGTTGATAAAAATTCTAACCAATACCATAGACTGGAGATAGAACATTTGTTTTTTCCGCTTCATATAAATTGATTATTTTTTTATGCCCTTTTATCTACAAAATCAGTGTTTTCCAGGGGTCCAAAATTAAGCTTAAAACTTCCATATAAGTGTCCGGCTTTTAAAACACATGTCTCTGATTTCATTATCTGTGAAGACAGAAACGTCATATTCTGTGTAACCAAATAACTTCCCAATAGGTATTGTATTATGGTGTTGAACTTTTTAAATTACTCTTGATTTCTGAAAAAAACGGCTAGTGTCTGGAATGTACTGGAAAGGCTTGGAAATAATTCATGAAGAGATCCCCGATATCTGAAAAGTTCCTGCAAGAATTACAAAGAGATATTCCTCGTGAGTTCTTTGGAAGAATTATTGATGGATTTTTTACTGGATTAGACATAGATTGAATATTTTCCGTGGGTACATGGTCGATGGATTTAGTAGGGGTCACCCCAATAGAATGAGGAGAATCAGATATATATCCGGCTCGTCCCTGACCATCGTGAGCACCAGACGATCTTGCGGGGTCTAGGTGGGTAACTGGGGAAAGAGCCAGAGGTAATGGGTTACCCTGTTTGCATCCCGTTACTTTATAAAAGATTGCTGTTGGGATGTCCATATTTGAAGCGTACTCCTCTCGTCTTATGGATTGGATTACCTCTCCAAGACCTCCAAGCTCCAATCTAGGGCGATCGTTATAATTACCTGATGATTGAATGAATGAATTGCGCTCAACTAACGACCTGTTCCGATCGTCACTCTCTTTCGTCTTCTTCTCTACTTTTGTAATCTTATTTACCTTCTCGGTCATTTTTCTTTAAAATAACACTTTCCAATTCCTACTGTAGAAAATTATGAGTTGAATTCAACAGGGGGGTGGGGGTTTGCCCCCACGAGTTGATTAGGTCGAGTTTAGGTCCTTCGATAAGTTATTCAAGGACAAATTTAACATATTTATTGCACGTAATACAAACTATGACAGTACATAAGTGGACCCTGTGGGAGTTGGAATCCCAGAACAAATTTCAACAAAGAAGACAGCCACTGACTGCTGTCGTCTAAAAGTAATTAAGCTTAACAAAACACAATCATTTACGGGATTGACTGTTCAACGAGAAACTTGCGACGATCGACGCGCCACAATAATTCGTGTACGGAGGGTATTAGAACTAAGTTGGAGATGTTGAATTCGAAATTTTTGAAGTAAACATCACCTCCAAACACTAGCGATTTTGCGGTGGAATATTAACGTTTGATTACGAATTGTCTTGAGGACCCAAACACTTAAACGTTCAAGGATCCGTCATCGTAATCATCGAAACTTCAATAGCCATTTTTCTGTTCAAAACTGAAATTTACTCGTCGAAAATGTGTTCACTGTGTTTCGGTTGGAGAATAAAATACAGTGAACACATGAATATATTCATGATTTTTTACGACAAAACTGCTTTTGAAAATTATCGAGTTGATGACGGATCCTGCTCCCTCAAACGAATTCTCGTCATTCCGAGTCATCGGCTCAAAGATTGGCGTTTCCCACAAAAGTAGTAAAGAGAACATTACAAAGGTAACTCGATGTTCTGTGATATGTCTACTCGCAGAAGTTGTCCTTCATTAATTAATTTGTTTATTAATTATAACTGGTTCTATCGCACAACATCAAAAATAGAGATGTTAATTAACGAGACTATGACAGCTAAATTTTCACATACTTTCATCGTCATTAAAATATTATGGAAATGTTCATTTTATGTTGGTGGCAAAACAAACATTTTTGAATTTTTTATCACAGTCCTAAAAAAACATCTATGAATGATTATAATCCCTTCGAAAACAGTTCTAAAGGTTTCTGCTTCGACATCATATTATTACGATATTCACTTCATTGAAAAACCTCAACATCTCCGTGCCTAAAATTAAATCAATTTTAATTTCTGAACGTGGTTCTGACTTAAATTTATCTCCGTATCAACAAAAACACTCTTATTTATGCTCTAAATCATCCGTGCGTAATAAAAATTATTGAAATTTGGTGTTCATTTTACCATCCTGTTCATTTTTTCACCCCTTCCCCTATGACAAATGGTAAACAAACTTCATGCTGTTACACACATGTGACTTAGCAATCTGTATGTAACCAAGCGTGTTATTTGTTTCTTTGCAACCACAGATTTAATTTCAATGTAACTTATTCATTTTGACAGCTCTAGGTTAAGTTACATGCAAGTAAAAATGCAACACCTATGTAATGTAAACAAAGCGTAAGTTACAATGTAATAGTTTAGTAACCAAAATTGAAAGTAATCAATAAGATATGCTACAAATTATCTGAAATGCAACGGCAATGTAATTTGTTTTATTTTTCTAAAATATTGCATTTGTTACCAGTGCTACTTGGGTCAATGTTTCCATGAAAACAATAGCAGATGAAACAAAACAAATACCATACAGCGAACCTTCAACATATTGGCTAAAACTTTGCTGAACAAACTTGTGTCAAAATATTTACCCATTTTTAGTTATAACAATTTCAAAATTGATTGTCTTAAACGAACTTTTGCCCCACCGGTGGGGCAAAAGTTCGAATCTAGTGTGGGGCAAAAGTTCGTTGGCTAAAACACAAAATATCAATACTTTTATAAAAGGCATACTTTATACCAGCCGTAAACTTATGTTTGCCGAAAAATACACACTGAATTTTCATCAAAAAATGCCCAAAACAGGGTTAATTGTAACACACCCAAAAAATAGCAGTTTTTCGCAAAACTAAGTGAAAATGAAAAATTTTTGTGACATTTTTCGCTCGATCAGGCAAATTTCGCTAAATTTAAAGATTATATGTAGATTTCAGGAAATTTGAAAAATTTTCCGTGGATTTATACATGGGTCGAATTTTTGCCCCGCAGATTCGAACTTTTGCCCCGCTATGGGCCAAAAATTGATTCCAACTATTTATGGAAAAACTAATACACGTCAAAGCATTCTTAAGATAGGCCTAGAAACGCCCTTACATAAAATATTGAAAAATATTTTATCTTCATTTGGTTCCATGCATCGAAAGTTTGACCAAATATTACAATATTTACGTCGAAAAACAACAAATAGCCATAACTTTTCCAAATCTCAATCGATTTTTATGATATTTGGAGTGAAAGTCTCTTATTTGAATAGCATTCGAACCACCATGACATTTCTAAGTTTTGATTTGATTTGAGCTAGAAATCTTAAAAAGAAACTCTTGCCCCACTCGAACTTTTGCCCCACTTTACTCTAACGATATACAGGATGTGGGACAAAATCACAAATATATTAAATTTATGCAAACTACGAAATTTGTGATTATTGCGAGCGACATTACTTCGGTAAGTCAACAAATTTGCTAGGCCCCCCTAGGCCCCCTCCAGGAAAAAATCCTAGCTACGCCAATGGTTGTAAGTATTGAAAATTATCTGGTATGGAATACCTTATTTTGGTATTCAGTATTTATTTTGTTCTGCTCGGGTAGTGCTACTATAGGCACAAGCGATATTATTTTAAAATAATATTTTCCATAGGTATCTTGTTCTACAGTACGCCTATTCGTACGCCAACCCTATAATATTATTATTGAATTCAAGCTAAATCAAGATCCTGTGAAAAGAAAAGAGTTGTGGCAGAGATGTTCATTAACGCAATGTTGAATATGTTTTTTCTGCAAAAGTAATAGGGCTGATGTTTTGCAACGCATGATGAGTGTTCAGAATCGGTTTTTACGATGAGAAATTAGAAAATGGTGTGTGACTATTGTATCACAAGTTATATCAAAAAACGACTATTAGGCGAAAAAAATATACGGCAACCTTCATCGGACGTTTTTACCTTCCACAGAGGTTACTCAGTAGTAAGTAAGAAAACTGTATAATCCTTCTAATAAACCAGAACAGTTTCCTAAAAAGCTTCAACAATCTTTTTAAAGACTTTTTGGTAGGATTGTACTATTGATCCAAACATGTAGTTGATATAAACGACGCAATTTGGTTGCTTAGTTTGTCAAGAACAATACCGACAGCTGTTCCTGTTTGCAGAAACATTTTCACTAAACCGCATCACCCCACTGCAGTTGGAAAACGTGGGAAAAGCTCTCCTAACTTGCCTGAAAAAAAACTTATACGTTGATAACAAAATTAAAATTCCCATACTTTTAATACATCACTTTTATGTACATCCTTTTAAGTAAACTATAACTTTGATTTTTCCATCAGTGTAAGAACAACAAGCTTACACCTGCCTGTAATGTGTGAAAATAGGTGAAATAAATAACATCCCTTCACTCTCCGCCAGTCCCTTGCTCGATCTAAACCCGAATAACATGTTGCCGGCTTTCCGATTCCGAGCCAGAGCATCGCCATAGATGTTTTTCGGAATATTTATTTAGTAATTAATAAAATAATTAATTTCATATCCAACACATGGTCCGCTGGCGCCTAGTGGATCGGCTCGAAGGATTCTATGGGCAACCCGGAAGTGCGAAGTGCGTGTGTGTGGAGGGCGAATGGAAAGGCGGATGCTGTAGTGTGGGTGAAAATCTGGTCGAGAACAAAGAGAATTCCTCCACCCGAAAGCGACACAGGGAAATCGAAAGTGGCTGAAGGGGTGGTGGTGGGAAACGATTGTGATAATGTTATCATGTCAACCTTCTGTGCTTGAATTATTTGTGATGGTTTGTAACGGTCGGTCGGTGCCGGTGCAAGGCTCTGTGAAAATGGCGCAAGGGAGACGTGGATCAGAGATTTAATGATGTTGCTGAGTTGACCGTGATGCTGCTGGTGGCGTTTTGGGGCCAGGTGAAAGCAAAGGCCGAGTGTGGGCATTTGATTACACATTATACATTTATAATAAAACAGAACGGGGAATGGTGTTCCAATGGATGATACGGTTGGTTTGTTGGATGGTAGTCGGATGGTTGCCCGATCAGAGGAAAGTGTCATGCATGTAACAATCATATACCGTAATCCGGGGTATCATTGATCAGCGGGGTAACATTGATCGGAATGACTCTTCTCGTAATAAGCTGGTATCATCATTTTTTTATGAAACATTTCCAAAGCATGAATGTTGCTTCTCTTTCTTATACTTACAAGCTATTGAAAATAAGGATTTTTGCAAAAATTGCGTTATCTTTATGCGTAAATTTTTCAAGTTTACGAAACAACGATTTCAATGGTTAAGGATGACACTACCAAAGATTCATGTCTCACATAAGTTCGGCAAGCGATATGAGCAAAAAAATGCCGTTTCTCAATAAAAATGGCATCGCCAAAAACGTTTCCACTGTCAAAACATTTATAAGTATGTTCAATTAGGCAACATTAACGAATTACTGTAAAGAATGTAGAATTCCCTTGGGAAATTGCCTACCTTTAGGCGTATTCCGCTCTTCGAGGTGTTTTTATGTTTAAAATAACTCAAAAATTAAATGAGAGTCCAAATATTTGGACATCATATTCGACTTCAGGGGCCATGATTTAAGTAAGTAACGGTATTTTCAATATTACCGAACATTGTTTACATGGATGATCAATGTTACTCCATATCAGCTAAATGAAAAAACCACATTAAACATTTTTGTAAACATGCTTAAATCTTTCAAAAAACAGAATACAGTATATAGTCACAAGCTATGGGTGGCAGTACTTGTTTTAAAAATATAAAACTCACAATATTTGCATTTTTGAATTAAATATTTAAGAAATATCCTAAAAACTGATCTATGTTACCCCGGATTACGTACATAAAAATCTCGATTTAATGTTTAGTTGCTGGATAACTATGGAAACTTGATTAGGACCATTTCATGCAATCATAACAGAAATACAGTCACCGCCAAAATAAAGTGCCTACTTGCTTATAGTCACGCAACATGGCGAAAATCATAATATAAAAGTTTAAAAATCTGTTAAGTATCTTATACAGTCAGTGACATAAGTTAGTAACCAAACGCTGTTTTTCCATACAAAATGCCTAAGTTTAGGGTGCTGTATCTCAGCTTCTGGTAGTCCGAATTGGCTGAAATTTGGATGACGAACTACAAATAACTTAAAATTTTGCCTGTAAGGGAAATATTACATTGCAGTCATTTTACATAGAGTTTCAGAGGGTTGTTCAAAGACAAAAGTAAGTAACCGAGAGACTTTTTAATTTAAATCGAAAACGGTAAGTCGTGGATAGTTGGTGTGTTCCACAAAGTTGTTTATTTTCAGAAGTCACACAAATTTGCAGAACACACCAACTATCCACAACTCATCGTTTTCGAATTAAATTAAAAAGTCTCTCGGTTACTTACTTTTGTCTTTGAACAACCCTCTGAAACTCTATGCAAAATGACTGCAATGTAATAATTCTTCAACAGGCAAAATGTCAAGTTATTTGTAGTTCGTCATCCAAATTTCAGCCAATGCGGACTACCAAAAGCTGAGATACAGCATCCCAAACATGGACATTTTGTATGGAAAAACAGCGTTTGGTTACTAACCTTTGTCACTGACTGTATATCTACCTTATGTTCAAAATATGATCTCTGTGATACATACCAAAAAATTCTTTAATGAAAACATATTTTTACGATGACGAAATTTACTATGTGTTCAAAATAGATGTGCTAAAATTAAGAACCCATTTGGCGTTTTTTTTTTTACTTGACCATTTTTTTCTCTTACTTGTCCAATGTTTGTCACAAAATTGCTGTTTGTTCCTTCAAACTACTGCTTGATATATGCTGCTTTTCATACTGCGTATAAAGCAAAATAAAAATGAAGTCGGAAAAATCTGATGCCAAGTTATGGTTAAGGGCCACGAATGTAAATGTATGCGTCGTAAATTATTTCATCACTATCACTGGTGTTCAGTAAAAAATTAGAAAATGAGTATGATTTCAATACTGTTCTGTAATTAAAGTAAAGAGGTGTTATTTTTTTTTCCAAGAGAATTGCTCTCTGGACTCCCTACACTGAAAAAAATCCGCATGTCAAGGTCGTGTGTTTTACTTACAATCTCGCCATTGACTTCACGGCATTCACGGTATCAACATTAGGTTCTCGTGTGAATCAAAACATAAATGTCTAAAGTAGGGGCCTTCTTTAGCCAAGTCTCCGCAGCTACACAGCAAAGCCATGCTGAAGGTGCCTGGGCCGGTAAGTCTAGGATCTTTTCGTAATGGAAATTTTCTTGACTTCCCTGGGAAATTTTGAACACGGAAAGCGACAGCGAAGCTCATCGATTTCATCATAACAAATTATAATTGCGCAAATCAATGAATCGACCAACTTGAACATGATGATCATGACACAAGATAATTATAAGTAAAACACACTGAATCCGTATTGGGTGATGATCTATGCACCCACAGGTTGACGCATACAAATCTGAACTGGAAATTTTCTGGAACTTAGGTGGAAAAATTATGGAATCTTTATTGTCGATTGTTGAGTCAGTCCATGAAGCAAAACTTTAGAATTAAATGTGTAACACTAGACTGATGAAAATCGGTGATTTATTATTATTGAATTATTGATTAAAAAAATTTTAGGTGATTTTAAAAAGAGATTTGGTGGTGCACACGCCATTTGAAGTTTAAATAAAAATTACTATGGAAAAAGCAAACCTTTTGTGTTCAGTCCCCTAACTGCTAGTCATCATTCTCATGTGAAATCTTCCCGTCTACCGAAGACTATGCCGAAGACCACATTTTGATGGGACGTAAGGATAATTTGTTATTATTGATAGCAAAGTCTAAATCATGCTGAGATGATCATTCCGTTACTTTCAGAGCAACACTGCCTTTTTGCTGTAGAACGTAGTAGCCTGGATTACTTTGATCTATTATACCCACCCGGAGCACCACTGTTGCCTATCGGGCAGATAGATCAGCATACAAAATGCATACTCAGTTTATTATTATGAATAGCAATTTATCCTGACGTACAATCAAAATGTGGTCTTCGGCAAAGTTGTAGCTAGAAGGATTTCATATGAGAAGAGTTTGTTCACTTTTCCATAAAATATCATGATGACGTGATAGTCGGCTGAGCACAAAATGTTGGCGTTCGCCATAGTAATCTCCATATAAACTTCAAATGATGTGTGCACAGCCAAATTTCATCCAAATCATTTTAAACTTCGGGAGAATGCTATTTACCTTAAAAGAAAACGTTTAAGCATAGGGGAACCAAAATTTTAAAATTTGCATCTCTCTAGTGTTTCACACACGAAGTTTGCAAGAAAATCACAACAAATTGCTATGGACGTTCGTGGATGGATCCATAATTTTAAACACACAGATCAAACGTGTGGACTTTCATCAGTGTAAAAATGGATGGCATGTTTCTTTTCGCTCGGGTGCTGTAATTTCTATCGAAGATGGCGTCGAAACAACAAACACTCCGCGAGCGTGTTGTACGGTTTTACGGTTTAACCGTACGTTCCGAATGAAAGGAACCCATTTTCCCTAGTTCCATCCCTGTGAGGACGTTTTTCGGTTCCCTAAGTGCCCATGGACAAAAACAATTGGTGGGCCAAGGATGTGAAGCAGTTGACCACAAGGATCCTCGGGATATATATCAGGAAGATTGACGTCAGTGCCGCCCAGCGCTCTTGTAAAAGTATCGCGACTGAGTTGGGCCGTACGGCTGGTCAATAAATATGTTTAAAAAAAAAATACTGAAAACGTTGAAAAAAAAGTTCAGTCTATGATTGAAAAATCCTCATTTTTTATTGAATATTGAATTGAATCATTGATATAAAATTAACAAAAAATCACAAATGAATTTGATTGAAAAATGTCTCTAAATGAACTATAAGACAACGATATTAGAATAAGAGATTATTGTGGTGAAAATAATAATGTTAAGATAACTAAGGTGCCTTCCTTAGCCTAGTGGTAAAGTCCGCGGCTTCCAAGCAAAGTCATGCTGAAGGTGTCTGGGTTCGATTCCCGGTTTTTCCAGGATCTTTTCTTAATGGAAATTTCCTTGACTTCCCTGGGCATAGTGTATCATCGTACTTGCCACACGATAAACTAATGCGAAAATGACAACTAAGGCAAATAAATCTCTCAGTTGATAAGTGTGGAAGTGTTATAAGTTATTTTTATTTGTGTTCTATACTTCTGCCGATAGGATGCTGATTAGTACTTATTTGATTGTTTATTTGACAACAAAAGCCTTAATCCATGCGGAAACTTTGTATTGATTAGATTGGCACGGGTTGATTTTGGCAACAAAACTATTCAGTTTTGGCAACGGTTTTGGAAATGCATAAACAAAAAAAAATGAATCATCACGGTCAGTCACCAATCCTGCCAATCTCGATGTTTCTGTAGGTCTGTGTTCAAAATAGGTAAATTTAATTCGTGGTGATTATTATTATTACGGCGGTAAGAGTTTTCATAAAATTAACCGTTCGATTTTGTCGTGGTTCAATTGAAGCAACAAGAACATTTTTGTCATGTTGCCAAAATCTAACGGGTACTGTTTCTGACCTAAGTATTTCGAAACCAATGGAAAACTCTCTATAAGGTCGTGTTTAGATTATTCTCCCTGTTTAGACCCTGTTTTATTTACTGATTTAATTTACCCTGTTTTATTTACTGATGTTCCCAACACATTTTAGACCAATAGTTTCCATGAACTATCACAAATTACTTCATAACGTCTGTTGAAAGTTTTGAATAACAATATCATAATTGTAATGTAAACTTTGGATAAGTAAGAGTAAAATATTGCTAAGTGAAGCCAATGCATGTATGTAAAGTCATTTTAAATTGAATACACATGTATTGATATCAATCATAGTAAGCGGAATCTAAGGAGTTGAAAAAAGGAAAATTATTTGCTGAAGCAGTTTTCAAGTGATCAAGGCCCACCTTCTGGTTCGTTACCTTAGACAGATATTTGAGATTTATATCTGGCTCTTGTTCAAGTTTCATGCATTCTTCAACAGGCGAATGCTGCCCTGACTTATTCGTTGTGGCAGATTTATTGGATTTGATTGAATTGAATGGGATAAGTTGGATGCCCAGATAGAATAATTGCAGATACTTCTATATTTCTATGGGAGGATATCACGGGAAGTAAGGTTAATTTGAAGGAATTCTTCAAAGTATACGTTTTGTTATCGTTTAGGGATGATAATATAATAAACGGGACCGGTATTGAACGCATGACCTTCTGCTTAGTAAGCCGAAGCGGTAGCAATTTATAACCAACCACGGCATAGATTAGCTGGACAAACAATATGTCGCGTGAAATAACAAGACTTCGTTTATGGATTAATGTTCCATGGATCACTGTTAAAACTGCTTCAGCAACTAAATTTCCCTAACTCCCTAGATTTCGCTTATTGTGATCGATCTTATTTCATTACATATATATTCAATTTTAAATGACTTTACATACAGTTATTCCGGTTGTTCCAGCAAATATCTCTTTTTTCGCTTTCTTTATGATATAAAATTCGGTTTATGGTGAATATATCTTAAAGCGATAATTTTTCATGAATACTTTGTATGAAGCACTTTCAGAACTTTCAATTTTGCACATTTTTGATGAAGGCACCAAAGACCTATCTCGAATATTTTTCAAGTTATGGACAATTTTCGGTTAAAAAACATATTATTTTCAAAATTTTGTCAATCTTTTCAAACAAAAAATGTCCTCACAGTTTTTTCACCATAAACAGAGAAAGAGATAATCTTTCTAATGCCGATAAAAGATTGAAAATCCGTTTGCGCCTTTCGGAGATATCGGCATTTGAAAACAACCATTTTTTCGAGAAAATTTTCGATAACTCTGTAACCATAAGAGATAGAACATTAGTTTTTTCGGCAAAAAGTTGCGCAATCAAAAGTTCTAAAAGTGCTCGGAACAAAGTTTTTGCGAGAAATTATCGTATGAAAAGTTATCAAGAAAAAACTGATTTTTCAGTACCACCCTAACTTTTTTGTAAAAAAAATCATAACTCGCGAACCATAAAAGATAGAAATTTGGGTTCTTCGGCAAAGTTGCTCCAAATTGATTGTTCTAAAACATTGTAGAACATTGTGTAGTCCTAAATGCGTCAGCAAAAAAGTTTATGTGCTGATCTCGTAAACCGTATGGGCCACCCTAATTTCACATCTCTGAAAAAAATGTCTGAGAAATATGGAGAAACTTTGCCGAAGACACCATATATCTAAAATTGACGGTTTAGGCGCAATCGTTTTTGTCTTCCTAGATATGGCTTTGGGACCAATGTGCAATGGCAAGTGGACACATTATATTGGCGATTCTACCCCATTACTCCGAATTCCATTTCCTCGAATGCCATCACCCCGAATTCCATTACCCTGAATGTACCATTACCCCGAATTCCATCACCCCGAATGCTATTTCCCCGTGTTTAAAATTATCTTGACATGATGATATTGATGACATTTCCCCATGATATTGGATTTCGGGGTAATGTCATTCGGGGTGATGGGTCGTTCGGGGCTTTGGAAATCGGGGTAGTGGCGTTCGGGATAATGGCATTCGGGGTAATGGGGTAAAATCATATTGGCAAATCTTATTTTGGGCACATTCGTTTCATCTTTATGAAATCCTAAATTTTATTGAAAAATAAGAATTTGTTTTATATGTATCACAGAGCTCATATGTTAATTGTGAAGTACACACATTTCAAATAAAGATTTTCTAACTTTAACACACGATTTTTGCCTATTGTGACTGTGTAGCTGTTTGTAAGTTATTCTTCCGTTTTTTTTTTTTTTTTTTGCGGTAAAATACACTGCTGACTTTTATTTGTGTCGAGCACCAAAATACAGTTATTTACTTAACTTTAAGTTGCTTAATACATTGTTGTTTTCATGTTTAGCATGTCTAGTTATTGCTTTGTTGGGTGTTAAAAAGCATTATTTAATGATTTCAGTTAACTTATAGTGTGGCACATTAACTCAAGAGCGGTCGCGTATTTAGCCATCCCCAGCGCCACCTCACTTGTGCTGTGTTTGAAAAGCGAGCTTTTTTAAGGTGCGTGTACTCAGTACACGCATGCGACCGATGTAGGGTTAAAAAAATGCCAAAATTGTTTGAACGTGAATTCAGCATCCACTTGCGTTGTGCTTTTGTGAGGTAATGAAAATATTGATTACTATGATATACACTGGCATAAATACGCTATCTAGGACTATTTTTGTCATGTTTTTCTCACTAACCTGAATAATGTACTAAAAGCAAAAAAGTTTAAATGTTATGTTCGCCAAAAGTCAGAAGCTTTTGATCGTGGTACACTTTCCACCTTTTTTAAGGTTATTACATTTATTTATTGAAAACATTAGTTTGTTTGGTATCAGAGGATGGAAGAGGTCTTAGAGAACGTGCTTTTCATGATGCCAGTAAAATATTTTGCCTGGGCCATCGTTTTGCGATAATTCACGTCCTATGGGTTAGGCGTGCCTTATTTTGTTAAAGTTTAATAAAAAAATAAATATAGAGGTCTATAAGAATCGTTTGAGGAAGAAGTTTGGTCCTTTGGCTAGAAACAACTAGCTAGAATCAATACTAGCTCATGGAATTTGAGCAAAACAAAGCCGTCTATCTACACCGTTTTATTCAAAAAAACTTATGGTAGGGAAGGTGTACCGGTATTCGCCATGTACCAGTTATTCGTCACCCCGAATTATATACCATTTTACGACATATATGGTTGCCAATTGTTTAGTGTTCGCTAAATTGCTTTAAGATGATACGGAAACATCCTTGGAAACCGCAAAATTTTCTCAGAAAATAATAGAAAAAAAATATTATCCTTTAAATTGTTGCTCCTTTGCACCTATTTTTCACCATGGTGTTCCTGATTCGCCACCCTCCATAAGAAATCAACGTAGGTGGCGAAATCAAAAACCGAAATTGAAATCGTGGCGAATACTGGTGCAAATGGTCCAGTATTCGCCACCCCCAATTTTAATACAACAACAAAGTTTTTGATTAGTTTTTCCCTGCTGAGCATAGATTGAAAGCTTTCGTTTAATGTTGTAATGGTGCTAAATAAAAGACGACTTCTCGCTTCGGTGGTACAATACAAGTGACAGATTTATTCTTTTAATAATCTTAGCCTACTACGATGATCTCTCATTCTTGCTAGCCTACTACATCTCTCCTATGTTTTATAATAGTTGAAATAGATGAATAATAAAATGAACTTATTCTATTAACGTAATTAAATCAATCTTGGACATTTGTAAATAAAATAATCATTCAAGTATTCAGGTTTTCTCTTCTCGCGCTTTGATCGATTACTCGATCTCGGTGATAACTCTTCCGATGTTCTAGATGTTAAATTATCCTCGAAGGGTTTCTGGTCTACTAACAAGTTCTCATCTGATGTGCTCGTTTCATCATGAAAATCTCTTCTGAATGGATTGCTGGAAATCAAACATTTAGCATGATTGACATGACGATCTAATTCTACTCCGCTAGTCAAATTCTTCACAGTGATCCTTGTTCCGTTTCTTTTTATAACCACAAATGGCTGAGGATTAAAATTTGTCGTCAATTTGTTGCGTTTGATCACGTTCTTCAAAATTACGTGATCGCCAACATCAATTGAAGAATGCTTTGCTTTGCGTCTGTTATCACCATAGACTTTCCCTTTTTCTTTTCTTGTTTTGTCATTATGCTTCATTGCAGTTACATCAGGCTGTAAAATAAATGGTTAAATTAGATAATATAAAAACTTCTATCATAATGAAATACTATTTCGATTATACTGGTAACTCCTTCGGGATCTTCTGCAACAGGAAGTTTGTCTTTTAGTATCCTGCCCATCAATAACTTTGATGGGGCTACATTAGTTGTAGAATGTGGAGTATTACGATATGCTAATAGATAGTCATACATGTCATTTTTCCAATCTCGTCCCATTGCAGTGCTTATCCTTATTGTTTTTAACAATGATCTATTGTACCTTTCCACAAGGCCATTCTGGAATGGTGCGTATGGCACGGAGTGATTGATAGTAACTGCATTCATTTTACAAAAATTCGTGAACTCTTCCGAACAGAATGGTGGGCCATTATCGCAGACTATTTGTTCAGGGTACCCAAACCTAGCAAAAATCATCCTTAGCTTTAAAATTGTTAGTTTTGCCGTTGTTGAAGACATAATTTCTACTTCCGGATATCTTGAATAGTAATCTACCAGCACTAGCAAATGTACTCCGTTTGAAACTTCAGTGAAATCCAAAGCTAGTTTACGCCATGGGCCATCAGGAGTTCTACACATAGGCTCAACATCTGGTTCCGAAACAAGTAGGCACTCTTTGCAAGAATTCACATAAGATTTCACCATCGTATCTATTCGAGCCCACCATACTTTTTCTCTAAGCCGTTTCTTCATAGCATCTATCCCTAAATGGGGTTCATGGGCTAGTTGCAATACTCGTTGTTGCAAAATCCGTGAAATGACAATTTTGTGCGCTTTTAACAAAATGTCACCATCTGTTGACAAGTCGTTAGCAATTGTTTTGTACTGACTTAATGTTTTCGGCCATCGTTTCACAGGAAATGGTAACCATTTAATGAGTTCGCCGATCTCTATGTCCTTTTTAGTCGCTTCTTTAATCTCAGCTATAGGTATAGCTACAGGACACGAATCTGCTGACACTTGACATATAATACGTTCGCTTTCTTCATCAAAACTTTTCACAGAAATGTCTTTTCCATGACAAAGTCTTGAAAAGGGATCAGCCAAATTCGATTTTCCTGGCCGATATATAACTTTATAATCATAGGCCATCAATCGAAGCTTCCATCTTTCAATTCTAGCACATGGCCTTGCGTGATCACCGAAAATAGAGACTAGTGGCTTGTGATCAGTAATGAGCCAAAAGAATTTGCCGTACAGGTAGTAATGAAACTTTTCTGGCGCCCAAACTAAAGCTAGTGCTTCTCGTTCAGTTTGTGCGTAACGTCGTTCTACTTCTGATAGTGTTTTAGAGGCGTAGCTTATAACTTTGTAGTTTCCATCTTTAGATTTTTGAAATAGGACAGCCCCGAGGCCAACTGGACTGGCATCCGCAACTAAAAATGTTTCCAAGTCAGGGTCGAAAAATGCTAATGTTTCATTTTTGGCTAAACTTGATTTTAGACGTTGAAAGGCAAGTTGATGCTCCTCTTTCCATTGGAAAGGTGTACCTTTTCTTGTGAGAGCGTTTAACGGTTGGGCTACGGTAGACAGATCTGGTATATAACGACTCACGAATGTGACTAGACCAAGAAAGCTTCTAAATTCCTCGGCTGATTTCGGTTGCCGGAATTTCGTTACTGCTTCAAGTTTTTCATCTGATACTCTAACACCTTCAGATGATAAATGGTAGCCAAGAAAATCTAATTGGTCCACATTCTCTACCGTTTTGGATTCATTCAACAAAACGTTTTTTTCCCGAAGACGAGCACGAACAAGTTCAGTGCGATTCTACAATATAATACAAGATGTTTAAAAATAATAAAAACTGTTCATGTGTAAATATAAGTTTACCTTTAGAATGTCAATGTTAGGTGCAAAAATTAAGATATCATCTATAAAAATGATGAGCCAGGGAAATTCACCGAGAATCGTTTCCATACATTTTTGGAATAATTCTGGGGCAGCCGATAAGCCAAAGACTAGCCTATTATATCGCATCAATCCGAGTGGTGAAATAAATGTCGTAATGTAACGGCAATCGTCTCTGAGTAGCAATTGATGAAATGCTTGCTTTACATCAAGTTTAGTGAACACTTTACTTCCTTTACTTCGGCTGGACATATACTAAAATTGGAACGATACAGAGAAGATTAGCATGGCCCCTGCGCAAGGATGACACGCAAAATCGTGAACTGATCCAATGTCTCATGAGAGTTAAACTGGAGTTGTCGAAATCTGAATCTTTCGTAACGCAATGACATCCGGGGAGCGTAATAGTTGTCCAGGATTTCCATGGCCGCCCGGTAAGGATTATCGAGCAAACAACCTCCATCCGTGCTAACATTTTGGGCAATCTTCCTAACATCTGACCCACCAAAACACATCAGTGCACGATACATCTCTCCATGGTCATCGATTCCCTTTAATGCCAAGTACGAGACGAACTGATCTCTCCAGTTTTCCCATCGAGTAGACGTTGGACCATCACCATTTTCTACGAAAGGTGTAATGCTGAAATGAAGCTGTAAATTGAAAATGACACAACAATCGAGTGAGCATTGATTTTGCTTTGTCGGATTTGATCACGGGTTTCTTTCAACAGTTACCATGGAGACCAGTGAAAATTTCCAAACATTTTTTTCTCTGACGGACTAGAATCATTCAAGGATTCCCTTCGTCTTCTTTTCCTGCGGACTAGAATTCGTAATTCTCTTCGCTTGTGTACCAGGTATACGGACTGGATTTCTCCCTACGTTGTCCTGGTTTTATTTGCGGACTGGAATTCTGCATTCCCTACGCCGGTGGACCAGGTATACGGGCTGGAATAATAAATTCCCTTCGTTGTCCTGGGTTTCAATTGCGGACTGGAATTCTGCATTCCCTGCGCTAGTAGACCAGGTACACGGGCTGGAACTTTTCATTCCCTTCGTTATCCTGGGTTTCATTTGCGGACTGGAATGTAACATTCCCTGCGCAGAAGAACCGAGTTCACGGTCTAGAATCACGATCGTCACATGTTGCTGACTGATTTCATATTTGGAAATTTCCAGCGGCAACATCACAAAAATTCACTATTATAGTTACCATAGCCATTTTTCCTCCAACGGTTGATCCTTGGGTTTTGGAATTATGATCTTGAGGGGAGCTTCGATTTTCACGGGAGCTTCCAGACACTTCGCAGCCGTTTTTCCTACGGAAACTTAACCTCGTTCGCCAATGTAATGGTGCTAAATAAAAGACGACTTCTCGCTTCGGTGGTACAATACAAGTGACAGATTTATTCTTTTAATAATCTTAGCCTACTACGATGATCTCTCATTCTTGCTAGCCTACTACAAATGTATTGACAGTAACCAAAGCTCGTTTGATTTATGTATAAACAATATTTTTCCTTAGGGTGGCCAAAACTGGTACACTTTTCCTATTATTTTTTAGTGTTTCGCCTCTTAATCTTGTATTCGTTTGCCATGTTTCTCTGCTCGGGTGAGGTTCTACTGTCAAGCGGTGTGAAATCCCAGAGGGACTCGGTTCAGATACAATGGACGTATGCATGAGATGGGGTGGAAAAAGGTACGGACGGATATGAATCGGATGACGAGTGTCAGGCCAGAACCGATCAACCTGACCAGCATAGGCTACCTGGGAACTGGGTCCGTCCTGGTGGGAGTTTGGAATATTAAAAATCGCTGAAATGTTGTGGTATTTGTGTCAATATGTTGTAACGATAATTTATTGCAATCAATAATTATCTGGTTTGCTGGAGAGCCACCCACCGTCATCACCTGCGGATGCATTTGACCGTTGCCACTGTATATGGGTAGTTAGGCATCCGAGGGGAGTTGATTGTGTCGCGTAGTTGATTGCATGCAGAACCGAGGTTTGGAATTGATTGGCTATCCACTGCTATGTTGTTGGCTTCGATAGACCACGCTGACTATTGGAACAATTCACATCAGTTTCAGGAGAGCCATCAGCGACCATTTGCACATAAATGACTTAACATCATTCCCATTCAATGAACTTTCGATGGATACAGGTAGCGAACAATTTATTGGATTTGGATTGGATTTAGATAAAACATCAACACTTCAACAGAAAAAGTATATGATAGCAAAAAGACGCACAGGAAAATTTAGTATTTAGACTGAAGAATCAACGTTTTTAGGAATTATTTCTTAAATGTCAATTTCACGCTCGCCAATACTTCGAATCTCATTTCCTCGAATGTTGCATTTCTCCGTATAGCATCTGATACGATCTAATAAACTTAGTTTGAGCATCTCTACGACAACAAACATGATGTTTATTTGTCAGTACGATTTATTATCGAATAATTCAAAAGATAAATAACACTTAATCCTACAGTTAGCATCTCACTGGTCTTCTGTCATCTACAACACTCTGGACTTGCCCACCTGTTCCGATTCAGTGCACATTAGCGAATCATCCGTCATCTCCGAGAATCGCTTCATGCTCTCCACCGTCCGGTCGAAGTTCATACGGTACGTCAACAGTCCGGTATTGATGGTGTTCATCGCGTAGTACTTGGATCCGTTCAGGATGCGGTTTACGAAGTCTACATTCAGCTTGCGGGAGGTTATGAGTTTGGTCACCACCGGCAGCGAATCGCTGATTGCCTTGTTCCAGATTTTCGTCAACTTGGCACTCTTTGGGAACAGATGCGCTATTTTGACCTAGGGGATGGGATTGTTTTGAGAGTAAGCGTTGAGTAGCTTGATCGATCGAACTTACGGTTGATGCACGCAGAGCAAGATCGCCATCCAACTCAGTGACATAGAGCAAGTCGTTCTTCTCCTCGTACTTTGCTTCCAGATATACGAGAGTGTCATATAGTGATAGACGCGAAGTTCCGTTGGCCCGATTCAGCGAGGTGTCGGCGATGATCGTTACATTCGGAAAGTTGAGCATCAAATTGGTTTTGGTGCGGCTGAACGAGGTGTTAGATGCCTTCCAGCTGAAGTTATCCAGTCCATGTATCACAAAGTTCGTGGCACTGATGTAAACCCTGTTGAAGATCCGAACACAGTAAATTTGACGAACAAGTCGTTTCATGATTTTGCTTGACCTACTTTTTAAGGTTGAGGAAATCCAGAGACGTTTTGAGCTTGTAGCTCAAATTGAGCGGAACCAGCGATGGTACGCCAAACTTGGGATATCCACATTTCATCTGCTTCTTCACGGCATCGAAGAAACGGTTAACGTCGGCTGCTGTAAAGGGCACATCAAACAGACATCAAAGATGTTCAACGTAAAATCCAAAATCTACCTTACCTTCATATTCGATCGCATCACTGAGAGAACTAAGTGAGTCGAAGGTTGTGACAATTGGCTCGGTCGTCGTTGGAAGAAGTTCTTTCGATTCTGGCAAGTTGTCCGTACATAACTCTATCGTTACGGGTTCTTCGACTTCACTTTCACAAATCGCCAACTGAAAACTACTAATTAGCACCGCAAGCAACAGAACCGGTCCAACGCGATACAGCCCCATGATGACAACGGTGGATTATTGTTCGTAGCAGGTCACTCTGTAGAAATCGACTCGGCCTCAGTCTCCAGCGATCGAAACCGTTCTGAAGGCGGGTCTCTGACCGAGTTTTATTTTATATTTCGGAAATCGCCGCTTGCATACCTTTATGGGCTAGGTGTGCGATCAGCTGGTGATATTAATTTTTCATCACGGGAACTGGATTTTGGGTGGCCCATCATCGAAGTCCCGCTAACGGTATGCCTATGGTCGTCTATCTTGCCATGCAGTCGGGGTCGGGGTCCGAGCAGCATTTTTCGGGGGTCCCCTCGAAGTCATCAATCGGTAGGTAGGTGTGGGCTATGAGAAGAACTTGTTTTTCGTTTTGTTATTCTACCACACTGGGGCTTAAGTATTAAGAAGCGCAGCACATAAAAGGGAGAAATGGTCGTCTGGAAGAGTGAGAGTGGGTGGACAACATGGCTCGCTATGTTTCATGCTTATGCGCGGATCAACTATGCTTTCGCTGGATGACCTTGTTCTGTCACTTTTGACCCAGATAGGCAATACAAGCTTTCTTTCGTACGAAGAAATTTCGAGAGGGTCATGGAATATTTGATCTTTTCATTCACAGAATCGAAACTATACTTCTCTTGCTCAATACAGTCGTTGACTTCTCTCTACTGATTATCTACTCCAACAATAACTTGATATCGATCATTTCAGTCACAAATTGTTTCGTAAAGATAACTTAATCATTAGGATGCAATAATGTACATATTTTAATATGACTATAGATATGTATAAACGAAGCGAAAAACATTTCAAAAAAATAATCCTTCTTCGTGCATCTTTATATTCAGTAGCTCGATATTCTTGCAAATTAAATCAGAAATCACCTAATCTACTGCAAGTTCACTACTTATTTATTTATTTGTACTCTATTTACCAGCTGTACTATTCACGAGTCCCTATGATAATATACAGTACAGGGTGTCCGCAAATTATCCGTACAAACTTTGAAGGCATGACTCTATGCAATTAAGCGGAATAATTTCAGTATTCTTGCATGGTATAATACATTGACCTATTATATCCTTTAGCAGTAAGTTTCACACATTTCCGATTTCAAATATCTGTGAAACCAAGACAAAAGTGTTGAAAGGTCTTAGAGAGAGCCGTTTTTCGAGCTTTTTGACGGAAGATCAAAGTCCATAGAACTCACAGGATTTGAACTGATTCATTTTATATCTCCAGCCTTTCTTGAATCCAAGGAACTATAGATTATTTCAAACAGTAATAGAAAATTTGGAATAATCTTTTTCAGATTTTAGGGAGAAAACATCTCTAAAATGACTAGCGGCCCTCAGGAAAAACGTCTCCGAGAAATTCAAATTTGCCTATCTCAGAAAGAAGCAATTATTTCTAAATCATTTGAAATTCTGTTTTGTGTCAACATATGGATGTATCAAAAAAGGTACACGGTCATTGATTTTTTATCGTTTTAAATGTGAGATCATCATTCTCATATTTTGTTGTTCGGATAATTTACGAACACCCTGTATAAGTGTAGAACTAGCCCTCGTGTGTTAAAATACACTCAAATAAAGATTTAAAAAAAAAAAAAAGAACACCCTGTATGGCCCATAAAAAAATGCGAAAATTGTTTGAACGTGAGTATAGCATCAACAAGCGTTATTTTCATTGTTTTCGATACTGAATGTAATTTCTGATTATTGTAGTATATTCTGACATCACTTCGCTATCCAGGACAATTTTTGACATATTTTTCTTACTGTCCTATACAATGTAATAAAGCAAATAAGTTCAGAGATTTTGTCCGCCCAAAGCTAGAAACAGCGTCTGATTGTCGTATACTATGGTGAAAAACTTTACACCTTCAAAAATTACACTTTATTGTTGAAAATTTTAGTGTGTTTGGTATCAGAGGATGAAGGAGTTCCTAAAGAACGTGTTTTTCATGATCACAATAAAATATTTTGCCAGGGTCATAGTTTTGAGGGAATTTGCGTCTTATAAGTTTGATATGCCTTTATTTTTTGATAAAGTTGAATAAAAAATAAATACGGAGGTCTATAACAGATTTTTGAGGATGAAATTTGTTCCTTCGGTTAGAGACAACTTATATCAATACTAGCTCATAGGTTTTGAGCAAAACGGAGCCGCTTATCATACCTATATAAAGGTTCAATCTAAGCTCTCCAAAATCAGCCGTTTTTTCGAAAATATGTTTAAGTCTCCAATTACCCAGGTATGAACCTGTTCTATCATTTGATATGGGCGTATGCTGGAGAGAAGGCCTATGAAGAATCTTACGCCATCGTTGATGTTTTAGAAGCTTTCACCACACAGATATTGAACTCGACGTCTGCATGATCAAATTTGAAGGTATGCTTCCAATTCCTCTCTGGTAAGGTCAAAGTAACAGATTAATATCATGTCCAAAGCGAAAAACTGAGTCTAAATAGATTAAGGAATACAAGTAATGCATAATATTTATGTTTCATTCACTTTTTCTATGTAAAAACTACCATAAAACATGATATGACGATTTTCGCATTTTTTTATGGGCCATACTGTATATGATTATAAAATCAACATACAATAGTAAGAAAGACATATCAAGTATAGAACAATAAAACACAAAGCTACGCTAATTTCGGTCGATGGTCAGGTATTGTCTAAAAATACAAATCTAAAATTCCAACGCCCGTGTTCCATGTACTTGAGTACCGTAAAACGGGGTAACTTTGATAGTTTTTTCGAAGAAAATTTCAATAATTATTCATTTTGTTTCAAATAATTACAATTTATATTTTTTAAACAAGTACTGACATCCTAGCTATCGATTGCACTTGATACTTTGTCAAAAGATTTATTCTTAATGAATATATTATTTTTCATATAATCGAAAGTCGGTTTTCTGTTTTGGAGTAACATTGACAATGGAGTATAAATCGAACAAATTTGAATGAATTACGGAACATTTATAAGGCGTTGCAGACCTCTGGGCGTTCAACACTATATGGGCATTTCTGATTTAGAATACAAAAAGAGACCGAATTCATGTTCTACTATACCTAGGCTGTCAAGGATAGGTGACGAACTCATTATGACTTCATCAAATAGTGATCGTAGAACAGATTGTTTGGAAGCATTGCAAAAATGCTAAAATCTTACATTTTTTTAAATATTTGCGTATAAGCCCTCAAATGCACTTGATTCCAACGAAAATAGCTTTGACATGAAATATCATACTAATACTCTTTACTTTTGTATTCGTTTCGCTTAACTGATTAACAGAAACTTCGTTATTTCGTTTAATATGTTGTGGGTCTCGCACTCTCAAAGTTACCCGCATTATCAAAGTTACCCCGTTTTACGGTACAAATTATTTTTTGGAGTTCGCTTCATTTTCTAGCAAAATTATAAATCCAGTTCATACCATGGTTGATTAAGCCATCTACTATTAAAAGATCGATTGTGCTACTTTTTCCTGAATACTGTTTCCTCGAATGACGTTTCCCCGAACGACGAATCACTGAAAAGTTTTGTAAAAAAATGTGAAGGAAATTAAGCATAACTTGCCGTCGGTATTTCTCAAAAAATCCTATTTAGAGAACCGCTTTGGGAAATTATTGACTTATTCAACATTTGTTAAGAAATAATCTCATTTTTTTATTAATTCTTAAAGTTTTCAGCTAGTTTTCAAAAATTATTGACATTTACAAGAAAATTTAAAAAATCCGAGCAATTCCAGTTATCATCACATTTTCCCATTTGCCCTGGTTATTCTTTTGTCTATATTGGCTAGCATATCTTTCTATGACAATGTTTAATATTTTCTCCTAGTCAATCTCAGTTCTTTTTTATTTTATTTTTATTTTTTTTTTTTGAAATTCTCCAATAGCCTCTATTTGATTGAATGTCTTTTTGAATTCCTAAGATTCACCCACAATTTAGAAATAGTATAAGACTTGTTCCTCATGACAGTCATAATATTCCTCCCGGAATCAATAGGGCGATATTCAAAACTGAAAAGGCAATAGATGGTTTTTTTTTCAGTGGTAGTAAAAATGAAATTCTGAAGCAAAGAAATCACCACGGACGATGAACTAAACACCAAAAGTTATGTATTCACTTTACACTTGTTTTCTGATCACTACTTTTCTGATCCAGTTTCCTAATTGCAAGTAATTTACATTTTTCATTATTTTCCATACGTTTTGACAGTTCTCCGACTACCATTCTTCCATGCGCTTGTGTTGAAAGTTTGAGAAATTTGAGAATCCAGCCTAGCGCGATCAGTGGGTGGAAAACAAACAACAGTGTCGTCGTTCGGAGGCCAGTTAAAGAAACTGAATGTTCGAAAGGTTGTTGCCTGTACTTTTTACCGCCGGCGCCAACTGTTAGCGATTACAAACGAAATAAACAGTCGTTACCCTATTGAATAAATTCTTGAAGAATCAATTGAATAAATTCCTGAAGAAGCTTGCTTAAGCTTGCTTAAGCTTAGCTTAAGCTTGATTGGCCGCCCGTGGATGCACTCCAGTATCGCCAGATCAGCTGCACTTACACAAGGAACCAACCGAATGACTGCTTGGAACTAACAGGCATCCTCAGTGTATAAGTGCTGGTGATCTTCTATTTTTAGGCAACAATGGCACCTGCCACGTCAGAATGCAGACCAATGAGGGGAAGGGGAGGAATTGATGATGCATTGAACTGACTCCCACGTAGACCGTATATTCCACTGCATCCACGTCAGTTCATGCGGGAGTGTATGGATTGGGGGAAAGGCATGGCAGAGAGGTTTGCTTTTGTGGTTAGCAGACTGCCTATGTATCAGGCGTAAGAGAGGCGTGCGCGTGGAAGTAGGAAGCGTTAGGGAAACGGTTTCTTGTCCGTCTCTGGTTCTAGCGTTTTGCTATGAACGAATAGTTTGAGTGTGATATATTTAGAATGGAAGATAGAAGCAAGTGAGAGATATACAACTACAAAGTACGAGGAAAGGGACGGGCCTGGGATTGAACCTATGACCTTCTGCATATGAAGCAGATGCGGTAGCCATCAGACCCCCAACCCCGTCATACAATTGAATAAATTCCTGAAGAATTGCTTAAAGTATTTCAAGATGAATTCCTCGAGAGATCCTCAAAAAATTATGATGTTAAGTTATGAACTTAAGGAAAAATCTGAAAATTTCCCGTCTAATACTCTAATGAGTAGACAAGACCTGATATATGAGAAAATTAGAGGTATGCAATCTGTTGGTGGTGGTGATTGGAACAACCAGTATGAATAAATTGGTTTTGAATTTAAAATTTTATATATCGTTCAACTTGTGGTCATAAGGGGAGGGAGGGACATTGGCCAAAACCAAGCAAAGCCTTGAGAGAGAATGGATATCTAAAAATACAACAAAAATGAACACGTAGCATGTAGACGATCCCAAAGTAATCTAAGGAAGGAGGTATTTGGTCATTCTCCACTAAACACATAGTGCCAAAAATGCTATGCATGATGGAACTCCGAAGAACTGCCAATCGAATAAAGAAGCGATGATGATTGGTTTGTTCACCACCTTGAAATGTATAGTCATGACTATTATGAGCCAGAGGCCTTTCGGAAAATAGTACTCTTCGGGGAACTGACGTTCGAGGAATACTCGTTCGGATAAACGACATTCGGGGGAAAGTAGCACAACCTATCAGATCGGCACCAGAGGCGCGTTCCCGCCATTCGTACATTCCTTGTATAATGAGTGTAAGCCGTTGACTTACCTGCATTTGCGTGATTAGAATCAAGTTCATGTCAAAAAAAAAATACATGCCATCTCTATGAATTTTTATTTACAGGCAAATGGTTTAAACAATAAGTTTTTTTTTTTCATAGTTTATGAAAATATTGAGCACAATCGAATATTTCCAGGCATTGCAGAATTCACTCTCGTTTCATTTGATTTCAAAACACGATTAAAGCATGCAAAAAAGCATTCTATCTGTATCGGTCCATGATCGGCCATGTTCCGCAAGTTGTAACAAGCTCCAGAGAAAGGTAGCTCCAATGTGAGAGTGAAGATAAAATTCTCTTTCCTCCCTTATTTACCATTGGGAGTAGATGTTTTATTTTACTGGCACGATAAACAATCCCCAACCATCCGATAGCAATAGTGTCCCCTAGGTTTGAAGCTTGTTTAGATGGGTTTCATCATGCACTGTCATCCCCCCGATCTGATCAAAGCTGTAGCAGAAGATGATAAGGACTGTTCATTTAAGAAAGTGGACACGTGTTTTTTACAGTAAACTGTTTATTTTCGAACAAATTCATGAGTTTACCTAAAATACATGAAAATCAACGTAATTTCGATCAAATTCACATAAATTTGAACATTCATGAGCATTGCTGGAGAATGCTCTTACTTTTCTTTCGATACCTCCCATAAAATTCTGCACAACTTTTTTCGAAACTTTTCGAACTGCTTTTTGAACTGCTGACCACATTTTCTTGAAAAAAATCGATGGAGCTTGCTTCTCTTCCATCCTTCTTAAAATTCCGTTTGATTAATATGTAATATGTTTCAATGAGGCGTAGTTCTGAGCAATTTGATGGATTTGATCATTTTTCTACAAATTCGACTTATTACTTCTTGAGCATCTCCAAAGTAGCTGAAGCATAGTGAGCCAATGCTAGGTCTGGCAAAAACAATGGAGGCATGGTATGCTTTCAGTAGATGGGCAGAAGCCATTTTTTAATGCATTCAGTTCTGTAATTTTCGCCGTTGATTAAACCCGTCGTGAAATATGTAGTACTTTCATACCGCAGGAGCAAATTGCTTGCCATACCAAATCATTTTTCCTAAATTTTTCTGTTGGGATGTATCGTACGTCGTCAGGAATATCTGTTTTGGCCACAGCGTTGAAAAAATTCAATTTGGACACTTCGCGATTTAAGCCACATCTCGGAAGGGCAGTTTTTCTGTACACCATTTGTGCAGAAAAAAATTGAGAGTCGCCATGTCAATTCGACCCATCGTTTAGAATTTATATTTTTTTATGTCAACTTTTGTCTGCTGTCAAAATAAACACTTGAGATCACACTGAAACAAAATTTTATTTGTTTTTATGGAATTTTTATACCAAAATGCTAATATTTAGGTGTCCACTTTCTTAAATGAACAGTCCTTAAACAGATTCTCATGATGTGTAGCGAATCATGATTGTTACAGAGAAGGTTAAGAAAGAGATACTCATAATTTTCTCAGAATTCAATCCCTGAATATTTCCATTCTCTGGTCAAACATGTTTACTAGATTTCTACGAGTAAATTTGTGTCGGAAAATTGTACACAGAACAAAGAGTCCGAACAAATCATCAACATATATAGATATCGAGATGTAAAATATTGAGATGCGGAGAAGTCGTTTGCAATCTAATTTGAAGGCCTGGATCTCGGCTTCAAGATAGTATCGATAGTACTGAAATGTTCAACACAGCTAATAAATAACTTGAATTTTGCTCTGTAGAAAATTTGCAATACTTAAATAACAAACGTTTAAGGCTCAATAAACCATCATTCAATCATCAGAATTCAAAAACAAGTTTTTTCGTTCAAACTAAAAAAAAAAAGAAAAACGTTCCATGGCATCCCGGATAACAAGTGTCGTTCAATAATGAGATTTTTATGAACTTTGCTCCGAATTTATTAAAAAAATAATTTAAAAATAATCGTATATACATTCTGATATGATTTCTGGTCTTCAACGAAATTTCAAATAAAAAACGGATGCACCCAATTCGTTGTAGAACTCAATTTGTACATCACTCATCGTAATTATTCAACGAGGCTTGCCGAGTACAACTCATACTGTAAAAATGAAATTTCTGCAACTTGCTGCGTAAATTACTATTAAGTCATCTCCAATCTCTTAATCTATTAATTTTACTGAAAAAGTTTGCCTACAAACTTATTTTTCGTACCAAATTTATCAATTTTGCTGACGGTTATATTTCTTAAAATATTTTGATAAAAAATTCTTTTATTTTAAATTTCAAATTTTAATCATAGTAAGACATTTGCGAGATTCTACCTCATTACCTCTTGGTTTTAAGAGATGTCGAAAAACAAGCCGCATTCCAAAGTAAAGGATGTACCATCTTTTATGTCAGTATGTAAACATTGAATAATTTTGACATTTATCAGCCGATCGACTTGGAAACGTCAGTTCAATACTATTTGAACCATATATAACTTTATACCGAAACAACGCGCCAAAAGTCTGTCAGTTGTGTTAACTTAACATTTATATTTTTGAAAACATCATGGTCAATAATATCACATTTGAGGAAGAGAAAATTTATTCGAGAACCATAAAACGCCATTCCACGGCCAAAAAGAGACCATTTGAGCCGACCAAACAATACAAAACCATCGATGAAAATCGATATCTTTGGATCGTTATGTCGACCCTCAAACGCGTGAAAATGGTATTGACGGTTACTGCTTCTAATAAGACGGCACTTTGTATCTCACTAAAAATCAAACTGCCTGCCACTGAAAATATGACTCCCCCTGTCGGCATTTTGTGGAGCTACTTCGAAAAAAAAAATTATGCCACCAAATCTCAGACCATTGATGGCAAACACTTGTGCCAAAATCATCGCAAAACCTCCTGAAAATCTTAAAAAAGTAATGAAAATGTAGCAAAGTGAGCTTATTTTGCAGCGGCCAACAAAGACAGCCTATTGATTGATGTTGTTTTCATAGAATAGTACAAATATATTGTAATAAAGGGCCAGATTGAATGAAAATAACTCATATATAGAAGTTGGTTGATTTCACAAAGTAATTCAATTTTCAAATACCGACGTAAAAGATAGCGCACCCTGTATTCACCGGGAAAGTCGGAAAAACGAAACTGAAAAACTGGGTTCTAAAGCCCTATCCCAATATTAGTATTAAACGCTTAAGTTTCAGTCAAAAACACATGTTTACTCAATTTTTAAATGTTTTTTGTTGTTTTAAGTCCAAAAAACATTTTTTTACGGTTCAAAGTCAAAGTTTGGGCTAAATTTGTTTTCCGTGTCTCTTCCGACATTTCTTAGCTTAGCTTAGCTTAGACTGACTACACATATCAATGGTTGCTATTCCGTGATTGACCGAAGTCAGTGAAAATGCACAAAGAATCAACTACCGTGGTGAATCAAAATCCGGACGGTACCAATATCCGGACACTCTGATTATATTAGTCAATTAGAGTTAAATTAAATGACAATATGTTGGGTTTTTATTCACTCCGTTGATTATTAACAATACTTCTAACTTTACATTTATGTTTAATTTAGTAACCATCGTCAAACAATTACAAAAATAAAAACAAATAATTTGTTCGTGTTGAACGTCATTTCTCCGCGTTCTGACTCCAACTCAAGTTTAACGATCGATGACCGCGCGAACATTGTTTGATTGAAGGAACAGTTTGTGAACTATATTTTATAGAAAGTTTTAACCATAAGTGTTTATGAAAAGATATTTCAAAAGTTTGGTGACTCCACTGTTGGTGAATAAGTCGGGAATACATATTTATCGGTGCTTCTAGAGACTGTCCGGGATTTCGAGCCAGTGTTTTAAGATCCGGACATCTTCTAAAATATCCTGGTATAATTAGTGTAAGTGAGTTTTGTACAAGAAAAATCAGAGAAAACTTGAAAAATAACTATTGGAAGCTTCGTGAGTGTTCAACATTTAACTCGATGTGAAATAAATAGTGTTAAACTTCCATAATAACAGTTTGATCTGCACCGACTGCAGTTCAAGCCACACGCACCTCGGCTCAGGTAGTCAAATCACTAATATTACAAACGTGCTATTCTTTTTGACATTATAGGGCAAACGCAGACATCAAGATTTTAAATATCTATATTTTATTGTGTTTTGATTTGATTTTCATTAAAATTAAACGAATATTATGTGCGATTACACAGTGTCCGGATTTTGATTCATAAGTGTCCGGATTTAAATACACCGTTTGCATCAGTTGTCCGGATTTATGGACAAGACGTGCTCAAGTATTTGAATGATTTTCATGTTGAAATCATGATTTTTACCAAAAAGTTCATCAGTAGCGTAAAGATCTTGAGTTAAACAAGGTTCGAAACAATATTACATTAAAGGTTTTCTGAAACAACACCTTGATATTAGCATTTGAACATTTGTGTCGACTTAAGCGTCCGGATATTGATGCACCACGGTAGAAGTTCGGCTGGGATTGGCCATAATCTTCTTCAGTGTGCATAATTCAGTGCCTCTATTTATACATGGGCAATAACGGCGCCGGCCACGTCCTTGCAGTCAGGTGGGATTGGGGGAAGGAATGTTAGTGTGTAACCTTTGCTATTTGGAGACCGTGTTTGCCTCTGCATCTCCGCAAAGGTTACTGGGAGGGATGTTTGTTAATGGGGAGGATCGTTGGGTCACAGGATTCACTTTGATAAGTGATTAGACCATGATAAACGATTATTTGTGAGATATAAACATACTTAGAAATATAATTTTCGATTGACATGAAAAATTTTCAAGTATGAGAAAATAATGCCGTTACTTGAAGTGACGAACCATTCAAAGTTTGTTGAACAAATAGCTAAAAGCAACATTCCTACAGGATATTTTACTAAAATTGAGAAAAAAAAATATCGATTGGCTAGACCATCACATAATATTCTTATGCCGACACTTACAGTGGCGAACCATTCAAAGTTTTTTGAATAAAATGAACGTTTTGCAAGTCTACACTTCTAGCACAGACCAAACCATTCAAAGCATTTTTTTTATGTATAAAAATAAAGGTAAGTGATTTAATACAAAAAATATAAAACAATAATGTTATGAATAAGAGTTTATGTCGACACTTACAGTGACGAACCATTCATAGTTTGTTGAAAAATCATATTTATGTAACGATTAAATGTGCGGTCATACATATTTTATAGACTTGAAAAAAAAGCATGAAACGAGCTCACCGATTGATCCTTCATCCTTGATTGAGCAGCCACAATCCACTTTCAGCTTCACTCGTGTGCTCGGCCATATAAAAGCACTCAGAAAAAAACGCGTCACCTGAGAGGAAAAAAAAACTGACGACTTCTCGGACTTTCTCTACGCACTGCCCGGCCGAAAAGAACGCGTCATCCGAGAGGGAAAAAACTGACGACTTCTCGGACTTTCTCGACGCACTGCCCGGCAGAAAAGAACGCGTCATCCTAGAGGGAAAAAACTGACGACTTCTCGGACTTTCTCGACGCACTGCCCGGCAGAAAAGAACACGTCACCCGAGAGGGAAAAAACTAACGACTTCTCGGGCGTTCTCGGTGCACTGTCTTTCCGACATTTCAGATTGTTCTTCCGACATTTCATATAGAAACAACCACAGTGTTTAAACTAAATCCTCTATGGTGTTTTTGTCGACTAGGTGAACGTCAAACATGATCAAAATTGTCAAGGTTAATATTTAGACCCATTTTTAAAACTATAGTTCAAATATGATCTAGCCGGTTTTTGAGCGGGAAAAATTGCTAAAACAAGATTTCATTACAAATTTTAGGACCCTTTTGCCGAATTCGACTGTTATTTTTTCAGTGCGAACTATTAACCAAAATTAACATCGTTCCTAGAGGTATCAATGAGAAATAAGAAGCCTTTTTTTGCAGATTTCTCCAGCTTCCTGGCAAGATTCTTGAAACTTTCTTTGAAGTTCGTGAGTAAACTTTTTACGAGATTATAGAAAGTTGAATTGTTTACAATTTCCACTCAAAACATTAGCAGAATTTTCCCGAATCCATCAGCAGGATTTTGAAAAGATTTTCAACAAACATTTGTAGTAGTAATCCTAGGAACATTGAAGAGTAATCCAAGGATAATTGAAGAAGAAGTTTGAAGAGTTCCTAGCTGAATTTTCCACGAATTATTCCTCCGGTCATTAATTGACTCCTAGGAAACCCATTAGGAAAATAATCCAAAATATATTCAGAGCAGCTAGAAAAGTTGATGCTTAGTGGATTCTTCTATTCTGCTAGGAATATTTTTGACAAATTTCGGGTGATCATTTTTTGTAAAAGTGTTCTCAACTACTAGATTTTTTTTTTTAAAGATTTTTATCAGAGTCTTGGTATGATTCTTAGTGGACTTAACAGACAGACAGACGCGCAGCTATTCAGATAGATCAGTTTGAGGATCGTTGGTTCGAATTCCGCTGGTTGAGGGTAATAGAAATTTTCTCGTTGGATATATGTTGATTTATGAGATCTTTGGTAAATTTCCATAAACTTTCGTTCTTGCATTTCAAAGGTCCGCGGAATGTTTGTAGAACTTCAAAGCGAATCGCAACTAAAAAAGGTTAGGACCCATGGTCCTTCCAGTACTGATAAACATGGTTTCGAGATACATATATGTAATTTATATTTGGCATTTCCAGTTCAAACTGCTGGATTTTTTTTTATTCTGATTAGGTACCTATACATATTATTGAGATAACGATCTCTCAATATATTCAAGACATAAATATTGAAATTGCTAAGTCAATAAACTCCTAAATTCATACATTCCAAAATGATTATAATGCCTTACGACCCTATTGGTGTTGCACTTCGTTCGCACAAGCAATAATTTGGTGCAAAATCTCCCAAAAACCAATCAACTAACTTTCACACTAGAGAAAGTTGAGAAATTCTCTGGGAAAAGGCACTCCATCACAATGCATTGCGACCAACCCACCAACCCCCACATGACACGGAGATAAAAAGTTTTGGATGTGGTGAATCACATAGCAGAAAATAACCCTGTGGAAGGATTCTTGAAGTATGGCCTTCTTACCACTGCTAGCGTTTGCTTCTTCCTGAGCACAAGAAGCGCATAAAGGAGCTAAAGTTTGTCGTCTCTTGTTTCACTGTAGGAATAAGAGATGACGGTGTGGACTGAGTGAAGCATGATTTTATGCTCTCCTTCAAAATGGTTTTTGGTGCCAAGGAAAGGACAAAATTCAGCTGCGAAGGCTAATGCTAATTGTATGTACGGTGCAAGACTGATTGAGAAACGGGGCTTCAGTCATCTTGAAAGGGACGTTTCCGTTGGTCTGCGATCAATTTCAATTTGCAAATTGTATTCTCAGTAACTCAAACTCAACTGTGAGCTGTCGAAGGCATTTGTGGGAGATGATCATTGACCAGTTTTTTTATTACTCAGTAACTTCCTCCCCTCAACGTTTGGAGAACATTTCGACGAAACTCTCGACTGGTTTGGGCCGAGCCTTCGTAACACTCTGGGAAAATCTGACGAACTTTGTGAGAATCCTGAGATAATTTCTCCGACATATGCTCAAGTGGCGACTCAACGCGCATCCACAAGTCTTCTCCCGCTCCCGCGCTGTTGTTGCCGCTCTGAAACTGAACTCGGATCCGATCAACCTGTGTTCTACGGCGGAGCGATATTCCCCGTCCCGCATCTATTGGTTCGGACCAGGCGGGTGATGGAAGAGTTGCGAATCCCCCAAAAGTACGAGAGTAGCTCACGCGCGTGTGAGAGCTGGAGGACGACACAAACGCGCGCGCGAGAATAGCCACTTCAGAATTCGATGTCGATGCGCTCCCCGGAGCGTACCATCGGAGGGTCCCCGAAAAATCTCACTTCCCCAATCGAATCTCCCGACGACCGCCGTATTTTATCGCGCTTAGCCCCGAGACCTAAGAACTACCCGGTTCAAGTCATAGCCTCCTAGTACCGCAGAGGCCATTTCACTCTCTTTCTCGCTCACTTTCATTGATTTAAACTCTCCCGCCTCCGTATGCAGGACCAGGGCAGGCAATCGTCAGATTCGTCACAGTGCGATGACGAAATAAAAAAAGACATCGTCATCCAGTATAATAACTCTGGCAGGTCGTCGTCTCTTCATCGACGAAAGAATGCACGACTAACTTCAATCCAAAATCGTCAACGAGCAAATTTTTCTTCATCCCGCTTGCTACCCTTACTTACAAGAAGAAGACGTTTACTGTATATTCGCTTGCTTCGCACCAATCAACGAATGCCATCACATAATTGCTTGTATTGGCAAATGAACCCGCTTCCCTCATGATTCTAAAATAGCTTGGTTGGTAAGCGCGTGGTGTTGACGATTCGGAGATCGTTTGTTCGATTCCAGTCGTGTTTTGTTATTTTCTTTTTGTTTTATTTTTTCAAAAAATGCTCTCAATCTGTCGAAGACACGATTCATATTTTTAGTCGGCTCAGTGCTCCCGAACGAAGATTCGCCCGTAACGAAGGAATCGTATTTGTTCGTCATGACGCCGAGCCTCTGCGCCGGATCTCTGCGGCAAATCGTCATCCGACGCTACTTGAGTGACGATGACGATGCTTCTTTTAGTTTCGTCGCCGACTTTTTCCATTTGAAGGTGACGATTGTCTGCCCTGTGCAGGACCAATGTCTGACCGCACGGTCACCATTTATAATGCATATCTAGTGGCATTTATAGTTGGCATTAGCGATGGACAGAAGTCAATTAGTTAATCCTGGAAGAACAATACGGCTACTCCAGCCGATTTCGAACCATCGCTGATTGAGTTCCTGTTTGTTTCATTAATCGATTGGGTTTATAATTTCCGCATTCAAGTTTGAAATTTTAGATTTTATTTGTCATAAATCTCCTTCTTACCAAGTTGCCCGGCTAGCTCAGTCGGTAGAGCATGAGACTCTTAATCTCAGGGTCGTGGGTTCGAGCCCCACGTTGGGCGCAAATATATTTTTGCCCCTTTGGCTATCAAATTATATCAGTGAATCTGCAATATTTGTAACTTTTGTCGTCTGTAATCAAAAAAATAAAATAAATGTTAATCAATATTATTACATGTCAATCAATGATGTTATGAGCTTATACCTCGACGATCATGTTGAAAAGAGTGGAATACGTAGATGGCAGCACCTATCAATACCCTGCGAAAAACAGTTTGCACTCAGATTTCGATCCCATACAGAGGGAAAGAGAAGCAAGATTCAAGCAACTTTGGTATACTGTAAACATCTGTATGTAGGAAGGAGATACCATGCTATGTACTAAAGAGGGGAAGTAAGTGTGACATACATGTGTACGTGAGAAAGCGAAATGCGCATGTGTTGGCCTCATAAAATTTCATGTGTTATGTGATACGAAGAAATGCTTGCGATTAAAAGTTCATAGTTCAGTAAATTTAACCTTTTCCAAATGGCCCATTATACGGAACGATGACGTGTTAATAATGTAACGATACCTGTAATTTTTATTTTGCAGTTCTTGAACGAATTGGAAATTGAAAGTAAATTGTTTACTTCGTTTTAATATGAAAAAGTATTTAAGGAAATTAAGGCTTACTCCCTTTAAAAAAGGCAGCTAAGCTCCACCCCACGTCCAATGTATCTTTACATGGAGTAAAGAACTACTATGACCAAAGAAAGATGCACTAATTAGTCAAGTAACCCGAAAGGCAATGTTCTACGAATCGTAAGGCATGAAATTAAATTAAAAATGAAAATACATACAATTAGTCGTGGTGTACGATAATTTATTTTAAACAATTTAACAAACAAAAATATAAAACTTTCCGTTGTAGTATTTCAAAGCCTAGGCAGCTGTTATCCATAGTATTCCATAGTCCGACTCGGGCTCAGATTTGGTCCCTCGGTAGTGCAAAAGGTACCCAAGTTTGACAGATCGCAGTACACTTTTCACGGCTTTCTAGATTACCTTATGAGCCATAAAATTTTGGGCAACTGCAAGGGACATGGAGGTCTTTAATGTGTCTTTGTTTTAACCGTACTTGAAATATTCACAAACATATTGTCAATATATTTTACATTCAGTGGCGCGGGAAGTGGGTAGGACAGGTAGGACATGTACTATGCACAAAAACACCTGGGTAGGACAGTGAAAGGATTGTCCTACCCACGATTCAACAAAAAAAAATCAGCAGGAGGCTTGGAATACAAATTTAACTATTTATCATCTATTCAAAACAAATACAAACTATTTGATGGAGTTTCAGTGCGACGAAACATTTTTCAAGCATCTTCAGTTCCTTCTAAAAAAATAACAAATTTCACAGAATTTTTGCTGTTCATCCATTTGTTATCTAGAAATAGATGACGAAATTAGAACCACCTCATTGATTGAACAGGCAAGCAGTTTGGTCTAAAGCCTGTCCACGATAAATTTCGGACACCCAAATAATGGCAGCAAAAAAAAGTTACTCATAATTCAACAAAAACAATTGTTTATTTCAGAATAAAAGAGTTATATCTACAAAATAAACAGTTGACAAGGATGTTAATCCTTCTTTCTGTAAAATTCTCGAACTTTTTTTTGCTGCCATTATTTGGGTGTCCGAAATTTAACGTGGACAGGCTTTATTTTTGTCAATGTGTTTAATAATATTGATTCAAAAAGGATAAACAGTCGACTCTCCACATCTCGATGTTCTTCATCTCGATATCTCTCCCTATGTCGATGATTGCTTCGGTCCCTTCATTCTGCATACGATTTCTCGCTCCATATTTCGATATCCTCCTAATCTCGATATCTCCATATCTCGATGTCTTTCTGTTGATTGTTTGTTCCCAATTTCCTCTCCATATGTCGATAAGAACATTATCAAAGGTTACTAGGCCAGATTTAAGGGATTCAGAACAATTTGGAAACTCGAAATGAAGTTTGTTTGTTTATTATTTTCCTAGTAACGGAGTGATTTTCAATCTAGTGTTCATTAAATTCATGTTCTTGGTCTCGATCTCTCCCTATCTCGATGGTCCCTTCGATATCGAGATGTGGAGAGGCGACTGTAAATGCAAAGGATATTTATTTTTTAATATGAATGATAATTGAAGTTGATCCAATGAATAATCCTGAGGATACACACTTAGAAAATTTCACCGACTCCGGTAATTTTTTTACCGAAATATAAACCGCTGAGCGCTCAGTAATCCTTTCGGTAAAGTTAAGAATCGCCGAACAATCAGTAATTTAAACCAAAACACAGCTGTCAAAATATTACAAACTGTTCGTTAATGGTTACCGAGCAAATCGTAAGATTATTACCGAACGCATTGTTTTTATCAGCAGACAGCCAATGTTCCATTCCGGATGATTGAAAAACATAAAAATAATGAAATTTATTTTGATAATCGATAAATTTATTTCGGATTCTGTATAGACATTTGGAATGCATTTCCACAGCTACAGTGTTCTGAAGCACAATAAAGATCAAGGAATCACTTAATTTTCCCGAACATCCTTATACGTGACGTTGTAATTCGGAACGAGATTTGGCACTATAACGAAATATTTTGCATTTAAAATAAGCTCTTCAATAAGAATCCACTGGTCATACCTACGGAGAAGTACCAGACGCACATCTTGCTGCAACAGGTTTTCGAAAACAGTATCCACGTTCGAAAACACAGAATTAAAAAAGACATCGGAGACGATCCAAAGCGTCGATTTGCACTTCAAAACAAATATGGCGGCATGTCTGCTGATCTCGAAAATCCCAAATTACAATTTGTTCGGTAAACCATTGTGACACTATGTACCGAAGTACGGTTAAATGTTACAGTCTACGGTTAATCTATACTATGTACCGGTTTTTCGGTAAATGAAACGACGATGTCAGTAAAAGAAGATGAATATATTTTCTATCTCCTTTTTTTTCAAGTTTTTTCGGTAATTTTAGTTTGCAATACCGAAACTTCAGTAAATTATTTATTTACAGTTCGTTTTCGGTAATATTATTTACCGAACAACGAAAACAAATCTAAGTGTGTACGACTGCACACTGGGCCAGGAGCAGAATTTAGCCAGACAAAACTTCTAGCGCTTTAGGAGTGCATTTTTTCGGGTTGGTGTCAAAGGAGACTTATCTTGAATTTGTTTATTCTTCAATTTAATGATAAAAGTTAGTTGGAAATTTCGCCACATAGGTGGCGCTGCGATGCAAACTTTTTTGTTTTGCGTCCTAGAGCTTTCGCGTCTTCGGCAATGTTTTAGAACGTGTAAAAATACGACAAGTTGTCGAAGACACCAAAGTTCTAGGACTGCAAATAACAAAATTATAATAAAAAATGTGTAAATCACTTAAATTTTACGTTTTTTCTACTTTTTACGTCAACATCGTGAAACGTTTCATTTTAACACCCATGCGTCGCTTAATTTCGATAACATGCATATACTGTATGAAAAAAAAATCTTATTTTTAAATAAATATTTGAATTTTTCAACAAATTATTGTAAAAAAATGATAATTTTCAACATAACTTAACTCAAAAAGTTGCAAATTTTTGCAAAAACTTATCAATGATCCCAAATACGCTATATTTCATCTACCAAATGTCAAAGTTTGCCGGATGTATATTTTGATATATTTGAGATATCTGAATTCAAAATAACCACCTTTTTCATATAAATAGAATAGACTTATTATTAATTTTATCATTGTACTACAAGATTGTTTACACATTGCGTCAGTCAAGTTTTATTAATCAAATACTTTTTATTAGTCAGGTGTTACAGTATCTAGATATTTTCATATTGTTGTTTGGCTCTTATGTCATCTCCAACAACTGTCTAATTAGAACTTCGCTATGGCCTGCTATTATTCATATTTAACATCCTGTTATGACCGCGTCGAGACAGTTCTCTCTGACATAAATCACAATTTACAAATCACTAGTATCAAAATAAAAGTATTTGATTAACAAATCTTAACTGACGCAATGTGTCAAAAATCTTGTAGAATAATGATAAAATTAATAATAAGTCCATTCTATTTATATGAAGAGATGGTTATTTTGAATTAAGATATCTCAAATATATCAAAATTTACATCTGGCCAACTTCGACATTTGGTAGATGAAATATAGCATATTTCGGAACATTGATAAGTTTTTGCAAAAACTTGCAACTTTTTGAGTAAAGTTATGTTAAAAATTATCATATTTTTACAATAATTTGTTCAAAAATTGAAATATTTATATAATAATAAGATTTTTTTTCATACAGCATATGCATGGCATCAAAATTAAATGACGCACAGTTGTTAAAATGAAACATTTTACGATTTTGACGTAAAAAGTAGAAAAAACGTAAAATTTAAGTGATTTACACATTTTTTACCATAACTTTGTTATTTGAAGTCCTAGAACTTTGGTGTCTTCGACAACTTGTCGTATTTTTACACGTTCTAAAACATTGCCGAAGACGCAAAAGCTCTAGGACGCAAAACAAAAAAGTTTGCATCGCAGCGCCACCTATGCGGCGAAATTTCCAACTAACTTTTACCATCAAATTGAAGAACAAACAAATTCAAGATAAGTCTCCTTTGACGCCAACTCGAAAAAATGCATTCCTAAAGCGCTAGAGGTTTTGTCTGGCTAAATTCTGCTCCTGGCCCAGTGTGGACTGGTATATAGTAGTTTTTTCTCTTGAGACCTGCAGGTGAATTCCGGCGCACATTTTCTTCTAAGAGAAGAAATTTTCTTCCATAATCCACCAGCAAGAATTTTTTTTTCTTTGAAGAAAATACGCGCCGGAATTTGCCTACTGGTCAATGTAAGTCTCTAAATGTCTCTATTTTTAATGAAATGTCTCTAAAGCGGCTATTTTAACCAAAATGTCTCCAGTCTCTTTTTTCCTTATTTTTCTTGGTTTGGGTCCTGATGCAAAATTGTAGAGGCTCCAAAGAAATCTTCCGAGACTATCTTCTTATTATTGGCTTTACGTCCTGACTATGACAGAGCCTGCTTCTCAGATTAGTGTTCTTATGAGCACTTCCACAGTTATTAACTGAGAGCTTTCTTGGCCAAAATGCCATTTTCGCATTTGTATATCGTGTGGCAGGTACGATGATACTCTATGCCCAGGGAAGTCAAGGAAATTTCCATTACGAAAAGATCCTGGACCGACCGGAATCGAACCCAGACACTTTCAGCATGGCTTTGCTTTGTAGTCCGCGGCTACAACTAACCAACCGGCTAAGGAAAGCCCTTCCGAGACTATTACGGGTTCAATAGGCTCTTCAAAAATTTCGTCTCAGATTCCCCGAGGAAAAGCTTCAGGAACTATCATAGTGATTTTATTTAGAATACTTTCAGGGTCTCATACAGGGATCTCTCCAGACATTCTTTAAATGAATTTTCTACCAATTCTACAAGAAATTATTCCAGCGGATTTTCAAAGGATGCTTAGAACAATTTCTCCAGAATTTAAATTGGAAATTCCAGAGCTACTATCTCCAGTAATTTCCTCTCAGGATTATTTTTTCAAAACTATTTTGGAATTTACTTCAGACATTTGTTTCACTTCACTTTCTCCAGTAAATCCAAGTAAAAACAAGTTTTTCAAAAAACCCAATCTTCAAACATTTATCTATGTTTTTACACCAGTTAATAAATACTACAGCAATTTTTCTAATAATTCCTCCATTTAATCCTATACAAATTACTGTAGAGATTCTGTTCAACGTTTTTCAAGAAATTTCTTTAGAAAATACTGCGTAACACTATCCTGAGATTCGATTTTTTTTTTCGAATATCTTAGCATATTATCTAGGACGTCCTCAAAAGTTCAAGAGTTAATTCAGAGGTCCATGTTTATTAAGTGTGACTTTAAAACTTACACAAATTCTATGAGAGGTAACTTTGGATCTTCTTATTTTTTAAATATTTTCGTGGCATTTCCCGGGACGCATTCTTCGGAAAATTTCTGAAAACAATCTTTCAAGACTTGCTTGAGAAAATCTCAAATAATTATTGGAAAAATTTCTGTAGAAGTCTTGAAGGGAATCTCTAGAGCTTAGAGAAGTCCCCAGTTGAAATCTTTATAAATCCTAAATGACTTTTTTAATGAAAATCCATAGAAATTTCTCGAAAAGTTATTGATTGAATTTTTGAAGACGTTTTGATCGGGAATCTTGATGGATTTCTCAGGGAAACCGATGGATGAATCACTTTATAAAATCTTGGAGGAGTTAGGATTTTTTTGAAAAATCTATCAAAGATTTTTTTGAGCAATTCAGGTTTTTCTTGGGAAAGTCCAAGTTGAATTCTTGACATTCACGAAACGCGACGCGAGACAAGACATAACACTTATAGTTCTTACTAACGTCAAGAAAGCTTAAAAATTACCTTTCTGTCGACCGGTTTCGGGCGCGATGTAGCCCATCTACGGGACAATGTCCAACTGATTGCTTCTCGTACGTTGTTCGTACGCGTCCGAAGAGAAATGTTACTGCATCGTCGTATCTATCAAATTGAACAGACACGACGTGATGGGTGGATCGTCTTCATTCATCAGCGGTCCTTCGTCGTTGCTGATGAACATAGATTCCCATGCGTTCAAGTGCGAAGTTTTCTTTACGCTCTTTATAAGCTTCGCACTTTCCCAATCTATTTCATGATTGGATGTTATCGCATGGGCTGCTACACTCGATTCGTTAATTGTATTGGCCGATACTGCATTTCTGTGTTCTTTAAGTCTAACTTTCACTTTTCGGCGAGTTTGGCCTATGTAGGCAGCGGGACAATCCTTACAAGGGATCCGGTATATTCCAGATTGCTCGTCCGGTGGAACCTTGTCTTTAAGGTTGCACAATAGGTCACGTAGGGTCCTGTCGCTCTTGTGTACCACCTGTAGGCCTTGTCGATGAAGTGTGCTTCTAATGGGATTCGTTATTTTCGGGAAAAAAGGCAAACTGATCCTCCTTACACCACACAAATCGATATTGAATTCTTGAGTAATCCTAAACAAAATTTTTTTAGGAATTCCTTCGGAAAATTCGTCTCAGGAGAAATTCCTTGTGAAATATTAACTAAATGTAGTTCATTTATAAAACCTAATTCCGTGCAAACATTTAGGCAAATATTTGAATAAAATAATAATGAAATTCCTAGAGAGAATAATGTAAAAAAAAACATATAGTAATATTTGTCGTAATATCACAAGGAATTCTAAAAACATAAGAAAAACAAAAGTATAAGATTTGAGAAATATCAAACTCTTATCTTCTGGCTCCTATTAGGTTTTGTTTTATTTTCTTGGTTGATTTTAGGTTTTTGTGGCTAATTTCCAATTTCCTAATTTTTAAGGAACGCAGACGCACTAGTTTAAGAAAATCTATTTTAAGGAAAATCTACTTTGAATTTTTGTCAGCAATTTTTGTCACCACCAGCTAGTGACCAATCGGTTAAGTTTTCAGCTTAAACGGATGTTTGATTCTCCAAATCCGTGCTCTTGAAAATTTGAAGTTTAGCTTCGATTCATCTTCACCTTAAAAGCGTAACATTCGCAAAGAGCTCATAACCAAATATAACGAATTGCACGAAATGCAATTATGTGTAGCGAAACCTAATGCATCAGGCGCTTGTGTGAGACGTCAAGGTATTTTTTTAAAGTGATTGTTAAAAACGTAGTCGCGGGAAATTTCGACAGTGTTACATCTATTTGGGGGCCTTAAGGTGAAACAGCTTGGAATTAACATCTAAGATTGCACTGAAACTCAACGGCACAAATCTCGCGAAGAAAGCATCCAACATCAGTGCACTTTTTATTTTGGCTTTGTGCACTAGCAGAAAGCTTAAAATAAGAAGATCAGAAACGTTTGCCAACTATTTCTCTAGTTTAGTGCCTTTAAAAACGTGAGTAGGGGCACAAGTCGGCCATTGTGCCGACCATCTTTGGATTCCGAGATGTTTCACCTTAATAGCTTTAGCGATTAATGCGCAGCTATTCCAAGCAAGACCAAGTTGAGAGTCGTGTGTTCGATTCACACCGGTCGACGATCTTTGCGGAATTTAAATAGTCTTGACTTCCCAGAGCATAGAGTAGTATCTTCGGTTTATGGACAAAAGGTCGAAAGACAAAGAGTCGAAGGAACAAATGAAAAATTAATTGTTTGGTGGGGAAATTTTCCTTATTTGAAAAAAGAATTTCTACCTTTCGTCCCTTCATTTTTGTTCTTCGAAGTTTTGTACAGGTTGAAAGTACAAATGGTAAATTGACAAAGAAATCTCTCCGTTAATATATGTGGAAGTGCTCATATAAACACAACCTAAGAAGCAGGCTCTGTCCCAGTTAGTACGTAACGCCACAAAGAAATTGAAGACGTATGTTTGTCTGTGATTTTAGTATCACTCACTATCATTTGCCTTTTTCGATTGTCAGCGTTCGGATTTTACAAATCCATCTAACAGCTCAGTCAGGTTTCGCTCAACAAGTATACCGCTAAAGTTGCTATCCGTCTCTCATCCAGACAACACGTTTTTATCAGTTCGCTCATTCGATTCTTTTGTAGTTTATTATTTCTGCAATCATGCCGGTGACAAGAAAAAATTGCATTGTGTTGGACACTTCAGTTCTACCAAAACGACCTAGCGTCGCCGATACAAAACAGTTTTTAGACTGCGAGTTGAAACTGGACATGACGGTGGTGAAAAGCATCCAAATGGACAACGTGAAGCACGTAGTTTTTTGGCCATGCAAAGTGAGGAGGCAGCCGCCAACATCGCTTCAAATCACCACATGAAACGCTCCATGAATTGTGAGGGGAAACGGCTCGCAATCCCGTTGCCGATTTACATCGATAGCTGCGCTGTTGATGTTCGTCTGCATGATCTCCCGGAGGAGATCGAAAATCATCTCATTGTCAGTTTTATGCAACAGTATGGTGAAGTGATATCTATACGAAACGACGTCTGGAGAAGCTACTTCCCGGGCCTCAGCAACGGCGTGCATATAGTACGCATGAAACTAACCGTACTAATTCCGTCGTACATCACTGTGTGCGAAGAAACGACACATGTGTCGTATTTTTCGCAGACACGCACCTGCCGAAACTGTGGAGCTAAAGAATATCCAAAGCTACGGTGTTCTACATCTAATAGCAGTCACAAACAGCAGTCTGATAAAAAGAGCAATCGTCAAAGCCAGCCGAAAAACAATGGCCATCTCTATCCAAGCCGTAGAATGTGGGTAAAGTAGTACCAAACAGATAAAAAATAAGCAGGAGCCAAAACGACAGAGATCAGTTGATTCGGATACAATCAGCACCAATGCCCCGAAACGTGTCGCGCCGCCTATCACCCTCTCCAGCGAAAGTGATAGCAACGAAGTTGTTTCTGATGATCCCCCCGCTGACCAACGAACTGGCATGCGATATGGTTTATACTCGCATATTGATGACTCTGTTCTTCGGCAGCAATCCATCGAGGAGGAAAGTTAAAGGATAGAGGAATTATATAGGCAAGGATATACAATTTAATTATAATTTTTATTAAATTGATTTGGTTATTTGACTCCGTTATGCCTAGTGCGCTTGAGCCTGCCAAATAAATAAATAGAAAAAAAGTATACCGCTATCCACATAAACCAGATCCAATGAACGTAAGCACTACGACCAACCCGGTGAGCATGCCCAAGTAACCACTAACCTGCTAATTCTCCTTTCTGGTCTTATAGGTCTATTATACAGCTAATATAGGACATGTTAGCTCTGTAATAGCACTATATTTGAAATTATGGCAAATTTAAGTGCTATTTGGTAGCTTGGGTGATTTTGACAGATAAACATACATGATAAGCTATCTGTACACACTTTACCAAGTGTACAAATATTTGGTTCTTTGACGTTTCAAACATTTGCCTAATGTTTGTCGTTTCCCTATTGTTTGCCAAAGGTCAGTACACGGTGGACACACATTTAACAAACTCTTATTTATCCATGTTTGCCACTCGAAAACTGAACGGAGTTGCAAACTTGACCAAATAGAATTTGTTTCGGCAAATTTTCTATATGAGGCTCTGCACAAAAATCTCCTCTTGTACACAACAAGGCCAGTAAAAGTCAAAATCCCATGCAAAATCAAAACAATGCACAGCCCCATATTTTATCGTATCTGCAAGTATTGGCTTTTACAAAGTTTGGCAAATATTTGCATAACAATGATGACACACATGACAAATAAATTTGTCAAAATTTGTCAAATATTTGCACATATGGCAAAGTATATACTGATAGCAATAGTTAGAACAATCATCAATTTGGCGGTACTGCACAAACGTCAAATTCGAACAACAGCAATACAATCGCCACGAGTGAACATGTGGCAAATATTTGAATTGAGCGCAATTTTTCTGCACGATAAAATAAATTCGAGTTGTATGCCTACCTGTCTGTGCTAACAACACGAGGTTCAATTTACTGCGTTCTTCATGCATCAAAATTCGTCCATACGCATTTGCTCCATTTTCATGAACCATTCGGCCAGCAAAGTTTCTATTTTTAGCCGGGAATTGTACTAATAAATATATCTAATTTTGAGTGACGCGAGTGACGGATGTGAGTACCAGAGTGACTCGAGCAGCATCCATTTATTACGTGACGTACAAGCCGGCTTATGACGGATCCAATGGGGAACAGCATTTACTTGGAGGTAAATATCGGATTGTTAGCACTCATCATTGTTTTATAAATGCAAAAAACTGCAAGTTTTGTGTACGAACAACGTGTTGGGAACAGTCGAAGAAAATAACTACAATCGCGAAATTACGAATTCACAAACGTATATTGAATTGATAGTAAAAAGATTACATTCTTTATCGAAAACACTGATTTGTTAGTGACTTAAAAATAGTAAACAAAGCCGGCTCGTTTGTTCAAGGTGTGCTTACTGCTAGTGTGAGTTATTCATGTAGGGAAGATTGCATAGGGCAAACACTGCTCACTTCTACACAACGGAGTATCATATGGGTGCGTGAGTGACCAACTAATCTAAAAGCACACCTTGATTCTATAGACACTTTGCACTAGAGAAGCTCCGCGTGATAGCTGATGATGTGAATATTGTTCTTGCTTTGGCGACCTTGCACTCAAGGGGCCTCTTTAGCTCAGATGGCAGAGCGCTGGTCTTGTAAACCAGCGGTCGTGAGTTCGATTCTCACAGGAGGCAGGTCTAGATTTTTTGTTCATTTTTCAATTTGACCTTCGGTTTTAGTACGACTTTTTTAAAATGTGTTTGCATCCTAATTGCTAAGAAAAATTGTAGGATAGGTTGATTCGAAATGAAACAAAAAACCTTTTGTATATCCAATGGGAGTATGTTTCATTTAGTCCAAAGTATTCTGCTAACAATTACAATATGATAAATGGATTAAGTTATAAATGTAGGTGATGCTCCTTCAACTAATTCAAAAAATCTTCAGTTGAGCATGGTATGTCGGTCGTAGATGTTGCGCCGCTGTTCTCGCACCTGCCGTTTCCACTTATCCTGCGAGTGACCGACCCGATTGAGGACATTTCCATCTCGAACCTGCATATCTTGACTGTGATTGCCAACGGCGACCGAAGTATCCTCCTGCAAAAATGATGAGATACAAAGATAAGCTTGTTAAAAACGTTATCACTAAGTACCTTGCCATACAAAATGCCTTTTTAAGACAAACAAAACCATTCGTGTAAAACTGATAACAGCGGATGCAACGAAACAAATGATAAACTGAAGATGGTGTAATTTCAAAAATTCATAATGAGGTTTATTGTTTGTTGTTCAGCCTTGCTTTATCATATCAAGTCTCAATTTCAAATATATGAGATATTTAAAATAATGTTACGTATATGCTCTTGAAGAACAAACATATTTGTACAGAAGTGCATAAGTGGATAGTCAAAGGGAATCTTCCGCCGTTAGTAGACGAACCCGTTCCAGATCTCGTGTGTTCGAAAAATATTCGGAACTATCGCTATCGCTTTCCTCAATACTGGCAATGATGGCGGATGTGCGCTTATGGCTAAACTTAACCCTACTACTACCACGCTTTTGAAAGCTATTAATACTATGAAATGAATTATTGTTATCACGATAGATATTCACATCTTCATTTGTGTGTTCCTGGTAATTCGCCTTCACTCGTTTGTTCAGCAATGGATCCAGACACATAAGGAACAGCATGTAAATCACCAGTAGGGATATGATCCATATTACGATGATTACGACCACCTAAAAAGAAATACAATAATACTCTTTCATATAGTTATTCCATGAACACAAATCCTGATATACCTTTATAATCGTCGTATTTCGGTTCTCGTACTTGCAGTCGCATCGTGGGCAAAACTCCTGCTCTTTGCCCTTTATCTTGTCGGCAATACGCGGAAGAATGACCCCATCACAGTTACACTTGTTCGGGGGAACATTGTCGATTATCAACATCCGATCCGAGTCATCCTCAGTGTTGTTGTTAACCGACTTGATGCTGGGACAGATGCACTTACATCGTTTGTCCTCGTAGGATTGTGCCTGCGAAGTATTCCGATAATGAATTGGTGACTACTCTTCTTGATATGGTATCTTCGCCACCAAATGAATCCAACAAATCCGTGACGAAGGTCCTAATTTGTTTCAACGAAATACGTACCTGAGAACTAACGAATTGTAGGAAAACCATCAGCACTATACCTAACAGTACTTTATTATTCATTTAAACTAATTATTTGCAGCACTAAATGACTCTAAAACTACCGCAAAGTGAAAAAATTACGCCTTCAAATTTTGCTACTGCCTGCGTTGCGATAAATATTACGAACGATTTGACAGTTCTCACGAATCGCCCCTCTCTGCACAGCGAACGCACAACAACAAATCGCACTCACCGCCGGTCACTCGTGAGCGTTGTCTTGGGATGCTCAAAATCTTTGGAGGGACCCCGAATAAAAATAATTCAAATAAACATTATTAAACAATGTGCTCCAGTACAGAGGTGTGCGGTTAAATGAAACTATAGTCTAACGGCCAATTTCTCCACCTTCGCTTAAGCCGTAAACCACGTATACCCATACAATTAAACCAGGTTTAAGGCCAAAGCGGTGATGAAGAAACCGCTTATAAGAGAAAGAAAGAGATAACTAGCTTCCATCAATCGCACCTCTGGACTATTGATTATTACATTATTAAACCCACATTATCCGATAAAACGTACACGTAAAATAATGTTGCAGTTGAAATTACCATTTTAGGGGGTTGTCTTAACAACAATGTACCCACAATTTACAACAGACTATTTGACGATATCACCCTAACAATCAAAGCGGTCAATTTTACTATTTCAAGATTTTAACATGTTTCCTTATATTTGACCACGTTTACAGTATTGTATTTTACTATGAAAACAGTGAAATTGACAAATAATGTATTTACACTTTACCTCCGTTAATGGTATATTTGACTAACTTTGATTTCAATCTGCCCTAGTAGAGGAAACCCCGCCGACTATGGAAATGCTTATATAAGCAATATATATCAATATTGAATATATTTTTTATTACTCGAGGTTATATTGAAATGATCGATTTAAACTGCAATCAATCCGTTCATCGCTCATTGTGGATGCCGATCGTCTTGTATGGCGTGTCCGGACTGTTTTGGTCGAAAGATTTTCAACTCAATGTAGTGGGCCCATCTGTCTCCATATTTCTCGTACCGGATCAATAGGGTCCTAAAGCCCTGTCCCAATTTTAGTGCCAAACGCTTAAGTTTAGGCCAAAAACACATGTTTACTCAATGTTTTAATGTTTTTCGTTGGTTTAAGTCTAAAAAACATTTTTTCATGTTTCTTTAGATGTTGTCACACTCTTTGGCTTAAACTCAAATTTTAGGTATATGTATTTTGTTTTCCGTGTCCCTTTCGAAATGTCAGTTAGGAACAACTGAGAGAGAGGAGACAGCTAGCTTTGATTGCGAGCTCCCAAAAGTCAAGGGAACCTGTCACCAACTTTCACTGGAAAACCGGCACATAAGAAGGGCAAAGCGTGCAAAACCGTCAAAATTCAAGTAAACGTTATAAAAATTTCTAGGTGTTTTTCAATATTTTCACATTTCAAAAAATTGAATACCTAAATATAGTTGAGTGTGCCAAACTTCTATTGTTTTTTTTTTAACTTCTCATCCTCATGTTGTTAAATAAAAACAAGATTTCATTAAAAATTTTAGAACCCAAATTCTCCCCTGCTCAGCAGGGAAAATATAAAAACTAATCAGAAACTTTGTTTTTGTATTAAAAATGGGGGTGGCGAATACTGGACCACTTGCACCAGTATTCGCCACGATTTTAATTTCGGTTCCTGAATTCGCCACCTACGTTCATTTTTTTATGGAGGGTGGCGAATCAGGAACACCATGGCGAAAAATTGGTGCAAAGGAGCAAAAACTTCAAGGAAAATGATTTTTTTCTATTGTGCATTTAGACAAAAATTGTCGGGAGGGCGCTGGCAAACTGTCAACTTTGCTTACATCCGATACTTTTTTTTTGTTCAAATCATATGATTTCGCAACACTGCACCTAGTAAATCAAAACAAAAACATCGTGCAGGATGACACACTAATGGTTGTGAAAAATCTTCCGTGGAACTTTTGCCTTGGCTCTTCCAGGAACAGGACAGGTTCACGGCGGTAAAGGTCATTCCCTCCTTCCACCACTTAGTTTCTCAAATACCTGCTTTCACTGTTTTTCTTATAGATTCCGTTTTATCCGTAGGCCTGTTGGCGGTGTACTGTTATCGTACTTTACTTCCCTTTTCAGCTAGCCAAAACAAGCTCATTCTCATCATAACGTAGTTGCCAAATCCAAACCCAAGGAACAATTGGTAGCTTTTAAGCTACTTTCATGTTTAATACAAGCTGCATAGCAGCAACCATTGCTGAACAAATTTTTAGTTGAATCATTAATTGAATAAAATTAATTTCCGCATATAAAAAAGCTGTTATTCCACTTGAAGTTTGTGTTTTGAATAAGAGCTGAATAAACCTCCGAAAATGCAAATATAGTAGCTTTTGTTCTACAACACATAAGAAGCTTAACAATTGACTGATCAAAAGCTTCTATAGGTTGTTGCCATAATTTTAGTAAAATATTGAACATTTGATTAACAACAAATCGTACAAAAGTTTCAGTGTCTTATACTTAAAATGTTGACCAGCATGATTAGTAAAACTTAAAAACAATGCGAATAACAGTATATGAGTATGCTTTTATTCAAGCAAAACATATCATGTCTTTTTATGTTATTTTCAAATGTTTCAAATGTTTTTCAAATCAAATCTAAGACATGTAGGTGACTATGGATCAACGAGGGTAATGTTCGAATTGGATTAAAAACATCATAATTTAAATTTTTCAAATGTAGTGATTATCATCTGCGGCGCTATTGATATCGGAAAAAGTTACTATAGTATAGGTTGTTCAACTTACTACACACTTAGATTAAATTACTGGGGTCGGTAAAATTTTACTGGGTTTTGGAACTAGCGAAAAAGTCAGTAAAATGAAAACTTTCGTCACGCGTAATTGAAAAGCTAATTTAAACATGATTTATTTTTTATCGATATCTATATAAATAAACATGGAGTGGTGTTTGTATGTCACGAAATGGCTTACGAACGGATCAACTGATTTGAATGATTATTTTTCCGTTTTGTTCGTCAAGTGTTCCGACGTGTTTGTGTGTATAAAAATCCCAGGATATTCACCGGGAAAGTCGGAAAAACGAGCCTGAACGAAACTGTCATTTTGTATGGGACGATCCATAGCGTTTTTCAACAGCCTACTTGATGGCAAGACGAAGTTTGCCGGGACCACTAGTATGATATAAAAAGAAAGCTCTCTGCAAAATTTCAGTGAAAAATCTCTGTTTTTTGATTTCTGACATTTTTTTTAGTTTACTGACTTTTTCGGTAGTTCAAAAACCCAGTTATTTTTACCGAACAGATTGAGTGTGTAATATTATTATTATTTATCGCTATTTGAGTGGCTTACCGCCTTTGGCGAATTCATCACTAACTTACTAATATATAAAAACATATTGGATACAATAATAACTGATGCTTTCTCAATACAGTTATTCAATTATGTTTAGAAAATATTTTGAATCAGTCTTTTGATATTGGATTATTTTGAAAAACAAAATGAGCACATTTAACATACAAATGGTTGAAATATACTTTACATTTCTATAATGTTTAATATATGGAAAAGTACGACAAATACTTAAAATATTAATCTTATAAACATATTATATATGAAATAAATTAATTTTAGTATAGCTAGATGAACAATTAAATTAAAGTTTTAACCAGTTGAAACTTATTATGAAATTCGATTAATCATTTCAGACTTTTTACTTTGTGTATAAACTTTATTTTTGGCCAGCATTGACATAAATTTTCTCACCGTGCGCTATAAATAGCCGACTGAATTCAGCTCGCATCAGTACTGAACAGCAACAGAAGTAATGCGCTTGTTCAGTTGTTGATCAGCATAGCACGTGTTGATTAGACATTGTTGAACAGAAGCTCAAGCATGATCAATGTTCAACTACAAGAGGTTTATATTGGGCACTGGAAAGCTGATATATGAATTCTAGGATGGCGCAGATGGCAAGGTATATCGCTGACGATGGGAAGGTCTCGAGTTTGAATCCAGTATCCAGGTAATTATTGAAAGTGGTTATTAATGCATAGTAAAAGTGTACGCTGCATTTGATATATACGGTGTTAGCGATTTTTAGTCATTTATTTGTTTTCAATTAATTTTGTGGCAGTTGAATAAAAGCTGAGTGTCGTAAATTCACACTTATCCGCCAAGCTCTAAAGCAAAACACAATCAATTTTAAAATAAATAGTGTGGACGCGATCTCAAACACGTCCGTTTACCTCAAAATCTATCCAAAGAATCATCTACAGATTAGCAACAAACTCGGAGCAGCATTCTAATCTCGTTCTTTCTCTCTTTCACTAGAGAACCACATCCTGTGAACATATTATGTCTGTCTTCCTTCAACGTCGCCGTTTCTTTTTTCCCACATCTGTATTTCGTTATGTCGATTATCAGTGATGCCAAATACTTCTGAATAGACCGTAATAAATGCACCAAAACTGTTTAATCGATGGCATTTTTAATATTTCTATTTTTATTATTGGCCTCGTTCTATATACTACACTGAGATAAATGCTTATAAAGCGAATTTGAAGTTGTAGAATAAAGTCAATAATACAACGACACGCTTTATAACTTCTCCAAATTTGTGTGAACAACGCCTGAACAAAGGTTTCACATGCAAATAATTAAAATGTTGTTAAACATGATGCTGAATTAAACTGCAATAATGTTGTTTGTTTAATTAGCGTTGTTAAATCATCAATCCTTATTAGGCTAAGTGAAACCCTGAATAAACATCATTTCAATATATTATTACAGTCATTAAATGATTTGTAGCCTAATAACACAGACAAACAGACGTCACACTCTCATCGTTGTCCATCGACCAACTTTTTAACGACCGATTCGAATATATGGTAGGTGGTCAATTGACCACCCGCAGCGCTCGTGTCGTTTTTGTTCGTTTTTGACGTTTACACAATACTGCCACCTGTTGGTCCATCGGCCAACTACAGTGTTTTAGCATTGGGCGTACATGTTTTCGCGACTATGATTTTGATCGCGATTTGTTCTAAGTGTTACGTCTGTTTCTCTGTGCTAATAATTTCGCCAGATTTGCTTGAACAATGTGTGCGTAGCAGCTGCAAAGTAATATAATAGACTGGCCCTTAAACAAAAAAGTTGTAAAATTCAACGGGGCACCCCCTAGATATGTGCCTTAGGGTAAGAAAAAAGCTCTCTCAAAATTTCAACTCATTTGGTTGCTCCCCCAGCTGGCGCATTCAATTCAAAGTTTGTATGGAATATTCGTCTCAAATATATTGAAAATTGATCCTATGTAACTGTTTCGTCTCGTACACTAGTTAATCGCGTTCAATTGAGCCCAGAATGACAAATTCACTAGTTGATACGCTAATGAACATTGTTGCCGAAGGTAGTATCTGGATTTAAGCTCATTTTCATTAAGTTTTCAGTTGTTGAAAGTTAGGCTTAGATCAGCACTCCCGTACAATCACACATGTGCATGCACCTTGTGTCGAAGCTCGCCCAGCGTCATAGGTGGCTATGATGCGCTTGGTGGCTACCACCCAGCTAAGTTGAAGGAATACTATGCAATATTGCAAATCTACTTCAGATAGTTAAAACACCAACTCTATCAATTTTAATCATCATACAACCTTCTACAATATTGTTTGCTATTGTATCAAGTAGTGTTTTTGACATTTTGGGTTCAATTGAACGCGATCAACAATTTTCCTGACTCAAACAGGAGATGATGTGCTGTTTCTTATATGTTGGAGCTGAAAATCCCATATTAACTTCAATTCAATTGCGCCAGCTCATGGAACGACCAAATGAGCTGAAACTTTCAGGAAGTCTTCCTCTAACCCTAAAGAATAATCCTGGTGGGTGCCCCGTGGAATTATACAACTTTAATTTTCTCCCATACTAAAGTGGGCCAGTCTAGTAATATAATAAAGCAACTATTCAGTATGTAGTTGTGAAAAATTGCTTAATAAATGATTATAAAATAGGCAAATGTTTCTTGGGAATGTCAAAAAACTTCGGAAGTAAGTTCGGAAGTCGAAAGTGTGGACTTCCGAACTTCAATTTAGTGCTGGCGACACAATATTATTTTCTGAGAAAATTTTTCGGTTTTCAAGAATGTTTTCTTATCATCTTAGGGCAATTTAGCGAACACTAAACAATTGGCAACCATATATGTCGTAAAACGGTATATAATCCGGGGTGGCGAATAACTGGTACATGGCGAATACCGGTACACCTTCCCTACTAAATTTTTACTTAATGTTGATACATTTGTCAAAAAACACACTGTAAAGTGTAACTATAGAGTTCTTTGTTCCGACTAGCAGGGTCGTTTTAAAATGGTCTCTAAGAGGACTTTATCTTCCCGTGAATGCTGGACAAATATAAAACAGTACTTTTCAAAATGGAGGACTAGACAATTCGGTTCAACAAAGTACTCAAAATTTACACAATACAATATTTAACTAAGAGACTAAGGAATTTATTGAGAACAAGTTTTTAGAATATTCATTAGGACGAAATTTGTACAAAAGGTTTTAACACTTAGCTTTCGTTGTGGCCATGATGAACGGTGGTCGACATGCAGATCATGGAATGCGAGGCTTCTCGGTGTTGGACAATTGCGGCGATGGAATCCGAGCAGGGTAGGTAATAGGGTCCTAAAGCCCTGTCCCAATTTAAGTGCTAAACGCTTAAGTTTAGGCCAAAAACACATGTTTACTCAATTTTTTAATGTTCTCCGTTGGTTTAAGCCCGAAACCATTTTTTTATGTTTCTTTAGATTTTGTCACACCCCTTGGCTTAAACTCAAATTTTTGGGTATATTTTGTTTTCCGTGTTCCTTCCGAAATGTCAGATAGGAACAACCCCAGTGTTAAAACTAAAAGCCCTGTGGTGTTTTTGACGACTAAGCGAACGTCAAACATGATCAAAAGTGTCAAGGTTCATTCATGGACCAAATTTTGAAATTAAAGTTTAAACATGATATAGTCCTTATTTCAGCGGGAAAAATTGCTAAAGGAATTGCAGTAACATGCTCTATCGTATTATCAAATAAAAACAAGAATTCATTAAAAATTTTAGGACCCAATTCTGGTAGGTCTCGGGATATAACCCATAAAGCGGGGCTATTCCCGACACGTCACACTAGGCCTATTGTAACGGACGGCAAAAGTACGTTCCGCGGATCCGGGGAGTGGTACCAAGCGCGCACTGTTATTCAGTCAGGAACCCAAGCGATTCACGACACTATATCTGGCAGGTCACTCTTTTAAGCAGTTCGCAAACTCAAGATTCTGGTGCGAAATCAGCTCCAAGCTGCAATGTTTATTTTAATTAGCTTAGTTTTGTAACGTAGGGTGTCAATGCTAGTAATGAACCCCGTAGTAGCTGAAATTCATTCTCGACGCCTTTTCGCAATTATATCTCAGGCAGATACACGTTTTGTGGAGTCTAATAACAAGTTCAATGTCTTTACTTTACAGTACACCCATGCAACATACAAAATCATACGATTTTCCCAGAGAAATATACATTTGGAAAACTGTTGTCCGAATGCCTATTATGGACCCTCCCGGGGTCCATAATAGGATTGTTTACAAATTTAACGTTGCGTATTATGGACCCTCCATTTGATTCCCATGTAATCCGGCTCGCTGCCGACGTGCCTATTATGGACCCACCTGGAAATGCGTATTATGGACCCTCTTGGGTGGTTTCATTTACAAAACTGTTCAAATATATGTATTTATGGGCCTCAAACCAAATATTTTGCCTGAAACCGCTGACTAACAATGCAATCGAAGTTCCCCCGATGGATTTTCATAGGAATAAGGTTGCTTTGAGTGCTAATTTTATGTTTTTCTGTAGGGGGTCCATAATACGCAAAGGATCCATAACCGGCATCGACTCCCTATATAGGTAACTTACAATAGGCCTTTTCATGTGACAGATCCGTCTATGCATTTGTTTACATCGGTGGAGGACCGGTCACGGGCCCTCCAAGCTTGTCAACCACATATTGATGCACCGTGGCCAACATGATTATGACATTTTTGGGAATCTGACACTTTTGGGAAATCTGACAATTTGGGTTGTACACGTTAGCTTATAACTACTCATTAACGTGGGTTTAAGCTGGGTAAGGCGCATAATGACGGAATTGATTTTAGTGTGTTTTTGCTTAACCATTACACGATTCCTAGAAATACGCAAGTAAATGAGTAAACAATTGTGTAAGCCACCAAATAAAAGGAGAAACTATCTTCAACGTGTTTTTGTTGTAAGCTACGGAGTAATCATCTTTTGATGCCCCCTTGGGACCGGTGCATACACGAGGCTGTCAGTTTCATAGAAGAACTGTCAAAGAGCTTCCCGATCAGCTGTTTTGGAACGTCATGTGAATAGGCCTATAAATTTTTCGGTTTGAGCTTGTAACAAATTGATATGTGTTCGCCTATTGTCTGTTCGACTACCAACCTGTGATTTAGATTTAGGTTAGTTTTAGTGATTTAAGGTGAAGATGAATCGAAGCCAAACCTCAAATTTTCAAGAGCACGGATCTGGAGAACCAAGCATCCGTTTAAGCTGAAAATTCAATCGATTGGTCACTCGCTGGTGGCGACCGATCGATTAAGTTTTCAGCACAAACGGGTGTTCCGTTCTCCAGATCCGTGCTCTTGAAAATTTGAGGTTTGGCTTCGTTATATCTTCACCTTAATGTAATTCAACGACTTACTTTCTGTGATAGTGAACTGTGATAAACTAACTGTGATAGCGCTAGTTTTAAGGTGAAGATAAATCAAAGCCAAAACTCAAATTTTCAAGAGCACGGATCTGGAGAACCAAACATCCGTTTTAGCTGAAAACTTAATCGATTGGTCACCATCAGCGAGTGACCATTCGAATAATTTCTGTTTAAACGGATGTTTGGTTCTCCAGATTCGTGCTCTTGAAAATTTGAGGTTTGGCTTCGATTTATCTTCCCCTTAAGGTATATTTAACAAATATTAGAATTCACTGTAAATATGGGGACAAATTTTAGAATCTAGGATAGTTCATTTTTAACTCCATTACGTTTATCGAATTGCTGCCTCGAAGAGTAACAAAGAACCGTCTCAACTTTCCTTCGCTTTGTCTCGACTTGCTATGCCTCACATCATTCCATGGATGGCATTTCAGCGCATCACCATCGTTCAGTCGCGTCGACACTGCGGGGCAGTGCTGGCAGCAACATCCGGTGTTATGGGAGACGATATAACTGTTACACCTTAAGGACTTCGATTTTAGCGGTTACACGCCAGAACCGATGCGGAACTACCGATACGCATACAGACGGGCGTAACCGGCACTGTCACTAATCTTCACTCCTCCGGATCAAACTTCTAATAAAACAAGAGACCCCCTAAAGTTCGCAAGGTCCTTTTATATCCGATTTCGTCATCAAATTCTTGCCCTCTCATCGCATCCAAACCGCCATTCCAAATTTTAGATGTCGGGCTATAGATCTCCTAAGCGGGCAACCCGCATAACACATACATTTTCCAATTCGAACATTATATACAAATGGCTGACAAGACGAACATTTAAGGTGAAGATGAATCGAAGCCAAAACTCAAATTTTCAAAAGCACAAATCTGGAGAACCATACATCTGTTTAAGCTGAAAACTTAATCGATTGATCACTGCCAGCTTGTCTTCACCTTAAATTCGAAACTTGACGCGAGGTGACCACCAAACCGGGAAAAACGGGAATAGCGGGAAAAAGACGGAATTTGATTTCACCTGGGAAAAGACGGGAACACCCGAGAATTTGAGATGACTATCGGGAAAATCGTGTTGAACGAACATTTTAGAGCAATAAACCTACAAATCAGAAGTTTTAGAAAATCGTTATATTTAAATAACACACTGGAATGCTTAATTTTTTTAATGATTTAATTTCTACTATTTACACTATGCGTCTTAAAAATGTTCAACTTTTCTCACAACATCGCTAACCATGTTTCGGAATATTTTTCAAATCTTTCCACTACTGTCAAGGTCCTTGACTCAAGAATAACTTTTTTCTTACCTTTTCTCTAACTTTTTTGAATCAAACATATTTATTTTCTAAAAATGAATTATTTCTTAAAATATCTAATATTTCATCCTTCAAAAAATCGACAAAAAATTAATGCTTCTATTTTTTTACAGACTTCTGTAAAATTTCAGCTTTTCAAAATTTTAGTGACTTTTTTTCAGATTTGTTGAAACCACTGTTATTTTACAGGAAAATCTATTGAATCATATTTCAATGATTTTTGTTTCATTCTAAGTGCGTTGTTTGCTTTGGAGAACTCTTTATTTTCATAAAGAAAAAAATCAAAAGATTAGAAATTGAGTTGAAATATCTTTAATTAACTTAATAAAAAACCGGGAAAATTTTGGCGACCGTACCGGGAAAAAAACTTCAAAATGTAAATTAGGTGGCTAACCTGTTGACGAAAACTTTAAGACACAATATATCAAACTAATTCCCTAATTGTTTATAAAAACTATCGTTCTATGTCAACCAAGGGCTTTTAAACATAGAATAAATGATCACTCAAACATGATTTCACGGAGCACGAACATTTATTTTATATTTAGACATTTACTAACAATATTGAAGTATCATACAAAGTGACTGGTTTCAAAAGACATTGGGTCGACCACAATTTCAAATCAATGTGTCATAAGAATCGTTATCTTATATTTTTTGAAGAGCACTCACGAAATCTTGGCGAAAAAATCTAAAACTGATTCAAAATCAAAGAAACAGTCATTCAAGTCATCGTACTAAAGTTTGGGTTCACCTGAACTTATTTAAAACGCGAAAATTATTTGAAGTATCAAACCCAGGGCCGCATTTACGGGGGGGGGGGGGCGTTGAGGGGGCCATGGCCCCCGGGCCCCCACAAATCTCGACAAAAATATTTATAATTAAACTTTCACGAATAATTAGAAGCAATGCAACAGTACATACTTTTCGTAAAAGGATCATATGATTTGAAAGATTAGTTTTGTTTAATAAATTGGAAAAAAGGGCGAATGGTGTGGAAATAATCTCTAATATGCAAAATTACTAAAACAGAATATTTGAACATTCAGAATGGGATTTTGTTGATTTCACGAGAAATAAGGAGATCAATGAAGATTCAAAAACGAATTGGATAAACTAGTAGAGTGCCATTCTTTTGCTTAAATTCTTAACGATTTTCTAATATGACTTTTCCAACTACAACGAAAGCATTCTCAACGAAGTTTAAGACTAGACAGTGCAGACCTGGTAGCGTTTTAGTGCCTTGAATATAGGAACTTTAGAGAACTCAAGCTTGAAAATATGGACCAAACAGAAAACAAAAAGAGACCGAAAATGGATCGAACAGGAAACAGAAACACAAAATAACACCTAAAATGAACCAGAAGGAAATAGGACCAGGCAAGACATTTTTTTGTAATTCTCGTAAAGAAGAAGTATTGGCTGTGTTACTGCTCGTATTACTGTATGTATTTTTCCATGATTTTTTCTGGGTAATTCGTGAGAATTAGGGTATTTTTCCAAAGATTCAGAGATAATTCCAAAGATTAAGTTATTGTTTCCTGTGGAATTCCTGCAAGAATTTTTCCGAGGCATTTCTCCAAGAATTTTGTTTCGAATATCTCAAGAATATAACCAGAATTTTTACAAGGATAACAATAGAAGTTACCCAGGAATTTTTCCAAGGTTTCTTTTAGATATTTTTCTAGGAAGGCACAAGTCCTCCATGATTGTATCAGGCGATTTTTCCATCAATTTCCTTCGTAACAACTATTGAATTCGGTTGAAGGATTAGTGAAAAAAATACCTGGAGGAACTCCTAATATAGTCTTAAAAAAAAACTCGGGGTAATCCCTGAGGAAATAACTGAAGGTGAATCGTTGGAGTGTTCAAGGTTTTCTTGGAGGAAGTCCTAAGCATCCTTTGCAAAATCGCTGGAAGAATTTCTGGAAGTGTTGGCAGAGGAATCTCTAGAAAAAAATCTAGAGGGATCCCAGTATGAGTGTTTCAGATGAAATCTTTGAAAAATCACTAGGAGATTTCTTGAAGTTTTTCTATGAGACATTGAGAGGAAATTTTTATTGAACCTGCTGAAAAGCTGCATTGAAGTCTAACAAACATTAGTAGCTGAATAACAGTTCATTCAGCTGAAATATGTTAGAGAGTTGTTGGTTCAACTCTGACTCCGTAAAATGCTCGTTGGGAAGGCTCTAGAAAAAGTCCTGCCCTACAGCAATTTATTTAACTCAAAACTGCTAAATAAATCTGTTTGTTAAACAACTTGAATTACAACCATGAATAGAATAAGCATAATTTGAATTAAGGTATCTATAAGAAGAGAATCGTCAAATGAATTTTGTTGTTAACATTGACATTGACAAAAACATTGAATTTAACCTGTAAACATATAAAATCTATTAAGATGTAGATGTAGGGACCCAGATAACCGTAGCGGTAAACGCGCAGCTATTCAGCAAGACCAAGCTGAGGGTCGTGGGTTCGAATCCCACCGGTCGAGAATCTTTTCGGGTTGGAAATTTTCTCGACCTCCCAGGGCATAGAGTATAATCGTACTTGCCACACGATATACACATGCAAAAATGGTCATTGGCATAGTAAGCTCTCAGTTAATAACTGTGGAAGTTATTTTTTTTAATTTTTTTTAATTTTTTTTTTTTTTTTTTTTTTAAAAGACACCGACACGTTAATGCTTCCAGTGGACGATTTGCCCTTTGAAGTGCTCATAAGAACACTAAGCTGAGGAGCAGGCTCTGTCCCAGTGAGGACGTAACGCCAGAAAGAAGAAGAAGATGTAGAAAAAATTAAAAAACATTACCTACATTAATTTAAACTTCAATTTGATTTACGTTCACAGTGGATTTGAAGTATTTTAACGTTATAAAATAGTTTGACTTTGGTAATGAAAACCTTATAAAGCATTATAAATATCTAGTCTAGTCTATTCTAAAGTATCTATTTTTTTCTTTCTGGGAAAGGGCCCCCACAAGATAATGGCCCCCGGGCCCCCACATTTGTAAATCCGGCCTGATCAAACCAATCTTGTGCGCGCCATTATTTGCGTTTGAAATAGCTACAAACTATTGAAATCGGTTGAAAAATAACAGAGACATTGACAAAAATTATTTGAGTGCCGCTCAGGTGATCCCAAACGTTTGCACGATGACTGTTTCTTTGATTTTGAATAGTTTTTAGATTTTTCCGCTAAAATTTCGTGAGTACACTTCAAAGATACTAAGATTACGATTCTAATGACACATTGATTTAAAATTTTGGTCGACCCAATGCTGAGGAATTTAGCAATGTATTTTCAGCGTGTTTTTTTTTTTTGAAACATGTCTCAACTTTAAGTAAAAATTTAGTATACAATGTTCAAAAAATGTTTTTGGAAAAATACGTACGAAGCAAAAATTACTCATTACCTTTCGAATGCGTTAGAAAGAGAGTTCCAATTGGACGTGTAATCCCAGAGATATGGACAAAACACTTTTGTATGTTTTGTATGTGTATGTTGTATAAAACCCAATCTTTTGCTCGGGAGTGTACCTACAACTAATTCGTACTGCTCTCTAATGTAAGTAACACTTTTTAACATCATGAATACATTACTTTTTAATGTTGATGTTGGCATCGAAAACAAATGTCAGAGTAATTTGCCTTATTTCTATTCCACATATTCAGGATTCAGCTAAAAGTAATGGATTAAAAACAGAATAAATCACACTGTTTCCACTGAGACCTAATTCCTAGGAATGAAACACACTTTCTAATGTTACCTATTTTCAGAAGCATACAATTGACAGCTAAGACAGAAAATCGAACAGACTTCCTAGAGCATTGTTCATTTGAAATAGGAATCAACCAATATGGATAAAATGGTGTCATTTTGGGAAACTGGCCTAGTCATGCACGAAAGTTTCCTTTGCTGGTGCTAGTTTTAATTATCTATGTCATGCAATTAGTTTGCGATATACTTTCCTCCAAGTATTCGAACTACAAATCGATTCTACGGTCCTATAAAATACTATAATACTGTTCTGGTTGTTATGTATAAGTCGTTAATCTGGGAAAGTGATATTGCTATGTAAGCACAGATTTACGAAAGTTCTACTTTATTCAGACACTTTAAAAATATGTAAATCAATAATCCCACTTGAACGAAAGGCTTTTTCTTAACAGAAAACTTTAATAAGGAATATCATAACGTTACACGTTATCTACAACCTAAAGCGAACCCCCTATCTTTAGGAAATCATTTTCCTAATCATGTAATTCAAAATTCCTCCATTACGGTAGTACTCGAGGTCCACCTCGGTATCGAACCGTACAATCACCTGGAACTTAACGCCGGTATCGGTCTCCACAGTAATCTTATCGTGTGGCTTCAAATTCTCCGGGAAAGCGATGCTGAACAGTTCCTTGCCGGTCAATCCAACGCTATCGGCATTCTGTCCATCCAGATACTGAAGCGGAACGATTCCCATTCCAACGAGGTTCGAACGGTGGATACGCTCATAGGATTCAGCAATGACGGCCTTAATTCCAAGCAGGTATGGTCCCTTGGCGGCCCAATCGCGACTCGAACCGCTTCCATAATCCTTACCAACGATCGCGATCAGTGGAGTTCCCTCCTTGACATAACGCTCAGCGCAATCAAACACGTCCATTTCTTCTCCACTAGGAATGTGCAGGGTTCGTGGTCCAGGGCCGGAAACTAGCTTGTTGACCAGACGAATATTGGCGAATGTACCACGAGCCATCACAGCATCATTTCCACGCCGAGAGCCATACGAGTTGAACTCACGAGGAGTCAATCCTCGCGAAGACAGATATCTAGCAGCCGGGCTATTGCGAGCTATCGAGCCTGCCGGAGAGATGTGATCAGTCGTCACCGAATCGCCCAAGTTGAGCAGAGCGCGGGCGTTAACGATGTTACCCAGTTTGGGTAGATCGCGGGTCATTCCCTCGAAGAACGGGGGATGCTTAATGTAAGTGGAAACATCGTCCCAAGGGTAGAGTTTACCCGTTGGTGCGTTCAAGTCCTGCCAAGATGGTGATCCCATCTCTACCTTCGCGTACACATCACGGAACATGGCCGGAATAACATGCTGCTTCTCAACGGCTTGGATCTCCTGGCGAGTTGGCCAGATATCGCGAAGGAATACCTTAGTTCCGTCGGGACTTGTTCCAATCGGTTCCTTTTCAAAATCAATATCGACGGTTCCGGCCAAGGCATAGGCGATTACGAGCAATGGGCTGGCAAGATAGTTGGCACGAGTGTTCGGATGGATGCGTCCTTCAAAGTTCCGGTTTCCGGATAGAACACCGCAGCAGACCAAGTTGTTCTTTTCGATGGTGTTAGCGATATTGTCATCCAGTGGACCGGAGTTTCCGATGCAAGTCATACAACCGTAACCGACCACGTGGAAACCAAGTTCTTCCAAAGCTGGAACGACTCCGGATTCTTTCAAATAGTACGTGACTACACCGCTTCCGGGAGAAAGAGATGTCTTGATGTATGGAGCAACCTTCAGTCCTAGAGCTACAGCTTTTTTGGCCAGTAAACCAGCTCCCAACATTACCGAAGGATTACTAGTGTTTGTACACGACGTAATAGCTGCAATGACAACCGAACCATGACGGAGCGAATATGTTTTTCCATCGTTCCAGCTGAACGATCCTTCAGTCGACAGCTCTGCTTCAGGGACTGCGAATCCCTTGAAGCCCACCTTGTTGATCAGACATTCGCGGAAGTCTTTTTGCATCTCACTGACGCTGACGCGATCATGCGGACGCTTCGGTCCTGAGACTGAGGTCACTACTGAACTCAAGTCCAGTTCCACGATCTGGGTGAACACTGGATCTTGTGAAGCATCGCTGAAGTTACGCAGCTGATTAGTTGCCTTGAGATAAGCCTCAATTACCTGAACCTTATCATCGGCACGATTTGTCTGCCGAAGGTAATCCAGGGCATTCTGGTCGATCGGGAAGTAGCCAACCGTTGCTCCATATTCGGGACACATGTTGCTAATCGTTGCACGATCAGCAATCGACAACTCGCTGACACCAGGGCCAAAGAATTCGACAAACTTGCCGACAACTCCGATCTGTCGCAAATGCTTGGTGATGGTCAACACCAAATCCGTTGAAGTAACCAGGGGATTCAGCTTGCCAACTAACTTATATCCGATAACCTCGGGCAGCAACATAGAGATAGCTTGTCCTAACATGACAGCCTCGGCTTCAATACCACCGACACCCCAACCAACAACTCCCAATCCGTTGATCATGGTCGTATGCGAATCAGTACCAACAACGCTATCCGGGTACAGCATCTTCACGCTGTCCTTCGATTTGCTGTCGTCCTGGAACACAACACGTGCCAAATATTCCAAGTTCACCTGATGAACAATACCGGAACCGGGAGGGATAATCAACATGTTGTTGAACGCCTTAGCGCCCCACTTCAGGAAGGTGAATCTCTCCTTGTTGCGCTCGAATTCCAGATCCTGATTTTTGGTCAGGGCATCCGGCGCGCGAGCAAAGTCTACCTGCACCGAGTGATCAATCACCAGATCTGACGGGCAAATTGGGTTGATCTTGTCCGGATCGCCGCCGAGCTTGAGAACGGCATCACGCATAGCGGCAAAGTCGACCACCGCCGGAACACCGGTGAAATCCTGCAGGATGACACGCGCCGGTTTGAACGGGATCTCCAGCTCGGTGTCGGTTTTGACACTCTTGGTCGCCTTCCAGCTCAAGATGCCACGGACATCCTTCTCGAGGACCTGGAAGTTGTCGCAGTTACGGACGGCGGATTCTAGCAGAACACGGATGCTGTAGGGGAGTTCCTCTAAAAGATTGGAATGTTTTAAGGTATGTTTATTGGTGATTTATGGTTTTTGAGACTTACTGAACTCCTCAAAGGATGCGATGTCGAAGTAGTGGAAGGTTTCGCCATTAACGTTGAGCTCCTTCTGGAGGTTTTGGAATGGATTTGTACCTAACAATAAAAAGAAAATTGTTAAATTTCAATCTAGACTGTAATGGGTTCAACGAGGAAATAATTCGAGGAATAAAGATTCAATTCAGATACTATAATTACTGCACATGTTTAGGTTGAATGAGATAGTTATCCAAACATAAAATACGCACAATTTGTTTCAAATGAGTTATATTCATTGCTCCTAAAACAAGTCTACGACTCCTTTCTGACAGTCTCTCAAGGAAGTTGATAGGAATTTCAAAAAAACTGCCTCTGGAAATTTCTTTCAGGCGTACTTGTTCGGGTTCTTTCAGGAATTACACCAAAGAATTTCTATAGCTTATGAATTTTGTCATAAGATTATTAACCATTTCACCAGAGGTTTTACCAGTAGTACAACAATCTATGAGCTTTTCATGAAATTGGCATCTTCTTCTTCTTTTTCTTCTTGGCATTACGTCCCCACTAGGACGGAGTCTGCTTCTCAGATTATTGTTCTTATGACACTTCTACAGTTATTAACTGAGAGCTTTCTTTGCCAAAGTAGCCATTTTCGTACTCGTATATCGTGTGGCTGGTACGATGATACTCTATTCCCAGGGAAGTCAAGGAAATTTCCATTACGAAAAGATCCTGGACCGATCGGGAATCGAACCGAGACACCTTCAGCATGTCTTTGCTTTGTTGCCGCGGACTCTAACCACTCGGCTAAGGAAGGCCCCAAGGAAATTGGCATATTTAGAGGTATTCGGTTTCTTACGTATTCTTAATCTACGTTAAAAATTTAACTAGAATCCAAAGCTTCAAAACTTCCCGTGACCTAGTTCCAGGTGTTCGATGAATGTCACAAGTTTTCTCGCTCCCATCGGTATCATGCAGATCTTTATTCGCTATTGGAGGAAAGAATAGGTAAGACAGCACAAACAGTAGCTGAATAAAAACACTGATCGATTCGATCCTAAATCAGAATCGTCAGCCTATGTCTGAACCAGATCGCACAACGTATATATATAGAATCAGATGCTATTGTGCTTATTCTGCGCGGCGTGTGATGCGAGACAAGTCGACTCACCCCGATTGGATTAACATTAGTCACCTCACGTCACCCGAGGTTAGAACGACTCGTCCCAACTCACACGCCGCGCAGAATAGGCACAAATGGCATGAAGAGACTCACTGAGGCAAAAAAACTTAATAATTTCTTAAGGAACAATTATGATTTGGCTCCACAACGATTATTGTTGAAATTTTTAAGTTTTACTTATGATTTTGGTGAAGATTTTCATAACTAAATTTCATAAGTCAATCAATGAAAAACAGTAATAAGCGTAATGATAATTTCTTACTTAAAATTATCAATCACTAATAACGATTACCTGTTATATCAGGCGAGCTCAAAAATTGACATGTGTTGATAACATGTGATCTGTTTTCGATTAACTTATACCCAACATCGAAAGCGGAGCAGCTTTTCTAGCGATTGCTATGAAAATTATTTCAAGTAATGGTTCTTAAATATTTCAAAGCTCTGACTTATGAAACTTATGATCCCATTTTTGAAATGGTTAAATGTTCAATGAAACCATAATTTGATTGATTCATAAGTCATGATTTATGGAAAATCTAAGTATTTTTGGCTCAGTGCTAGATTGTTCAATTGACGCCTAACAAAACAGTACTGAAAAGTGCTACTTTTCAGTACCAAAAAGAGTGCTGTAAAATTGCATTTTTCTGCGCTGTGGATTCGGTAGGAAAAGTAGGTCGTTATGTTGATCAACTTCTCAATGAAAAGTTGATTTGTTTGCAACGGAATAAAAAAAAAATTCTGGTTTTTCAGCTTTCGTCACACCCTTTCGTTTAAAATCAAGTATTGGGTGAATTATGTTTTCCGTGTGCATTTCGAAATTTCAAATAGGAGCAACCCCGGTGTTAAAAAGATGAACCCCTGTGGCGTTTTTGTCGATAAAGAGAACTCAAACATGATCAAAAGTGTTAAAGATCAAATTTGGACCCATTTTTTAAATTAAAGTTGAACCATGATATAGCCGGTATTTGACCAAAAAAAATTGCAAAAGTAGTAGCAAGAACACGCTTTATCGTATTGTTCAATGAAAACAAAATTTTATCGAATATTTTAGGACCCTATTGAAATGTCATTTAAACAGCGCAATTGAAGCGCAATAAAATACTGTACCACTTAGAAAAATGTGCTCTTTCGATCAAGCTACAAAAAACTGTGTATTTTTCATTACTAAACAACCCAATTCTCTTTAGAATCCTTCAAAGTTCATTGTGCAATTCTTACAAAAAATCAAAATTTGTTTTGTTGTCTCTTGCTTTTTCAAGATTTTTTTTTCAAAGGTTTCTTCCAGGAAACAATCCAAGAATTTGTTTCCATGTATTTTTTTCAAGTATTTTGTCTTGATAACCGCCCAGATGATGAATCCATGCTTGTTAAAATCCTTGTCAGATCTTTCTTAACTCACTGAAAAGGACAGTACATGATTCACAAAACAATTTTTGTACATTTTCTAAAAAAAACTTGTTGAATTCTTCTCATCACCTTAGTAGGTCATTCCTGTCAAGCTTCAGTCATCGTTTAGCAATACTATTAAGATTGGCTGATAGCTCCTTGTTGGCAAACTTGGAACCAAATCTTTAAGCAACTTCCTGAAATAATGCCTTCTTGATAGTTTTTGATAAATTCTGAAAGGATTGTGCGTATTTCATCTGCACTCTCCAAGAAATCGTCAAAAATTCCCAATTGTGGATTCACCACAATTATTCTCATTCTATGTTACCTACTGTAAGTCTTACCAGGAATCATTTGAGAATTACCGCAAAATTATCGCCTACATCTCATAAAAAAATCTCATTAGAAATTCAACGAGAATCATAGAGGAATTATTCTTAGAAATTGCATTATAGCATAAAACTACAAAGAATCTTGCCAGATGTCTAACTCAGAGTTCAAGTTATTTTTTTTAAGAATCTCACCATAAATTCTTTAAGGTTTTCAATAGGTGTCGCTAACAATTTTCAGTAAAAAAAGAATTTCAATAGAAAGGATATTTCCGACAATATTTTTTTCAAAAATCTACCAAAAATTCATTTAGGATGTTAACAAATGTACAGACAAAAGGCCGAAAACCAATCATCGTTAGGAAATCCCGCACTCTGCAACAGCTAACAACACTGATTACAGAAGAAAATGCTGTAGAAACTACGTGGAGAAATCCAAGCAACATTCAGTGAACGATCAGTATTTGACCTTAATCTTCGTAGTAAAATGGTTACAAAATATTCTTCTCACAAACATTCACGCATACATTTTGTATGGGATACATTTAGCATTTCTCCGTTCCAATATTTTTAACTTTCCGATTCTTAAACTTATACACGGTGGCTAACTATTCGAATAGTAGACAAAACGAGACCTCAGCTTGAATGTTCAATAGTACAAAAGTCTAAGTAACAAAGATACTATTCTTGATGATTACTCGTAGGTTTTGGCCAAACTTTTAGCTCTCGAGATTTGTACTCTTGAAATATTGAGAGGTGGCGATTTATCTTCACATTGAGATGTCTTCTAGGTTATGATTCATAATGAAACAGCCTAAAACATGAACAAACAATTAAGGAGAAAACTGAATCTAGTACTAGGTATAACATTTAATTCCACTAGAGTTTGTATCCTTTGACAGATACGCGTATTTCGACCTCAACTGTGAGGCCTCTAGTCTAGTCTAGTCCACGACACTGAAGACGGCTTTACAGTTGAGGTTGATATACGCGTATCTGTCAAAGGATATAAACTCTAATGGAATTAAATGGTACAGCAAATTCGGTTTTATCATTTGCTTATAGGTATTCCATTAAACAGCTCGGAAGATTTATTAAAAAGTTAACAACTAACAAATAAATTTCATATTTGCATGGATAAATCATCATATATTCAGATCTAGTTATTATATCTATATATTAATCGATGTACCAGTGTCTTCCTTTATAACATGACATAAAGCAGCGCAATTTTTCAATCTTACTTTCAGATCAAAAAACTTATTCGAAATGTTTACACGAGCTTTTTCAAGCCCTAAATGATCAATTGGGTTGGTGTTGTAGGACCGATGCAAGTGGGTTGAAATTTTTGATAACAGGTGCCCCGCGCGACAATCAGTATTGACAAGTGCTTCGCGAGCAAAAATGTCTAAACAATTCTGTTCTATCTTATGTCCATCCTAACCTGCCTTTTTTGGGTAAAAGTAGCACAATAGTTCTGAATCAATATCTTAATGATTGTGAATGAATTGTAAAAGCAAGTCCCCAAGTAAACTCCAACGGAATTTCAGGAGGCATCTTCATTGAAACTCTTAAATGGAATCTTACAAGTACACCAAATTTTCTCTGGAGATTTTCTAGGAAAAGTCCGTTCACAACTCCTGAATCATTTCGATGAGATACCCAGAAGAATTCAAAGGGAATTTATGAGAAAAAAAACTGTGTTTATATCATAGGAAACCCACCTGAAATTCGTAATGGAGTTTCTGGAGAAATCATTCAACGAATGATAGATTATTTCCAAGAAAAAATCCTATTGGAACAGCTGTAGATATAACTGTAGGTTTTTATACAAGAGAGAATACTAAAACTTATTTGTGATGTAAATTTTTGGAGACATTCTTGAAGAATTATATTTTCTGGAGGTAATGCAATAGATATTATATTTCTGTGACCAGAACCTCGATCTATTAGTAAATTATAACCAAACAATCCGTTCCCTAGTTTCATAATCATCTCCTGATTCTTTGTAGCACATAACGTGGTGCTGATGCTGTAATCTCATTCTTCTTTAGATTCCAATGCAGAAGAAAGCTCAATTAAATGCCCGTGAACCATTATTTCACCTAATCAACGAACAATGCTAATCAGCTTGCATTCGGCAATTCCACTCCATCGACTTTCCAGAATCACGCTCAGCCAAGCCTCCTGATGTAATGTGTCATGCCACTTAAGAGTGTTGACCATCATTTGCCGGTTATCTCTGAGTCGATTCGCCATTCGGTTGATACGTGCCGTTGTCAAAATCTGCTAAACCATTATTGCTAACAAAACAGCGCACCGATTACGCAACTCAACATTTGGCGTTAGCGGTCATCAGGAAGCCGATAGCTCCAGGTCCCAATTAAAATTCGACAGCAATTGAATCGATCGTCGAAAAAACGTCCGACACTTCTTCAAGACATTATCAACACACTATAGCGGACATGATTTCAAAGTGTTTGTAGCCTCTTCTACGCTTCATATAATGTCGCAATGTTGAATAATGGATAATATCACCTTCATCTTAATTTATACCGTCTCGAGGTTTGGAAATGATACTCTTGGGCTTATGGCCTTATCTCGAAGGTACGGCTCTTATCACACCCTCTATTGCTGTTCCAAATTTTAATAATCAACCTAAACTCATGGACAGCAAAAAACGAGTAAAACATATAAAAAATCCACCACCGTTCCTCGATCCTCCTAACTTTCAACCTATTCGCCGCCACTTACCAGCCATCGTTTTGCACGTCCGCCTTTCCCGACCACGTAGACAGCTATATACACTGTGCCTCACGCCCTACAGGTGAAGTTGAAGTATTAATTCTGGAAACCGGATTCCTGTGCCGACAGCGAGGTCCCTGACACTTTTTTTCCCCCAAAGTCGGTTATCGGGAGATATCAGAACAGACCGCGAATCGTTCTGGGCTGGATATCGAATTGTGTTGATAATACGGTGGTGGAATGATTTGGCACAACACCCAAACTAATACCAGCGGCTCAGTAGTGTACAGAAGAGTACTTGAGCTCACTCACAATCACCGGTCACAAGCGATTACTAAAAACGACGAGTCGTACCGATATACGTCCAACGCTCACCACGGCACCTGAGAAACTGAACTCTGGCTGATGTCTGTGGATTTCTAACAGCTAGCTGAGTTCGTGCTAAAATTATTGAGAGTCGTTGGTTGCCACTCACCAAACTTTTAAGGTTCAGTCATATGAACACAAAAATCTCATGCAAGAGGCGACTAACAGAATGTATGAACGTTGTATAAAGTGAGCGATAAAAATTGAATGCAGAGGTATACAGAGAATAGATTATAATTTGATTGGACCGGTCTCACCATTGATATCTCGAACCACACACTTGTTACAAGGAAGTTACAGACACAGGTATGTGACCAAATCTAATAACAATCAAGTTACAGCAACTACATGCGAATCAATTGTGTTACTTGGGGCAAGTGCCATGGAGTAAGTGGAATATTTGGCAAATACTTGAATATTGTATCTGTTCGAAATTATTTCTGCATTTCTTGTTAATATTCGCTCGTTCAAACCTTCATCCATACCAATAATACGAAAAGATTACTATCATAAATAAGTTGATTTCAAAAACTTAACAAATAAACTGCAGAAAATCAATCTTTATGATTATATGAAAATATCCAGTATTGCCGTATAGCCCAAAAAAATGCGAAAATTATACGAACTTAAATTTAGCACAAACAAGCGTTGTTTTCGTGTCTAAATGTGATTACTGATTACTGACGTATATTCTGAAATGATTTTTTATCTTAATTTTATTTCTGATCTAAATAAGGTACTGAAGGCTTTGTTTTCTAATAAGCGGTTTCTTCACCACCGCTTAGGCCTTAAACCTGGTTTAATCGTATGGGTAAACGTGGTTTACGGCTTAAGCGAAGGTGAAGAAATCGGCCCTAAGAGTAATAAACTTTCCATTTAATAAAAAATAGCATTTAACTGTTGCAAATACAAGTTTGTTTAGTCTGAGAGGTCTTAAAGAACACGTTTTTCATGGTCACAATAAAATACTTAGCCAGAGTATAGGGTGTCCCAGAAAAAATGGGCACGACTTCACCTTACTGCCATTTCGAAACTATTGCAGATAAAAATCTGATTTTCTCACATTTTATTCTTTTACTTATCAAGAGCAGATTTTGAATTTTGAGTGTTTCTTTTTCGCTACACCATCAACAAGTGCTCTCAACGATGCTCTTCTTATCAGTTTTGCACAAATCGCGTTATTTTTGTACGAAATTTGTGCAGGTTCATAAAGTACGCACTAGAGTGATGCAAATTTCGAAATTTTTGCTCCCCTATGCTTAAACGATTTAAATTATGGTAAAAAGCATTCTCCCAAAATTTGAAATGATTTGGAAGAAATTTGACTGTGCACACGCCATTTGAAGTTTATATGGAGATTACTATGGAAAACGCCAACCTTTTGTGTTCAGCCCTCTATCTCTTCGTCACTAAGTTTTATGGAAACGTGTACACACTCTTCTCATGTGAAATTCTTCCAGCTACAACTTTGCCGAAGACCACTTTTTGATTGAACGTCAGGAAAAATTGTTATTCATCATCTTAAAGTGGGTTTGCCATCAGTAAGCTTCACCAACTATTCGGCAGGCAACAGTGGTGCTCCTGGCGGGAAGAATAGATCAAAGTAATCCAGGCTACTATGTTCTACAGCAAAAAAGCAGTGTTGCTCTGAAAGTAATTGAATGATCATCTCGGCATGGTTTAGACTTTGGAATCAAGAATAACAAATTATCCTTACGTCCCAACAAAATGTGGTCTTCTGCAAAGTTGTAGCTGGGAAGATTTTACATTGGAAGAGTGTGTTCGCTTTTCCATATATTATTATGGCGAGCAGATACAGGACTGAGCACAAAAGGTTTAGCTTTTCCATAGTAATTTCCATACGAACTTCAAATGGCGTGTGCACAACCAAATTTCTTCCAAATCACTTCAAATTTTGGGAGAATGATTTTCATCAAAATTGACACCGTTTAAGCATAGGGGAGCAAAAACTTCAAAATTTGCATCAGTCTAGTACGCACAATAAAAATCTTAAAAAATATATTTAACGTTGCTGACACGATAAATGGTCAGACTATCACTTATTTTACTGGAAATTATAAACCTTAGTAGATGAAGTGTGAATTGAAACTAAAAATCCGATTTCAGCTGTGGTCCATTTACATAGGGAAAAAACCAAGTCCGTGTATGTCCAATATAACATGTAAAAATCTAAAAATTCTGTTGCCTATCCAAAAGTATAGATATTTGGCATAAGTGAATTTTAAATGAAATAATTTTATTTTTATTGAAAATAACTGAATACCGTTTTGACTCATATTCCGGTCATTTCAAATGTGAGGCATAAATTAGCTGATATATGTGAAAATTTCAATTTATTCGCAAATGTTAACTGTTAGCTGTTGGGTGTGCCGATAAAATTGTTTAATTTAGCTTGTCTAGTATTGTTTTTACGTTAAAGTATCGAACAACTTTTTGATTCAAATGCCGAACACTGTGTTCATTTTGTTCATATTCCGAACACCTTGATTCCGAACAGCACAAATAAATCATATTCAAATAGATAATTTCGTTAATTTTTTTTTTCTGCTCTAGTTTTACTGGACTCGAATTAAAAATTATTAATTCACTATTAATCATTACTCCAGAGGTATAAAATAGATAGGAAGACGTTAAAATTGAATTACAATTAACTGCCATTTCCTTGTAATTTGATGACATATTTTAGCGAAACATTTCAACTAAATCGCCATACAAAAACCGAGTGCTCGGAATTTGAGACAAAACGGTAGCCATGGTTTCATGAAATTATCGTATGTGGAGAGAAAAATTAGCGATTTTTCAGAATTTTACCATTTTGTGAAATGTTTTCTTGCAAAACCAAATAAAATTTTAAACAAAAATACTTATAAATCGTCTTAAATATAATGTACTTAAACTCACCACATCCAAGGATTAAAAAAAATCATTCTTCACAAGTTAAGTTCCAACAAAACACAAAAATAGGGTCTGTGCTGGCTAGATAAAAATTGATTTTCCTAAATCAAAAATTTCAATGTGAAAATTAATTTATTTAAACGAAATGTTCACAGGCCGCATTTTAAGAAAAACACAAATAAAAAAATATTTATTTATTCGAAAAAAATTGTGATTCTTGTTATCACAGTCATGCCTATACTTTCTGGGACACCCTATAATGGTTAGGAGCATTTGAGTCTTGGGGGTTTGATGTCCCTTCATTATTCGTCAAAGTTTACCAACAAAAAAATATCTACGACAGGGTGTCTACTACCTGGAAAAACCTGGAAAACCTGGAATTATCATAGAATTTTATTCACCCTGGTAAAATCCTAGAATTCTCAGCGAATTTCGACCACAATCAAGGAAATTATTTTGAATTAATAATAGTATTATTTGTCCTTTTGGAGCAAAAAATCTGATCAATCGAAAAAAATTTCGGCTGCGCCGCTATAGTCGTTTTTATTTGTTCAACGTAAAACATATAGTAGAACATAAGATTGCCAAGTTGGTAAATGCATGTACAGTTCTCAGTCCCAGTTAGTTCTCGTTCATGAGCATATGAAACATGGTTGAATTTTTTTTTTACAAAAACATTTTCGCCTATTCTACAAAAACAATAAACTTTGTAGGAAAAGAGCAAAAATTACAACAGGTTTCGAAAAATAGTACTTTTCACTGGTAAGCAAGTCTCTTTCCAGAGTCAGACTATTTTAATGCAAATCTTTGAATAGTTTCTATTTTTAATTTAGAGAGTCTCTATTTAAACAAAATGGGGTTTAAAGACAATTTTTTGCCTTATTCTGCTTGCCTGGTGCGCAAATCTAGAGATTCAGAGAAACCTTCAGAGACTATTACGCGACTATTCAACATGTTCTTAATGATATTTTTCTCAGATCCCGAAGAATGCTTCAGGAGTTCTAGTGATTTCTCCATAGATTCCTTCTCAAATACTTTCAGGAACATCTCCAGGGATGCTATCAGCGATTTTTCAATGGATGTTTGCAGGAATTCTTTTAGAATTTGGTCTAGAAAATCCTGCCCACACTACGACCTCCAGTAATTTTCACAGGGATTGCTCTGAAGCGACTATCTCAGGATTTCCTCCATATATTTTTTAAGTTGTTGCTTCTAAACGATTTCCCACAGATTCTATAGGAGTTCATCAACAAACGTTCATTCCAAAGCCTTTAAAAAAAAATTTCGACATTTTTGCTAGAAACAATACAATAATTCCTACGTCGATTTTTTGTTTAATGCCAGGTATTTTCACGAGGGATTTTAAAAATTCATCTACGATTACTCTAAGGAATTGCTCCAAAACCGGCAGTTCTTCAGCATTTAATTAAAATATATTGCGGCAATTGTATAAATTTTCCATAGCACCATTGTTTCATCACAACTTCATTCAAGGTCCCACAACAGTTGATATTACGCCAATTATTACAGTAATTCATCCGATCATTCATATATATTTTTTTTCAGAGATTTTGTCAGAATTACTTCAAAAAATCTTGTGGAACATTGTGGAACATCTCAGTAAAATTTAGAAGTTTAAGAATTTCATTAAGCAATCCATAATTCTTTCAGAGATCATCATAGGAATTTATCAAGGTATACTTAGAATTTACCCAAGTTACATTAGAGATTACTCTAGAATTTGCTTAAGAAATTCCTCGCGGTCTCAAAAAAAAATCCTCGACCTTTTCCTGAAGACATCCCTTGATAAATGATTGGAAAAATTCTTTGAAGACTTCTTTGTGAAATTAAAAATTGAGGAATTCCTGAAGGCATTTTGAATTCTTGGAGATGCTCTAAACGGGAATGTTTGAGAAAGTCCTAAATAAATCAAGGTATCTAAAAAAAAATCATGGAAGAATTACTTAGAAAGTTCGTGAAAAATCACATGCTGAAGAACTCTATTGCTAAACGAGCAGTTATATTTATCGTGATATCACAAGGAAATGAAAAAAAGTAATAGAATTCTTACAGAAATTACTGTTTAAATGAGGAATCAAACTCTCGTGTCGTGGTTCCTGTTAGGTTCTTTGTTTGTTTTTGATTCTGCTGAGTCTCTAAAAAGTTGTTATTTCCAAGAAGGTCAATCACTTTCAGCCCTAATTTTCCCAGGGTATCATATATGAAAAAACACAAATCGTCCTCCAGAGAAATTTTCTGGTTTCGTCACTGATGACCATAAATCTTAATTCCATTTTTAAGGGGCCAGCTATTAGTTTTCTTAAGTTTTTACCTTATATCTGACTTTGTTGATTAAAGGCACTTTCAGAACATATGATAGCATGCTTTAGTTTCGGGGAAATTAAAACAAAATCGCCAGTTTCTTGTGTTGTTGACACTTTTAGAACAAACAGATAGTTTTTTTTATTGAAGTGAAAAATACTTTGAAATTTATCATTGTATTTTATGTTTAATTGTTTCGAAACCAAAATCCCAATAAAATAAATAAAATCCTAAATAAATAAATGTTAAGTCTTATAAAATGAAAAATTCATGTACTATGGAGAATTTCTTGAACCGGAAATATTTTTTAAACCTGGAAATATCAGGGAATTTCATTTCTATAATTGAGTAGACACCCTGTACGAGCTTTTAAAGAGTTTGTTTCTTTGGCTAAAGACAATTTAGAGGAAGATCGGCTTCTAGTTTGTCAACAAGGCGTAGCCGCATATCATACTTACACGCCAAACTCTTGGCTCATCAAATTGGTATATTAAGATAAAATCTGTTTAACTCGCCAGCGCTTCAGACATAAATATTTTCTATCATTGGGATGTAAAATTCAACAATTTTACAAAACTTTGAAGGTACAAATCTCGCGAAAAAACCATCAACCGACAGGCAATTTCTGGTTAAGCGTTTTGTACCTGCAGAAAGTTTAAAATAAGAAGATCGACTTCCTACGTTGATTACTTTTGCAGATTAGTACCTTTGAAATCGTGAATAGAAGCACAAGCCGGCCATTTGAGACAGCCATTAACATAGAAACTATCCGAAGGTAACTGAAAAATATTGCAATTTTATGGTCTTAAAGTAAGCATTCCCTTAATGTGTCAATTATGCTCGTAATCCCCCATTTTATCAGAACTACCAAAGTTTTATTTCTATTCATAATCATTTCTGAAATGTTTAGTATATGTAGATTTACAACAGTGTACTTGATGAATAAGGTTTTTTCGATGAATAAGGTGTACTCGATGAATAAGGTCCGTCTTTATCCAGCGAATATCGAAATCATATCAGATTTTTGAAACTTTTGTATAAAATATGTACACTCTCGTGCATAAGTTTGGGTTCAAAAAAACATGTAAAAGTATTTTGTGCATATCTCTGTGTTTACACATCCAATTGAAACTATCTACGGCGCATTCGAAAGGCAATGAGTTATTCTTACTTCGTACGTATTTTTCTAAAAACATTTTTAGAATGTTATATACTAAATTTTTACTTAAAGTTGTAACATTTTTCAAAAATTTCGTGCTCCCGTTGTTTATGATTCCGCCGATATTAGCAGGTGCAACGTCATCCAGGTTGTAGTGCTTTGTTTAACGCCAAATAGCTGCGATAGAACTGGCAGATGGTGCTGTGGATAAAGTGTTTTTTTATCTTTGCGAGGATTTTGAAGATAACTTGTGGCATGCTAGATTTTCACATGATTCCGTAGGTGCTACGCCACACGGATAGTTTTTTTTTCGTTTGAGATAAGTGTGACTCCGATAAATTAAGATGAAAGAGCATACGGTTGTGTGATTTGAATATTTTTAATGCTACCCGAGCAGGTGGAAAAAGCTGGCCAAGATCATATTTTGTTGTTCTAAAATTAATACTGACGATCATAATCAGCTATTGGTTTGTTGGAGATAAGAGATAAAAGATTAAAAATAATATCAAAAATTAATATGGAGAAATATTAAAAAATATCTTATTAAGATATTATAAAATCATAACAATATGTGGCAAGTTTATTGATTGACCAACAAATCAATATCAAAATATGATCTGACACATACCGAGGAATAAAAATATTCATAAAGCCAACAATTAGGATCGAATCCTCGACCTCAGATCTATACTCAGATATGTTAACCAATCGGTTAACATGCCTATCAGATGGTAAATCAAGGAAATAAGAGCATCATTTTCTTCGCTTTCTGAGACTACTTTTTGCTCCTAAAGGTTGTTTTGACATCACACTGATCTGTTCCGCCATTTTGCTGTTGAATGTGTTATGTGTTACATATATCATTTTAAAACTTTCATATAAATCATGCACAGTGCTCTTCGCCATACACCTCTGCGTCGTGTTCCGTTTCCAACTGGATCGGTGTTTGTTCCCCCATGTACTAAAATTTCCCCATCGCGGCAACGACAGCAGTCAGTGATAAAAAAAAGCTCTCCCCATTGACAGAACAACCCAATAGCGAATATAGCCTACTAAGTGCACGTACATTCATCAGTTTTGACTTTCATTGGTAGTCGTTAGCCCCCGTCCGATTAGAATAGTGTAGCATCGCTCATATCACGGACCGAAAAAAGTTCTGCACATTTTTCCATGTCAGAATGTTAAGGGAAATATTGTGCCTTTTAGAAGTAGCCTTCTAGCAGATATACCAAAAACTTGTTCTTAACTGTTGCATGTGTTATTTGATATGAATTTTTGCTAGTTATTTTCTATACTAACCGCTGTAGGAGTAGGTTAATTTTATCGTAAAACAAGAGTGCCTTTTGTGCAATACGTCGATTAGTCATGGTGTGTGGAAAGTGCCAAGTGGCTGATTGTGGCAACAAGGTCGAAGGGCCCAACATTGAAAATTTATCGTTCCACCGTTTCCCCAAGGACACTCGCACGTAAGTTTTTTAAAACATTGCTTAGCTTTATAAAAATATTGTGCTGACAATGGTCCTAAGATCATCTGCCTAACTAAACAACGGAGTTGTAGAAGAGAGTGATTAATCGTGTACCGGCTTAGATTTTATTATGAATTAATTTCATTGAGAAGAATATTGAAGCAAAGCGTAATCCAATCAAAACAAATTTCCCTTTCATCCTTTTTATTGCGAACTCTGTTGTGTCCATGTGGTTTGGTTGCTCGGACGACGACGAAGACGACGTGGAGCACTGCGACCGCAGACTACTGCGTGAGATTTTCCCAATCACTGAGAGAGCGAAAGCTGTCTTGTCTGTCGTTTCGTCTCTGTTTTTATTGAATGAGCCATTGATTGCGGAGATAAGAACCGCTTCGCATTATTGTTATCGCTGAATGTATCTTTATTTGCTAAGGTGGGACGATAACTCCAGGTATACCTAAAGTTACCAAAAGTCTCTCAACACTGCTGTTCATAATAGAGACAAAAAACTTCATTCGTGGCTAAATTTTACGCATTTCGCTCTTGATGGGTTTTATGTATGGGATAATACTCTACATACAGCTACAGATGAAAGCTCTCTCGCGCAGTAGTACCGTTAGTTTAAATGCTCTGTACGTTGATCCACTGATGCGGTAACTCTTTCTCACTGTATTATCTCGGCATTGCTCGTTAGGGTCGTCTTTTCGCCGGTTCTCCCGATACAACCAGTGTTCGTGAAGGTCGTTCTAGCTGTATCTGTCGGATTCGCAGTGGTCCGGATTAAATAAATTAGTTGGAAAAATATGTAAGCAATCTCTTGTTATGCCTCAGAATTCACTTAGGGCCGATTTCTTCACTTTCGCTTAAGCCATAAACCACACGGCTGGTAGCGAGTCACTTTTAAGTGCTTGGTCACTTTTTTAAACCAGTCACTTTAAAGTCTCTTTTTTGATGCCATTTCAACTTAAGTCCAGAGTTGCTCGCTGTCACTATCAAGGCTTAAAATTGGTTGATTTCGACTGGCCGACTGCGATACAGCTCAGATCATTCTGTATACCATCAGCATCATGCTGATTATTCCATCATCAGTACACTGATGGAGATAGAATTTATTTATTTATTTATTTATTTATTTATTTATTTATTTATTTATTTATTTATTTATTTATTTATTTATTTATTTATTTATTTATTTATTTATTTATTTATTTATTTATTTATTTATTTATTTATTTATTTATTTATTTATTTATTTATTTATTTATTTATTTATTTATTTATTTATTTATTTATTTATTTATTTATTTATTTATTTATTTATTTATTTATTTATTTATTTATTTATTTATTTATTTATTTATTTATTTATTTATTTATTTATTTATTTATTTATTTATTTATTTATTTATTTATTTATTTATTTATTTATTTATTTATTTATTTATTTTTTATTTATTTATTTATTTATTTATTTATTTATTATTTATTTATTTATTTATTTATTTATTATTATTTATTTATTTATTATTTATTTATTTATTTATTTATTTATTTATTTATTTCATGTCGTCAATCAGAAGTAGACCATTTTGTTACAATTTTACACTTAATATTATATAGTTTGAAAACGTTATTTTCTTAATCTAGTTCGAATTTTGATATGACATAAATTTTTGTTTTAGTTCCGATTTCGTCATAGTAAAGTCAATGGTTCGCAATGTTTATTGTAAACAGACATTATTTGATTTAAAGGCTCAAATTTGGCATAATTTGTGCGGTGATGGTTTGTATAAAAAATACTACGACTTCGCAGTTGTCTTGAAGGAGCATAAAAATTTAATTTTGAAAAAAGTGTCATCGATTCAATACGATGCGAAACTATATCGTTTACGAACGAGACCATTGCAAATTCGCGACGTTTCTTCAATGTTTGAATATTGATGAGCATGCATCGTGCTTCATAAGATGGTAGAGGTAACCTTGTCCAACCTAATTTTCGAAGTGCGAACAACAGAAATTGTTTTTGAACTGATTCTATATGATTTTCATGGGTTGATGAAAATGGTGACCAAACTATGCTACAGTATTCTAAAATTGGACGCACATAGGTTATGTATAATGTTTTTATAGTGTATGGATCGTGAAAATTATAGCTAAATCGTTTTATAAATGCTAACATCTTGTTTGCCTTGTTGATAATTGTATTATAGTGATCTATAAAAGTAACTTTGGAATCTAAAATCACTCCTAAATCTCTTATTCTTACGCATTTTTCTACTAGTTGATTCCCTAGGTAGACTGTTGTGTTAGGTATACTACGCTTTCTGCTAAAGGATATTGAATTACATTTTTTCACGTTCAATTGAAGAAGGCTTTTATTGCACCATTTGTAAAACATATCAATTTCATTTTGAAAAGTATGTATATCTTCATCGTTTACTATTTCAAGAAACAGTTTCATGTCATCAGCATATATGAGAGCTTTCACTTTTTTCAGAATGAAGGAAATGTCGTTAACGTATAAAATAAAGAATAATGGCCCTAAATGAGACCCTTGAGGAACTCCCGATGTAACTTTAATTGGAATAGATTTTACTCCTTTGTATCTAACTATTTGTTGGCGATTAGTAAGATAAGACTCTACCCATTTAAGAAGGTCCGGTTGAAATCCTATTTTTTCTAACTTAAAAAGCAACATTGGTATGTCAATGCGATCGAAAGCTTTACTGAAATCTGTATAGAGAGCTTCCACGTGATTACCATTATCCATGGCTGTCAAGGATATCACTGAAAGGTTAAGTTGAGTATTAAATTAGCCTAATAAAACGGCAACTTATTAGTACGATATTTTTGACAGTGCTGTGGATTGATGGCAACTATTTGTTCGTCACCGAAAAACATTAATAGCTTGGATAATTACCACGTGATCACTTATTCTGCAGTGATTATGATCTAGAGGGCGGTTTTGCTTCACTGCTGTTGGTTATCAAATCAGAATGATATTGATAGCTCGATAATGATAATGATAGTTTTAGGCCATCATACATCAGTTGATATGACTGATACTGTGCAACTCTGCTAAAGTCACTTTATTTTTCAAAAAGTCACTTTTTTCAACTATTTGGAGCTAAATTTTCGGGAGAAAATTATGAATCGACCTTTTGGCTAAATTTAAAGTTAAGTCATCACCAGAACAACTTCTTGTCAGTATCAAAATATTGGTTCATGGTTTTCTTGTGAAATCTTCCATAGAGTTCCACGTAATTTGTAGAAGTATCTAAGTTATTATATAGTTATTATTAGTTGATTGTTATAAAACTAAAGATTTAAATATTTTTTTTAATATCTCGTACATTCACGTGCACTACGTAGAAAAAGACCTCGTGTTTTTCGACGTTCTTCGACCATAAGAACCATAACAGAACATTGTTTTAACAGGGAAATAAAAATTTTGTCTTAGGTTGTTATTCGCCGTTTTTTTAATGAACGCTGTTTTTTTTTATGCGGTACCGCGTAGAAAAAAATCAGTGTACTTCCTTTTTTATTATGCATGTATTTAAGCATCTAGTTAGGAATGTATTTTATCAATTGTTTCTAAACATAAATTTTTAAAGAACCTCTGGCGAAGTTTTTTGAGCATGATACCAAAACATATATTCATGGGTTAATAAATAAGAATGTTAATTCCGAAATGCTTCAAAGAATTTATAGTTTTCATTGAATCGTTCATGAATTAAGCATGCTTTCTTCAAAGAAATGTTTGGTGTCGGATGCTCTTCTTGGCTTTTTTGATTCACCTCGGCAGGATGTTTTTTTTTTTGTATTGCATAGTTTATTACAATTCGACCCACTATAACCCCCAATGTCAAGTGAATCATGAAAGTATCTAAAAAATTTTGATTTAAATATTAGAAGCTTAGGGGCCTTCCTTAGCCGAGTGGTTAGAGTCCGCGGCTACAAAGCAAAGCCATGCTGAAGGTGACTGGGTTCGATTCCCGGTCGGTCCAGGATCTTTTCGTAATGGAAATTTCCTTGACTTCCCTGGGCATAGAGTATCATCGTACCTGCCACACGATATACGAATGCGAAAATGGCAACTTTGGCAAAGAAAGCTGTCGGTTAATAACTGTGGAAGTGCTCATAAGCATACTAAGCTGAGAAGCAGGCTCTGTCCCAGTGAGGACGTTAATGCCAAGAAGAAGAAGATTAGAAGCTTAGTGTTAATAATTACTTGAATAACATGACTCAGAAGAAAAGCCTATTAAGCCTATCTTCTTTGCTAAATTCGGCCAAACGTACCTCCCATTAAACATACTGATGAAACATTTCAATGACACTCAGGTTTATGTCAACCATTTGTTCTCTTTTAGTGGGTGTTCAAGGGCGCGTCTATAATACATTGGTTTTAAGCAGTATTTCAATCATGTTCGATCTTTTATGATCATTTTTTATTTGAAATATTGACTTATGCCCAAGTAAAGAGCCGGATCCTATTCTTGGCATTTTTAATTCACTTAGTAGTAAGTTGAGGTCATATTTTACCATAATATGCGTCGTATTGAAGTGCTTCTAAAAAGCAAAGTTTTAGATAATTCGGCCGAGAAAAACCCTTCCAAAATGAATCATTTCTCGCATAACTTCTGATCTCGCCCTAAAAGCCATTGGTAACCATGTGTGTAGCTCGTTGTTCCTGAGCATATGAATGGATTTTCATGTTATTTAACAACGCTATGGGAAAGAAAGGATCATTATCTACCTGCCTGCGATGTTGGTTTGGATGTTTATTGTTTCTTGTGCTCAGAAACAACGAGCTACACACGTGGCTACCAATGGCTTTTAGGGCGTTATCTCATAGTATGCGAGATTTAGCGGCTTTTAAGATGTCATTTTTTGGGAGTTCGGATGGAAATGTGAAATGACAAAAAAAAATTCCTAATTCTTATTACAATTTACAAAATAAAATACTTGGATAATCTTTTGAAACGATTTAAAATCTGCTAAAAACATTATTCACGTAAATGTTATTTTCTCTGTTTGAAACAATTTCCAAATATTGACTCAACTAGACCTACTACCTGCAGTAGATCATATTTAATATACCCTATCATATTGGATATTGATCTTTAAACAGTATAATAGAATTGAAAGAAAAACTGACTACGGTATGATTTTTAAGTCACTTTTTCGAGAATCGAAAGTCACTTTTTAGTCACTTATTTCTCAAATATGGTCACTAAAATAACTTTTTTCGGTACCACTTTTCGCTACCAGCCCTGATAAACCTCGTTTACCCATATAGTTAAACTAGGTTTAAGGCTTGAGCGGTGGTGAAGAAACCGCTTATTAGAGCATTGAGATGCACACTAAGGGGCCGTTCATAAACCACGTGGTCATTAATGGGTGGATGGGAGGGGAGTGTCTGGCCAGAGACCAAGAGGGGCAGGGAAATGAACGCTTGGTTAATTGTCTAGGGCATAGGTTCCCAAACTTTTCGAGTCCGCGACCCACCTAGCCGTCCGGCACATTCTTCGCGACCCACCAGGTGGAAAATGTTAAAAAAAAACTAGTTTAACCAAGAGAAAAAGTTTTAAAACTTCTCAACTTTATCATGTTTGTGATTTTTTTCGGTAGTTAACAGCAATATTAAACAAATTTTTGCTGAGCTGAAAACTTTAGCGTTGAGTGTGCTGTTTATCACTGCACTTTCAGTGTCTGTAATAAAAATATTTTAACAAATACTTCACATTTCAGTTTTTGCTAATTAGGTGTATGTTTCATAAGTTTTACATGTAGTATGTAAATCTCGACATCTGTCAAAACTCTTTGTACAGTAGCATAAATGCTAAAAAGTTCTCCGTTTTAACGCAAACATTTCCTTTATGAGTAAAAGGTTTGTTTTTAATAAAATAGTTTGGCAGCTGTTCTGTTCTGTCGATGACAGTTTCAATTTACTAACATCTTTCCAAGAAAATTTTGAAGCCACATCAAGTGTCTTCACCATTAATATCTAATGATTGTCAGGCAGTCTAAAAAAATGCTAAAATCTCGCATAACTTATGATCTTATAAAATTCATTGATAAGCGAGTGTGTAACTAGTTGTTTTTAAGCTAATAAATTGACCAATATAAAAATTATCACCACTGGAAGATAGAGAACGATCATTTCTCCATTGCAACATTGTTAAAAAAACGTTTTTAATTATTCGTTTACTCAGTAACTACAAGCTATACACTTGGTTACCAATGGCTTTTAAGACGAGATCATAAATTAAGCGAGAAATTATTAAATGAGATTTCAAATTTCAATTTAAAACCGCTTGCTTCAATTCGAGGAGACATTTGAAAATAGAAAAAAAATCTAAGAAAATTTATATGTATTAAGATTTTTTTCGCGACCCACCAGAGAGCATCTCACGACCCCCCTGGGGGTCGCGACCCACAGTTTGGGAAACTATGGTCTAGGGTGTTCTCAAATTTCACTTTGTTACAAAACTGTTGGTCTCAACCTCAAAATGGTAGCTAAGGATGTTACAAACAAACTTTTGTATGGAGGAAACTCTAAAAAATGACGTTTAAACGTAGCCCCACTGAGATTGTGGCCATTGGTAACCGAGTGTGTAGCTTGTTGTTACCGAGCAAATGAATAGATTTACACGTTATTCAACAATGCTACGATGAAGAGAAGATCCTCCTCTATCCCCAGTGGCGATACAGTCGAAGCTCGTTATAACGACAACTTTTATAACGACAAAAGCTCTCTAAAGCGACATTTTTCGGTCCCATGAAAAACATTCTGATGTCATAACTATTCTCTATAACGACTTTTCCCTATTGCGACGGTCCCTTGCGATGTCGTTATAACGCGCTTCGACTGTAGTTTTCATTCTGGTCCATTCGTTTGCTTGGAAACATGGAGCTACACACCCGTTTACCAATGGCTTTTAGGGCGAGATCCCAAGTTATGCGAGAATTATAGTGACAAAAAAATTGCTACCAAAATTGACTAATCAAGCTTTATGTCAAAAAGTGACGTAGCCCACCTAAAGGTAGTGCAACAAACGAAATTCGACTGTATTCGAAAACTATGATTTTTTTCTAATCTAATCTAATCTAAGCGCTTGCACAGCCAATATTTAAAAGCAGCCTGGAAATACCTAAATTTAATTTAGTACCTTAAATGTCAGCATTAATATTTGCAGAATATCAGCGATATGATACAAATATTAAAATGGCCTGTGCACTGTGCAGACTTTGTGGTTGAAGATAATTAAAAAAAATCATGACGAACCTGTTCGTTATGAATAAACTCACGGTGTACTAAAATTAAGAAGGTGATATATTCCGAAAACTGACAGCTACTTGACGACGTCATTCCTATCCACCTCGAACAAATTTTCGAAAAAAATGATCTAGTGGTCCGGAAGGTATATGGTACGATAGGAGTGACGTCACATGTTTACAATGAAACTTGATATTTACATCAGTAAAGAGACTGCCTTGTTAATTTTTATGCCGTGAATAAACTGATAGTCAAAATGCAATTCAAGAAAGGAAGAAACGGGGATAGCCGTACCAACCATTTTTTTTTCTATCTTTATTAACGAGATTTTTAGCCCTGGGCTAGTTCATCTCGGGACCAACGGCTTTACTTCCCTTCCGAAGGAAGTCGTCACTGAAATTTTTAGTGACTATCTCGGGGATGGGATTCGATCCCAGGTCCTCGGCGTGAGAGGCGTGTGTTCTAACCACTACACCAGGTCCGTCCCCATTCGTACCAACCGTTTCGATTCATGGTTATAGGTAAGATCACTGGGAGTGGCGTTGCTAATGAAGTTCATGCACACTCCATTGTTGTTCTCATGGGCTGGGACTTGGGCATTTCCTCCTCATGTCCTGGCCCTACACCCTAAGATCAGTATACCCAAATATGGGTAAAGTTTACCCATAATCGCTGAAAAGTACAGGCACTCATTTTATGTAATGTTATGTTGTTTTTACCTATTTATGGGTAAAGCTAGTTTACCCATAAATGGGTAGTTGTTCAGCGTTAAAAATATAAAAATTTTCACCCATAAATGGGTAAATCGAAAAAGATTTTTGGCTTCTAATACTAAAATAAATTAAAAATCAATCATTCGAATCATAAATGTGTATTTTAAAGGCATATTTTATGATTAGCAATTACAATCATGACACAAGAATTCAGGCAACCAAATTATCAGGGAAACTTGATTTTGAGCCGAAGACTAGAACTGATAAAATAGCAAAGGAAATTTTCTCATCCTCTTCACTTCCTTTCTAGATGGATATGTTTTGAGGCAAATTTTTAGCCTGAAAGTAATAAAATGATATTATGAGTTATATAGACAATTCATACAAAATTTAGCTTACCTATTTCCTCTCGATGGGTTTTGTTTAACTACAAATCTAAAACAATGCACAGTGGGACGGATTGGGGTTTTAGGAGGAAAAATGGAACTCACGCCTTCAATTGTAATTTTACGTAAAAATGATGTTCTACAAAGTTGTTCCTATTTTAAAAACAATTTTTTTGTTCGGAGCCAAAATTAGGGTGGCCCTTTGTAAAAAAAGATAAAAATAAAAACTTTTTTATTTTAAAGAATATTGGTACAGTTTGTTTTACAAAGTTGAAGATCAGAAAATTTAAAACTGATTTGACCAAAAAAGTTTTTTTCTAGCTCAAAAATTGACCGTTCTAGAGCATTTTTCGCTATTAATGTAGGGTGGCCCTTTAAAAATAGGTTTTTGTGTTTTATTTTTATTATTTCAAGTTTTGTCAAAAACTTGCATTCCCATCACTTTTAGAGCAAAATGGAACGCAAACATACAAGATAAAGCTAATTGAAACAAATAGATACAGTCATCCCTCCATGAGTCGATGTTCTATTACTCGATATCGACTCATGGAACCATACTAAAAATATAAAATCATGGTTACTATGATGACCCATTTCCTTATTTTTATTGCTAGCCTCCTTTGAATATATTCACAAGTACTTTTATATGAATATGAAATAAAATACTTTGTTATTCATATTTAAAGCCGAAAGGAAATCATTATCATGCAAAAAAAAACTTTTTGTTTGCCTCAAATACATCTGCAAGTGGAAAAATGTTTGTTTTTCATGAAAAATGTTTATAACTCTTCATCGGAAAAATTATGCAGGCCCCAAAATATGCGTTTCAATCAGCTCTACAGGTGATGGGAAGGCAACTTTGCTGAGAAACTCTAAATAAAAAAATAAAACATTAAAACCTGTTTTTGAAGGGCCACCCTACATCAATAGCGAAAAATGCTCTAAAACTGTCAATTTTTGAGCTAGAAAAAAACTTTTGAGGTCAAACTAGCTTAAAATTTTCTGATCTTTAACTTTGTAGAACAAACTGTATCAAAATTCCTTAAAATAAAAAAGTTTTTAAGGTTATATTTTTTTTTACAAAGGGCCACCCTAATTTTGGCTCCGACCAAAAAAATTGTTTTTATAATAGGAACAACTTTGTAGAACATCATTTTTACGTAAAATCACAATTGAAGGCGTGAGTTCCATCTTTCCTCCTAAAACCCCAATCCGTCCCACTGTGCAATGTAACAAAATAAATCATGGATAACCCTACAAGTTAAGATGATGCTTGCTCTACGAAAACTGCTAAATCCAATAAATTTCACTCATATATGGGTATGCACGGTTTACCCATAATATGGGTAAAATATACCGTTTTTTATTAGTATATTTTACCCATATTATAGGTAATGTGATAAAAACTCATATTTGGGTGATTTCAATACCCATTTATGGATAATCTCATCAAAGCTTTACTGTTGGCGCTTAGCCTTTTCTCGCTCTCTGAAACGAGATGAAAATTTATTTTGCCCTTATCCCGTAGTACAGGAATCGAAACTGTCTCCCGTAAATTTAAAAATAAATGTGCAAAACAATTAAAATATAAAATAACAAATAAAGTTTATAATGGAAATCTCTCACAAAATTCCTCAAGGGGGCAGGATAGGCCACACATGACGTTTCAAATCAGCTGATCCGGAAGCTCTTTGACAGTTCTTCTATGAAAATGACAGGCCCGTGTTAGCACCGGTCCTCCACCGATGTAAACAAATGCATAGACGGACCTGTCACATGAAAAGGCCTATTCGTTACTTTAATTCTAAGCAACTCTTGCAACACGGTGTGCCAGAAACCGTTATTAACACAAAAAAAAGTCCAAGTGCCAGTCCTTTGAACATTTTGTACTTTAATATGGCCATATAAATAAGTATAAAGATATACCCCTGGATTTACACCAGTTCATGCGGGGAGGTGTAGGGCTATTTTTTGCAGAGAGGCTTGCTGAATATGTATCGTCCTAATGATAGAACAAAGGAAGCGTAGAGAAACGATTGGTTTGTAGGTACGTCTCTGGTTCGAGCACATGTTGTGAACTGTTTTAGATCAACTGTGATAGATTAAAAGTGAAAGATAAAAGCAAGTGTAAGATACAACTACAGTGTACAAGGAAAAGACAGGCCTGGGATTGAACCCATGACCTTCTGCTTATGAAGAAGCAGCAGTAGCCATAAGACCACGAAACCCGGTTTAAAAAAAAACTTTGGTCATGATGAAGCAATACAATTTCATCGATCTTTGAAACCTTGCCATGGACTACTTGCACGCTAAAAAAATATTTCTCTTTTCAGTTTATTTTAGCAGATGCACAGACATTGCATTCAATGAACAATCCGACAGTGTGCATTACAAGTTAATTTTAGTAGCTACGACGCCATACAATCTATGGCAAACGTAGTGTGACGAAATTGTGTAGCCGAGGCCCGGGAGTCTATTACGGCGTGAGAAGTGCAATAATTTTTGCAAACATGAATATCGGCATTTGACAAAATACATACACTACCCGTCATAAATACGGACTCACTGAAATAAGTATTGCAACACTCAGCTGAATATTGAATCACCCTGAAAAGTTTAGCATCACCTCAAAACAGGTTAATTCACATTCCTATATCTCGAGATCCTTACGACTTGCAAAGAAGCGATCTTCAGCTAAGTTGTTCAGGGGATCAAGGACATCCGGAAATCGAACAGTTTAGTTCGCGATTTTGCCGCTAGGTGGCGCTAGTGAGCATGCAAAATTGAGCATTTCAAACTAGTTCTAGCTTTTGATCCACATGAGATAGAAAGTTCGAGTCTTCTGCGAAATTGTTCAGAAAGTCAAAGACATCCGGAAGACAGATAGGTTTGGTTTGGGCAAAATCGCGAACTAAACTGTTCACTTTCCGGATGTCCTTGAACCCCTGAGAAACTTTGCCGAAGACCCGAACTTTCTATCTCTTATGGATCACAAGCTAGAACTAGTTCAAAATGCTCAATTTTACATGCTCACTAGCGCCACCTAGCGGCAAAATCGCGAACTAAACTGTTCGCCTTCCGGATGTCCCTGAACCCCTGAGCAACTTTGCCGAAGACCCGAACTTTCTATCTCTTATGGATCACAAGCTAGAACTAGTTCAAAATGCTCAATTTTACATGCTCACTAGCGCCACCTAGCGGCAAAATCGCGAACTAAACTGTTCGCTTTCCGGATGTCCCTGAACCCCTGAGCAACTTTGCCGAAGACCCGAACTTTCTATCTCTTATGGATCACAAGCTAGAACTAGTTCAAAATGCTCAATTTTACATGCTCACTAGCGCCACCTAGTGGCAAAATCGCGAACTAAACTGTTCGCTTTCCGGATGCCCCTGAACCCCTGAGCAACTTTGCCGAAGACCCGAACTTTCTATCTCTTATGGATCACAAGCTAGAACTATTTTGAAATACTCAATTTTGCATGCTCACTAGCGCCACCTAGCGGCAAAATCGCGAACTAAACTGTTCGCTTTCCGGATGTCCTTGAACCCCTGAGCAACTTTGCCGAAGACTCGAACTTTCTATCTCTTATGGATCACAAGCTAGAACTAGTTTGAAATGCTCAATTTTGCATGCTCACTAGCGCCACCTAGCGGCAAAATCCCGAACTAAACTGTTCGCTTTCCGGATGTCCTTGATCCCATGAACAACTTTGCTGAAGATCGCTTCTTTGCAAGTCGTAAGAATCTCGAGATATAGCAATGTGAATTAACCTGTTTTGAGGTGATGCTAAACTTTTTGGGGGTGATTCATTATTCAGCTGAGTGTTGCAATACTTATTTCAGTGAGTCCGTATTTATGACGGGTAGTGTATTCTTAGTCAGCATAATTTACTGGAAATTATCTCAAATATCTTTGTACAATTCTTGCCCTTTTTCATTTCTTATTGTGTTTCCAAATCGGATAAAACATATAGTGATTGTTTAGAATATTCTATGTTTTGAATTGTGATTTTATACCCTGGGCAGCCTCCACGAAAGATTCTAATTTCTAAAAGACTCCTTGTTTGATTTCTCAGACGTATGTATCTCATTTGTCATTTGCACAAAGGAATGGGACCCAAATAGCCGTCACGGTAAACGCGCAGGTAAGCTCAGAGTCATGGGTTCGAACCCAAACCTCCGGTTCGGAAATTTGCTCGATTTCTTTGTGCATACAGTATCTTCGTACTTACCACACGATATACACATACGAAAATGGTCAATTGACAAAGAACGCCCTCAGTTAATAACTGTGGAAGTGCTCATAAGCACACTAAGCTGAGATGCATGCCGAAAAATGTCGAAATAGAGAGCTTTAGTCACTACAAAAGTTGTCTTTATAACGAGCTTCGTGTAGAGACAGCTCATATGAATTGATTTACGAAATTGTTTATATGACTGCTTCATGGACATTTGAAGCAAATTATTTTTCAATACTTTTGCATGAAAAAATATGATAAATCATTATTTTTATCAACCCAATATGCGATTAATGAATAAAAATGTCAAAATTTGAAGAAATTGCAGTGAGCCACTGTACAACTTAACATTTAGAAATGAGTGACCACGTGCTCTCTCAGCCGTACAACGTTTCCAACGTGTATGTCCATAGTAGGGAAACCGTGCAGATTTCCAGGCCACTGTGATCGGGATAAAAACAAACTTGTCTCTCCCGCTGGCACCTCCTCACGCACTTCCGCTTTTGCCATCCATCCATCTATGCTTGGCATGCTGAAGATGAGCACCGGTGAGAGAAAGCGCACGCCATATCCGACTTCGCATCAGTCAACGACTAGTGAGAGAGAGAGCACGAGTGCCAGTTCTGACATCGGAACAAGGGGCAGAAGGAAAAGATCTTTAAAAGTCCCGTGAAGCTATCGGCGTGTAGATCCAAATCCATCATTCATCGTCGGTCATCTTCACCACACAGGAACGGGCCACAGAAGGGAAAATCCGCAAGTTCTGGGGGAAGAGTGGTGGTAAAAAGTGACGAAATCTGGTGCAAACAGTCAAATGTCCGTGTTGATTTTTTGATAAGCTGGTGGTCCTTGGAATCGGTAGTAAATGTGGCACACAATCCGGTGAGGAATCGGGAATCCAAAGCTGGAAAACTGCCACGACCTAGAAAAAATTTTCCACGCCATCGTCGCCGCACATCTTTTAGTGCACACAGGAAAAAGGTGGAAAAAAGAGAAAAAGCGAAGGAAATCTCTAGAGTGAAGTGGACCTCTTTTCGTGGAACGGATTCCTCCTCAGTTCGAGTTCGAGTCGGTGCCAGAAGAGTCAAGCGCGAACCGTGAGCTAGTGTGAGGTGCGAAAATTGGAAGACACCACCAGAAAGGGGGAAAAGAAGCCATTGGGCAGCTGCGACTAAACTAGACTAGACTAGAGTTAGTACATATAGGTAGTAGAGCAGAGTGCGCCGCGCCGGGAAGGGAAGAATCGAGGACAGTTAGGTTTTGAGTTCGTGGCGCTCCGATTTTTCTTATATCTAATTACGAGCCAGTTCCCAACGGTCCCCCCGTTAGTATTTTTATGAACGCGTGTATGTGTTTATACGGGGTGACGGTGGAGTGAAATAGACGTGAAAATCTTGAGTCATCGTTTTTCCAAGCCGTCTCGTGTGCGGAAAGCGGAAAATATCTCCCCGAATCAATCTCGCGCGCAAGTGTTTTCAGGAAATTTGATCTTACCCGACGATGCCTCCATCTTACTGTTCGGTCCTCGGATGTAACAACAGCCGAAGCCCTACGTGCAGCCTGTACTGCTTTCCCAAGGATGATGCTGTGTAAGTATAGAGAACTCAGAAAGCCTCTGTTTCACCCCACACCATGATCTCCCCCTTCAAAACCCGGGCACCGAATCGTGTACCAAACCAAGTGTCTATATAGTGCAAGAGGGCGAACGGAAGCGTAAAGAATGCGGATGCCTTGCCTCATCCTAGCTCAGTACTTTCGAGTCGGAGCCGAGAATTTCGAAGGGAGGACTGGATGGAACTAAGGGACGAACGGGCACGCAAAAAGGGACACTGTTCAAAACTTTCGGAACTGAAATGCTGTTCGTTCGCAGGGCTGGTAGCAGGTTTTTTTTTAGTGACTTCGTCTTAATACAAGTTATTAAAAACTATTTATTTTTAATGAAACATATATAACAGGTCTGCCAACCTATTTGTACCGCTGGCTAAATTTCAGCAACAAAAGTTGGTAGCGCGATAATAGGACACAATTAACTTTTTTACTTCACTATGCTCTCGATAAAGGATAGTTTTAGCAATTCTCATTGCTAACTACGTCAAATTTTTGGGTTTTAGACCCTAAAATACGATTTAACCTGCATATGTTCTCCATAATAGAACGAATATCCTATGTCATCTTGCCCAGTGTTTTCCAGAATGCCTTGAATTTCATGAGAATCGAGTATAAGATTTTTTAAGAAAATAACTCAAAAGTTTACCAGTCGCTGAAAGTCCTGCCCATAGTTTGGAAAGAAACATGACATGAGATTTTATGAGAAGACTGCGAAGGATTTTACGAAAATTTTACCTAGGATTGAATTAGTCTCATGCGCAGGACTTTTGAAAATTGTGCATAGCATTATGTCAGAATGTTGGCTTAGATCTGTGAAATCGCTCTCTAGTATTTTCCTGCTCAAGGTGCTGTTAAGGCAAAGTAGCCCGTGCGTCATCGAAAATTTGTACGTGTTATTGATGATTGATGCGACTTTATCTCACAATTATAAATCAAAGAAAAACAATTGATTTCGCACAGAGATAACTGAAAAAGTATCAGCATACTTTCCACATATCGTGAATATAATGATACTTTTTCAAGTAAGTATTAACTATGGAGACTGAGTTTTTTTACTTTGAAACTGCGAGCTGCAAAGTCAACATGGCTGCCAAAACAGATGACAGGCTACTTAGCCTTAAATCTCACCTAGGATTGTGTAAATGGACTGCTCATGACTCGTGAGAATCCTGCTAAAAGTTTTCAAAAAACCATGTCAATGATTCTGAGCAAATCGAGGCTTCTCTGATATTGTGAGAAATTTTCCTTCTATTCTAGATAATCCTGTATTTTGCTTGAATCCTTTCCTGAATTGACCAAAATTAATGCCCAGAATTTTGTGAGAATCTAGTGCGATTTTGTTTAACCAATTTGGCCGACAAGTATTGTTGAAAGTTGATAAAATTTAAGTTTATTTTTCTATCAAGTAGTGAAAATGGTCTTTCATAATACGAATTCAAACCTTCAACTTCAGATTAAACTTTTATAAATAACAGTATTTAAAGGAAAGGGAAATAATCCGACTTGGTATGCTCTAACTTCAAGTTAGTAGAACTATCAACGGGCCAGATATCTATGAAATCTATGAAATCTTCGCGGGCCTCACAAATTTAACCCACGTACCGTACGTTGGGCAGCCTTGGTCCATAGCAAAGCTTCCCAACCGGTGGTCCGCAGAATGATAATTCTTCTGATTAGAAAATTTAAATATAAAAAAAAAATTTTCAAAGAGAACATTATTGCCGAGTTGCAAATGTTTGATCTTTCAAATATGTTTAAACTGTTACCTATTTTGTTTCTTTGAACTGGGATAATACTGGCAAAATATTGCGGTTTCTTTGAAAATTTTCTGTTCTGCGGTAGCCGCCAAGTTCTACCACAGGCTTGAGAATCATTGTTATCATTGAACGAAACCATCTAATCGAAGTATGCTAGTACAGTTAAAAGCTTTAAAAACAACAGTCACAGAACTCTACCATCTTCGATTTGGATTAAATTTTGCGCATTTTTTTTTTTTTTGGTTTGGTAGAACAATTGTTTTCCATAGAAAAAATTATAATTTCGACTCAAGAATAACTTTTGAAAATGGCCTATATTTTTTTGCACCCAACTTATTTGAAAAATTCTAACTCCGAAACAGTTGATTTTAGATAAAAATGTTCTATGAAGAAGTCATAGTGAACCGTTTGGACTACAGTGGGATTCCGTTTTTGGCATGCTCCGTTTTTGGCATGCTCCGATTTTGGCACCCCCCGATTTTGGCAACAAAATGGATCCGTTTTTGGCAACATACCATTAAAATTTGTAAATTTTTGTAAATATTATCGTGTCTGTTGCTTTAGTCACTTGAATAGCATGTCAACTCTACACCGATTACATTCCAGACCTCCATTTTCGTCGATGTTTCCCCAAATCTCACCAACTACTAAAGACTCGCGTACGCGCTTATTTACTTCAGATTGGTCATTGGTCATACATAGGCAACGTTTCATGAGACCAATAATCTCCACCAGTATCTCAACTTAAGACCATTCATTTTTCATAGGCATTCATATTGAGTGACCAGCCCACTTGAGTTTGCCAGTACACAGTTCGAACGAAACGTGTATATTTCTGAGACATATAATGCACATAATCGGAGCGTGGTATAAAATGGACATTTACATGGTATGTCATGTAAACTTCAATTATATGTCATGTAATCCGGCGGGATTCTATGTGATTACGTGACATATAACACTAATTTACATGATTCAAGACTTAAATTTACATGACGTCGTGTTTACATCGCATAAATAAAGTTTACATGACGTGTAATCTTCATTATTTTTAATTGTGTAGGTGATACAATAAAAAAAACACTGTTCTTCATATTTGGAACAGCTTGTTTGAACAAAGCAACAGCACCGACATAAGAGCAACGAAAAATCTATGACTCACACAGAGTTACAATCATAAATTTTGTCTAGCCGTCTTTATTATTATGGATTTATATAAATTGCGTACCGTAATCCGCGCGAAAATAAAGTTGTGTTCATGCGTAAATTTTTCAACTTTTGTAAACAATGATTTTCATGATTATGGATGACACCATAAAAGAATCATGTCTCACATGAGTTCTGTAAACGATATGAGCAAGAGAAATGCGGTTGTTACTAAAAATGACATCGCCGAAAACGACTCCGTAGTCAAAATTTTCATAAATATGTCCAATAAAACATAATTCACAAATTATTATAAAGCGTGAAGAATTTCCTTAGGAAATTGCATACATTTAGGCGTATTCCACAATTCAAGGTGTTTTTAACTTTAAAATAACTCAAAAAGTAAATGGCTTATAAGAGTTTGACCTTCATATTCGGCTTCAGGGACCATGATTTTAGTAAGTAATGATATTTTCAATATTACCGAACGATGTTTTCATGGTGTGATCAATGTTACCCCATATCAGCTAAATCAAAAACTCACTTAAAACATTTTTTTAAACATGCTTTAAACTTTCAGAAAACAAAATACAGTACATAAACACGAACAATGGGTGGCAGTACTTGTTTTAAAAATATAAAATTCGCAACACATGCATTCTCAAATCAAATGTTTAAGAAATATTCAAAAAAATGATCAATGTTACCCCGGATTACGGTATGTAAAAACACACCGCAATCATAGATACACATATGTACAGCAAAATGTCGTGTATCATAACTTTTCTTAAATTTCATTAAATAACATGACAAATGCGACTACAGTCCAAACTACAATTTATTTTCAATAATACCATTGGAGCGTGCGATAAATACGACTGAGAGTATTTTTACTTTTTGGCTGTGGTATTGGTGTGTATACTGATCTTTCTGCGTCAACTATTTAAAGCTCTCTTTTCTATAGACTCTATAAGGCGTTATATTTGTTAAGAGACGATCCAGAATTCTGTACAAGATTATTAATCAAGGATACGGGTCTCAACATCAGCAAAATGTTCCTTACGAGCTGAGTCTATGAGTTTCCTAACTGTACCCTGGAGAATCCTTAAGGGATTCTTCGTTCTTGTGGGACTTTTCAGAAATTTTAACGAATTCATAAGGATATCTGCAGATTACAAGTGGACACTGAGAGCTTCTTGAGGGATCGTTAGAGTGTATAACTGGTTATGGTCCAAAATCTGGTGATTCCTAATAAACTCTAGGGCGTCTTGTAAATTTTAAGCGGGATAATGTGAATTTCTAGTAATATTCTTAATATTTTTGGCGAAAGCTTGAGGATTTTGAAAAGGTTCCCAGAGGAATTTGAGGTGTGCTAGTGGTAGCCTAATAATAATAAACTTTTAATTTTTTTCATCGGAGACTTGATAATTTACGGCAACATCGCAGCGGAATTCCAAGTTGTTAACTCATAGCAAAATCCTTAGCAAGATCCTGAGAACTCTATGCGAGATCCTACGGATGCTTGGCAAGATGCTTCAGAGATCAAGCGCTATTTCTGTAGATTTCTTATGAACCTGAAGATTCCTATAAAATTCTTGAGGTTTCATAACAGGATCCTGTAAATTTTAGTTGATTTCATAAGGCAGGTGTAAAACATATATCAAGCTGAATTAAAAATTATTTCAAGTAAAAATTTAATTCTACACATTTACAAGACATTTATGCATCTTCTCATGTTTATGTTTGCCCTTTTGATACAGTCAACCATTCATTATAAAATGCTTTACTTTATCAGAAACATATATTGAAGGAGCAATTCTAAACTTACCGAATTTTTCAGATTTTGTGCTAAAGTCCAAAAGTTAAACTGATTTTAAATGTTCATTTAATTAGAAAAAAGGTCCTGCCGTTTTGCAATACCCAGCGCTTTTGATTCGCAAATACGTCTTTAAAAGAAAACATTTTTGTTTTTGTTTTCTCTCAAAGTTTTAAGAAAATGTCCAGTTCTTCAATAAAAGTCACTTATGCGATTATTGGTTTTACAAGGCCAAAAAATTATGCATAAAGCTTCTAAAAAATAATTGAAGACGTTGAGGCGTAAAAACGCGACCAGAAAATCGTTTGCCAGATTTAATATTACGGAGCTATAGATTCATAGCATAGTACAACCCTTCGGAAAAATGCTTCGAAGTGAACCTTTTCGAAGTCTCAACGCCTTATGATTCCATAAAAATGATGTATTAACATTGTAATGATGCTTTCAAAACCAATAGTTGAAAAATAAAATTTGAAATATGGGTTCCGATTTTGGCACGGTTCCGTTTTTGGCAACTGTAAATTTCAACTTTGTTGCCAAAAACGGAATCCCACTGTATAAGAAAAAATATACACTGAAAATATATTCTATTTATTTTCATAAAAAAAAACAAAAATAAAACTTAAATTTTGAATTGCACAAAAACCTAATTTTTATTATTTTTTTAATTTTCACCATAGAATCTTAATAGTCAACAGATGTTTGTGGCATTTTTTTTTGGTTTGGTAGAATATTTTTTTCCATACAAAAAATGATAATTTTGACTCAAGAATAACGTTTGAAAATGGCCTATATTTTTTTGCACGCAACTTATTTGAAAAATTCTAACTCCGAAACAGTTGATTTTAAATAAAAAATGTTCTATGAAGAAGTCATGTGAAGTGAACCGTTTGGACTATAAGAAAAAAATATACACTGAAAATATATTCTATTTATTTTCATAAAAAAAAGAACAAAAATAAAACTTAAATTTTGAATTGCACAACAACCTAATTTTTATTATTTTTTTAAATTTTCACCATAGAATCTTAATAGTCAACAGATGTTTGTGACAAAGCTTCATGACGGAGAAATTTCAATAAAAAAGTTTTTCTAAGAACAACTTTTGGCCAATTTTATTGTATCATCAAAACGTATTTATTTTGACAAAAAATAAACATTTTGAAAATCGGCCAAAAGTTGTTCTTAGAAAAAAATTTAATTAAAATTTTTATTATCATTTAACTTTGTCTCAAACATCTGTTGACTATTAAGATTCTATGGTGAACATTTAAAAAAATATGAAAAATGAGGTTTTTGTGTAATTTAAAATTTAAATTTATTTTTGAATTTTCTATAAAAATTAATAGAATATTTTTTCAGTGTATATTTTTTTCTTATAGTCCGAACGGTTCAGTACAACTTCTTAATAGAACATTTTTATCTAAAATCAACAGTTTCGGAGTTAAAAATTTTCAAATAAGTTGCATGCAAAAATGTATAGGCCATTTTAAAAAGTTATTCTTAAGTCAAAATTACCGTTTTTTCTATGGAAAACACTTATTCTACCAAACCAGCTTCCTATTCAACCGTAGAATGGAAAATATACTCTGAAAAAGAAATATTTTCAATTTGATTCTGTCGGTTAAAAATTGCAAGCTAGAAATAATCACTTTATCGCGCATCCGCATCACCATTATCCACTGCTTCCACAAAAACCATTCGCGGAACTCTTGTGAATCAATCATCGATTAGATATCTGACTAGATTTTCATAAATTACCTGGATTTTTTACGACAAATTCTCACGCCATTCAGTAAGCTTCTAAGAAACCCATTCGAAAGCGTCATAAATGTTCAATCCACAGCTTCCAGAGCTGATGATTTCTGAATAAGTCCTTGGAAGATACCTTGATGAAACCCTCAAGTAACTCCTGGAAATAGTTTTGACGAACTGCTAGCGGGATTGGCAATGTTCCCATGTTGGGGTTTATTCTTGTTCTTGACTTTTGATTCATTTTTTAAACCACTAATCTAATATTGGGCACAATATGCCTCATTTTGAAGTGCTTATTATTGGAAAGTTTCAAACGATTCGGCCGAAACAAAATTCCCATGACAAAGTTAAGGGTGGAAGTGTTCAAGTTGGTCCTTCCTTCACTGCTGAGTTACAGACAATTAGATGGGAGAAAACCCTAAATGTTAAAGTAAATGATGAAGTTGTCCAAGTGGTTTATCCTACTTGCCCTGTATAATTTTTGTTGGATTTTGTCAAGATCATCTATGGAAATTCTTTGTTCCTTGGTACTTTTGGAAAAATACTAAGAAGATGCCTGACTCAATTATTAGAAGAATTCTACAGATGATCATAGCAGAATTCTTGCATCGATGTCAACGCAGTACTTCAGTAACCACGATTTTGTATTTCGTGCAACACAGGTGAGAAAGAAACTCTCTTTTCGTACACAGCATCTGCGTGGTCGTTTAATCATTTTGAGAGATTTGGTAGGATTCCATATACAGTGAAACCTCCATGAGTCGATATTCAAGGGACCATCAACTCATGGAAATATCGAGTCATGGAACAGCAATTCTTTGGAAAGCTGCTTCTAGGGATCATCATAGTAACCATGAAATTATGTTTTTAGTATGGTTCCATGCGTCGATATCGAGTCATGGAACATCGACTCATGGAGGTATCACTGTATCTTGATTTCAAAAACATCCACTTTAGGGGTCCGCGAGAAGTTTATGAAGATTCAAAGGGGGTCGCGGCTCCGAAAAGGTTGGAAATCACTAATCTATAAAGTTAACTGTTTGACCACAATGGTTCGAGGTCACTATTTTCTTCTTTATCCTTGCAATGAATCCTGAGGCTTCAGAACAATCTTCAGAGACTGTAATGCGATTATTCTCAAAGAAATTTCAGATAAAAACCTTAAAAAAATATTCTAATTCCAGAAATTTCTTCTCGAATACCTGCAGGAGCTTTTCTAAGGAATCGTTTATAAATTCCTCCAGAGATTTTTTTAATTAATGGAATTTATCCAATATTTAAACAAATTCGTCAACTATTGTCTCAGGAATTGCTTCAAAATTCCTCCAGGTATTATTTCAGGAAATGTATCGAAAGCTCTTACAGATATTCCTCAATAATTTTGACCAGCCATTACTCATCAAGTTCCTCCAGAAATTTATGTAGGATTTTCTCCAACATTTCGTCAAAATTGCAGTTCTTCCAAACATTCATCGATTTTTTTTTTTTTCAAAAAAATCTCCATGGGTTCTTCTAAGCCACCAGCGAATAAAAATTCCTTAATGTGTTTCAACAAATTCCGTCAAACAGAAACTACAGGACTTTAATACACAGGAACTGGATTGATTTTTTTTAATATCTTTGCAATTTATATAAAAAAAATCCACCATGTTTTCCTAAGAAATAAGGGAGCTCTTTCAGAGATATTTTCGAGAGTTCATCGGGAGTTTTCAAAGAAGTTTCATATCACAAATTAATTTAAGATTCCTATAGGATTTGTGTTTAGAAATTTTCTCCAATGAGAATCCCTGGCCCCTGGAGACATCCCAGGAAAAAATTTAGAATAAATTTTTGAGTACCTTCTTGGGAAATTTCTCAAATATTTCCCAGACTTCCTGAAGGAATCTTGAGAGGAGTCTCTGCAGAAATTACTGAAGCTATCTTTAGAGAAATTTCAGGTTTAATTCATTAAAAAATCATGCACGACAATTTCGGAAAAAAAATCCTTAGAAATCAGTTGCTGAAGAAATTATGACCTTCTAGAGTTATTCTGTTATTGAGAAATTTGTGACAGAATCTTCAGGAAAAATGCAAAAAAAATGAAGGAATATTTGAAGTAATTTTTGTAGTTAAACTCAATAAAACATCTAGGTTGAATTCTTGAAGATATCTTGAGCGAAAGTAAGGCTGTTGAATAAGCTACAATTAAAATCCTGGAGAAATTTTCGGAGTAATACTTACCTAAAGGAAACTTCGGGCAAACAACTACATTATTTGTTTATAATATTCCGCAACAAAAATCTTGAAACAAAATTTGCGTCGCCATGTCACGAGTAATATTTGTAGCAATTAAAAAAAAGAAATTTCCATAGCGAAATTTGTGGCCGGATATTGATTTTTTTCATATAAAAAACCTATTTCCTTATGATTTCTATATGGTGTCTATTTGATCCCTATTTGATTTCAGTACGCTCCCTTTTTTAAAGCTAGAAGTCTCTTAAGTTAATATTTTAAAGACACTCCATCGCTACCACCCCTGGTTCAAGCTAGGAAGAAGAGGGGGAAAGTAGAGAAATTGATTTTTGTCTCTCGGGCCTCGACCGCTTGTTCTTCTGGCAGGATACCAGACGCTCTGTGCTTGGCTTGGATTGGTCTCAGTTTGGCCCAACTGCAACGAAACTGCGAAAATGCCACACGAAAATAGGGGAACTCTTGGAACTAGGGATCACATGCTGTTCTTTCCGGTGGAAGGGAATCGAAATTGGGACTGGCTCTTCGCGAGAAACGACGCAGATAAACTCGGTGGCGTGGGTTTTGGCATTGATGCGAACCTGATGTTGTTGCGTTGGAGATGTGCGTTTGGATGCTGTTGTTTTGCGTCTACGCACCCTTTATCTTGTGACACGCTTTTAACGCACTGCGTTTCACTTTTCTAAACGTAGTCGGATGATTGCAGGTGACCTACGAAATAACGTATCATATATTTTTGGAAAGTTACTTTTTCATGAATCCATAGATTGAACAGAAAAATGCCTAGAAACGAAAATACGTTCCTTATACTGCAGTGAATCTCAGATCAGTTTCGTCTATAATTTCGCCAAACGTGAGTCTGTTTCCAACGTATCTCGCGGAACTTTTCAAATGGACCTATGCAACATTGAGAGGCTCTCTTTGTTTACTTTCCCTTTGATTGGAAGAGTGGTTTTCCGTTACTTTTTTATGTATGAAACGCTAGACAAGGACATTGTTTTTCGATCTAAAGTGATTTTTTTTAAACTTCAGTATTACACTCTAATATTCGAAAGAGAGCGAGAGAGGAGAAAATCTCTCATTGTTATGACACAATTTGTCTCGGTGGGTTTTCTTAATTTTGCCCTGTACTGTACTTTAGTGCAGTTGAAAAATCATTAAAAGATATCTCATTGAACTTTACTAAAGAACTTATCTAAAGTTCAATGAGATATCTTTTAATAATCTTTGAATTGCACTAAAGTACAGTACAGAGCAAAATTAAGAAAACCCACCGAGACAAATTGTGTCATAATGGAAAGTTATAACATACTCTACAAATTTCCGTACTATCATAGTGTAACATGAAAATGAAAAATGTTTTAATCGACAAAGTTAAAAAATAATATTTTGCTGAGAAAGGTATCGGAGTTGAAAAAAAAAGCTTAAATGAAGGCCTTGCACAATCTTTCTAACGATTGTATGGCAAATGAAAATTTCATCGATTTAGATATAACTTTGAACGGGCACTAAAATTTTCTCAACTTGTTATCGTTCAGCTGATGATAACATTTCACATTGGTTTGCAGTTGAGACCGATTCTATATGATTTCAAATTCCCATACACCAACTACCCAGCTAACCACGAACAGAACTGATGATAAGAGTGTTCTCAGTTTGCAACTCCAAACCACCCGATCAGCTCCCAACGTTAAACCACCATTGTGATTGCGCTTATCGCCCCACCCGCCAGATATCCACTTCTAACCGCTTTTCGCCTAGTTGAAAATGCCTTCAATGTTGTTCAGCGTGTTCTAAAGTTCTCCCCATCAGCCCAACCGCAAAAACCACGCTGCTTAGGCCGCTCTCTCTCACACTTTGGTTTCGATTTCTTCCATCCGCGCGCGCATTTCTGGGCGAGGGAAACCATCAACGAGTAGGGTGGCTGATCCAGTGATAGTGTGTATCTAATAATGAGCCTCTGTACGTTCAATAAAATCTTCAATTCTTTTGACTTTTACTCGGCGCCTCGGTTCTGGAAATGTTTCCATGTCACACAGACATCAAACATACATTTTGCTTTTTCTGAAGCTTCAATATTATTTAGATCACTTTTCTAAAAGTAAACTAAATAATATTCTCTGTTGCATAAAAATCACTTGGGCTGGGAAAAATCCAGGTGAATCATTTATTCCATTTTTGATCTTCTCAGGTTGATTGACCTTTAAATACGACCTTGAACAAACGTTCAGTAAAGCAATTGTGACGCTTCTCTTCAAGATGTTTGAGAAGAAGTTCGCGATCTTTAAGAATTTCCGGCAAAACATGGCAGTTTACTTTCTTTGCGATTTGGAATGAAATATTGATTCCCCTGATTGAGTTTAAGATCTCCTGCCTAAATCCTCCTAATTCGAAACAACTGACCACGATTGGTGTCACCCTTTGCCAATTTTTTAATTTAAGTTTAAATATGATATATTCGTTATTTGAGCGGGAAAAAAATGCTAAAGTAGTTGCAGTAACATGCTCTTTCGTGTTATTAAATAAAAACAAGATTTCATTAAACATTTTAGGACCCTATTATCAACATTAACTATTTTATCCTTGGAAGAAATCGCACATTCCAGAGAAACGTCCTTTCTTCCATTTGTGTCACGTTTAGTGACAGTTTTGAAACAGTTTTTATAAAGGAATTTGCGAATTAAAAGATTCACACTATCTTTTGTTCGCGGTAGCAACCATATTTTGTGAAAGTGGCCTTCAATTTCACAAAAGGTGTTTTCCCACCGTTAGCTTTCGCCAATGGGTCCAAAGAAAAATTGAAGGCACGGCCCAAGTAACCAGTAAGCACGATAATGCGGCACGGTAACAGCATTATATGCGCATATAGGGTAATCATTTGATGTATGTCAGTTTTATATACGCATATAATGCTATTATAATGCCAGAAAAGGCGAAATAGCGTGCCATAATAGTGCCAAGATATAACCGTGCTTCTCTGCACCACTAATGCTGATATAAGACCACGTGAGAAACGTCAGTTGTTTTCGCCAGGTTTTTAGGGCGAATATTTTGTGCTTTCGCGTACGTAGCCAGAGAGCTTTCGCGTATGCGGCAACTGGTACACGAGGTAAATAAATGAATGAATGAAAACGGAAACCTCTAATAGTATGCAAAAAATGTAATAAAATGATACAGATAGTACTTCTCCGTATCAGACATATTCGTTTTGGTAGTTTTCATCCTTCTGAGGACTTGCAACTGCCACATTTTGATCCTCGTTTTATGATGATGAAATTCCTCATTTTGCGTCTCGAACCTGCGACACCCGTATTGTTGAGTTGTTGTCCTGCTCCTTTGCTCCTACGGCCACATAAGGTGAATACTATTATGTTTGACTCCCTCTTACCACTATATGCAAACACAAAGCACGTGGTATATCTGTCAAAACACTGGATGGCATTTAAACATGCCCTGTATTCGAATATAAAGCCAATATAGTGCTTATTTAATGCCTGTAGGCATCAGGCTTAGAAGCATTAATGATGCTGTAATAGGGTTTCTATGCAGCGGAAGTGCTGTTATAAGGTCTGTAAGCATTTGTGGTGCTATTATAATCCGCGGTTTAAAAAGGTTGGGCAGGTGTTTTATAGCAAGCATAGGCTCATAGTATAGTCACTCTTTTCACAGTCTGGTGGATAGGACTATCGGAGCCAATCAGAAAGTGCTTGAATCGGTGGGTAGTATTGTAACGGTAGAGGCATTAAAATCAATTAAAAAACAGAAATAATTCGCATTACAGGAAAAAATAACAAAATTAAAACTAAGTTCAGGTAAAAAAATCAGCGAGATTTTTCCATAATGAAACTTATTGCTTGATCGAGAAAAAATATTATTTTGTCATTGTTCAAACAAGAAACTCACTTGAAAGCTTAAACTACACAGCGTAACAAAAATGGCGTGTTTGCGTGTCTGAAGAATCTAATTCTGTGTCTCTAATAGATTTGGGGTTCCTGAATCTGATGCCGTTCTCAGAAATGTTCCAGCACGTTACAATTTTTAGCTACATGTCGCCAAAGTTGTATTAAACGCTGGTTTCATTGATGTTCACATAAAATTTAAAGTATGATTTATAACATTTTTTGTGATCCAATCCACCGAAAATGCAAAATGAGACTTTAACTTTAATTTCAGATATAATTTGGTTGAAAGTACACTATTCAATTTGGATTAAATCGATTTTTTCAACATGCTTGCAGTCTCCATACAAAATTCTTCGTTGCTCTTATATGGCAAAATACAATACTCAAAAAAAAAAAATTAGGGAATGAAATTCTGTGATAAGTATTATTATACTCTTCTTCTTGGCATTTAACGTCCTCACTGGGACAGAGCCTGCTTCTCAGCTTAGTGTTCTTATGAGCACTTCCACAGCTATTAACTGAGAGCTTTCTTTGCCAATGTTGCCATTTCAGCATTCGTATATCGTGTGGCAGGTACGATTATACTCTATGCCCAGGGAAGTCAAGTAAATTTTCTTTGCAAAAAGATCCTGGACCGACCGGGAATCAAACCCAGACACCTTCAGCATGGCTTTGGTTTGTAGCCGCGGACTCTAACCACTCGACTGAGGAAGGAAGGCATTATTATACTCATGAAGTTTGAATTCTGTGACGAATTAAGGAAATAAATTGCCATACAAGCTGGAAACTTTCATGCAAGTTGGATGAAATAGTCAAATTTCGGACGCACAGTAAAAGTCAAACGTTTTAGACAGCATCTATTTATTACGTAACGCTAAAATTTATAATTTTATACCTTCTCCCCCACCTTCCGTAACGCTTTTTGTATGGAAAGTATCATTTTTTGTTTTTGTATGAGCCGTAACGCTTTAGCCTACTTCCTCTTTCTTTCTAGCGTTATGGAATTTGTGGAGGCGCCTTATAGCATGCATAGGCTCATTTTAAGCCATTTTTATGTAGCACTTTGTAGCTTGTCGAAATCAAATGAACGTATATTTAGTAGGAAAAGAATAGAAAATAATGAAAAAGCTTAACTTTTTTGCTAGTTTGCACAAGTAAAGGGTCACCAAAAAACAACAGGGTCTTATATACTTCTGACCAGAGACCACGGTCCAGAAAAATTTGAAAATTGCTGTGCGGACAAAAAATTAAAAGGAGGAGGTTCAAAAAAAATGACGAATCACGTGATACAGTCCCTAATAGTGAGTCTTATGTTTCTATTTAGAATGGGAAATACTAAAAAAGCAGTTTTTTCCCGAACGGAGAACAAATATAGACAAATCAAAAACGTCTGTTTCTTCATTTAATCAATTGTCAAAAAATGACGTTCTTCTTTTTAGTTATTAGTTGATCATTTGAAAAAAAAAACTTTTTTTTTCAGTTTTGACATATGATCGATTCTAACTGGAGCCTTATGGGAAATCAATGTAAACAACTATTGTAGGAACAAAAATTAACAGTTACCACTATTACTGGAACATGTTCCGTTCCTATAATGGAGGTAGTGGTTTTCTAAAAAATACAATGATTTTATTATTCTATGATTATTTTACGTGGAAAAAACCTTTGAATTGACGTATGGAAAGGTGTGTAAAAATAAACAGTGAACACCGAGCCTGTTACGCATGAAGAACAAATTTCATTGAATTTTTTATCATGCAAGGACGATTTAGGATGTTCATTTTACCACCAAAAACTCTCGCATAGTCAGGCCCGGATTTGGGAGGGGGTGCCAAGGAGGCAATCGGGCTCCCGATAAAGGGCCACCCCGAGAAACCATGATTACTTAAGCTCTTCGTTATGTTGTTCAGATGCAGTAGAATACATTTGGAAAATTTATAAGCGGACATATTTGAAACTTAAGTAAATTTAAGAAAAATACCAGTTTTCCCATGTTTTTTGCTAAAATATTCGGTAAGTCGAACAATAAATTGCATTTTTTTCAACATCACTTCCTTAAGATTGATAACTGCGAATATTGCACAAGTTTCAAAAAATTATAATCAGTTTTAGAGTAGCTAGGAGTGAATATCGACAACTTATACTTTTGAATCTTAGGTAGTATAACATTTATAACAAATCCAAAACCAAAAATTTAAGTCAATTTCTTTATGTTTGGCTCCTAAATGTATATACATAATCCATAGTTAATGTTCCTATCAAAACATTGCGTAATTATCATTTTTAATTTACATTTTACTACTAAACATGATTAGCATAAATATTATTGCCATAACCGCAACACAAACGTTTTTTAAATGATGAAAACAACAGGATATATTCTATTAAATAGTATATTAATGCTCTCTGCTCATTCAAATTATTTTGTATTTTTCTTATAAAATCAATAAATTGCAAAATAGGGTGCTATTTTGAATATAATTTGAATATCATTTCAAAGATAATTGAATATTGCGATGGCATCAATTATGTGGAGGTATGTACTGCGTAGTTTAGGGTATCAGGTATCAGGTATCAGAAGGCCGGCTCCAAAGGCACGTTCCCCACCAGTTGGGAGATTTGTGCCATCGCCATATTTGAGCCTATTTCATCATCTACCCGATGGGAGAGGAAAGGGAAGGGAAAGATGGGAGGAAATAGGAGTGGGGTCCCTTGAAGAGGGAAGATCGCATAAGCGAAATGAGAGCATGTAGCTCCATACCACAATGGGTTCGAACAGCGCCCTAAAAAGGGCACTGCAAAACGCATGAGCGTAAAGAGAGCCTATAGCTCATTACCACAGCGGGTTAAGAATAACAGGATGTCCTGAAGATTCAGGCTTCTGTATTCAGTTTCACTTAATAAGTGTTTACCAAGTAATTGGAATCGCATTTGCGCAAAAACTGGACAGTTACATATCAGGTGATACGAAGTTCCATAATCGGAGTCACAACTATCACACACAAATGAGTCAGCACGCTGAATATTTGCCATGTGATAGTTGAGTCGGCAGTGGCCTGTCAACGCTCTGACCAAGAGACTGCAATTCTGCTTTGACAGATTTGTTAAATACTTCGCCACCTTTGGAGATGGCTCAGTAATATACAATTTTGTTTGACGACACGACTCCAAACTATTCCAATATTGCTTGTGCTGAGTTGCCGCCCAAGAGTTTATCTGAAGCTTCACCCAGCACTTCGAAATTGGAATAGCCGGCTCAGGGTCAATGAAGTCATGCGATGCTCCATCGCGAGCTAGCTCATCAGCCAATTCATTTCCAGCGATGGAAGAATGGCCAGGTACCCATACAAGGTTTACAGAGTTGACTGAATTCAGTTCCTCAATTTGAGTTCGACATGCGATAACAAGCTTAGACCTTGAGTTGGCCGAAGCGAGAGCTTTTATAGCAGCCTGACTATCTGAACAGAAGTATATGACTTTACCCATTACGCGCTGTTGAAGTGCTGATTGCACTCCACACATAAGAGCAAATATTTCTGCCTGAAAAACGGTGCAGTTTCTACCAAGTGAGTAAAACTGATTCAGCCTTAGCTCACGAGAATATACTCCTGCACCAGCTCTACCTTCAAGAAGGGAGCCATCAGTGTAACATACTATATTGTTTGATATACTTCTTTCCAAATAGCCAGACGTCCACTCTTCCCGTGAAGGGAATTGTGTGGTAAATGTCCTGTAAGGAAAGTTACAAGCAATTGTGAGATCACTTGGAGCAAGGACAATTTTGTCCCAATTCACCAAAAGTGGAAACAACGAAGTGTGTGTAGATCTACGATTCACTGGATTTTTCTCCAGTAGATCCAGTACCCATAAACGGTAAGAGCAAGAAAGTGCTTCTTGTTTAAGATGTATGTGTAGTGGCGCAACGTCGAAAAGGGCCTCGAGCGCTGCTGTGGGAGTTGTAGAGAACGCACCAGACATCGCCATCAAGCACATCCTTTGGAGATGGCCCAATTTTGATTGGATTGTTCTCACTTCGCCCTTTTGCCACCACACAAGACATCCATATGCCAATATTGGTCGAACAACTGTTGTGTAAATCCATTTGATATATTTGGGTTTGAGGCCCCAAGTTTTACCAAAGGTTCGCCGGCATTGACCGAAGGCCATACAAGCTTTTTTGACTCTGAAATCAATGTGAGCTGTCCATAAAAGTTTGGAATCTAGAATGACTCCGACATACTTTACTTGATCAGTCACATTAATCTCAGTGCCAAAAAGACGTAAAGGTCGAATTCCATCGCGGTTTCGTCTTTCCGTAAAAAGAACAATAGATGTTTTATTCGGGTTAACCGAAAGGCCATATTGGCGACACCAACTCTCGACTACCTGAAGAGCACTTTGCATCAGGTCGAATAGGGTGCTTATGCACATACCAACTATCAGAGCTAGATAGTCGTCGGCAAATCCATAAGTTGGAAAACCGCAATTATTGAGTTGCCTCAATAGCGTATCTGCTACGAGATTCCACAAAAGTGGTGACAAGACTCCCCCTTGGGGGCATCCGCAAACACTCAATTTTCGAATCGCTGCTTGACGCAATGTCGAGAAGAGATGTCGGTTTTTGAGCATTTGATGAATCCAATTGGTAATCATTGTAGGTAGCCCATGGTTTCGTGCGACTTCCAATATGGCATCGAAAGACACGTTATCAAAGGCACCCTCAATATCCAAGAAAACACCCAAGCACGATTGCTTATGAGCGAATGCTTTCTCGATATCGTATACAACTTTGTGTAAAAGAGTCACAGTGGACTTTCCAGATTGGTAAGCATGTTGATTGACATGAAGAGGCATGTTTGCCAAATAAACATCACGGATGTGATGATCGATAATGCGTTCCAGACATTTCAGAAGAAAAGAGGTCAGACTGATTGGTCTAAAACTCTTCGCTTCCTCATACGACGCACGTCCTCCTTTTGGGATAAACTTTACAGTAATATCACGCCAGGATTTGGGAATGTACCCGGTAGCAAAACTGCTTACAAGTAGCTTTTTCAAAACATGTTTGATAGACTCAAATCCCTTTTGGAGCAGAACAGGATAAATCCCATCCGCTCCTGGAGATTTGAAAGGAGCAAAACTATTAAGTGCCCATTGAATCGATTCAGTAGTTACGATACTGCGAGCCGAGGCCAGAGACTCGTAACTACATGAAAAGACATTTGGTTCATCCGTAGATGCTATGTCCACACATCCGGGGAAGTGTGTATTGAATAAACATTCTAAAACTTCTTTATCGGAAGAAGTAAAGTCACCAAAGTTCCTATCAAAACATTGCGTAATTATCATTTTTAATTTACATTTTACTACTAAACATGATTAGCATAAATATTATTGCCATAACCGCAACACAAACGTTTTTTAAATGATGAAAACAACAGGATATATTCTATTAAATAGTATATTAATGCTCTCTGCTCATTCAAATTATTTTGTATTTTTCTTATAAAATCAATAAATTGCAAAATAGGGTGCTATTTTGAATATAATTTGAATATCATTTCAAAGATAATTGAATATTGCGATGGCATCAATTATGTGGAGGTATGTACTGCGTAGTTTAGGGTACTTTATTGTAAAACGAAGTTCGTAGTTCAAATTATTTTTACAGACAAATTCAAAATTTACATTTACCTGTTGTTTAGAATGAAAATTTGGTTTACATTGATTAAAAATATCATTTTAGAAGAGTTTTGAACTTATGGCACAACAATTTTCTGAATTCAAAAGGGATAAAAACTGTTTATGATTTCTGTATTTCAACTAAATTTCTATCAGAGCTTACGAGTATAATCTATAGATTGGATCCAATGGCAAAAATAAACGTTATTGTTCAAATTATAGGATTTAATAGCAAAAATCATTGGAAAACTGGCATTTCTCATAACTTTACCTAAATTTCATATATGTCCACTTATAAATTGTCTAAATGTATTTCACTACATCTGAACATCATAGTAAAGCATTTCAGTAATCAAATAGAGCTTCTTAATTTAGTTTTGAACGTTGTGCGTATGAATATTGGTAGGTGTACGAATATGGAATTGGATGAATTTTAGACATCAATAATTGAATTATTCAATAATTTTCTATTAATCCAAAGATGAATGTAAATGGAAATATTTTTTTGATTGGCAAACAATAGATGACACCTGTTACCTTGAATGTGGATAAAGTATTTGTAGCTCAATACTTCATTTAATAGTTTTTTACTAACGTGATGTGGAAACAGTATCCTGTACGAATATGAAATTGGACCACTGTATCTCTCTATAAAGGATCACTAGGTAGAACTATACAAATTATTCGTTTTTCATTAGAATCAAGATGATATCCTTCATTTTACGACCCCTTCACATAATTCAGCTTTGAAAAACGAGCTTCCGTCATGTTCTGGCAATTTTTTATTCCTCAACTCGTTACTACTACCGCTATCACTGGCACAGTCGCCCTACATGCCAGTCAAGCTTCGTTCGCTCAGCCTCGGGCGCATCCGACATCGAAGGAGCGACTCCACCGCGGGTATTTCGTTTCACTTTCAACCCTGTTCCTGTTGGTAACCGCCCGACGACGACGACGCCTCTCTCCTGCCTGATGGATGGCTGCCTGCGCGCTGCGTGGATGCATGCACTCTGCTTACGGGTCTCTCTCCCGCTCCGGCGGACATTCCATATGCCCAACGACGACCAACCGAAAGTCCGACAGCCATCAGCCAGCCGCGCAACCACAGTCACAGATGCACTTTCGTTGTCGGTTTAGCCTTCTCGGCCTCCACCGCTGGGCGAATCAATCTCGCAGTCGTCAGTCCGTGCCAACAGCAGTTCGAGTCAAGACGCATTTGTGGATCGGGAAGCAATAAGAAGCTCAGTCAGTCAGTCGGTCGGTCGGTTTGTCGGTCTGCGCGCAAGACCAAAATCCTTGATTCGCCCAGTAGAGCCAGAGTGCCAATATCAGTCAACCAGTGCCTTTAGTAGTGCGTCTTCCTACTTGCCTACCTCCCCTTCGGCCTTTTGTGAGTTTATCCCCCGAGGGGCCTCTACTAATGTCGGAACGAGTGCTGTGTTAGTGGAAGCAGAGAATCACCTCGCCTGGTGGAAGCCAGGGAAGAAAGAACATCATCAACATCATACTTTGTGTGCCATACGGGTTCGCAGTGTTTGTCAGTGTGGTCGTGGTCAAAGTGGACGGAGATTAGCGAGAGAGCGTATAGGGGACCTAGAATTGTGTCACCGAAAATTCCTTGGAGTGGCTACCAGTGCTGGTTTTTCCATTCCAACGCGTAGTTTCTGTGCGAGTGTCGTGGTTTGTTGGCGAACTGGAATATCTCGATCGGTCGGATCAAAATGGGGAAGATGTCCGGAAGTCACTGCTTGGTGATGGGGTGCCGGAATAGGCAACTCCTGAACCAAACCAATACGCGATCCTATTTTCGCTTTCCTCGCGATGCAGAAATGTAAGTAAACCTCTATCTTGTGCATGTACTTGGGGCTGTTGATATGGGAAGTTGAAGGTCACAGTGGGGGAATTATCGTCCCAAAGCCATTGGATGACTAATGTGGGTAGAAACAATCAGGTCTCTTCACGTTGGTACCCAGCAAACCCGGACCCTATCTATCCGGTTTCCATTTGCACACCACATGCTGCTACCTCCAGGATACGCATTCCAATGGCGCAGGATCAAAATGGTGGTATCCATCGCGCACCCCAGTCAGTCCCGGAGTAGGGATGGAGAACAAAGAGCCAAAAAGGAGGTCGAATAAAGGACCATCTGCCATCGTGCAGGAAAGGAGCGCACACAGCACACAAAAAATCTACCGATGAGGAGAAGAAAGCTGCGCGCTGCTGGGTAACAACTGGCTTATTTCGGATCGGGTGGTCGGACGTTCGGATCGTCGGTTGGCGACCAGCAGCAGGCAACAGGCACACCAGTCTCTTTGTGTGCTTGGTCGGTCGGTCGGTTGGGTTGGTTTGTCGGTCGGGCGACCCTGCCTTGCCTTGATGGTGGCGGCGAATTCGGTTTTTTCCATCCACCTCGGCGTATAGGCAGGCACAGAGCTGGCGGATAGGGGGGAAAAGGTGCAAGGTTTTCCGTTTGGGTTGAGCGTTCGTATCGGCGAATGCAGTTATTTGAATGTCATGTTGGATGACGTTCGTTAAAGATTTTGAAACTGGGAAAACCTGGATTTATCTAGGATTTTCGGTGCACATGAGGCATGACATAAAAAATATGTCACGTTCTCAGAGGAAAAGTTGAAGGAAATTCGACGACTCATATATAATTAATAAAGTTGTTATAAAAAAATTGGAATATTGCGTAACATAATTAATAAGCGTCATCCTATATCACCGCAAATTCAAAGGGTATTCTAATCATTATTGAGATATTTTCGTTTATTAATTTCTTTAACTATAATAATACATTAAGAATAATTATATATCAATAGGATTCCACAAAACACCTCAAAGATGTATAATACATTGGGGCCCACTCACAAATTTCATAACGCTAATAGCGGTGGGTAGTTGTCCTGAAGATGATTTGAAAAATATTCAAACAAAATGCGTTACGAGGGGATAAGTGGGTGGCGAAAATTACAGTTTTCAGTGTAATGTGGTTTGTGAATGAACTTAATATTGGTTCAAATAAGTAATCAATTTGAAACAAATTTTTCTAGGTTTAATAAATCTCGAATTTTGGACCAAATTTCAAGTAAAATTGCGTAAAATAAAAGGTATACCGTGCTCTTCCGTTAATCAGTAATAATCCTGTTGTTTTGCATGAGGTGTAGTTCAACCTGTGATTACCTCATTAACTATTTTGTCTTAATTTTGCATTCCGTTTCTCAATGTTTCATTTCGCTTCACTCCGTTCCAAGAGCTTACTGAAGTTTGAACCATTTTCAATTTGAACGATGTACAGATTAGCGTGATGTGATTTAAGAACTGTTCAGGTTTCTCATAGGGCGAGATTCCAACCACTTTCATCTCCCCGTAATTTTTCGGCCGTCTCATTGAAGTATACTGTTTAACTTGTTACTAATCGAAATTTAGCTATTTTTTTGTATTCAAACTAATAATAAATTTTATCGCACGTAAGAAATTCCAAATTTCCTCCTTTCCACTTAAAAGTTCTTACGCAATAAATAAATGGCCCGTTACTGAGATTTTGCGTATGCATCAAAGTAAATGGCAGCATCTTATAAGAAATTTGTATGTAATTGGGCTGTAAGTGCGGTTCAGAATAATAGCAGCGCATGTCGACTTCCATACGAAACGATCCACTTTGTTTACAGAACTACAAATACAGTATTGACTGCGATTTGAGATAACTAACTTGAGCACATTTCTAGTTATCTTCATCAATTTCAAACTATTAGAAATTCAGTGATCCCTACAATCACATTTGACCTGGGTTTGAATTATATTTCTCGATATCCCACTTTCTTCAATATTGAAATGTGAAGAAAACTCAAAGCTTCTTAAAGCTTTGGTTTCATTAAATCCGAAACGAGAGACTTGGTTGACCGAAAAACTTTCTGAAACACCTATCCCATGTACAAATCTCAAATACACAAGTAATGTTGTCAATTTGGAGTGTAAAGTGCTTGAACGTTGCTCGGGTAATGTTTTCATTGCCCCGAAGCTGATCTGAATGTTATATTCTGGGATCAGAAGCAGTAGGGAATATTCAGAAATGACATCCATAATTTGAGGGAGGAGTATCTACGAAAGCGGAAACTTCGAGAATTCATCCCAGTCATGCTGTTATCTTAGCTTCCATATTAACTAGTGCCACGTATCTTCTATGTCGATGAGACCTCTAGTCTTAACACTTCGTGAAAGGATATTCTAGAAACTTTTGACTTACGCAACAGGAATACTTTGAAAATCTCTTTCAATGGATTATTATAGAATTATGGAATTTGTATTTCAGTATGGTTGCGAGAGTCGATGTTGAAGTAATTAAATATCGACTAGGGAGAGTGTACCAGTTATGGCCATTGTGGTTCCCTACTTGGCCATACGGAAAATTTCGATAACTTTCACATTTTAAATCTTTTTGGATGTTTAAACATAAAGATACTTACTACTACAACACAAAAAATCTTTCATATCCCATATGACGAAATAGGGAACCACTATGTCCATAACTGGTACACCTACCCTAGTAGAAACTTTGACGTATCGTTGAATTTTTGTTTTTGTTCTGTGTTACTTGGAAAACTAAATTGTGGTAAATTATCAAAAAAAAATCAGAAAATTAAATTCACAAATTTGAAAAAGATTCTGCTCCATTCCATTGCCTTCGAAATCAGAAAAGTCAAGTGGAGAACTTGTTCCAAAAATTCCTAAATTTATTTTTACCAGAGTTAGTGTCCTTTTACAGATACGCTTTATTCGACCTCAACTGTGTGGCCGTCTTAAGTGTTGTGTATGAGTCAAGTCAAGTACATGACACTAAAGACGGCCACACAGTTAAGGTCGAAAATATTTGTAATATTTGATATAGATTGACAATGTAATAAATTACGAATTATGTGTGGTTAATATTTGGTATACCACCCATAGCCACTTAAAGATGTCTTCAATTTTTTATCTTTGAAGTTCTCAAACAGTGGACAAGATGCCAGCATTTGCAGTAAGTTAACAATTTACTATTCATATTGCTTGATCTATATACAAAGCAAGAGTTTCTATCAGTCGCATAACGAAGTCGATCAACGCCAAAAACCAATAGGAAGAACCGAACGGATGGCTCCCCCCTTGCACACGCCGATGCCTTAGTTCGGTGCTTCACTTGGTGCGGAACACGCGTGGTGACGATGGCGGGCGGCAGCAACAGCGATGATCGTTCACAAAACCACTGCTGCTAGACCCTCTTCGCTGCCCTGCCTGACCGAAACCCCCCCGCACCTCACCTCGTCACCCTCCACGCACACACACCCGCTACCTCGAAGAAAAAAAAACCCTCCCATAACAGTCCTGTTGTCCCCCGATTTTAATACCACCGACAACCGAATGCTTGGTGGCGAGCCTGACTCTGGTGAACCACACACCAGACCCCCCTCTCGCCCTTCCGCACCCGCATACCCGCTGCTCTTCCTGCTCTGCGCGCAGACCTTGTTCGCCTTGTGTCGTCGTCACCAAGTGCGCCGCAGAGCAGAATGGCAGCCTACTACATTCCCGCATCCACAACTTCCACACAATCACCGAACCTCGCCCGCCAGCGTCAGCCAAGCAGTAGGCCAGGCAGTCAGTGCGCGAGCGTTGAGTCGAGTCGACTTCGAGTGTGCTACTCAGTGCCAGTGGCAAACCAATCGACCTACCAAACCAAACCAAACCAACCCCACAAAACCCAACGACTACTACGATGACGACGAGCAAACCAAGTCCACCACCGATGACGGCGACGACAACGAGAACAACAACGAAGAAGAGCCGGGCGGTCGGACGATTGGTCGCAGTATGCCAAGTTGCTCGATAATAGAGTACCTACACTCGGCAGCTGAGTAGTAGCCTCTGCCTCGGAGCTCGTTGTTATGATACGGGTTGCGCCCATCGCCCATCTCGCGACTCGTCCCGCTTAGTAGTCGTCAGCATCGGGTACTCACGGTGCTCCCCAGACCGTTATCGTCATAAAAAAATCTTTATCAAATCTATGCTCACCTGTCGATCTAAATCACGATTCTACCCCTGTACCACGAATTTCATCACCCTGTATGCCATCAACCCAAATGTCACTACCCCGAATTCCATGACCCCGTATGTACAATTTTCTTCGAATGACATTGCTCCGTGATAATGGATCTCGGGGTTATAGGTCGTGCGGCTTTATAAACTTGAAACCCCAAATAACAACTGTAAAACGTAAATTATGAAAAAATAAATATCAAGTTTACATTTTTGCAGATCAATAGAAGCAAAACGTGTTACCTGTGGGATGATTTTAAATGAATATGGCATGCAGAAATGTACTCGAAAACTATAAACATTTGTATGAGAAGAAAAACTTTCTCAATGCCTACTTTGTCTATATTAGATTTTTTTTCCTGACAATAACGGTCTGGTGAGCACCGTGGTATTGAATTTTCTCATTGACAATGATTACGAAATTCTCCACGGACTGCGTGGCTCCCCTTTCATGTCACGGACGACATTTTCGTTCCAGGATCATCGAGTCGAAAGCCATCTGCCTGCCGAGTTGAGCTTGAGCGGGGTTTTTCCCTTTTCCGGTCCGATGGCAATGGCGGCGACGGACGCCAGATGTGTGCAATAACCAATACAATTTCAAAAGTCATTAAGCTAGTAGTTCTCGAGTTCGCCAGAGGTCAGTTTGTCGGTGGTCGGATTGGTCGGTCGGTTCGTTGGTCGGTCCGTCGCGCTTTACATGGTGTGGTATGAGAATGAGCGCACGTAAATACGTTTGGGGGAGACGGCGGCAACCTGCTTTTTTCTTATCACCAGTGGCGATTGGGACGAATTCGAAGAACTCGTCGAACGTCAAACTGGTCGGTTTGGTTCTGCTGCTTTGTTCGTCGGTTATTTGTGGTGTCCGACTTTTGCGACTGGCCCCGTATCTTGATATTAATGCCTACCCTACTTGGGTGCAGATCCTGCGCCAGCGATAGGAAAATAGATACGACACACACTCGGCCTAGTTTTGATTAGTCATTGTTCTAGATTGATCGAGGAAATGAGACTTGGAGCCCCTGGCATAACATACCAAGTGGGATTGAGCCTACTTCTCAGCTTGGTATTCTATGATTGCATTCGAATTTCAAAACTGTTTGTTAAATTTCATCACCCATGCGAAAAAAAAACGAAACCAAAATCAGATATAATTTCATTAAAATTTCAAGGTGATAAGGCTTCTATTTCAAGGTGAAAATAGAAGTCTTTTCACCTTGAAATTTTAATGAAATTCTATCTGATTTATGATTAGCCACACTTCAAATTTGCAAGAGCACAAAACAAAAGAACCAAACAGTGCTGTACGCTAGACTACTAGCGAGTCATCTAAAGATCAAATCAAATCAAATCGTGAACAACTGATTGGCTCTCCGGATTCGTGCTTGAGAAAATTCAAGGTGGTGTACCGTTCTATATTCACTATAACGCACTTCAATTCTCTTCAGGATGTCTTAATTATTAGTCTTCTATTGATAATGGTAAACATATTAGGGGAACTTACGTATTGTCGGCAGCCTAAGCAGTTGAACTTTTAGGAAGGCAATTATACACAACAACAAAGCACAACAATTAACAGGAGACACCAAAACTACACTTGAGCACACTTAATTTATTAATTATTATGCACAAAACACTATTTTGTTCTCTAAATCGTCTATTTTTCCTCACCAAAGTCACGAGGCACTTGTTCTTTTATCGGCAATGCAATTACTATTGTCGGCAACAAAATTGTTCTCTTCGGCAATCCAAAAATGTACAAAAACTAGGTTATGTATTGGTAACTTTTCGTAATTGTTGACAATGCCTGAAATTGAACGTCACTCATTATGTTCTACTTGTTGAAAGGGCCAATGCAGAAAAATACAGACTACACTGAGAACAGCATTGCAGGTATAAATAGAATAGCTGAGAGTCATATTGAATACACAACGCCACTAAATTTGTGCACACTAAGGCGCCGGCCACAAATTACGTAACGCTCTAGGGGGAGGGGGAGTAGGCTCAAACACAAAATTTACTTTTTCATACAAGGACCGTTGCGGAGGGGGGAATGGTCGAACACGGTTCCCTTGATTTGTTCTTATTGCGTATCAATTCTACATGCGGCGATCTGGACTATAGAAATTCATACATTTTGCCTTAAGTACCTATGACAAAAGGTCGAAAGGACAAAAGGTCGAAGAACAAAAAATAGGAGACAAAAGCTCGAAAATCTTTTTTCAAAGAAGGAAAAATTTCCCACCAAGCAAATCATTTTCGACCTTTTGTCCATAAACCCGATAGACGAGGGGAGTGCGCACGAGCCTATCGATCACAAGGTTCTTGGTTCGATTCCAGGTAACAGGCTTCAAATTTATCCCTCGCATTTACCATTATAACGTCTATCTTTTGATACTATCAAATGATACTATCACTATGGGTAGCGTTAGGGATACTATCACTTCTTGAAAAATGATGAATAGAAGATAGACTATAATATCTCAATCAATTGATAGACGGATAGAGATACTATCAGCATTTTTTATCACTGTTGGATCAAGCATATCTTTATCATCTATCTTTGGGGAAAAATATACTATTTGCAAAATTCTATAGCTATCCTTATCTATTCTATCATTGATACAAATACTGAAACCACAATCTTGCGCATAATGGGAAAAAGGCAATAAAAATAAATCAAGGTATGTTCTCATGGATATTTTCGAAACGGGCGCGACGAGGGGATGACGGAAGTCGATGTGCGACGCCATTTTGAAATCTAAGATGGCGGGCTCCGGTTTGGTAAATTCATTGAAAACCCATGCAATATGGGTATTTTCTGTACGAGCACGATGAGGGGCTGATGAAAATTGATGTCCGACGCCATTTTGAAATCCAAGATGGCGGCCTCCGGTTAAGGAAAACCGTTGAAAACCAATGCAATGTGGGTATTTTCGGAACGGGTGCGACGAGAGGATGACGGAAATCATTAATCATTCATAAATCATGTTTTCGTTCATGTTATATTGAGTTACGTTATAAAGAGGTTACGTTATATCGAGGAATGATTTTTCTAATCCGGAGGCCATTATCATGGATTTCAAAATGGCGTCAAACATCGATTTTCATCATCCCCTCGTCGCGCCCGTCCCAAATATACCCATATTGCATGGGTTTTCAATGATCTTACCAAACCAGAGGCCGCCATTTTGGATTTCAAAATGGCGTCGGATATCGATTTTCGTCATCCTCTCGTCGCGCCCGTTCCAAAAATACCCATATTGCCTGGGTTTTCAACAATTTTCCTTGACCAGATGCCGCCATCTTGGATTTCAAAATGGCGTCGGATATCGATGTTCATCATCCCCTCGTCGTGCCCGTTCCGAAAATACCCATATTGCATGGGTTTCCAACAATTCTTACACTCCTGAAGCCGCCACATTGAATTGCTAAATATGGAATTTAGTTAATTTTCTATATTTTTATCAATTCGATTCAATTTTTATTCTATTTTTATCAATTGATAAAGATAGAACCTCTATCATTGTTATTTGAGAGATGTTGTACTGATATTATCATCATAAGATTTTTTTGGGATAGGGATACTATCACTCTATCCTCTATCTCTGATAGGAACCATTCTCTCAGTGATACTATCAGGATGGACAAGAAGTGATAGTATCATCTGGCTGAACTGGTAGTATCAGTTGTCTATCGGATAGATGATAGTATCATCGTCTATCTGATAATTTTGATGCCTGCCTGAGGCTACCGTGAAATTTATTTTTGCAATGAGAATTCATATATTTTTTTTAGCCGAACACATCAAGTCAAATTGCGAAAGTTGTTCAAAAATATATGAGGACTTTCGCATTTTTGGCCAAATCTCACCCCCAACGACGGTACTTGCACATTTGTTTTCAATGTTCCACGATCTTTTTCAGGTTTATGAATATTGTTCGATCCATTCGGATCAAAATCAAAACTTTGCCAGTAAAATTGATTTGCGTTCCTATTATTCTCAGTGTATGAGAAAATCAGAATAGGCCCTTTGCAAATCAATTCACTTATGACTTGACACAAAAACATCATCCTCTGATTGCCTGTAGAACAACAGGAGTGTTGCCAAAATAGTTCAACTATTAAAAGACGTATATTTTATATGTTTCTCAGTATATTGAAGATTATGCCTTACAATCTACTAATAAGAAAGTATTAAAAGGCTCAATTGTTACCAATGCATGCTTTGTTGGCTAATTCCAATAAATTAATTAGTTGTGTTCTATTTTTTCGGTGAATTTATATCGTGAATAATAAATACACCGCAATTGAATATGGTTTTCTGGCAACCTAGTCCAGTAATAAAAATTGATTGCCGAGGAAATCAAAGTGCATTAGTTTCAATATGTGATTTAAAGCATAAAAATTAGATATTTTCGAGTGCTTCATGTACAAATAAAAAGTTCAATAGTGCATAAGTGCACCGATCACTAGCTTGTGTGAAAAAATTGCCATTGGATCTGAGAATTGGACCTTTTAAAGTGGTGAGTTTTTATAAGCTGTTCTTGTGTTGTTTTATTCGGCAGCTCACAAAAGACGATAATTTCGTAAGCATTTATTTGATTTAATGATAAAACCCATGTTATATAATATTTTTGTGAAAGATGTGATTTACATGGAAGATTATAGTTCAAGGAATATGTTGAGTACATTGAAGTTAACTCTTGTTCCATAGATAAATTTAAACAAGGACGATAAGTTAGTGCTGCCGAAAACACCCTCAGGGTGCCGAAGCCATCATTTACCCTATTACATTTTGAGATTGACCTAAAAGAGTTTAAATTCTCAACATTACATTGTTTACACAAATGCGCAAAAATATCGAGAAAATTTCAAAATGATCTCTAAAATATGAAAATGGGGTTTTCCGCGCCTGCAAAGCAGAGCCATAAAGGTGTCTGAGTTCAACTTGGTTAGTCCAGGATGCATGGTTAGTCTAGTCCAGGAGTATCATCGTACCTACCAAATGCCAAACTTTGGCAAAGAAAGCTCTCAGTTAATAACTGTGGAAGTGCTCATGCTATGCTGAGAAGCAGTTCTGTCCCAGTGAGGCCGTTATACCAAGAAGAAATATAAAAATAACATTACAAAATTATAATAAATAGAAAACTTTGTTAATTTTGATACCCATAAGCTTTTTCTGTAATAGTGTTAATCTTTTTTTTTAGATTATGATTATATATCTTCTCGATTTTTTCATTACTTAGTAGTTGTTTTTGAAATGATAAGAAGGGTAATAAAAAAAAACAATGACAGAAACTTTCAACTACAGCTATGAGTCGATATCTGAAGGGACCATCGACTCATGGAAATATCGAGTAATGGAACAGAAATCACTTGAAAAGCTGTTTGAGGGGACTATCCTAGTAACCATGAAGTTTTGATTTTAGTATGGTTCCATGGGTCGATCTCGAGTCAAGGAACATCGACTCATAGAGGTTTGACTGTATTACAAATAAAACCATAGGTTGTAGAGAGTATGGTAGCCATCGTACCGGAGAAAACGGAAAAGCGGGTGAAAGACGGGAATTTGAATAATCGGGGGAAAAGAAGGAAAACACCTGGAATTTGAGATGATCACCGGAAAAATCGTATTAAATGAACATTTTCAAGCTTTAGATCTACAAAATTTTACAAAATTAGTTTTAGAAAGTCGTTATGCTTGATTGTTGAACATCAATATATTCCATTTCTACTTTGCCAAACTGTACTCATTCACTTTTCTCAGTGATTAGCAATGCTTCGAATGTTTTTTTATACCTATTGTCAGGCACTACTTTTCTCCAAATCATATAACTCGAAGTTTTGAAACAAAGTCAATAACTTATTGCAGAAGGTTTTAGAACTCATATATTGGATTGAAAATTTTCTTTAGTTATTGAATATTTGTTGAACTTCTTACCAATTAACTTATCGACTAAGAATTAGATAAATAAGAGAAGAGATACATACTTCAACATGAGTTGCGTTCTTTCATATATACCTTTAATCTTGCTTTATAGAACTCTTCATTTTCATGAAGAAAAAATCCAAGGATTGAGAATTGAAATAATTTCATTTAGGATAAAGACCTACCCTTGGGTATCTCGATAATTTACGTTGGGATCTGATGTTTTCGATGACCAATTTGTAAAAAGCTCTGTGGTAAGATACACTTAAAAAGCATATTGTTAATAAATAGGTTCAGTAGCATTCAAAAATCCTTCTGCTGATGTGAATTTAGAGTGCCAAGAAAAGAATCTGTTCTATTAGCACAATTAAAAACCTGGAAAATGCTGAGAACTTTCCGGAGGAAAAGCGATAATTTCAAAATGTAAATTTGGTGGCCACCCTGAGAGAATCACAATTTTTACGCATATGTGTTCTAATGATTTTGTCCGTCACTGTATTCATCAGGCTTTCCAAACATGTTTTAGACTTGAACATATTTGCCATAGCATTAGTAGGCCCATAACTGTATATTTGTCACATTCGACATTTTTAACAATTTTGTAATCAACTTATTGAAATCTGTGAGATAGTTCTGAAAAATTCGAAAAAATACCAAGTTGTTTTGTCACGTTGGTAATTGTAATTGCATAACAGTCACATTTAGATTTTTATGAGCCTTGTAGTGTCTGACTATTCACCCAATGTAGTGTCTGACTATTCACCCAATATACGATGTGGGCTGTACAAAATTTCATCCTCATAGCAGTTTTGAGTTCCTGGTAATTTTTATAATTTTAGGTTCTTCCCATTAGGATACTGGGTATCCATTTGCACACTCGATATTCTATTTGCCTGCTTTTGTCGAATGTTACAAATATGGTGACTCTCTATAGCAGTGTGTTCATTCATTCAAACTGTTTTTTCTATTCCTGAATGCGTACTACAGTTAACTCTCCCTTGCTCGATATTCCGTATCTCGATATCGAGTTAGAGAATCATAGTAAGAGTTGGTTCTCGATGGTCCCTTGGATCGCATTTGCACCGGTTTTGTGTTCTGTAATTCGATATCTCCCTAACTCGATGGTCCCTTCAATATCGATTAAGGGAGAGTTGACTGTAGTTTAAAACAGTATGACATCACGATTCTGCAATTTCATAATTTTCCGTCATTTTTGTTAGATATTTTGTTATATTTTGTTTAGAATTCAATTTCAATATTCAAATTTCTCAATGATATTTCATTATATTTCCTGGAAAAAATATTCTAGTTTTGCTCATAGTTCTCTTTCTTGGCTTTAGAACATTTCTTCGAATGACGTTTGGTCGAATTACATTTGGTCGAAAGTACAGTTGGTCCAAGGGACATTTGGTCGAATAGGCTTAACAAATTTCGTCAAACGATATTTGTTTCAATGCAATTTGTTTTTTTGTTATGGTCCAACCGATTAAAGTGAGCCGAATCGAAATTTTTGCACAATGGATGAACATTGAAACTATTTAAAGCATACTATTTTTAATCAGAAGTCAATAACAAATCTATCCAAATGATATTTTTTTATTAACCCGATTAATAAATAAACGATATTTTTAATAAACATCACCGATTTTCATTTTTTTGTTGAATTTTTTATTGTTTCAATATATCATCATTCTTTTGCTTTCGTTATTGTGTTTTGTTATTATTCAGTTGTTATATATTACTGCGGGTTCTTTATCCAATGATACTCAGTGTAAGTAGTCGAAAACTTTTGTGATTTTCAGATCATAAAGCGTACGAACTTGGTTGGGAATTTAGAATACGGGGACTAAACTTGAAACGTGCATAGATCTATTTGGTCACCTCGAGTTGTCTGCATAAAATTATTAGGCTCATAAGCCCGATGATCTATATAAATAAAAATGGAATGGTGTTTGTATGTCACGAAATGGCTTACGAACGGGTCAACGGATTTGTATGATTCTTTCTCCGAGTTGTTCTTCAAGGGTTCCGACGTGTTTGTGTGAATAAAATTCTTAGACTATTTGCCGGGAAAGTTGTAAAAACGAGAGTGAACGGAACTGTCATTTGGTATGGGACGAACCATAGCGTTTTTCAACAACCTACTTGATGGCAAGGCGAAGTTTGCCTGGACCACTAGTTTACAATAATTAAGAGCATCTTTAACGGGGGCGACTATTTGGGTGATTAAAATGATCACCCCCAGAGTTGTCATTTTAGTTTAGTCACTCATTCTCACACCGGTGGCTACCATATTTAGTAACTCGTTACCGTACCGGTCGTTGCTTTTTGGGTTAACATATGAGTTGTGAAAATAATGGTGATCAATTCAGGTTGGGAATTTTTGTAACTCTGCTGGAATATCTATTATATTCTGGTGCGGAATTATTAGAATTCCATCGGAAATTTTTGAGATTGTTTATGAATCCAACTGGATGCTAATTTGATTGGAACCCTTGCCAATTCTACCGGAATCCTTGTAAATCCTACAAGAAATATTGCAAATTTGACCGTAATTATTATGAATCTGACTGGAATCCTTGGGATTCCGACTGGAATTCCAGTCAGAATCCCGAGGACTCTAATCTGAATCCCGAGGATTCCAGCCGGAATCCCTAAGATTCCAGCCGAAATCCCGAGGATTCCAGACGATATCCCAAGGATTCCAGCCGGAATCCCGAGGATTCCAGTCGGACTTCCAAGGATTCCAGTCGGATTCCCAAGGATTCCAGTCGGAATTCGGAGGATTCCAGTCGAAATTCGGAGGATTCCAGACGGTATTCTTATCAAAATCTCTTTCCAATTCCAGTCAGAATCCCGAGGATTCCAGCCAAAATCCCAAGGATTCCAGACGATATCCCAAGGATTCCAGCCGGAATCCCGAGGATTCCAGTCGGACTTCCAAGGATTCCAGTCGGAATCCCAAGGATTCTAGTCGGAATTCGGAGGTTTCTAGTCGGAATTATAAGGATTCCAGTCGGAATTCAAAGGATTCCAGTCGGAATTCAAAGGATTCCAGTCGGAATTCGGAGGATTCCAGTCGGAATCCCAAGGATTATAGTCGGAATCCCAAGAATTCCAGTCGGAATCCCAAGGATTCCAGTCGGAATCCCAAGGATTCCAGTCGGAATCCCAAGGATTCCAGTCGGAATTCGGAGGTTTCTAGTCGGAATTCTAAGGATTCCAGTCGGAATTCCAAGGATTCCAGTCGGAATTCGGAGGATTCCAGTCGGAATCCCAAGGATTCTAGTCGGAATCCCAAAAATTCCAGTCGGAATCCCTAGGATTCCAGTCGGTATTTTTATCAAAATCTCTTCCCATTCCAGTCAGAATCCCGAGGATTCCAGCCGAAATCCCGAGGATTCCAGGCGGAATCCCGTGGATTCCAGTCGGGATTCTAAGGATTCCAGTCGGAATCCCAAAATCCCATAATACTCCGAAATCGATAAATTCTTACGAGGATTTTCGAATATTTCATAAACTTCTATCGGATTTCCAATAACTGCATCAGATTCCTACACGGAAAAAAATTCCGCGGTTAAAATTAATATTTCAGCTGACTACGCCCATTCTTGAAACTACCATGGAATTTCAGACCAATTTACTATGTTTACGGTACACCCCACCACATTACTGGTACGTTTGACAGAAATAATTTACAACAATCTGATTTCGACTACAGACATGGTAAAATCAAGCGCATTTCTGGTCTGCTGAAAATTGCCGGTGCGAACGCTTAAGTTAACCCCCTAAAATGGTAGTTTTTACCGCACAATTTTTTTGCGTGTAGTATTCTTATCAAAAGGAATGGATCTTGAAGGTTTACCCGAATTCCCAAAATTTTGAAATTTCTACTTCATGCGCATCATGCATCAGATTTCCAAAACTTCAACCAGAATTTCATATCCCACACCGTATGCTTGAATTCAAATCGAATAGCAGCGCAACTATCGCGCTGCTAAATTTGCTCACCCGATGCTTTCCGAAGGCAGCGCTGTCATTTTGCTACCCCGGTTAGCAGCGCCCGGTACGGATCAGCGTAATGATACTGCGCTATGTAATTTAGTTTAGTCGCGCACCGTTACGGCTGCTCTAACAAATAAACAAAGAGAAATGCACTTTTATACGTCGAACATAGTGACTAATTTTGATGGCCGTTGCATTTACGAAACGCTTATGACGAAGTGTAAAACGTAAAAAACACAATTAACAACAAAATATCACTCTATTAGATAATCCTTCAAATCCCTATTCAAGTGCCCTTTCGACCAAATGTAATATGCTTTTCAAAGCAACTATCGATCGAATGTCCATTCGACGAAATGTTTGTTCGACTAAATGTACTTTCGATTAAACGTCATTCGACTAAATGTCATTCGACCAAATGTCATAGATTCCTCTTCCCCGGTGCTTTTTACAATTTCCCGGGTATTTCCTGTTTTGTTCCCGGTCATTTGGAATTACCTTGTTTTTGCTGCTTTTCGCGGATAGATAGTCTAGATCAGTGATTCCTAGAGTGTGCGAAATAAAAAATATTTGAAGTTCGTTTATTTTCGCCAATCTATAAATGTATGAAAATGGATACACTCTCGCCCCATCATGAGGATGACATTGGCTCAAACGAACAGGAATCGGTCCGCATATGAAATGAAGCAGAAGAATTGGCTGTTATTCAATGTTCATACCACCTGCTTACTTCATTATTTTAAGTTCCAGAGGTTTTCCCGGAATTCCCATCCTGATTATTACTTTAACAATTATTTGCGTACAGTCTACGTAGTTGTCTTCTTCAGGAAAATATGTCCAAACTTTGCCCTCACCACCACGCTGATGTGGTGTACGATAAGCGAGGTTTTTCCACCATTGTTGTATGAAATACAACAGCGCGACAATTGATGTATGAGAAGCATGTTCGAAAAAGTCGTTAAAAGATTTAAATTCAAAAAATCCGCGACTGGATCTGGATTTGAATCCAGCCAAACTGCACTGTTGTTTAGCGCTAGTAAGGAAGTAGCCGTTGTATGGAGAGAATCGGATCTTCTTCATTGCATATTTAGTCTAAATCGGCTACGAAAGAGTATACACTTGTCTCTCATAAAAAAATGATTATCAATCTTGAAACTGAGAAAAGAAATGGATATTTCTAACTATTCCAGAAATATAAAAAACAAAAAAAAAACAGTAAAAGTGGGTTTAAAACGAATGCTCCTAAAATAGTATGCGTTATTAATAAACGAAATCCGAATTTAGTAGTATACCATTTAATTCCACTAAAGTTTGTATTCTTTGACAAATATTCGTGTTGTAATCTCAATCGTAAGGCCGTTTCCAATGTCGTGTACTAAACTATGCGTATTTGTCAAAGGATACAAACTCTAGTGAAATTAAATGGTATAGTAATAAATTCGGTTTTCATTTATTTATAAGTATTCCAATAAACAGCTCGAAGAATTATTATCATCATGGTATGCTTTAACTACAATATTTAAACTTTGCGACACGTGATTGTGTGTGATGTATGGGGCTGTTACGTCGCGATTTCGATTTAATCAAACCCAAAACCAATCCTTTTAGTCACATGCAGGCATCCAAATCCACTCAAGGCCAAAGCGCTTTCATAGCAATGAGCACTGCGCGGCTAACACACATTCCCAACCCCGTTATAATCTACACTCTCACCCCACGTCTCTTCTTTATACCAAGCCTCCCAACTAATTTCTTTCTGTTCTTCTTCTTCTCTCCAACCCTCTCCAGGTGCAAGCAATGGGTCGAGTTTTGCAACCGGCCCGAGCTGTGGAAAAAGTACGAGGAAAACGGCCCCGAGTACCTGTACAAGAGTTCTCGGATTTGTTCCGATCACTTTCAGCCGAGCGACTTCAACAATCCCAATCTTTTCAGTCAAGGGTAAGTCCGTCCGTATACTTTTATATTTTTTGGTTTTTCGAGACGTGCACGGTACCAAATGGTCGCCTTGAGTGGCACACAGGATTGAGATGGCCGCGATCCGTGGCGATGGATTTGCCACCATACAGCCGTTCGTTCACGAAGTGTGTGGGTTTCTTTCCGCGGAGAGTGACCAGAGGTTTGCGTGTGCTTGTCGTTGATGAGTTTGGATCAATCAAGTCTCGCATACTCTGAGATAACGCCCTAAAAGCCATTGGTAACCACGAGCGTAGCTCGTTGTTTCTGAGCAAATGAAAGAAATAGCATCCAAACCAACATCACGGGCTGGTAGATATTGATCGTTTCTTCCCCATAGCGTTGTCAAATAACATGAAAATCCATTCAAATGCTCAGAAACAACGAGCTACACACATGGTTACCAATGGCTTTTAGGGCGAGATCAGAAGTTATGCGAGAAGTAAGACCGGTTTGAGGGCGATTTCCGTGAACCACCCTTAGAATCTGGTAACCCCCGAGGAAAAAAATCACACACCACTGACGTCGGCTGGCTGGCTTTGGGTGCACTCTCAAGCTCATGCTTCTGACTAGAGGTGCATGCGGGCGAGGCGGGCAAGGAGAAACCCAAAAATAGCTCGGTATGTAATCGATTTTCTTCTTCTTGTTCTCTTCCCTTCCTTCCTTGGGTTTCGGCTCCGACTCGCGTTGTCTGTCTGCAAACCAAACCGACTAAACTGGGTCCTCGGTTTTGCTACCTGGTGACTGGCTCATGGACACGGATAGGTTAAAAAAAGGTTCGGTGCCTACACTCTATCCAGCCAGTAAAGAACCAAAGAATCGCTACAGCATTGGAGGCAGCGGAATTAGTGCCATCAGCGGAATCGGATTCGCTGGTGGTGGTGGTAATGGTGGCCACAGTGGTAACAATTCGCCACCCAACACCAACAACGACAATGATTCACTCGTCATACCAATGTCAACGAAGCGACCGCTTCTCTCGCAGCCTTCGTCTCAACAGCCAGTTGCTAAGCGAAGATCACTTCCACCTGCCCTCAGTTCCTCCATTGCCACCAACAACAGCCATGCTGCCGCAGTCAGTGGCGTATTGGCCGGACTGATCCAGCGGCAGCAGCTGAAAGAACAACAACGGAAGGCATTTGTGGCTGCCCTGCAGCTCCAACAGCGACACCAACAGCAACAACAACAACAGCAACAGGTACAACCAAACCCACAGCGATCATTGCTGGCCTCGCTGAAGCAAAAACCAAATAACAATAACAACAACAACAACAACAATAACCACATCAGCAGCAACAACAACAACAACAACAACAACACCAATACCAGCAGCAGCATCGCCAAACTGGCAGCTGCCAGCTTACAGGAAAGGCTCGAGGATGAACGAGGGTACGGCATCAACTACGTGGACATGGATGGAGGCGGTAAGTAGGATGCGATGCAACGCAGACAAAAAAATGCAACACATTAGCATGGGTTTTACTGCTGGCTGCCACCACTGGGATTGGGAGGCAATTAAGTATTTTTTTTGTTGTTCATCCTCCTTTGGGGTGCAAATTGCATTCGTAACGATGAGTATGACCAATGACCATGCGTCTCCATTCGGTGAGGCATGAACCCACGCACAGAGTGGCTTCAACAGAGCTTGTCAGTTGTGGATTCGTCCTATGAACAGTTCTTTCCTGGTACAAGCACAAGTTTCAAAGGAATATCAGTATGTAAATGTGAACAATATTCTATCTTCAGATCCTGAAAGTACACACCCATACTAGCAAAACCGTGTTGGGGTTTGAAAGATTATTAGTTCGTAATTAATGTGGAGTTATGCTCATTTTAATTTTTCAGCTTTGTTTTTTCTTAATACGGCTATATCTCACAAGGTATTGAGAATTTCTCAATGCTACCTTCAAATAAATTGGTTTTTACACAAAAATGCACAAGTTTTGTGAACATATCGTGAGTGCATTCACATTTTTACGTAGTGTTTTGGTTCAAAAACACAAAAGCTGTTTTTCACATTTTTTAATCATTATCCATAAATCGTTTATATTTTACCATGACATGTCATCCACACGAATATGCTTTCAATCAACACAAACAACTTTGCTAAACATTCTTGTTCGATACTTTTTCTTGTTTTGGTCATAATATTAACACTTCAGTATTCGCGCTGTTGTATTTTGTACACAAACAGGTGGAAACCCATCGCTCTTCGTACACAGCTTCAGCGCGGTGCTTGAGAATCGCGCTACAAAATACCGTTTTGATTCGAATCCCGGACAGCTTCAAATTCCGGACACTCTACTTTGTATGGGAAAGATTTCACTCGAAATGTTTCAAAATGCGCCGTCAAAAAGTTGTCAATTTTAAAGATGATTTTTATAAACATTTTACATAGCAACCCATGAAAATTTACAATGTTCAACAAGTTTTGACGTCTTTTTAACGGCTTAGTGCGTTTAATTAATGATTCGACTATTCTGATTATGTATTTCAAGAGTTGTCCGGAATTCGAATCATAGTGTCCGGAATATGAAGCGAAAGTGTGGTTGTGTCCGGAATAAAAATCATGAACATTTTATTGAACATTTTTATTGATTAAAGTGAATTAAAGATGTGGAATCCAAATCTTCATCCACCATTCGAAAATCAAGTGTTTGCAAGGCCTGATTACGCTAAAGTTTTGAACAGAACGATTCAATTTATATGTGTAGTTATTAGTTGTACTTCACTGAAGCCTTAAGTGTCCGTAATATGAATCAAAACGGTAAGTGTTTTGGATCGAATTTGGGCATTTCGGATAGCCAAGCTCAAAATCACAGCCAAATTTGATCAATACATTCGATGATTTTATTAATAGTTAAGTTGCTCTATAACTTTTGAGATATACAAATTTTAACGTAGAGCTTCAACGATTGTATTTTCACATTTTTTGTGGAAGACAATCATGTTAAAATATAAACCGCCAATTTCCGCACTACGAAAATGAGAATACTGCCACGGTATCTTCACAGAAGTTGTGCCGTTTGGTGGTGTGAAGAGTATTTCGTCCGAAGATTGCATGGAGGAATTCCCAATAGTTTATAAGAAATAGCCGTACTGCGAAAATATCATCTCGAATAGGGTTATGGGTGTATCCAGAACTGCAGTCACAGAGCTGGTAGCAAGTCATTTTTTAGTGACTTGGTCACTTTTTTCGACATGGTCGCTAAAAAGTTACTATTTCCAAAGTCACTAAAGTCACCTTTTTTTCAGAAAAATGGTCATTACAAAGTCACTATTTTCGCGATCTGATGAGATTTCAGGCTGAATTAGCTTTTTAAATACAAGCAGCAAAAATAGATATTTGTTGTTGTAAAGACAACTACCTATAGTGTGATTCGTCAGGATTTTTTTAGAATGTTCTGTAATTAATTTACGAAATTGTGGCGAAACAATTTTGTCTACAATCAGCAATTCTCCTTCGATTTATTACACAGATTTGCTAAGAAACGAAATCTCCAATTCGTCATCTTTTTGACCGTCCATTGAGTTCGAATGACATCAAAAATGTGTCAAATTTATTGCTTAAGAATATAATAGATCAATATATTAAACCGTGTAGGAATGCTCAAAATTTATTCATCTTGGTTGCATCAAAACTGTGTTTGCTGGAAGTCTTTTTAAAAATGATTACTTAGGTACAAATGTACAGAAAGAAAATCGAGAAGAAGTGTGATACTTCTGGAAAGAGCCTTTTAGGACAATGATCATACAAATAAGGCTAAGCAATACTATGGTTACCGAGAGACATTACACATCCTGAAACCCAAAGATTTTAGGGGAGACAGTACCAAAACTCAAAACGATTAGAAAGTATATTTCTTATAACAGTAGTTCCTAATGCTTTTGAAGCTGCGACCCCTTTTGAGGATCTAGAAACACCTCGCGAAGGAGTTTTGTTAGTGGAAGGGTTCAAAAGTTACATGATTATGATTCACCTTGGTAAGTGATGCAATTCATGTCTCAATGTAGAAAGCTATCTATCACTGCGTCGACATTTTTGATAACAAACTATTCAATCGTTATTTAAGTAATTGCGACGAACAAATAAAAGCATAAGTACGTGTATTTCAAAATTTTATAAAACTGGAATAATAGCTTATGTTTACACTTATAGTGACGGACCATCCATAGTTTGTTTAATGATTAAATAAATGCAACATTGCCACGAAACAAATTTGTGTTCTCACAAGCATGAAAAAACGAGCTTCCCACTTGGTAATCCAACCTCGATTAAAGTCTCGGCATCAACACGCAAAAGCTGGGTTCAAATAACAATCCGGTGACGCGAGAACACGACCTATTAAGCTTTTGTCTTTGCAATGCACTGCCCATCAAAATTTGCAACTGAAAAAAAAACATTGCATTTCGGCGACGCGAAAAACGACACCTTTATTTTCAAAATGTGTGTAGTTAAAAGGAGTTAAATTTAAAAAATACAGTCAAATTTCCATGAGTCGATGCTCCATGACTCGATATCGACTTATGGAACCAGTGATATGACATAAATTTGATTGTGGACAAGCCGTTTAAAGTTTACATGGAAATTATTATGGGAAAAGCCAACCCTTTGCATTCGGTCATGTAACTCTTTGTCATAGCATTCGATGAGAACCTCTTCTTCTTTAGGGAAATATTATCAGCTACAACTTTGCCGAAAACCACATTTAGATTGAACGTCAGGCAAATTAGTATATTTAATATATATTTAAAATGAAAGGTTTAAATAAGGAATTCGGCAAATTGTGTTGTGTTTCTCCGAGATAATCGGCTGCCCTTCTTCAGTCTCTATCCTGAGGCTTAATAAGGGTGGGATTATGAATATGTTGACATTTAATTTAAATTATCACCTATATGGATTCGCATTATGCGTTTTACACAGTGTATTCTGTACTCTTTCGCCTTTGGCGACTTTAAATAGATACCGATCTGGTTTTTTCGTTGCTGGTCTTTTTCGTGCTGAGATTGCAAAAAGCTTAATCCTGCCTAGTTTGGGTAGTGGCTACGGTTAGGTTAGCTCAGATCAATCTTCAGCATAAAAGAACAGCAACGATCAATCTTTGCAGACTCATGCAAAATGGTGCAGCCCAAGTGGCGCTAGTTCAAGAACCCTACTTTCGTAGAGGAAACTTCTATCTAGGTAACCTTGTGGACCCAGTTTTTGCTACTTTCAGCAAACTTGAAATGGCAAACTCGCGCTCCATGCCCCGCGCATGCGTGCTCATAAATAAAGCAATCGTTGCTACACTCATTTCTGAGTTGACGATCAGAGATGTATGTGCTGTCACAATTGACGTTTCTGTTGGTGACCTCAACAGGAAATACGTCTATTGTTCGGTATATTTACCACATGATGAACCATCCCCAACGGATGACTTCAAACGAGTTGTCGTATACTGCGTAACAAAAGGCCTTCCGCTGATTGTGGGCAGTGATGCCAATGCTCATCACATCATCTGGGGTAGCTCAGATATCAATTTGAGAGGCTCCAGTCTGATGGAATACTTAAGTAGTACAGACCTTGGATTACTTAACATAGGCAATCGCCCAACCTTCATGGTTTCTAATAGAGAAGAAGTGTTAGACATAACGCTCTGCTCGAATAGAATCAGTCACGAGTTGACGAATTGGCATGTATCAGATGAGGAATCATTATCTGATCATCGCTACATCTTCTTTGAACATTCAAATGTAACTGCGCAGACTTTGCGTTTTAGGAATCCCCGATCAACAAACTGGGAACTCTATATTGAATTGGTTGCGACCAAATTTCATGGATATTCTCCGTCCATTGAAAATCCGAATGATCTGGATGATGCCGTTGATACTACAACATCCTACATTATGGAAGCTTTTGAAGAAGCATGTCCTCTGCGGTCTGAAAAGACTACAAGAGGGACCCCATGGTGGAATTCCGATCTGACTAGACTCAGGAAACAATGTAGAAGGAGTTGGAACAGACGCCGTTCAGCTGGATCAGAGTCGTTCAAGTCGGCTCGCAAGGCTTACAAGAAGGCTCTTCGTTCTGCTGAACGATCCGGCTGGAAAAACCTTTGTACAAATGTTTCCAGTTTGAGTGAAGTCAGTCGGCTGAACAAAATCCTTGCAAAATCTAAGGATTTCCAAGTGAACGAAATTCGCTTACCTAATGGTGATTTTACTTCTTCCGATGAAGAAGTTTTAGAATGTTTATTCAATACACACTTCCCCGGATGTGTGGACATAGCATCTACGGATGAACCAAATGTCTTTTCATGTAGTTACGAGTCTCTGGCCTCGGCTCGCAGTATAGTAACTACTGAATCGATTCAATGGGCACTTAATAGTTTTGCTCCTTTCAAATCTCCAGGAGCGGATGGGATTTATCCTATTCTGCTCCAAAAGGGATTTGAGTTTATCAAACATGTTTTGAAAAAGCTACTTGTAAGCAGTTTTGCTACCGGGTACATTCCCAGATCCTGGCGTGATATTACTGTAAAGTTTATCCCGAAAGGAGGTCGTGCGTCGTATGAAGAAGCGAAAAGTTTCAGACCAATCAGTCTGACCTCTTTTCTTCTGAAATGTCTGGAACGCATTATCGATCATCACATCCGTGATGTTTATTTGGCAAACATGCCTCTCATGTGAATCAACATGCTTACCAATCTGGAAAGTCCACAGTGACTCTTTTACACAAAGTTGTATACGATATCGAGAAAGCATTCGCTCAGAAGCAATCCTGCTTGGGTGTTTTCTTGGATATTGAGGGTGCCTTTGATAACGTGTCTTTCGATGCCATATTGGAAGCCGCACGAAATCATGGGCTACCTACAATGATTACCAATTGGATTCATCAAATGCTCAAAAACCGACATCTCTTCTCGGCGTCAAGCAGCGATTCGAAAATTAAGTATTTGCGGATGCCCCCAAGGGGGAGTCTTGTCACCACTTTTGTGGAATCTCGTAGCAGATACGCTATTGAGGCAACTCAATAATAGCGGTTTTCCAACATATGGATTTGCCGACGACTATCTAGCTCTGATAGTTGGTATGTGCATAAGCACCCTATTCGACCTGATGCAAAGTGCTCTTCAGGTAGTCGAGAGTTGGTGTCGCCAATATGGCCTTTCGGTTAACCCGAATAAAACATCTATTGTTCTGTTTACGGAAAGACGAAACCGCGATGGAATTCGACCTTTACGTCTTTTTGGCACTGAGATTAATGTGACTGATCAAGTAAAGTATGTCGGAGTCATTCTAGATTCCAAACTTTCATGGACACCTCACATTGATTTCAGAGTCAAAAAAGCTTGCATGGCCTTCGGTCAATGCCGGCGAACCTTTGGTAAAACTTGGGGCCTCAAACCCAAATATATCAAATGGATTTACACAACAGTTGTTCGACCAATATTGGCATATGGATGTCTTGTGTGGTGGCAAAAGGGTGAAGTGAGAATAATCCAATCAAAATTGGGCCATCTCCAAAGGATGTGCTTGATGGCGATGTCTGGTGCGTTCTCTACAACTCCCACAGCAGCGCTCGAGGCCCTTTTCGACGTTGCGCCACTACACATATATCTTAAACAAGAAGCACTTTCTTGCTCTTACCGTTTATGGGTACTGGATCTACTGGAGAAAAATCCAGTGAATCGTAGATCTACACTGCCCATAAACGCATAACTGTCCCATGTGAATAGGAAATCCAGCAAACATGGGACTGACATGCATTTATGGGCAGTACACACACTTCGTTGTTTCCACTTTTGGTGAATTGGGACAAAATTGTCCTTGCTCCAAGTGATCTCACAATTGCTTGTCACTTTCCTTACAGGACATTTATCACACAATTCCCTTCACGAGAAGAGTGGACGTCTGGCTATTTGGAAAGAAGTATATCAAACAATATAGTATGTTACACTGATGGCTCCCTTCTTGAAGGTAGAGCTGGTGCAGGAGTATATTCTCGTGAGCTAAGGCTGAATCAGTTTTACTCACTTGGTAGAAACTGCACCGTTTTTCAGGCGGAAATATTTGCCCTTATGTGTGGAGTGCAATCAGCACTTCAGTGATAGTTGTGACTCCGATTATGGAACTTCGTATCACCTGATATGTAACTGTCCAGTTTTTGCGCAAATGCGATTCCAATTACTTGGTAAACACTTATTAAGTGAAACTGAATTCAGAAGCCTGAATCTTCAGGACATTCTGTTATTCTTAACCCGCTGTGGTAATGAGCTATAGGCTCTCTTTACGCTCATGCGTTTTGCAGTGCCCTTTTTAGGGCGCTGTTCGAACCCATTGTGGTATGGAGCTACATGCTCTCATTTCGCTTATGCGATCTTCCCTCTTCAAGGGACCCTACTCCTATTTCCTCCCATCTTTCCCTTTCCTTTCCTCTCCCATCGGGTAGATGATGAAATAGGCTCAAATATGGCGATGGCACAAATCTCCCAACTGGTGGGGAACGTGCCTTTGGAGCCGGCCTTCTGATACCTGATACCTGATATTTAATATATATTTAAAATGAAAGGTTTAAATAAGGAATTCGACAAATTCATTAGCTATTATTTATTCCAAAGTCTGCACCATGCTAAGATGATCACCCAATTATTTTCAGAGCAGCACTGTCTTTCTGCAATAGAACATAGTAGCCTGGATTACTTTGATGTATTCCTCTCGCCAGGAGCTGTATTGTTGCCTGCCGAGCAGTTCGTGAAGCATGCTACATGCAAACCCACTTTGTAATTGAGAATAGCAAGTTAAACTGATGATCTGCCAAAATGTGGTCTTCGACAAAATTGTATTTGGGAAGATTTCGCTTTAGAAGGGCATGTTTAGTTTTCAAAAGAATATTATGATAAAGTTAGAGAATATTATGATAAAGCAGTAGTTCCCAACCATTTCGGTGCTGTGAAGCTTAACAAACGTCTCGCGGACCCTCAAAGGTGAATGTTCCTAAAACAAAATGCAATTAACAAAATGCAAGAATCCTGCTTTGACCAGCATCTTTTCAAAAGTATGACAAGGAACTTCATAAACAATTTTGATAAAATTCAACAAAAAATAATGCAAAGACAGTAGCATAAATCCCTTGGGCACCTTCATCTTTCACTTTAACATTATGGATGTTTCTCCATCCGAAGGTCAGAAACGCTGCAGTAAATCGCATTTATGTCCGGTTTTCGAATAGAGTATATGAAAACTTGGGACAACAACGATTCACTGTTAGATGGTGAACTTCTCTCTGCCGAAACTTTACAATTAAAATGTTTCTTCAACGCATTTTAGCCCAAATATGACCTCAGTAGCTTTTAAAATATTCTGCCACGTGAAACAAAAGTGCAAGAAATATACATTATTCAACATTCTAAATCTCACTAGTTTCTCAACAAAAAATATTCTCAGGAGTCAATTGAGTTCTAAAGCCCTGTCCCAATTTTAGTACCGAACGCTAAAGTATTGGTCAGAAACACATATTCACCCAATATTTAAATGCATTTTGTTGGTTTACGACCAAAAAACATTTTTCCTGATTTATGAGATTTTGTCACATTCCTTGGTTCAAACTGAAATTTAGGATGTATTTTGTTTTCCTGTCTCTTCTGAAATGTCGTATAGGAACAACCCCAGTGTTATAAAGTTGAGCCCCTGTGGTGTTTTTGTCGACTAAGTGAACGTCAAACATGATCAAAAGTGTCAAGGTTCAACCCATTTTTTGAAACCCTACCTAATAAAAAAAGTGTAAGACCCAATTGATGATTTTATCAGAAATCGTCAGGTCTGGATACTCTGCATTGAATATTTAAAAAGACTTGCTAATAGGCTCCTATGCTCTGCTATATTCTGCTGTGGGGAGATTTTTTCAGAAGTTTCGCCAGGAAATCTTCGAAAGCTTTGTCAGATAACCGTGAGGAATCTACGCAGAAATGTACCAAAGGTTACTGCGACAAATATCGATCGAAAATTTTACTTGAAAACTTAATGAAAGATTCACTCGACTTCCGCGAATGTTATTTGTAAAAGCTGTGAAAAATATTGCGTTGTTCACTAATTGCAATAACCAACAAAGTTCTTAGAAATTCTTGGAGGATCTTGCTAGGAAGCTGGTAAAATCTGCCAAGCTTTAAACTATTTTCAAGATTACACTGAATTGAACTAGAACGGATCCGCGTTAAGTAATCATCTCTGGCTTGCTATGTAAGACAACAGAATGATATTGAAGGTAATTTCCCAGTATTATCACAGTTGAATGAAACAAAACGACCTAAAATAATTGAAAGACGCAAAATTTGCTACTGGGTAATTAGACAGCGTCCATTTATTACGTAATGCTAAAATTGGCGTCCGTGACGCTTTGTGTATGAAAAATTTCATTTTTTGTTTGAGCCAAAATGTTTAAGTGGGCCTTTGTGGACGGCGCTTAATATATTAGGAACAGATTCCTCATATCAAGAGAAACGAAACTTATTCTCAATGGCTTCACGGACCCCCTGAGAGCTCATTACGGCCTCCTAGGGGTCCGCGGACCACCGGTTGAGAAACCCTGTGATAAAGGGTAAGAGGGCTGAAGACAAAAGTTTGACTTTTTCCAAAGTAATTTCCATATAAACTTTGGCGTGTGCACAGTCAAATTTCTGTCAAGTCACTTCAAACTTTGGGAGAATGATATTTATTATAATTGACATCGTTTGAGCATAGGGGAGCCAAAACTTAGAAATGAAGTCTTTCTATAAATGTTTGTATTGCTAAAGATCATTTATGATGAGTAAAGAAAATTGAGGTTTGTCAGGATAGATCCTTCTAGGACCAATCCAATACCCACGTAGACTTAACAATGCCACATACCGAGAAGTTGTTCAGGGTGGTTCATGTATGTTTTCAGACTCCGAAATGGAACATTATGGAACGTCGAGGCCATATTCTGCACCCTGACACAGCCCTCAGCGCATCTCGACCCGCGTCCCATAAAGCCAAAACCGCATACTCATCGTTCGGAGAGAAAAAAAAATCCGTCTCCGGTCGACGACGATGACGTCGCCATCGATGTCCCTGACGAGACCGCGGTTGTTGTGAAACACACTCGTCGGCGGTCATCTTGTGGACACCACCAAGATAGGTACCCACCATACAAACGCGTCGACACGTATATTTTCGTGGCGATTTCGGCTTACCGCTGCTGGCTACCCGGTTTCGCTGACGAAACTGCGCATATCCAAAGATGGTTCCTACCTAAACCCACCTAGAGGATAGGGCACTGCGGGGGAGGAGGCGGTGAAGGTGGCATGGCGACGACTGCGATTGGCAAGGCGAGTGTGTGTGGACGTGGTTGAAGACGAGTGAAGCGAGGAGTGTCCGGTCTCCGTCCGATCCAGCAGCACACACGCCATTGCTGGTAGTCAGTCGTTCGGATGCCTCGTTTTTCTCGCTGCCCGAAGGGTGGGGGAATTAGCACATCGGAAAGGAATTTGCTAGCCCGAGATGTTTTCGCTTTTCTGGCGAAGGGGAGACAAGTGAAGGTTTCTGGAAGGTGGGTCTTCTTCGTCCTACATACTTCCCGGAAACTTATTCATAGTAGGCGATTGAAGTAGGCAACTGAAGAAAGGCTTGCTTGGATCGATTATACGCGTCAATCAGACTGCCTGCTTGGATACGGTAGTTCGTCAACGTGCTAGACTAATAGGAATGCCAAATTGAGTAAACCCCTAGTTTAACGAAGCTCTCCAAGAAATTCACTTTCATTGGTGTCTATGTCTTGACGCGAATTTTGCTTTCATCAACCATTCGAAAGATGTCTATCGAAAGCCCGTTTATACCTGTTGTCTTGGTTCGGGCTCAGCTGAGCAAGAATGGATCCATCTAAATCGCTAAAGTAAAGCAAAGACCGCTAAGCGGAATAGACGTAATGAAAACAAACTATAAAATAATAATCATACATGCTTCTCTCGTACACTGCTCACGTACGGAACCATTTGTATGTCAGTAGTGTAACTAGCGGACCATTATCATCGTCGACGCACACATGCGCGCCTACACGTGGCAGTCAGTCCGTACGACAAACGGTGCGTGTTGTAGGTATCAAAACTGATGAGGATCGGCTACAAACAGTCAGCCAGTCAACCACATGTTGCGAACGATCCGTTCCGTTTCAACTAGCAGAGACGAAGTCGCTTCTCTCTGAAAGCATACGTTCATGGTTTTTTGTTTGCGTTATGCCACTTCACGCTGGTCGGACGATATACCTTTCTCATCTGCTGAAAGGCTTTAATTTCTCACCGGAAGCGTGCTTTGGGTGGAAGGCATCTAGGATGAAGGCTCATATTCCAGTAGGCTAAGCTTCTATGAACATGTTCGACCTCAAAATTGATGTTCAAGTCATACTATTCTTGACCTTTGCATTAGTTTTTCTACAGTGCTTTGAAACACCAAGAGACAGAGACTTTATCCGTAAAAACGCCATATTATGGTGGCCCACATGATCAGTAAGTCTTTGTACCATTGTTGTAGTCTGACAACTATTCTTGCCTAGTCTTGACAAGACCATACGCATCGCTAGGTGGATTGTTCAGAGGGGTTTTCAATCATTGGTTTTATTCCAGTCATTCCCATTGCCATTACACACATTCATCAGGTGGTTTTGTTGAGAATCACACAAGCGTTGTTGGCCTCTGCTGCTGTATTCGTTTCCCGAGTGGAATGGGACTGAGCTGCTACATGGCCATATCTCTCCCTGCACACACACGGTTCGTATAGTCCGTATTATAGACCGTAGTAGTAGTACAGGGTAGGGTAGGCTAATGGCACCAACTCGACTCGACACGGTTCGAGGTCACGCGGTTCGCGCTTCTGATGTGATCTCTCATTCTCCTCTCTCTCATCGGGGCTTCGAGGGATTTCAAACGAAACCCCAGTGGTCAGATATCGGACGGATACACTAATGCTTCTAAATCAAAACAAAACAGAAAATGAAACTGGGATCCATGGACTCGCACATCGGTATCGCAAAGCAAGAGAGTATTGTAATCGGAATCTAATTGAGAGAATGAAGAGCAAAATGAGCAAAGAGAACTAGAGAAGCACAATCACACAAAGAGCACGTTAGCTATCACACAACGAACGTTAAATGCCGCAGTTAAAAACACGACGAAACCCACAGTCAGCAGTCAATCGCAGCCTGTGAGTAGAGAAATTGAAGAGCAAAACAAAAAATATGAAAATGGTAATTATTTGGTGTTTTGCTTTGATTTGTTTGGGTTCAAACACGTCTGAAGGCCGCCGTGTGTGTACAATATAAGCTTAGATTTGCCTAACGGCCGTTAGATGAACTTGCACTTTTGGTTTTTGGGATGCGCTATAATTTGCATCAGGTTGAAGTCCGACTACATTAAATTATTTTAGCTGATTTTACACCTCTTATTAAACCCTGGAATGATCGGAAACATCGGAAAGCCTTAGGTTGTAAACGTTCAGAGCACGCCGTTCCTGTTTCTGCTCTATCTGTATATATTTTATATTAATTGAGAAGAACGAAGTTTGACACCAATCGCGCTTTCTCGAAGTCTAGTTGGGGATGAAATGCGTAATACAGGTATGTTCCGTTTTTATCACGTTCCGATTGTGTCACGTTCCGATTTCGTCAACAAATTATTTCGTTTTTATCAATACACAAAAAATGATTTTTTTTACCTTTCAAAATGTTTAGAATATAAACTAAATACCTATTTTGAAATGCTGTTCAATAGCATCTGAGTTGAATTTTCGACATTATGTTAATGTTGAGCACCTACGATACATAGTACGTGTCAAGTCATATACGCTTCAATCAGGTTTGACTCCTGCTTGTCCACTAATCAAATGGAGTTTTCAAACTTAGCATGGTTTGTTCGACAAGATCGACCCATTCTTCAACAATAAAGAGTTGCTCTGGCCACGTCCTAGAAACAACTGGTATTTGTGATTAGTTCAATACGTACTTAAAATAGTTGCAGAGACCTCATCATTTATATAACATGGCATCAAAGAACTTTCTATGTAAATTTGATTGACATAGGGGCTCTCCATAATTACGTAAGACATTTTAGGCAGTTTCTCGACCCCCCTTTCCTTATGGTATGATTTTTTGTATGAAAATATGGCATGTGTCAAACCCCTCCTCCCCCCATAACCTGTTACGTGATTAATGGACGATCCCATATATGTTTTGTTCTTTTTTATAAGGGTTGCACTTGGGATTGAACTCAAGGATGTTTGCGTTACGGCAAGACAGATGATCGAGTTTATTTTATTCTTGATAAGACTGTCGACCCCGTTACACCCTGGGCTTGGGATTATATTTTCCAGGGAGCGATGAATTTTGATAATTGATCGCTGTTGTTAGTAGTTTTGATTAGATGTTGGGTGAATTTCAAAGCAATGGCAACCTTTTTATTACAAAATTTAGATTTTATCTTCTGACCCAAAAATTCTGGTTAAAATACTGTACTATGCAGTTGGGCTGCACTAGGCTATCACTCATCAAAATTACTTTCACTTCGGGAAAATATAATTTCAAACTGGCGAGAAGATTACGAACTGAGGGTGGGTTAGGAGCACAATTAGACCCTTGAATGTGCAATGTGGGGTAGTAATTGGGAATGCCATTGACGGTTTGTAATCTTCTACGAGGTTTTCGAAAACCAACAGGGCGCGTGCACCAGGTTGCGGATAGGAGCAAAGGGAGATCAATAGCATCTACCTAAAATAATAGAACAAAAAGCCGTTCAATGATTAGGTAATGTTTTGCGATCTTCTATGGTGTTCTAGTACTATAAAATTCTTCACTCACTGGGAATTTTGGCCTTGATAATAACAATAGTGATAAAAACATAAAATAATACCTAATACTTGATAAGTACAATGTAGCTTCAATATAGTAATAAATGATATAAAATCAATTTTCTATACTTGACAAGGTTTTGAAGACAATCAATGAGTGAAAGAACTACCTATTAGAAAAGCCACATCAGCTAAGGCTATACATATACAAATGTTGGTCATAGGGTCATGGCGAGCATTCGGTATGTACGTCTATGATTGATTCTTATCTAATAGGGGCACTAGAAGACCACGCGGACAATTTCGAAACAAATTATTTTTATACATCGGTCTTACGATCCGAAAGGCTCAGCTATGCTGCAAAGTCATTTTAAAAGCTATTCATTACTACTGTTTAATTGTTTATAATTCTAACAAAACTACATAATTAACTCATTACTAATCACTGTTTCTATATTCTCTTTTTCTCTCCTTCTTATCTGTTGCATGATTATGAGCATCACTAATATAACGCATGAGCATGCACAATAAGAATAATTTCAGGATTGAAAGCAGTACATGGATACCTGGATAGAATAACTTCGAAAAGGGCGCTCAAAATATAATATTTCTGATCAGGGAAGTATTATTATTAAGGGTATGTAAAATTTTTCCATTATTAACACAAACAAATGAACTAATAATATCAAATATTTTTAAAATATTTTTATTTGAATCAGCATCGTCAATCAGTGCAAAAACAGATAAAGTTTGTAAAGTTATCACCATCGAATGAATTGCGCTCTGTATAGTAATGTTCAATCAGTATCAAAATCTCCTAAAGCTTTGTGTCGCATTGTGCCATCAGCAGCCCTCATATTGTTATTATTTTGTTGTTTATAAAATTTCTAGAAAGCGATCAGCATATTCTTTCTTACTTGTACAATGGCCGATCTATTTGGAATTTTAATAAGTCAAATCTAACTTCAAAATTCAAATTTAATTGCTTTCAGCACATTTACATTTTGCAGCATTAATCGCATTACTGTGTCAAGTCTTCTCCATTCCCTATACCCTACCCCAACCCTTCTTATCCTTTCCGATGGTGTTCAAGTGGTCCGCATAGACTATTACGGCCATTACCTATCCCTTCCCCCGGCTTTGGACTGACTTGCGCTCTCATTGCCCCACCAAACGCTGCAAAATGAAAATGAAAATGATAAGACTGTCGACCCCGTTACATTTTGAACATTATCTTCTATCTCCCAAAATCGATAGCTTCTTCTTCTTCTTTCTGGCGTTACGTCCCCACTGGGACAGAGCTTGCTTCTCAGCTTAGTGTTCTTATGAGCACTTCCACAGTTATTAACTGAGAGCTTACTGTGCCAATGACCATTTTTGCATGCGTATATCGTGTGGCAGGTACGAAGATACTCTATGCCCTGGGAAGTCGAGAAAATTTCCAACCCGAAAAGATCCTCGACCGGTGGGATTCGAACCCTCGACCCTCAGCTTGGTCTTGCTGAATAGCTGCGCGTTTACCGCTACGGCTATCTGGGCCCCATAGCATTGTATTGATTATGGCAAACAGTTATTGATTAGATTCTGGTCAAAAAGGTAGGGGAAGAGGTTCAGCAAAACTAAGCAATCTATGTAGAATTTTGGAAGCTCCACACAACAAGTTTACATCGAGGGAGATGGTCAAGTGCTGAAATAGCTGACAATTTCATAAACGTCACGCACGTCGGGTGAACTTTGAGCAGACATGAACCCCTTCCCCACATGGAGACTAAAAGATTAATTAGGAATTTATACCATTAGCCATATGCTTATTCATACAACTTTACAAAAGAGTTTCCTACCAAAATGTTCTAATTTGGTGATGCTTGTTCTAGAGTTTGTACACGTTTGTGTTTTGATAAACTTCTATGGAATGGAATGTGTTTGTGTTTGTATGTCACAAAATGGATTAAGAATTGGCTTAGACTTACATCATTATGTCACTGTTGCATTGGTCAAGTGTTCCGACGTGTTTGAGTGAAAGAAACGATTCGGAAAATTCTCTTGAATAACTGGAAAAATAACTGAAAACTAATTGTCGTCTTGTATGAGAGATTGCATGCTATTTTTCAGCAGCTTACTTGATGGCGAAACGAAGTTTGACGGGACCACTAGTATTTAATATTATTTTTACTTAACAAAAACCTAGAACTTTAGGTTAGTTAATTGCAAGTCTATTCGTGATCTAACGTAAATTTTAAAGACGATGGGGATGCTGCTCTAGATTGGCGATTAGTACATCCCTGGCGAAGTTGTTGGTAATAACTTTAGAAGAAAAGGACACTGAACGTCCACTGAAAGCATTAACGTGTCGGTATCTTTTGATAAGAAAAGAAATATCACCACAATCATTTTACTGATAAGATTTTCGTAATTCAAAGCACAGTAAACCTTAAATATTCATTTCAGTTTGCAAAACTTCCGCAACATAACTCCACATTTAATCGCCAATCGAGTGTGACCAAAAATGCAAAAAATGTACCTTAGCAAAAAAAAAACTCTCGGTTGATAACTGTGGCAGCGTTTTAGGAACACTAAGGTGAGAAGAAGGGGCCCAGATAGCCGTAGCGGTAAACGCGCAGCTATTCAGCATGACCATGCTGAGGGTCGTGGGTTCGAATCCCACTGGTCGAGGATCTTTTCGTAAAGGAAATTTTCTCGATTCCCAGGGCATAGAGTATCATCGTACCTGCCACACGATATACACATGCAAAAATGGTCAACCGGCAAAGAAAGCTCTCAGTTAATAACTGTGGAAGTGCTCATAAGAACACTAATCTGAGAAGCAGGCTTTGTCCCAGTTGGGACGTAACGCCAGAAAGAAGAAGAAGAAGAAGGTGAGAAGAAGGCTCTTTCTCAGTTGGGATGTAATGCCATAAAGAAAAAGAAGAAGAAGCAGAAAGATTAGGATGAACAGCAGAAAAAGAAGTTGTTTCTTGATTAATCTTTCTTGACCAAAAACAAAAACAATGATCAGCTTGACGCACTTCCTTGTAGTTATTTTTAAATATATGACGCACCTTACGATTCAAAGGACATTTATGTGATTATCATTTTAATATTCTATATTACATTTATTGAAATTTTAACCAAGAAAACTAAAACCATTAATGATTTATTAGAAAATCATATTGATTGATAGGAGTTAGCAATCAGCTTTTATTATGAACCTATACTGCCCATACTCGCATAACAGTCCCATATTATATGGGATTTCATATATAAATGGGACTGTTATGCGAGTATGGGCAGTATAAGTATGAACAATCTTAATGCTCCTCACAGCTCCTAAACATCGATATTGTACGTTTATATGATGAAAATTTGTATTATCCTTACAAAACTGCCACTATCTTTTCAAATTTGTAAAATATTTTGTCCAAGAAAATTAGTCCGTTTTTGTCACGGTTCCGTTTTGTCAACTGAAAATTACCGATCGTGTTGATAAAAACGAAACTTGCCTGTACCGTTTAGTGATTTGAAGTATTACTTGAAATTACAATTCTTGCCTTCATGACACTCCAATGAGCCTGTGAATGCTATAAAACGTTTGACTTTTACTGTGCGCCCTGCTTTCAAGTTACCCGTGAGAGAGAGCGAGAAAGCACAAACACACGGCGCACAGTAAAAGTCAGAAGAACATAAGAATTTATAGCACGTACAAAGGCTCATGCTGCAAAGATCTTTGTCCTGGTCAAATTAACCAATGAAATTCAAAGGTCAATCAATTAGCGAGCCACGGAATCAAGACCAATTGTGTTCGGATCGCGAGTGCTAAAAGATATTCGTGTTCAGTCTAAGGTGAATTGCTAACTGGTGAGTTCGTTTCATGCTTATGATAAAATTTATGTAATTTGCAAACGAACTTTGGATGGTTCGTCACAAAAGTGCAACATAAACACTTATTCCTATTATTTATAAATGTGATATACACATACCTTTCTGTCTTACTAAAAATAAATTTGAATGGTTCGACATTATACATGTCGACGTACTTGTGTTCCTTCTTCTACTAATATCTTTTCAGCACGTTACAAAAATGCAAAACTAGTTTTAAGATGAAACAGTTTGGAATCTAACTTCTAAGATTGTACTTAAACTGCAAAGGCACTAATTTCGCGAAGAAAGCATCCAATAACAGTGTACTTTTTATCTTGGCTTTGTGCACTGGCAGAAAGTTAAAAAAATATCATGAACGTTTGCCTACTATTTTTTCCAGTTTAGTCAGTGCCTTTGAAAACGTAAGTAGGGTCACAAGTCGGCCATTGTGATGGACATATCTGAATTCCGAAATGTTTCACCTCAAGTAAGAATCGTATTTTTCCTTCTTATTCATGGACCAAAGCTAACTCCCAATGTTTTTCCTCTCTCACACCCTTCCCGTGGGCGTTGTGGATTTGCTGAGGTATTCTCGGTCTCTAGAAGCAACAATCGTTAAACACTAACATACCTTGCCCATCCCAGCTGACTGTTTAAACTTGGCCGGCGCCGTTATTGATAATACTAGAGCTGCTAAAATTGTACTTCGAGAGAAAGTGGAAAGTCCCAACCCTTCTTCATTTGAATCTAAGTACAATTCTTACCGTTCCGATCAATCACGGAATAGCAGCCATTGACATGTACAGTCAGTCTATGCTATGCTCTACTAAGAACTGCCGCCTAGTTCTCATGATTGTGTTCTTGTAAATATGAGGTTTGACTTCGATTCATCTTCACTTTAAAGCTGCATAAGTTTTACTCAGTTGGTTGACACTTTACCATTTTTCTAGCGAAATCCTAAAAATAATTTAATGCTTGAAGTTCAATCTGCATTTAAAAAAGCCCATACCTAATGGGTAAAGTAGTAAAATACTTCTGTTTGGATAGTCTGGTGCTATCAAAGATCTTGCTTCGACCAACTCAGGGTCGAGGTTTCGTAACGCATGTCGAACTTAAATTGAGGAACTGAATCCAGTTAACACTGTACATACACCTTGCATGAGTACATCGCTGAAAAGTATTGGCCGATAGCCATTAAGGTAAAGCTGCATCGAAGCCAAACTTCGAATTTTCAAGAGCACAAATCTAGAGAATCAGACGACCGTTCGCCGAAAATGCGAAGATTGCTTTGATGCAGCTTTGCCTTAATGGAGCATCTCATTATTTTAATTTCTCTGGGCCAGCTATTACTAGGCTCAGATTAGTTCCAGGGCGTCAACTTCGGTGGCAAAAGTGTTTAAAAGAATGTGTCTAAGCAGAATTACAGTCTTCAGGTTAGAGCCACTAGCGATTCAACTATGTGTGTATGATAATTGTAAATCCGAATATCGAATATGATATCATTTGATATATAATTATTCAGTTATGTCCCACTGCGATTCCAAGTACTAGATAGATACTTCTATGTAAAGTGAACCTAATTTCAGAAACCTAAACCTTTAGAACATTTTGTTATTCTTAGCTCGTTGTGGTGTTTCCACTCATGTATTTTGTGGTCCTCTCTTGTGGAATAAGGCTATATGCTTTCAATTCGCTTATGCAATTTTTCTTCTTCAAAGGACCCTTATTTCCTCCAATATATGGCGATGGTAAGATTCGCTCAATTAGTTCAATGTCGAGTTGTGGCGATTGCCAGTTTGACCTGTTCAATATATCTTGGAACTATTTGAAATAAACATTAGATTTCGGCTTTCAACTAAAAAACCGTCAAAGTAACTACCTATTTTGGTATTTTTGAACAGGTAAAGTATTGATACGAGGTGCTAGTGCATTGAAAGCTTCAGACTTCTGGCTTAGCGAGCTATGGAATGCATTGCCGTAATCCGGAGTCAAATTGATCAGTTGGGGAGTAATAAACAATCTCTTTCCAAGATGTCTCGCATAACTTATGATCTCGCCCTAAAAGCCATTGGTAACCACGTGTGTAGCTCGGTGTTTTCGAGCATTTGAATGGATTTTCACATTATTTAACAACGTTATACTGAAGAGAGGATCATTCTCGATCTGCTAGTGGTGTTGGTTTGGTTGCTTATTCATTCATTTGTCCAGAAACAAAGAGCTACACATGTAGTTACCAATGGCTTTTAGGGCGTTATCCCATATTATGCGAGATGTTTACGATTTGTTCACATTACAGACATTCAATTTTTCTACTTTCTAATGTAACACAACTTGGCTAGACAAAAGTTTACGGTAGAGCTATATATATATTTTTTAAATCCCCAAAGTCAGCAGTTGAAATCCATATCTGATGACATGAGCAAAAATTATTCACTAATCAATTCTGTCTTCTTCCCACAGATTCATCCGAGTACGATTCCAGTTACCAAAATGCGGTCGAGGAGGAACTCGCCGCCTACAAACAGCTTCAGCAGATGAAGGCCATCAAAGCGGCAGCCGCCGTAATTCCGGCATCGCTCAAATCGGAACTGACGGTAACGCCGGCTGTCAACCACAACAACAACAACAAGAGCAGCAATTTCAACCGGATCAGCACCGGAAGCAACAGCAGCAACAGTGCAAGCCCTCCGAGCTCATCCGCAGCAACAACGAACGGTACCATCAACTATAAGGAAAAGTACGAGCAAGCCCTGAAGGAGCTGTTCGCGTGCCGTAAGATAGTCAAGAACCAGAACAACGCCATCAAACAGCTCCAGGGGGAGATAGATTTCCTCAACCAGCTGCTAAAGGAGAAATGATCTCGTTCCGGGTGATCGAGCCGTGGAAATAGTTTTAGTCGGGTGCCAACAACAGTTTGCTCTTAGGACTTACTCTAGGACGTGTGCGTTGTGTAAGTCGTTCGTGTGCTGTTCGGCCACGATGCCCTCTCGAGGTGGGACCATCGTGGCCACAATTACGTTTCTCTTTTTTACATAGTCTAGTACTGGAGACAAGCTTTTAAGTCATCGGAGGTAGTACAAGGATAGATCGAGTCCTGTTAGAAGTTAGTATTAAGATTTGATTTAATCGTACAATTATATTTACCACAAAATACAAAATGGAGTGGACATATTTTGAACTGTTCTGCTCCGCCTGTAGTGCCAGATGAAATAATAAATGATACCTACGTTTTCGGAACGAGAGAAGCAGTATTTTTCGTTCTCCTCGTCGAAACATGCTAGTTAACCATCATCACTTCTACATTAGTCATAGTTACCATCCTATGATCCTATGATCCTATTTATTTTTCTGCGTGCATACATTCCAATAGTGAACCAAATTTGATTGCATGAAATCTCCCGCAAGTTTTTACTAATAAGCTGCAAATTTCGTACTGTTAAGTTGTAGAAAAGAAGCAAAAGTATGCCAGTACTAACGAGCAGGATCGTATTCGCGATTTCGAAATAAGTTTATTTACTATATCTGTAAAAACAGAAATCTCAGGTGCGCCAAAAAAAGCACCTGGCTCCTCTGGGTACGGAGTCCCAAACACCCAGATCTATACGAAAACACAAAACAGGAGAATATTGCGCCTTTCAAACGAGTGTAGTCTGAAAATCTAATCAAATGACAAAGTGAAAAATAAAGATAGGTTTATATATACCATAAACTCTTACAAAAAAGCGGTTTCGAGAATAAAGAAGGTGTTTGAAGTAAAGTAAAAACGTTTCCTACCAAAATCCGTACACACTTTGGGAAAGGAGCGGAAACGAACACGTTAGTCATAGAATCGGAAACGAGTATTCTGGTTCTGGTTACTTGATTCAATTACACAAACACTTTAAAATGCAAAAAAAAAATACAAGAAAAATATATTGGAAATAGCTTATATTATACCCCTATATACATATTTAAGAAAACAAAATGGGTTCAACCAAATGAATTAAAAATGCCAGCATTAGCTTAGAATGTGTACCAGACAAAAGTATGAGGACACGATTCAAATGTTGTGAAACGAAATACAAGCATACTTCGATATAACGTAACTAACTTTTTTACTGTACGCTACGAGGAAGTATGCTTGTATTTCAGAACAATATAAATACTTTTGTTTGGTACTGTATGTGGGAAACGGTGGAAGCCAAAATCAAGTTGAAAAGGATACGTTTTACCTAGCGCTGCGTGCGCTTCTACAACACGGAACAAAACCAAATGGAACAATGGAAAACAAATGGACAGTCGCTTTCTGTTGCTGATAAATTTGATCGGGATAATATAGATTCTAAACATTGTACGACGTTTGAGTTGCTTATTGAATGAAAATATGAGAAAACCCAAATGTTTGTCTACCAAAATAGCCACGAGTAAGAAGTCTTGTGATGCTGTACACTTCACAGCGTGTGAAATATGTTGTTATGTGGCGATAAAACATAAAAATCGACCTGCAAAAATCTTACAAAACTACCAAAAATGGGCGACCAGGAACTTTAGAAACTTTATGCTTGAAAAAAAAATAGAACGAACAGGAACAAAAACAGGCCAAGAGACAGAACGGGAACCGTTAAGAGACCACATAGGACAAGAACCTTCGAGACAACAAAAATATTTCAAACAGAAATCAGGAAATTGAAGTTTCCATAACATTGTTTTTAGAAAATCCGACCAGTCATTTTTCTAGGATTTTTTTAATTTGTTTGGGAATTACATTGTATTACTGCTCGTACTGCTGTATGCATTTTTATCAATAATATTTTCTGGACTTTCATCAGAAACTAATTCAGAAATTTGCCAAAAGAATTCATGTATTGATTTGTTACGGTCTTATTAACCCTCAAAGCCCCGGGACAGACCTTTTATTTTCTATTGACTGATGCTGAGCAACAAAAAAGTTTGATGAAATGCGGTTTTCACTATGAACGATGGGATGAGTTAGGCTTCCTGTGAGTGAGGTTTGCAAACCGGAACTTCAGGTCTGGGCATGTTTCTCAACAGGAAACACAGCGTAACCAAAATGACATTTTTGCGTGTCTCTAGTAGATTTGGGGTTGCTGTATCTGATGCCGTTCTCATAAATGTTCCAGCACGTCACAATTTTTAACTACAGGGCGCCAAAGTTGTACAAACATGAAACATGAAATTTAAGGTTTGATTTATTAAACTTTTTTGTGATCTAATCCACCAAGCATGCAATATATGACATTATATTTTATTTCAGATATAATGTGGTAAAATTGCACGATTAAATTTAGATTAAATTGATTTTTCCTAAATGCTTGCAGTCTCCATACAAAATTCTTCGTTTCCTTATATGACAAAATACAATAGTTTTCGAAACCATCAAAATATAACTTTTGAGCATCAAAAGTATTATGAACTTAATACACATGAAGTTTGAATTATGTGGCAAATTAAGCGAACAAAGTGCCTGGCCAACTTGCATGCAAGTTGGCTGAAATAGTAAAATTTTGCTTTTCAACAGTCAATATCTTAAAAACTAGACGTAGTGAAATCGTCATTGGATTCAGAAATAGATAATTATTGCATAAATAATCAATTGAATCTTTGGATAAAATACTGCAGAATTTTCTGGAGATATTGCTTGAAAAACATTGAACGAAATTCCTGAAAAAAACTTGTATACAAATGGTTGGACTATTGCTGTAGTACTTGCTAGTGTAAAACCTGAAAGAATCCGTGGAAATTTTATTTGAAAAATTAAGTAGGGTGAAGCACTTCAATGCGACGCATATTGTGGCCAAATATGAGCTTTAAAAAAACTCCACTGTCGAAGTGAATCAAAAGTGCCAAGAATAGGATCCGAATCCCTACTCGAGAATTGTTAGGAAGAACTGCTGGGGTAATTCGTAGATGAAATGTTGAAGACATTTAAAGATAGTTTCCTAGAGAATTTTAATAATGGATCGAATGTACTGAGGAATTCCTGGAAGAGTTAGATTTTCAAAAATAATCCCTGCAAGAATTTCGGAGTATGCTTCGTGAAGGCCAAGCAAGCGTATTCGGTTTTCGCGTCTCCGGAATGAAATGTTTTCGGATTCAGTTTTTCACGTCGCCGGAGTGAAATTCATTTTTTTCGGTTTGACATTTTTCTGGGCAGTGTTATCCGTGCAAGCGGATTCGTTTTCCACGTCTCCGAAGTGAAATGTTTCTGGATTCGGTTTTTGGTGTCGCCGGAGTGAAATGTGTTGTTACCCGGGTCCACACTTTGCTGGGCTGTGCGCATCGTAAATTCGTTTATGCCGGGATTGTGACTTCATTCAAGGCTAGAGTGAGCTCGTTTCATACTTGTGATAACACACATTTATATCGTGGCAATTTTACGTTTATTTAATCGCTAAACAAACTATGGATGGTTCGTCACTAAAAGTGTCAGCCTAAGCCCTCATTCTTGATTCATAACATTTTGAAATAAACAAACATATCCTTTTATTTTATTTCGCAATAGACCATTCGGTCAGACCTTACCCCCTATTTTTTATATTTTTGTTCGAAAGATGATCATTTTTAACGATTATTGGCGTTTAAAGAACTAATTTATAAGAACTCCTTATTTTCTTACAATTTTTTTGAAAATTTGAGTGGTTAAAACACAACATATCAACGCCATAATAAAATGTTTTACTAGAATATATAGATCTACGGGCATCTCCCTCTATTCCTTCAGCTTGATGGAATATACTAATTTCCTTTAAAATTAATTGTTCGTCATCAAAATTCAGCCCAAACATATGCACACAATTCCTTTTGACCGTACAATCATGGCATTTGCTCACAGTACAGCGAAAACAACACAATCAAACACGCAAAAAAATTGTGCGGTAAAAACTACCATTTTAGGGGGTTAACTTAAGCGCTCGCACCGGCAATTTTCAGCAGACCAGATATGCGCTTGATTTTACCATGTCTGTAGTTGGAATCAGATTGTTGTAAATTATTTCTGTCAAATGTACCAGTAATGCGGTGGGGTGTACCGTAAACATAGTAAATAGGTCTGAATTTCCATGGTAGTTTTAAGAATGGGCGTAGTCAGCTAAAATAGTTATTTTTACCACAGAATTTTTTCCCGTGAAGGAACCGTATTTTCACGTCGAGCGTCGCGCACAAGCTTTTTTTTTCTCAGTACGACGGATTGAACTTTGTTTACATTCTCAATTATACGCAGTGGTTGAAGAAATTTCGTAAAATTTGGTGATTTATTGAAGTTTTACGGCGTGTGATTGGAATGAAATCCCTCAGTGAAGAAGTACGAAGGTTTTCCATAGTCAGAATAAGTGCCCGGCGAAGTAAGTCACCTACGGGGCCGGGAAGAAGTTTGTGTAGGAAAGTAGTGTGGCTCAGTCGATCGCTAAGCATTTTTCTCAAATCGTGTTCGTCCATGCGATTTCGGTGAAAAAGTGCAAAGTGGATAATTGAACTGAAGTTATTTACCGAAATACAGAAGTATTATTGCATTTTTGGTGTACAATTGTACGAACCATAAAAAGTTTCACAAAATTACACTTGGATAATGAATCTACGTTGCAGGTAAGTTTGAATATCCACCGTAGTGGAGCATTTAAAGTTTAATACGACGAATAATAGCGCTTACGACGAAATAGAACAAAACCCTACCCATGGAAGCTGGGGGAATCCAAACTGAATGATGAATGTGCCGTCAATGCTGGAAAAGATCGCATCACGAAGCAGCTCACGAGTGGATACCAACGCATAACAAACATCACAGACTCGCGAACTGGCTAGGTGTGAGTAAGTCCGCACCCGCCTGCTCGAGAGAACATGTCAAAAGAACGTTTACTCGCGAGTAACCGAGCAAGTTGTGATTTAATATGGTTCTGACAGACAAAATTAATGGCATAACCATCAAGCCGACAGTAAACTTCTAGTTTGTAGTCAAAAACCCTTGGAAACCATAAATCTTGGAGGGGAAGCAGCTTTTTCTCAAAAACACAATTTGACTCTGAACAGCTCCGAACACGTTCGCGAATCACTTTTAGCTTCGGTTACTCACACTGAGAAAAATCCACACGTTTGATCCGTGTGCTTAAAATTATGGATCGATTCATGAACGTCTATATCGATTCGTTGTGATTTTCTTACAAACCTCGTGTGTGTTACACATTCTATTCTTTAGTTTTGCTTCATGGACCGATTCATCAACCGACAACATGAATTCCATAATTTTCCACATTAGTTCCTGAAGCTTTCCATTTCAAATTCGTGTGTGTCAACCTATGGGTGCATAGATCATCATCAAACACGGATTTAGTGTGTTTAACTTATGGTTATCTTGTGTCATGCTCATCATGTTCAAGTTGGTCGATTTGAAATCGATGAGCTTGCTGTCGATTTTCGTGTTCCAAATTTCTAAATTGTTAGTGATCAACCCATAGTGAACTAAATTGCGGTCGGACCTCGTGTCGAACGACAGTCATCATCATGTTCCAAAGAAAAGAAGCAAATTCTGAAGCTGAAAGTGTTAGAGGAAAATTTACGGATTCGTTTTTCTTTCAATTAGTGAAGATATCCGGGTGAAGATGATGAGTTCATTCTAATTTTCTATAAATGAAATGCATTACTTCCAGCATTGGATATAATGTATGGTGTTAGAGAATCGAATTCCACTAACAGATTTTCTTTGCTTTCAGCTTCGAATAAAAAGAAATATGCTAATCCCGGGCTTCCCAAAATATGGATTTGCGGCGCCACGCTTGTTGCTGACTCACTTGCTTGAAAAAAAAAACATTCAAGTGAGCTTGCGACAAGCAGAGGAGCCTCGAATCCATATTTTGGGGAGCAAGAGTTCTTCTACCAAATTTCTTCTTTCAGTCTCATGACTTTCATGTTCTATCACACATAACTATCTAAAGCCACTACATTTCGAATTCAATAAGCAAATCAGTTGGTTTTCATGATTTAATAGGGTGTCAATGCTAGTAATGGACCCCTTAGTAGCTGAAATTTATTCTAGACGCTTTTCCGCAAAGATATCTCAGACGCATATACGTTTTGTGGAGTCTAACAACAAATTCAATGTCTTTACTTCATAGTACGTCTATGAAACATACAAAATCATTCGTTTTTTCCATCGAAATATGCATTTGAAAAACTGTTGTCCGAATGCCTATTATGGACCCTCCCGGGGTCCATAATAGGATTGTTTACAAATTTGACGTTGCGTACTATGGACCCTCCATTTGATTCCCATATAATCCGGCTCGCTGCCGACGAGCCTATTATGGACCCACCTGGAAATGCGTATTATGGACCCTCTTGTGTGGTTTCATTTACAAAACTGTTCAAATATCTGTATTTATGTGTCTCAAACCAAATATTTTTGCTGAAACTGCTGACTAACAATGTAATCGAAGTTCCCCCGGTGGATTTTCATAGGAATAAAGTTGCTTAGAGTGTTAATTTTATGTTTTTCTGTAGGGGGTCCATAATACGCAAAGGGTCCATAACCGGCATCGACTCCCTATTTAGACATTCATGTTTGTTTCAAATGACAACCTAATGTTGATACACATGTTATTATACCGTGAAGTCAATTACGAATTCCATATGGCTACCACACTCAAGTCATGTGGTTTTCCTCTTTGCGCAAATCTATAAGTAAAACACACGACCTTGACGTGTAGATTTTTCTCAGTGCAGGAGCACGACGGATGCGAGTAAACCAGCGCTCGGGAGCGTTTGGTTTTGTTTTTGTTCCAGTTCAGCAGAACTGTTCGCCACTTTCCATCAATGTGTGCCGTTGGTTCAAAACAGTATGCTGCTATGCCGCGAAATTCTCATCGTCAGCCCCCGACCGACCACAAAACCGGAAGTGGGCAAGACTCTTTTCAAATCAAATTGGAGCATCACAGCAACCCCAGGTAAAGAAGTGGTGGTTGTGAAAGATTTCGTCATGATTTTTTGTTTCCACTATCAAATTAGTCAGCATAAAACCAAAACAGCATCTAAAAAAAAAACATTAAAACATAAATAAAGCTATAAATGGTTGCACGCCTGACATAACCTCGAACCTCCTTATAAAAAATTGTCAACATTTCATGCAGTGAATAGATCGTTGCACGCTTGACCTAACCTCGAAACTCCATATAAAAAAATGTCAACAATTCCAGCAGTGAATGTCAACTCCATATAAAAAAAATCTAAACAATTCCAGCAGTGAGTGTCAAAGAGCAGGACAGTCAATTGAGCGTGATGAAAGAGGGACAGAGAAGGAGAATTTTTCGTGACGTCACCATGCACTCTTCTATGTCAACTCTATATAAAAAAAATAAAACAAATCCACAGGAATGTCAAAGAGCAGGACAGACAATTTAGGTTAATGGAAGAGGGACTGAGATGGAAAGTTTTTCGTGGTGTCACCCTGAGAGAGACTCGCGAAGAGGAAAAATATCAACGTCATATGCAGCCCAGATTCCCCTCTCACGAAACGTCAAATGCAGCCCACCGTTTTTATGGCTGAAAAAGTGAAAAGTATTGTGTTCAAAGTAAACTGTTATTAAAAACCTCAGTCGGCGGTACAGTTTTTTCCAAAGTTGTTGATAAATCTAAGCAGAAAATTAATTATTTCTAATGTCTGCTACGTTTGCTGGCATGAAATTTTACTCAAATGGCTATTTATAATTCGATGTGATGCAAACTTAATCATTTTTTGCTGAGAGGTTCATGTGAGGATTTGAACAGCATGTGCATAATTGGTATAAACACAAAGTGGAATAAGAAAAAAACTCAGCAATCACAGAAAAAGAAGACCGTCTTCGCGAGTCTCGTCTCAGGTGTCACCATGCTTTTATCTGTCATGATTGGTCCGAATCAGCTGATCAAATATTCACCACGATGTGGAGAAAAAATCATAGGGAAAAAAGGGGTCGCATAAAAATCGTAGAGAAATAAATTGTAGGGGACCGAGGGGTTAACTAGCGTGCCGCCAGTTTTTCAATGTTTTCCAACAGTTAGAGGCTTAGTTCGGAAAATGTTATTTTCGGGGAAATGAGTCTGAGCAACACTTGTAGGATGGTAGCCACTAGCGCATCATAGCCACCTATGACGCTGGGCGAGCTGAGGCACAAGGTATATGCAAATATGTGATTGTACGGGAGTGGTGAACTAAGCCTAACTTTCAACAACTGAAAGGGTAATGAAAATGAGCTTAAATCCAGATACAACCTTCTGCAACTATGTTCATTAGGGTATCAACTAGTGGATTTGTCATTCTGGGCTCATTCGAACGCGATTAACTAGTTTACGGAATGAAACAGTGACATAGTGTAAATTTTCAATATATTTGAAACGAATATTCCATACAAACTGCGAATTGAATCGGATGGTTTAATATATTTGAAACGAATATTCCATACAAACTGCGAATTGAATGCGCCAGCTGGGGGAGCAACCAAATGAGTTGAAATTTTGAGAGAGATTTTTTCTTACCGTGCCTTAGGGTAATCATATCTAGGGGGTGCCCCGTTGAGTTTTACAACTTTTTTGTTTAAGAGCCAGTCTAATCTGATATTAATCGGATCGACATCGTTAAACTGACATCGAATTGGAATGGTCGCAGGGCGCTCGCTTATCTTTTGTTCAAGGTAGTTCTAGATCCAAAATATAAATCTCGTGGATTAGATTCATCAACTTGGCCGAAGAATGTTAATTTGTCAAGAGGAACAATGATACGTGGAGACCTTAAGAATCTAAATATGTGCGATGATGATTCCCTGTTTGTTAATTTGTTAATGATTTTTTTCTTTGTGATTTTTTTTGTTTTTGTTACTGAAATAGTGTCGGTTTTAAACGTTTGTACAGTTTGTATAGTTTTAAGACATTCAACAAGACTAATGAGACCCAGTTGGATTAAACAAATTAAATTAAAGATAAATATTGGTATAAACGAAACCATGGGGAAGTGAACTTCCACCTGACGCAGTTTCTGTCAGGACCTGGTTGCTATGGGCAGCACCTACTTGCATAGCTTCAGGCACTATGAATCTCCTGTGTGCTCCAATTGTGCTGGTATGGAGGAAACAGCGGAGCATGTCGTGTTCGATTGCCCCCGTTTCATTGTTGTGGGAGATCGATTGCTCGCTACTTGCGGAGGGGACACGTCTCCCGACAACATAATAGAGAGAATGTGTGCGGATGCCGAGTGCTGGAATGCAGTAACTACGGCTGTCACTCACATTGTGTTAGAATTGCAGAGCCCTGCCGAGGCTGGACCCTACACTCAAAAACATCCAAACGTCATTGCTACGTGAAAAATCACGTAGATCATTCCAAATTCATTTTGCCTTCACTTCACCTGACTAAGATAAAGATCACTAAGCCATTCATAACCATCAAATAGTGAATCGGTAATTGTTACTGAGGTTACCTATCGCACTTACGTGAAATTCACGTAGGTGCCTAAGTTCATTTTGACATCTGCATATTGTACGTACATTCGGTGTTGAGTGCAAATCCTAAGATGGCACCCGCTTGATTTTTGTAGAACTTCAGAAGCTGCTGAACTTTAAATCCTGTGTTAGATTGATTTTAAGGTAAATATGCTTTGAATACCGAAGAATCCCTGCATTACTTCATATTTTACACCTGATTTATAACCTCTATCAATTATAGCACGCGAAGGCTGCAACAAAACAGAATATACTCACAACATTTGGGAAACAAGATATCACAATCGTTTAGATTTGTTCACATTTTCCAATTGGGAATTAGTTCCTTCCAAAGCCTATATTCTAGTTAATTTAATGCAAAACCATATAGGTCCTATTGAAACGCTTCGTAAAAGCTACCGAAAAATCCACGTAGCTCTTACTTGTAGCGCCGGTGGAATGGAGGAAGTTCAAAAGTTCATGCGTTCATTCTGGGCTACCTATGATTAACGTAAGAGCTACGTGAAAAGTGCGATGGAAAAAAACCACGTATGTTTTCACGTAACAATGACGTTTGGATTATTTTGAGTGTAGTAACATTGTTTAAGTCGGCTAGGAGAAGCGGTTTGCTAGGCTACTTTTGCTCATGTGTTGTGCTATATGCACTGGTTCCTTCTTGAAAAAAAATTTCGTAAGATGGTTCCGGGGAGATGATGATGCACTCTGTACACCACATAAGCAATTCAGCAAGAATTGCTCATGTACAGTGCATGGGCTGGTTTTAGTGGATCATCGTTGGTGCGACATCCCCACACTCCCTGAAGGGGTCTATTTGCAGATTTCCTCCTTGTAAAAAATGAGCGGAATCTGGTGCACTGATGGTATTTAGGAGACAGGTGTATGGAGACGAAGAATTTTTAAATCAATACAACGCTTAATTCCAGACGAGAAGAACTGGGCTGGGGGATAGCCGCGAAAACTCCAAGGTGTTCCTTGCAAATCACTGATAAATTATGTATCTAATTTATTGGTAATCCGCTTGGAAGTTACCTAAGTTCCCTATCTGTGAAAGAAGCAACAGTAGTAAATAATAAACAGATTGGATGGGCATTTCTTTTGAAGTTCTCGCAACAACCAAACTCCCGCTTTGACAATAAAAACTTTAATGAGAAAATCTACATATTGCTCAACATCACTACAATAAGAATAGAATTGCTTTTTGACAGTCGTAAATTTTGTACCGCCATTGATTGCTTCTAAATAACATGGATAAATTTTGATTCATCTTTTTTGTTCCGAACTTGTATATGAATATATGTGAGCTTTCTGCATCTTTCTTATGATATCCTAAGATTCTTCTCCTCTTCCTTTCCTTACAAATATGTCTACATTTATAAACTTTGTAACCTTCCGTTGAAGGAGGACAATGACAAATATGGATACTTTGTGGCTGCTTTAAATCTGGTTGAAATCTGTTCATGCATTTCGAATTCGTAATTATTATCTTATGGTCTTTTGCTGTAAAAATATCAACCCAATTGTAACTCGTGAGCGGTTTGTAAATATGTAGATGAGTGATGAAACGTTTCATATTAAAAATTGTCAACACTCCAATCTATCGGATAACGCTGGGTAGAATATTTTGGCACGCTTAATATTACTGTAGAATCATTTGTTTAACCTGCATCCACACTTCATAGTGCAGTAGAGGAGGGCAGTATTTAAAACAAACTCCTCCATTCGCTTACTGTAGCGCATTTTCATTACGTCCTCTCATTCTTAGCAGTCTATTTAAACGACATACGCCGAGTTTACGAGCTTCCCGGAGGGAAGCGATAGCCAAATTTAGCAATAAGCAGCTTACTTAAAACTAACAGACCTGGCAAAACACAATCAAACTTTTCGTTTATCACAATCTTAAAACTCACAATAAAACATTACAAACTATGAGCGCAGTATACAATACGAAACATTCAAAAATCATGACTTTTGATAGTTTTGAAGATTGATTCGAAATTCACTAGTGATTGCTTCTCATTTTTTGCTACAAGATCGTAGAAGGTAAGGAAAATAGGATGAGCAAACCCGCACTTACTTGATGTTCAGTTGATGCTCTGGAATCTTACTGGTGGCGGCATTGTTGCACTCCTGATCGCTAGTTGACGGGGACGACCCCTCGGAGGACATTTTAACGTACAAGTTGCTGCTATCCGTACCAGTGGTACAGAGCGGGGGAGGTATCGGGGACGAGTTGGACGAGGATGAACCGTAATCGGTTGCACCGGTTGCTACCGTGGCACCCATCCCGGTAGAAACCAATGGTTGCCGACTGCTCAGACCCGGGGAGGACAGATTGTTGATCGTACCGTTGTCACGAAGGACATTGATCTCCTTCGGCGAGTTGGTTAGTGGATTAGTCATTCGGAAGTAGTGCGTCTTGTGCGAACTTCCCGGCCGGGAGTAGTCCAGGTGGTCGTATTCAGTGTCTGGAATGGAACGAATACATTGAAGGTCGATTGCTGGTGGGACAGTCTTGATGAACGATTCTCAAGACTTACAACTGATTTCTGATCACATCTGAGAGCATGCATTGTAACATATTTGTAAAACTTGTAATAATCTTAAACTATTGCAATACATTTTGTTTTACTTACCGAGGTCTTTGTAACCATCTTTGTGTTTGATTTCATCGTATACATGATCCTTGACGTCATAATTGGGATTCGTCATGTCGGCGTCGAAGTTCTTTTGGCTTTCCGACAAAAATTGGATGGAATAAGCTAAAAAGATTCACAGATTAGATTCCAACCCACCTGAGAGAATCAAACAATTCTTACATCGATCGGTTCCAACCGATTCGTTTTCCGGATAGCGATACTTGTCCAGATTGGACTTAGGATCTCTCAAATTATTTCGAATCAATGAACCATTCGCTACTCCGTTATGCTGTGCGCCAATAGCGCTGCCATTCGGTCCTGCACCTGGTTGGTTTGGGTACGCCGAATAGACGGGATTGTCGAAATGACCCGGTTGCTCCTGGATCATAAAATTGACGACGTGATTGACTTCGGCTTTCAGATTGGCGACCCGCCGACGATAGTATAGAACCAGGGCGACGATGACGCCCACGAACATCACTGCCAGTACGAGACCCCATGCAAGGCCGGCATTGGATGCTGGTGAATTGATTGAAAGATTAAATTGATGTTAGCCGTGTTGAAAATTGGGATATTCTATCAAACATTTTATATGCTATTTTACACTGTGAAATATACTTTATGGCTGAGGGTCATGTGAGTTTCAGGTAGTGTTCTTTTGAGGTCAAACAGGAGAGGTCAGTCATGTCGTATCTGTCGTTCCGCCAAATGTCTAAATACAGTGAGAGGCAAAATAAAGTGCCCACCTTACCAGTTTTCGAATTTCTCTCATTGATTTGGTTCAAATTAAAGTTAACACACTTAAATCTTTTGTGATATTTTATTTTTGATGTTCTTTTAAAGTTGCACTTACGAAATTTTGATAAAAAAAAGAATTTTACTTAAAGAAAAAGAAAATCAATTTGTATTGAAAAAAAAGTAGTGACAAAAATAAGTGCCCACTTCCTTCTTGGCCCCAGAAAAGATGATTTAAGAAAAATAAAAAGCAATTTAATAGTTAATGTGTCCTCCTTTGGCCTTAAGGACTTGCTGGAGGCTCTTCGGCATGCTTTTCACCAGGTTTTGTAGGTGTTGTGGATCTAGTTCTTCCCAGGCGCGCTCCAAGGCTTCAAAATAATTATTTTTGTTGGTAACACCAGTTTTTTCAACCCTGGCATCGAGAATCGCCCACAAATTCTCGATGGGGTTGAGGTCTGGGCTTTGTGGAGGCCATTCCAGCGGTTTAATCCGACAAGACCGGAAAAAAGACTTGGTCTTCTTTCCAGTATGCTTCGGGTCGTTGTTCTAGAGAAATATGAATTTCTCTTCAAGGCCCGTCTGGATCAGCGTAACCTCCAGATTTTCCAGCAAGATGTTAATGTAGGAATCTGCCATCATTATTCCGTCGATTTTCACGAGGTTTTCTACTCCACTCCATGAAAAACACCCCCAGACCATCACATTTCCTCCTCCATGCTTCACCGTTCCTTGGATGTGGTGCTCTGCATCACACACGAGCCCGCCGCTCTCGGTTAGACAGCTCGAGCTTCAGGAGCGCCACATCCAAGGAACGGTGACGCATGGAAGTGTGATGTGATGAAATGTGATGGTCTGGGGGTGTTTTTCATGGAGTGGAGTAGGAAGCGTCGTGAAAATCGACGGAATAATGACGGCAGATTCCTACATTAACATCTTGCTGGAAAATCTGGAGGTTTCGCTGATCCAGACGGGCCTTGAAGAGAAATTCATATTTCTCTAGAACAACGACCCGAAGCATACTGGAAAGAAGACCAAGTCTTTCTTCCGGTCTTGTCGGATTAAACCGCTGGAATGGCCTCCACAAAGCCCAGACCTCAACCCCATCGAGAATTTGTGGGCGATTCTCGATGCTAGGGTTGAAAAAACTGGTGTTACCAACAAAAATAATTATTTTGAAGCCTTGGAGCGCGCCTGGGAAGAACTAGATCCACAACACCTACAAAACCTGGTGAAAAGCATGCCGAAGAGCCTCCAGCAAGTCCTTAAGGCCAAAGGAGGACACATTAACTATTAAATTGCTTTTTATTTTTCTTAAATCATCTTTTCTGGGGCCAAGAAGGAAGTGGGCACTTATTTTTGTCACTACTTTTTTTTCAATACAAATTGATTTTCTTTTTCTTTAAGTAAAATTCTTTTTTTAATCAAAATTTCGTAAGTGCAACTTTAAAAGAACATCAAAAATAAAATATCACAAAAGATTTAGGTGTGTTAACTTTAATTTGAACCAAATCAATGAGAGAAATTCGAAAACTGGTAAGGTGGGCACTTTATTTTGCCTCTCACTGTATAATGAGGGCTAGATACTTGCTATCACCGATTTGCTTCGTTTGTATAAAATATAACAAAATCAAACTGTACAATTCTTACCATTATTGTCATTATTCCAATTATTATTACCCCAATTTCCTGTTAGTATTGCCATTCCATCATTATTGTTACAATTATCAAGTTTCTAATTGGAATTCTTTAGGAATCTTCAAAGCTTAGCTTAGCTTAGCTTAGCTTAGACTGACTACACATATCAATGGTTGCTATTCCGTGATTGACCGAAGTCAGTGAAAATGCACAAAGAATCAACTAGAAGTTCGGCTGGGATTGGCCATAATCTTCTTCAGTGTGCATAATTCAGTGCCTCTATTTATATAGGGTCAATAACGGCGCCGGCCACGTCCTTGCAGTCAGGTGGGATTGGGGGAAGGAATGTTAGTGTGTAACCTTTGCTTTTTGGAGACCGTGTTTGCCTCTGCATCTCCACAAAGGTTACTGGGAGGGATGTTTGTTAATGGGGAGGATCGTTGGGTCATAGGATTCACTTTGATAAGCGATTAGACCATGATAAACAATGATTTGTGAGATATATACATGCTTATACGTAAATATAATATTTTCATTTGATATGAACAATTTCTATGTAGAGGAAAATTATGCCGACACTTGAGGTGACGAACCATTCAAAGTTTGTTGAACAAATACCTAAATTAACATTCCTGATGTCAGGACGAAAGCATGTGTTATTATATTTTACTCATTTGAAAAGAAAAACAAAAAACTCGATTGGTTGGGACATCATAGAACACTGTTATTCTTATGCCGACACTTACAGTGGCGAACCATCCAAAGTTTGTTGAATAAAGTGAACCTTTCGCAAGTCTACACTTGTAATGTCGAACCATTCAAAGTTTTTTTAATTACAAAAATTAAGGTATATAAGAGGTGTTCTGAAAAAAAAATGTTAAACATAAATAAATCATGAATCAGAGTTTGTGTCGACACTCACAGTGACGAACCATCCATAGTTTGTTGAAAAATCATATTTACATCCCACCATTGTAACGATTGAATATGCAGTCATACATATTTTATAGATTAGAAATAGTAGCATGAAACGAGCTCACCAATTGATCCGTTATCCTTGACTGAGCAGCCACAATCCACTTTAGGCTTCACTCGTTTGCTCGGCTATAAAAAAGCACTCAGGAAAAAAAATAGGCGCGCGACCCGAAAAGGAAAAAAAAACTGCTAAGGCTTTCTTGACGCACTGCTTAGGAGCAAGCGTCAAGGTCGAAGGGTCAAACAGAACTCTGGAATTCGTTAGGAATCTTCAAAGTCCTCAAAAATAAATTAGTCAAAAAATTTGTAATCTATATTCTACGGATCCAGGGCAAAGCACGCCAAGAAACTACCGAATATCGTCAGGAATACACTAAACATTCAAACATTATTGTCATATATCAATACGAAGACATGAATCAGGTATAGTCGGCTATCCATTCTCAAAGTATCGCATCGAGAAGTTTGCAAGGTTTCCATTAGGAAAAAGGACAAAATTATAAGAGCTATGTACTAGACCTGTTCATACTTGAAAAAATGTCTGGAAATCTTCCGGTCAAGCTACTGCTACTGCTCCGAATTCTCATGCCAAGAACAATGTCTGGTCAAATTTTCAGCTCATTTGATAGAGCTTTCACTATGCTTCAAGTTGAAAATGTGTTTTTATGCTCATTTTAAGGTTTGAAAAATCATAACTCAATACTCATACATCAAAATCACTTGCTATTACCACCAATTGAGAGCTAATTTTATTCTGTTAAAGTTTGTCGAACACGCCAATAAGATTAAATTAAGTTTAAACATCGTTTGATCGACATTTGTTCTCCACAATACCCAGAAATCACGGTTTTCTGAACATGTATGCTCTAAAAAACATACATTGGCATTATTTTTCCAGGCCCGGGAAACAAACATAATAAATCTATGAAATCATTAACCATTAACAGCTTACATGTTGCTTTAGGAAATAAATTACAAAAAATGTCCAAATATCGAACAACAAATCCCAACCTGATAGTCAAATCGTGCACCGTCGAATGAATGAATTGAACAAGTTAGCATTGCTTTTTGTTTCCGAGTAATGATTGTTTCGATCATATTTCACTGAGTGTTCAGAACGATTTGAAAACAATCATTATCATCGACTGTGAAAATGCAGTGCTAACGTGTTCATTTTTTACATTCCTTGAAGCTCACGATTTTGTTCTTGACTCACACACAGCGGATTTACGAATATGCTTCCTAATTACCTATTTTTTACAATTTATCTTCGTAAGATAAAAGGTATCTTTAAACGAAATTGAGTTTTAGAAAAACATAGTCATCATGTTCTGGAAATTCAAAATTCAAAAGTTTCATACAGGTATGTTTTTTAGAGAGAACACTCCCTAAAAATAGTGATTTTCAAGAACCTTGAAGCACAAACCTCAACCAAACTATGTTTAAACTTGCTCCAATCATAAAACCGTGTTCGACAAAAGTTTATAGAATTAAATAAACTACTATGTAGAGGTATTTTCAATAAGTTTTAATGTTCCGTTCAGTAGTTATGAATTTTCAAAGCTTGAAAATAGTCCAAAAACACATAATTGATTTGAAGCACATCTAAATTTTCTCCAAATTGATTGAAATTTTGACCAGAAGTTCATTTTGACATGAAAAATCGAAATGTTGGTTGACTGAGGAACTTCCAGACATTTGAATAGTATGTACCGAATTAATATATCTGGCAGCATTGGCAATTACTGGGCCTAGATAGAATCCCGGTGGAATTTCCGACAATTTTTTGTACGAACAATGTATGTTGATCAAAAAAGCTGTAATTTCTTAATCATAAAGAAGAAACATAGGGAAGTTATGGTAACTAGTTGCTGTGCTGCTAAATCCTACAAAAATACCTCAAACAAGTGCTATAATAATAAAAACAGTATAAATAAATCATTTGCCACCAAATAATAAAAGACATCTCTACAAATCGAAGGGTGCCTTACTCAAATCACACAAACACTCAAGACTGGTAACACGGTGCCAACAGTGATCGTCAATGTACAATTTCGACTTGAATTTACCGAAAGCTCTTCCAGTATCCTCGGATCCGGAGAAGTTACCCCCAAGTTGAGCCACATCATTTTCCGCAATCGAATCCGTATAGTTTTCAAAGTAGTCTTGACTATTCCCAGTATCCCCGGGCTTCTCAACATGATCGTCGTAATATTCAGGCCCGAGTGTTGTTGTCCTTGTGGTCGGTTTCGATTTGCGGGGTGGATCGTCCATCGTATAACCGAAATCATATTTGGGCCTTTGTGTTGTGGAATTTGGATTCGATTGCGGTTCGTCTGGGAGGTGTATGTAATCGTCCAATGGGTGGCCAAAATCTTCTCCGGCTGGGGATGGTTTCGAAGGTCGAAAACTGTCGTCTTCGGACTGAAGCTTCCAATCGAAACCAGGTGTTGTGTTGACCTGATGTGTGTGCGGTTCATCCGGTAGATGAATATAATCATCCAACGGGTCACCAAAATTTTCTCCACCAGCTTGCGAATCGGTACCCGGAAAATGATCTTCTATTGGAATTTTCCAATCGAATGTTACCGTTGTAGAACGATTAGAGGTTCCTTCGTTAAATTGAGGAGAAATCACAGTTGTCAAAATGAAAATTGATTCCGATTCATTATGAGGTTCATCCTGCAGATGGATGTAATCGTCTATCGGATGACCGAAATTTTCACCTTCGGATTGCGATTCTGTGATCAGAAAACTATCATCTTCAGATTGCATCTTCCAATTAAATTGTTCAGTAGTAGTAGTTTGAGCGATAGACGGACTGGTTGATATTATCTGTATTGATTCTGATTCATTGTGAGGTTCATCCTGCAAGTGAATGTAATCGTCTAAATGATGCCCAAAATCCTCTCCTTCGGATTGTGATTCGGTGATTACATAACTATAATCTTCAGACTGCATTTTCCAATCCAACTCTTCTACAGTTGTATGTTGAGCGATGGACGGACTTGTCGATATTATAAGTATTGATTCTGATTCATTGTGAGGTTCATCCTGCAGGTGAATGTAATCGTCTAACGGATGACCGAAATTTTCGCCTTCGGATTGCGATTCGGTGATCAGTAATTTATCATCTTCAGACTGCATTTTCCAATCAAATTCTTTGGTAGTAGTGGTTTGGGCGATAGTTGTGGCTATTAAAATTGATTCTGATTCATTGTGAGGTTCATCTTGCAAATGAATGTAATCGTCCAACGGATGACCAAAGTTTTCTCCCTCAGATTCAGTGGTCAAGAAAATGCCATCTTGAGATTGCATTTTCCAATTGAATTCTTCGGTAGTAATAGGTTGAACTGAACTAGTTGTAGTTAAGAAAAATGATTCAGATTCGTTGTGAGGTTCATCTTGCAAGTGAATGTAATCGTCTGATGGGTGACCAAAATTTTCACCGTCAGATTGAGATTCGGTGGTCAGAAAACTATCATCTTCTAATTGCATTTTCCAATTGAATTGTTGTGTAGTTGTACGTGGAGCGATAGTTGAGCTAGTTGTCAATATAAAAATTGATTCAGATTCGTTGTGAGGTTCATCCTGAAGATGAATATAATCATCTAACGGGTGGCCAAAATCTTCCCCATTGGGAGTGGTTTCCGAGCCTAGGAAATTACTATTTTCTGATAGCATCTTCCAATCGAAGTCTACCGTAGTAACATGTGGTGGCTTCGCCGTGGTGCTTGTAGTATATGGGGCATCTTGAACCTTATTTAACGGTTCATTTACATAATCGTCCAACGGTTGATCAAAGTTATCCACTGTCTGAGTCGTTTGCAATTCCAGAAAAGCATCATCGTTTGATTGTGCCTTCCAATTGCTGTCAAGCGTAGTTATGTCTGGAGTAACTTCTTCATCGTCAATCAAAAATGTTTCGGTAGTCAGAATGCTATCAGATGGGATCTGAACTGTAGTCACGTGTTGAGCAACTTCTAACTGTACAGTGTTGGCAGAGCTGGTTGTAAGAATAGTGTTAGATTTTGAGCTTTGAGGATCGCCGTGCTGTGTAGAGTATTCGTGAATTTCGTCTGTACTATTTTGGTTATGTGGTTCATCTGACAAGTGTATGTAATCATCCAGCGGAATGCCTAGGTCTTCTACAGTTGAAGTTGGATCTGCATGCAAGAGATCATCATCTTCTGATTCTAGCTTCCAATCGATGTACAAAGTAGTAGTATCAAAATCATTAACACTGTCGTGGTGTGTACTATTGTCGTTAAGTTTGACCCTTCCTAAATATTTACTAAAGGTTAGGAAATGATTTACCATTTATATGAGTACTTACCCTCTTCTGTCGGTTGCACCTTCGCCTCTGCGCGAGATTTATCGCACTTGTCTCCATAAAACCCAACGCTGCACACGCACCCTCTAGCAGCATGGCAAGCAAAGTTGCCCGGAGGACAATTACACGATTCCATACAGTGGTTTCCGTAGAAGCCCTCCGGACAAACTTCGTCGCATCGATTGCCCATCCAGCCGGGATCACATATGCACTGGCCATCGTTCTTCCGGCACTTGGCCTTGTTCTTGCAGTTACACTTTTGATTGCAGTTCACTCCGTAGAATCCATTCGGGCAAACTTCTTCGCAATTGGCACCGGTCCATCCTGGCGGACACTGACACGTTCCGGTTTCATGAGAGCACTCTCCTCCGTTCTTGCAGGTGCAAGTGTGACGACACTCGTTTCCATACGTTCCAGATGGACACGGATGTTCGCAGGTAGTTCCAATATAACCCGGTCTGCAGGAATACTTTCCTGTAATGTGATCGCAAGTTGTATTGGAAACTGGGCACCGTTCCTTGCATCCATGGCCAAAGAATCCATCCGGACAAGGTTCGTTACACGTAGGGCCGGTCCAACCTCGCGAGCAGATGCAATCACCGGTGATCGGATCACAGGACGAGTTGTTGTGGCAGGTGCAGATTTCGTTACACGATTCTCCGTAGTAACCTAGCGGGCAGCGGCTTTCGCAACGAACACCTAGACAAAAGAAAAGATTGTATTAGCGGTGGAGAATTTACAGTCAACGAGCAATGATTCGATGTTTGACCATTAGTGATGTGCATTTTATGATACATGTGTGATTATAATGAAAATGTGCTTCAACCGGAAATGCTTATACCAGATGATTCTTCGTAGACCAAATCCAAACCCCGATTGTTGTTAGTAAAGCGACAGGTGATGGAAAATCGAAGGAAAAGACTCTGGTTAGTAAAAGGGTTCGACAAACACCTGGGAAGACTAGTTCATAAAACCTCAACTCACCGCCCCACTCCGCATTGCAGATACATTTTCCCGTGGTTGCATTACAAGCCAGGGTGTGCTCCAAATTGCAATCACAGGTTTGTGAGCAGTTCTGTCCAAACCGACCCGAATCACACTTCTTATCACACCGCTCTCCGGTCCAACCAGCAGGGCAAGTACACTGACCGTTAACAGGATTACAAACACCATTATTCGAGCAGTTACATCGCTCGGTGCAATCCTTTCCATACCGGTGCGTGTCACAAGGACGGTCACAACGAATTCCTTGCCATCCAGGTGCGCAGAAACATTGACCAGTTTCAGGAGCACACATGGCTCCGTTCATACATTCACATTTTTGACTGCAATTTTGACCATAGGTTCCATTGCTGCACTGCTCTTCGCAGTTCTCTCCGTGATAACCAGCAATACAATTGCAAGTTCCTAGTGAGGAAAAAAGCGATCGGATGTCAAAACTAAATCGATACCGAAACCCACAAAAGCCAGACAAAACAAACAGAAAGAAAGAGTAATAGGAAACTTTCATACCATCGATATGATTGCAAGGCGAGTTGTTCTTGCAGTTGCAGTGAATCAAACAATCCTGTCCATAGCGCAAAAACGGACATGGTCTGTCGCAGAGCGTACTACTCCAACCGGGATTACAGTGACATTTCCCCGTCCATGGATGGCACCTTTTCGATTCAATAAGTAAAACAAATAGAAACACAAAATAAAATCGAACAAAAGCTCTAAACCAAACTGAACCTACATCTTGGTGTTATTCACAGCGCACTCGCACTGCCCCGTGCAGTTCTCTCCGAACCGATCATCTGGACATATCCTCAACCCACAGTCCGCTCCCATCCAACCAGCCGAACATGAGCATTTTCCGGTTGCCGAATCGCACACGGCACCATTCAAGCACCGGCACTCTTCCGAACAGTTGTATCCGTAGGTATTGTGCGGGCACGAATCCAAGCACTTTGCCCCCATAAATCCAGGTGCACAGATACACTCACCGGTCACGTGATTGCAATCCGCACCGTTGAAGCATTCACACCTTTGCTCGCACCGCAGACCGTATCTTTGGCCCTGGCAACGATTAGCACATACCGATCCGGTATAACCGGCCGGACAAATACACTCACCCGTCTGAGAATCGCAGCTTCCACCATTCTGACACCGACAATCGGATCTGCACTGCTCGCCATGCTTACCCTCCGGACACCTCTGAGCACACCTGAAACAAAGAACACACCGTTCCAATTAACACCCAAATCCAACCGAATTAACACCAAAAACCCAAAGTCTAGTCAAACACTTACAATGGTCCAGTGAAGCCGGGTGCGCAATAACATTCTCCGGAAACTGGATCGCACTTGCCCCCGTTCTCACATTGGCACACCTCGGCACAGTCCTGTCCGAAGCGATCCGATGGGCACTGGTACTCGCAGTGGTCCCCTCGGTAACCCTTCTGGCAAGCGCAGCTTCCGTCCTGAGCGTTACACGTTGAGTTGTTCTTGCACTGACACAACTGGTTGCAGTCGGATCCCCAGCGATTCGGAGGACAATCTGGAAGTGTGGAATAATAGTTTCATTATTTGTATGGAATGGTACAATCTTAGTTGACTTTTTGAGCAACGCGACGATATCTTTAGAGATATTTATAAAACAATCATTTTTTTTATGTTGAAAGACTTTTCGTAAAAATCGATACAACAAATCCGCGGGAAAATTCCTGGAAGAATCCTTCGACGAGATGATGGGAATTGGGGTTTCCAAACCCGGGAAGAATTTCTCGGGAAAAAGCTTTCTGTTTCCCGTGAAGTTCTATTTCATCAAAAAAATGAATCAATGTTCTCACTAGATCACTAGTTATATTTCAATGTACATTTATTGTTTTAAGTAATCAATAGTTATTGATGAAATGCACATCTTTACGTCGATGTGTTTCCAAGAAAGATTTTATTCAATATAAATCTCACGAGAGGCTTATAGAAATTGTTCGTTATGCATAGGGTTTGCAATCATCGGATTATCGTTCTTATCCAGGGTCCCGGAATCGGCTCCAGAACATCCCGGGTGTACTTGGTTAATGGCACTTTGTTCAAAAAAATAACTCAATATGTTTCACATCATACTCAGGGCTTGTGATTGATGGGCCGCATGATAGGGTTTGCAATCATAGGATAGATGTCCTTTTCAAGGATCCTGGAATCGACTCCAGAACATCCCGTGAATACTTGGCCTTATGTTACATACAATTAAACAATATGCATTGTATCATCCTTCCGTTGTAAAATCTTGAAGACTGATGTGTCGCATGATATGGTTTGTGCTGATCAAATTCCAAATGGTTCCAAATGAGGTGAAAGAGCCGGAACATACTGATGGTTTATGATCCAATTACAAACAGTGTAGTTTTGTTTGATCCGTTCAAAATAATTATGGAAATGTCTCAAATGACCGTCGGACAGACCCCATGGGACCTCCGTATAAATCCGAAACTGACCGTTTAACTAGTTTGGATTTTTCAAAGCTGGTTTTCAGCATTCGTAATATTGCGTAATGATAAACTTTTTGGATAATTCTTGGACTCCAATCAGACTTCTGCCAAAGATCTTTCCAGTAATCAATCATAGAATTCGACGGCGTCGTTCCTTCATCGTCGATGAAATTTTTCGCAACGGAAATTGATCTTGTGTCTGAATTTCTGAAAATATTTATTCAAAAATTGCGTCCTGATTGATTTTATTCGAGAAATTTTGGAGTTTACTAAAGCACAATTGTCTGCGAAAAATCTTACGAGAAATCATTTGAAGATTTCATCAGCAGTCCAAAATATATGTTATAAGAAATCTGTTAAAATCAATTATGGTTTTTGCCTAAGCTGCCCATATTTACATGGTCTTGATATTTTTAACAATTTCGATGAAATAATCTGTGCATTTGCTGAAGATTGAAACTCAAAAATTAACTGCGAGAGACTTTTTGATTAATTTCATACTTTTGTCATCTGCAAACACATACAACATTTTATCCGAAGAAACAGTGAGTTTGATGAACGATTAAATGGATGAATTGACGTAAACGCCAGGCCTAATAAATAGTAGGCAAAGCGGGTGTTTTTTCGGATAAGTTGGTGTATGTGCTCATACCAATCCATCATTTTCAGAACAAAAAGAAACTTTTTGCATGTGTGTTATCAAGTAAAGAATGCATACCAATGAAAAAGTGCATTTCGGTCATATTGGCGCTTACGTCGACTATGAAAACATGGGCAGTAAGTTCTTCCAAGTAATTTTAAAACGAATTTATCCAGGACTAAGATTATCGTTGATTTTTTCAAGGATTCAACCAGCAGTTTTACTAATTAAATATATCTGCATAAGCCAGGGTTTCTCCAAGAAATACATTTTGGATACTACAAAAAAAAATCTTTTGAAATACCTTTTGAGCTTCTCCAAAAATATGCGAAATACCCCCGGTAACTGGAATTTGTGTAAAAATCTCCCCTGTTTTTTGTGCATTACTTCTCGGATTATTCTATAAATCACTCTAGGTATTGTACAGGGTGTCGACTCAATTGTGAAAATAAAATTCTCACACTTTCCCTGACCTTCCAGTCGTTTTCCAGAAAAAAAATCCAGACCAATGAGTACAATGTACAAAAAGATGAATATTCGCCGATTTGCATAATTTTTATGTCATAGGTCGTATGAATAAACTGGAGTTGTGTTTGATCTTTCGATATTGACGCTTGCTCCTGCGGGGCGGGTGACGAGGGCAGGCAAAAATTGTGCGCGTCGGTCGAGTGAAGTGAAAAACTGCGCGATCGGTTAGTTGTGTTTGATCTTTTGACCTTGACGCTTGCTCCTGCGGGGGCGAGTGACGAGGACAGAATCAAACGTGTCGCGCGTCGGCCGAGTAGTGAAATGAAAAAGCGCCGCGGATCGTTAGTGATGTTTGATCTATTGATCGAGTCGCTTGCTCTTGCGTGGGCGAGTGATGAACACTTTTTCGGGGTGCAATGCGTTTTTCGAGTTATGTCGCGAATCCGATTAGGCGTGATCATATCATGGATCGCATCACCAACCATTGGTGACTCCCAGATCTTTACCTTATCCCACTAACCCAATATCCTATCCATGACAACTGTGGAGATGCAGAGGTATACTCGGTCTCTAGTAACAACGGTTGTCTAACTAACATTCCTGCCCTTCCCCGATGACCGTAAGGACGTGGCCGGCGCCGTTATTGACTTTTAAAATTTGAGCTCTCGATTTGTGCACATTGAAGAATGGTAAGCTAATCCCAAGCCCCATTCATAAATTCCCTGTGCAACTTCGATTGTTCTGGTCAATCACGGAGTAGCAACTACGAATTGTACGGTCATCTATGCTCATGCTCATGCTCATAGGTCGTATGAATAAACTGAGCAAAAGCTGAGATATATGTACCTGTCAGATAACATCGTGGAGCGTTTATTCAAGATGATATGGTAAAACTGAGCAATTGAAAACCTATTTACTTTTCAAACTTGCAAATCCATATGAAAAAAATGTTCTCGGCAAGTAAATTACCTCAAATCTAATTTCACAAATTCCACACATAAACGACAATTTTGGACTCCTTCCTGATCAGTGTTCGGGTTGCTACGGATACATTCTTACTGCAGCCATGAATGTATCACCTGGCATGGATAAGAGTAGCGTGAACGTTATGCTGTCGTGCATGACAGGAGTGCAAAATGAATGTAAAAACAATCACGACGCAGCTTTAATCGCAGCAAGCACTCTTCTCGCGTTTGTTTCTGATCCAAGTTGTCACTTGATCACACACGCTAAAAAAAGTTGCAGTCAAAATTACTATTTTAGGGGGTTAAATTAAGCGCAATGCACCGGCAATTTTCAGCAGACAGTACAATGATGTTACTATAACCACATAGGCTGTCATTTTTACTATTTCAAAATGCTTGTGGTTTTCTGTAGGTTTAACCATGTTTCGGGTATTTTAGTCACCTCACATCGTCATCGACAAGTTTTACTATGAAAGTAGTGAAATCAACAGCTGTCTTGTATTCCTTCATAGTATCTATGATCTCATTTCTGATATTTTCAACAAGAAACTATATTACCAATATGTACACCAAATAAACATATACGCTTTATTTTATCATTAATTGTTTTCATTTTTATGTTTAAATTTTGCATTACATACACTAAAGAATTTGCATAGCCTTCAACGATATAACCCCACAAGAACCGGTCCATTTCCGGTGATTCCGAAACGAAGGATCCCAATGCTGGAGGATTGAACGACCGGTGATACGGAACTGTTCGGCCATGTGACGTTGATTGCCGGTCAGCTGGGGAAACAGCGAGCACCGCAAGGATTTCGCCTCGTGGTCAACAACGGAGAACACGGATGCCAGTCGGTGTCCCACTTGCATTTGAATTTGCGAATTCCTCCGTTGATTTGATTTCCTCACTGATGGGAAATGAGGGATTACCGGCTGGTGCTTCTAAATACAGAAGATTAATCGATCCATTTGGAGTTTGTGGTTGTAGCCCATGTTATTCATATTCTGACGCTTTCTGCAAAAATCACTTGAATTTAAATTTGGCTTTTAATTTCAATTAAAAAGCTTACCGCAAACAGCCGAGGAGCAAAAACGTCGTTCAGCAATCAATCCTTGTAGTAATTACGGATGCGTGGATTTCCTTTAGTGGGTGGTATAGAACAAGCTGTAATATAGTTTTATTTGCAGCTTATATTATTTCACAACTCACCTTGCGTTCGGATATTAAAATATGACACCCAAACAACATTGAAATTAGTTTTATTCTTCACTTTTCACACATAAAATTGACTAAACTCATCAAGAGTCTAAAATTTCTCGAAAACTTATTCATACAGACTCAAGTCAAAAAAGTATACAAACTTACTTTATCGATCCTACGTGTTAAGCAGGCGAAATTCTACACGTACCGCTCTGTACCAACTCAATTTTTCACTTTTAGAACGTTTAATTTCCGGATTTACAAAACGACGAAAGTAACATTTTCAACTTTCGCAACCTAACCACTACTTTCGCCGCCCCGCTGTATGGAGTGACAAAGTGACTTAACCACGAATCAAAACAAAACACTACTTGAGCCGATTTTACACTTGTAGAAAAACGTCGAAAGTAACTGAATGAAACGGCTTATCATTTTATTATAATTATTTTTGTGGGAAATAATAGAAACTACCTAGTTTGTGAACGTGAGCTGAGTGTATGCAAAATTTGAGCGAAGTACACGGCAAAAAAAATGTTAAAAAGGTGTTTCATTTTAAAACAGTTTTAGAAGATAGATTGTGATTTTTCCTAATTAATTTTCTCAAAACCGTATAAAAGTTACTTACGTCGATTTGAAAAAGTAATCGAGATTTGATTTAAACAAAATGGCGCATTGTTATTGCAATGCTGATTGAAAATTACTATGCTTGTAGTATTTTCCATCGCAACAAGTAGTTAGCTGAAAATTGTCGGTTCAACACGCTTGATTTGACCATGTACATGGTAAACATTACGGAATATCTGGTTGGTTTGAGAAACCTAAGCATAGAATGATTAATCAGAGTAAATAGTTAATCTTACTATTAGGTTTCTCCAAGGGACGTAGGGGAGGTTGCATGGCATCACTGTTGAGCAGTCGTGGGCTTGTATCGTGTCCGATTATTTATTAAATTTAACGTGTTTTTGCCATAGTTTAATCACGATTTTCAGTGTTTGTGTTCTCCATGAGTGTTTATTTACGGAAATATGTTGAAAATGAAGCACACGAAGTGATAAAACCACAAAAAAGTGATTTCAAAAGTGATTTGTTTTTCATTCCACCGTGGATGTTTTTTTCTTTTCATGTTGCGTGCGTCGGGTGGTGAAGAGTGTTACATGCATCATTGTGGTGGTGCAGCTGTACTGGTTGACAGTGAACGCATCCATTACGAACACATGATACAAAGCTGAATTTTTCCAAGCGTTTGTTCAAGTGATGGTGTGTCCCGTGAGACAGGGCAGACATGTCAACACAGTGCGAAGGTGTCGCCGAAACCGAAGCTAAGTACCGTTTTCTTCATTTTGCGAGGTTGTAGGTAGCTAGATTATTTTGTGGATTTCGATTTAAGGCCGTGATGCAACTGTATTTATTACACACGTACACGGTTAACTTCGGTTACGCGTTGGATGTGTGGGTCTCTTGCGGCGCCCGGGGGTTTCTTTGCTTTTTGCGTGGTTCTGTGTAGTGGTGGATCGACACATCATCAATGTGTAGATGTACCATTGCGTAGTTCCGTGGGGGGACGTGGGAATTTTCGGGCGTCGTGGCAGGCTTGCTTGTTTGATGCGTGGCCGGGGTTGACAATGTGGGTGTAAAATTTCACTCGCTTGAATGTAGAGCGATATCGTGAGTGTGTAGTACATGAGTTCATTTTTAGTAGGCGCGTTTTGTTTAGTTTTTTACGTATCTTCGGTGCGCGATGAATTGCTTCTATGTGAACGATTTGACAGATTATTCACTAGAGAAACGCGTAAATTTGTTGCTCTCTGCACACGTAGTGTGTGAGCGGTAAATGATTACACATTTTATCGTCAAAACGATGGGACGTAAATTGAGTAGTGTTTGATCCTTCGACCTTGACGCTTGCTTCTGCGGGGGCGGGCGATGGGGGCAGGATCGAACATGTCGCGCGTAGGTAGTACAGTAGTGAAAAAGTGCGCGGTCCGTTAGTAGTGTTTGATCTATTGATCGTGTCGCTTGCTCCTGCGTGGCGAGTGACGAACACTTGTTCGGCGTACAATGCGATTATTGAATTATTTCGCGAATCCGGTTAGGCGTGATTACATCATGGATCGCATCACCAAACATTGGTGACTCCCAGATCTCTACCTTATCCCACTAACCCAATATCCTTTCCATGACAACTGTGGAGACGCAGAGGTGATCTCGGTCTCTAGTAACAACGGTTGTCGAACTTACATTCCTTCCCTTCCCCGATGACCGTAAGGACGTGGCCGGCGCCGTTATTGACTTAAAAAAATTTGAGCTCTCGATTTGTGCACATTGAGAATGGTAAGCTAATCCCAAGCCCCATTCAATAAATCTCTGTGCAACTTCGATTGTTCTAGTCAATCACGGAGTAGCAACTACGAATTGTACGGTCATCTATGCTTATGCTTATGCTTATGCTTATTAGGTTTCTCCAAGGGACGTAGTAATTTTAACTATAATTGAGTTGAATAGATTGTCATTTCAGTCATTTCCAATGTATGCAGCCATGGTAAATTTTAAAATAAGTTTCTTGTAATTTGAACTACAAAATTATTTTGTGTGCAGCTTTGAACTCACATACGCAGCCATTAGGGATCGTTCAAATATTACGGGACGCATCAGAGGTGGGTAGAAGTCTTCCGTAGTATTACGAACCATATAAAAATTTAAAATTTTCCAAACAAAAGCTGTTACGAGCGATCACGATTAACACAATTTTTTGGGATGGACAAAACACCACGAAGGGGATGGATCAAAAAATGAAAAAATAGCCCGTAGGTTATGAACTGCTCTTAAGCTAGTACGGCTGGCTAACACAAGGATAAAAAAAAACATTGTGAGTGGCACATTATGAAAATAAATTTAATAAGAGCAAGATTTATTGGACGATTTTCATGAGAAATTTTTGAACAATTTGCGAAGCTCGTAAAATTACGAAATAAAATCTAAAAAACTTCCCTGATACATTTATACGAGAGGCCAATAATAGAGTTAATTGATGAATACCGATAATATTCCTGAATAACTCTATGATTCATTCGAAGGTTTCTTAAAAGAATCTCTAGAGGAATCCTGGAAACATTACAAGAATAATCATTAAAAATTGTCTGAAAGTCGATTTGAAATAGTATTTTGAAGTTATGGAAAGTTTGTGAAATATTCCATTCGAAGAATTTATAGAGATATTCTTTGAAGAATATCAAGTGGAAACTTTTGGTGGGTATTTTGAAACATGTCATTATCGCAGGTTTATCAACCCGTCCATATTTTAAATCTTCTATATTGAGTCATTTAAGTTATAACCTCATAAACCTCAAAATTATTAAACACAACTAAGTCGTCGTTTTTGGAAAATCTCCGTCAAAATGCGGGCGAAACCTGGAATGCAAATCATTGGAATTATAGACAAACTTACACGAAAACCCACTGAAGGAACGCAGCATTATCAGAATTTTTGAATGAATTAATTTATGAACATTTGGAGTGCATACTTGGAATATTTGATAATTATTATTAAAATTTCTTTTTACCAAAATTCCTGGTAGAATTCTAGTGGGAATTTTTAGCAACAATCACAAGCAAGTTTTGGTGGAACAATTTCTAAAGAATCAAAATTTATAGTATATAAAAAAATTCTGATAGATTTTAGATTAGATAGACGTATGTACCTATTGGAATGTCCGCTATATTAGGCAATAATAATCAGTCATCATGATAAATGTGATACTATCTGGCAAAACAATATTTTAGAGTTTGTTGAAGAGTGATTGTCAGAGTCCAGAAAGAGTTTCATTAGAAATACTGAATGAACATATTGGTAAACATTTTGGATAGATTTCTATGGAATTTATAAAGAAATCTTTGGCAGATTTCATAGAATTAATTACGGAAATCCTCAAAGAATTTCTAAAGATTTTTTTTGCGATGATTCTATAAACTTCCAGAAATTTGGCTCTTCTGATTTTCAGACTTTCTTTTAAAAACTTCGCAATGAATTGCATCACAATTTTTCCATAAATTCCTCCGGAAATTCTTTCAGTGAGGCTACTACAGTCAACTCACCTTTACTTGATATTAAAGGGACTATCGAGTTAGGGAGGTATCGATTTGAAGAACACAAAACCAGTGTAATGCGATCCAAGAAAACATCGAAGAAGCTATAAGAATCAACTTTTAATATGGTTCTCTAGCTCGATATCGAGATACGGAATATCGAGTAAGGGAGAGTTCAATGTAGTTTTTTTATATAAAATACTTTAAACTCTTTGGGATTTTTGTCCGGGTTTCTTTAAAAATTTCCCTACAAATTCCTTGGGAATGTTCACATGGATCCCTATCAGCGACAACAATTTCTGCAATAAATTATTCTTTTTTTCTTGATTGAAGATATTTTTTGAAATTCTTTGAAAGATTAATCCTAAAAATGTCTTTACGTTTTCTATTGGGTCTTATTAATTTGTCTTTGGTCTTATGGCCACCGATCAATTATTTAATTTTAGATTCAGCCCTGCCTCCAAAATTTTCGTTTAAAAAGTATCCTAAAATAGTCGTATTTTAAATCATTATAAGAAATATCAAAGAAGTAATTCAAAATCCTCTCAGTGTTCTGAAAAGAGTTCTCTTAGGATTCAATTCTGAAGAGAATCCTCTTAGGATTCTGAAAAGAATCCTCTTAGGATTCTGGGGAGAATCATCTCAGGTTCTGATAAGAATTCTCTTAGGATTCTGAAGAGAATCCTCTTAGGATTTTATGGGGAAGCCTCGCAGGATTCTTAGGAGATTTTTGTTTGTACCATCATCTACGTCCGCGCCAATAAATAGTACTGATAGAAACTCTTTCTGTGTATTCAAAAGAAAAAAACGGCGTAAACTAGGACAAATATCAGTGAATCAAATTGTGATTGAAAGAGACGCGAAACAAACAACAAAGCAAGCGCGCTCAAAATCGTTTGTCCCAACTTTTGCGGATTGAGATACAATCTAAAGAAAAATTGTCATGACAAACACAGGGGTCAACGTAGTTGCAATCCTTTCAACTAGTTCAACTAAAAAAAGCTACGCGCATTGTGAGCAATCATTGTCACATTCAGTGTTGTGAAAAACTCAAATTATTTCTCATAGCTCACGCTTGAGATTTTTCATGCGTGAGTTGTCAATCACGCAACTCAGCAGGCAGTGTTTTAACTCATTGTCTCGTTTTTCCACGGTTTACTAACACATGGCAATAATTTCTTGTTAGTCTGGTAAAATTATAGTAATCCTTTCTAACGTAAACAACAATATTCGGGTTTCACGAGTTTGTGACGGGTTTTGCGACTGAATCATTTTTAACGGTTTGAGTTGATTGAGTGATTTTGCTTCAAAATCTCCAGCGTGAGATTTGCGAAGCAGATCTCTAATGAGTTCGATTGGTTGAGATTTGAGAGTGAGTCTATCAACACTGGTCACAGTCTGTTCAGGTTGTGACAAACTGCTGTTGCGGAATAAGAATACTGCAACAAAAATAGGTTAGAACAATGTCTTTGTTGCAGCGTGTTGGTTGACAATTCATTCACTGGCAAACATAAAATTCCTGCACACGCATCCTGAATGACCAGCTGGATGCTAAGAGGAGACAGACCAGATAGTCTTGGATAGTAAAGCTGCAGATACACCGAATTCAATTGAACAGAAATTTGAAATTGCGTTCAATATCTCCATTGCAAGAATAATACTCAACAACTTTCAAAGCTCTTCCATTTATACCAGGGGTATTCAGCCTTTTTGGCTCGCGGGGCACTTTTTGAAATGAAATTGTTGCGCGGAGCACCTGGGCGTTTTGCTGGGCAGTGTTTCGGAAAGCCCAAGCAAGACAGTTTGTTCTCGGGACGCCGGGGTTTGTGTTTCGTTTTCGCGCGTTTTGCTGGGGAGTTCTGTTTGATCTTTCGACCTTGACGCTTGCTTTTGCCGGAGCGAGCGACGAGGGCAGGATCAAACATGTCGCGCGTCGATCTCGTAAGTGAAAAAGTGGCGTGATCGGGGAGTTCGGTTGGAGTAAGTTAAAAAGTGCCGCGATCGGTTCGTTCATTTTGATCTTTCGACGACCTTGACGCTTGCTCCTGGGCAGTGCGTCAAGAAAGCCCGAGCTGTCGTCCGTGTTTTTTTTCGGGTCACGCGCCTATTTTTTTTATTTTTTTTTTTCTGAGTGCTAGCCGAGCAAACGAGTGAAGCTGAAAGTGGATTGTGGCTGCTCAGTCAAGGATAACGGATCAATTGGTGAGCTCGTTTCATGCTACTATTTCTAATCTATAAAATGTATGACTGCACATTTAATCGTTACAATGGTGGGATGTAAATATGATGTTTCAACAAACTATGGATGGTTCGTCACTGTGAGTGTCGACACAAACTCTGATTCATGATTTATTTATGTTTAACATTTTTTTGTCAGAACACCCCTTATATACCTTTATTTTTGTAATTAAAAAAACTTTGAATGGTTCGACACTACAAGTGTAGACTTGCGAAAGTTTCACTTTATTCACAAATCTCCCAACTGGTGGGGAACGTGCCTTTGGAGCCGGCCTTCTGATGATGTCCCACCCAATCAAGTTTTTTGTTTCTTTTCAAATGAGTAAAATATAATAACACATGCTTTCGTACTGACAGCTGTAGCAATGTTACATTTAGGTATTTGTCCAACAAACTTTGAATGGTTCGTCACCTCAAGTGTCGGCATAATTTTCCTCTACATAGAAATTATATGAACAATTATATTTACGTATAAGCATGTATATATCTCACAAATCATTGTTTATCATGGTCTAATCGCTTATCAAAGTGAATCCTTTGACCCAACGATCCTCCCCATTGACAAACATCCCTCCCAGTAACCTTTGTGGAGATGCAGAGGCAAACACGGTCTCCAAATAGCAAAGGTTACACACTAACATTCCTTCCCTCAATCCCACCTGACTGCAAGGACGTGGCCGGCGCCGTTATTGACCTTGTATAAATAGAGGCACTGAATTATGCACACTGAAGAAGATTATGGCCAATCCCAGCTGAACTTCTAGTTGATTCTTTGTGCATTTTCACTGACTTCGGTCAATCACGGAATAGCAACCATTGATATGTGTAGTCAGTCTAAGCTAAGCTAAGCTAAGCTGAAATTGTTGCGCGGAGCACCTGATCTTCATCATCATTCCGTTGGAAATCAGGACTTTTTACTTGCCTAAATTGACCCTATAAACCCTTAGAAAATCGTGAGGTAAGGTTTATGTTGGTCAATCTTTTATTAAGGTGAAGAAGGATTGAAGCAGAAGTCTGGGGAACCAAATATTCGTTAAAGGGTTTTTTTTTTCGATTCTTGTTCACCTTGATTATTTCGAAATTCGTGGCTTAGAAACGTCACAATTTCTTTAGCTTGGATATTTTCGATCTTTTGTTTTTTATTTCAAACAAATTAACCAGTTTCTGTAGCGAAATATTTCATTATGAGACCTTTATTAATGTGTTTGGGGCCCTTCCTTAACCGAGTGGTTAGAGTCCACGGCTTCAAAGCAAAGCCATGCTGAAGGTGTCTGGTCTGGGTTCGATTCCTGGTCGGTCCAGGATCTTTTCGTAATGGAAATTTTTTTTGACTTCCCTGGGCATAAAGTATAACCGTACCTGCCACACGATATACGAATGCGAAAATGGCAACTTTGGCAAAGAAAGCTCTCAGTTAATAAATATGGAAGTGCTCATTGAACACTAAGCTGAAAAGCAGGCTCTGTCCTGTCCTCACTGGGACGTAATGTAATGCCAATAAGAAAAGAAAAGAAAAAAATAATGTGTTTAAGTGGAATAACAACAAGTTCAGCACTATCGGATATATTCATAATTTTGATAAAACTCGTGATATCTCAAGTAACATTGGTGATTGAATAACAGCTTATTCTGCTAAAATGCTGCTTATACAGCTTCTTTTCTGCTGAATATACTGTTATCCATCTACCAATGTTACCTGGGATATTCTTAATTTTGTATCTAAGTATGAAAATGTGCGTGAAATTTCATGTTTTCAGTTTTTTTCGACAAGGATAAGTATTCCGACAAAAACTTCATACCCTTAAATTTCCAAAATATTCTATTGGGGGAAATTGGGTTTCTTCAACTTTGAGATATGTTTTTCGTACTAGATTCAAGAAAACCCAATATTTGTAGTTGAAACTGTCCCATAAAAAATACATGGAAAAATTTTCCCCAAGGAATATTTTTAATTTTTCAATTACAAAACCTTTGCCCAAAATGTTGAACGTTTTCGTAAATATATCCAAGGAACAGGGAAGTTCAATAATGATAGAGATTTTGACATCGTGTGTATAAGCCTCGTAAAAACGGTATTTCGTCATCCACCATACGGTCGAAAACATCACAAAGTGAAGATGATTTGAAGCCGACACTAAATTTTCAAGAGCAAAAACCTCTCAAATGCGCATACATTGTTAAACGAAAATTCAATCGAAAGACCGCAACCAACGAGTTACTAATCGATGAAATTTTCAGCGAAGTCTATTTTCTTGTTTTTCTAAATTAGTACTTTTGAAAATTCTAGGTATGACTTGGTTTGGTATAACTAAGAGCATATTTCAATGCAAAAAGTTGAGATATTTCAAGGCATTGGTACAAAGTTTCATAACTGTCGCGGAGCACCTGCAAAGGCTTCGCGGAGCACGATATGAAAACCGCTGATTTATACCATAAAATCATACTCACTTATATTACAAATCTTCCCTGCGTATCCCTCGTTGCACTTGCAGGTCTCCGGTGCGATACACACTCCATGTTTGCACCCGTTACTGCACGCTGGAATGCACCGATCTCCCTGCTGATTCTTCTCGTACCCGGTGCAACACTTTTTCAGTATTCGCTCCTTGGTTACGCTCGAAGTTTCGTTCACGATCTTTGTTTTCACCCGATATGCCGAGCACCGAGGTGGCACCGCAACGCACCACTTTTGATATCGCTCCTGATAGGTCACCTCACGAGGTGCCGTCACAAAGAGTTGATACTGTTCCACCTCCTTGCACACATTGGGACCATCCAGCTGATCGTCAACCACCACTTCGTCCACTTGCACTGCGGCCGTTAACGAGCTGGCCCATAGTATTAATACACTTAAACCTAGTGTCCTAACATCTAGCATCAGTCGTAGCGGTTTCATTTTCACTATTTGATTCGTTTCAATTGAACTCCCGCTGTTGGCGCGCAAAACACTCACAGGGTCAACTGGATTATGTGTTGATATACTTCGTTATTGCTTTAAATTAAATTGGCGAATACTTTTGTTTTACTGGCATTTAAATGCGACTTCATTTGAACTGTAAGTTGATCACTGCTGCAATGTGTAAATAGTGCACACTTCCACTTGAGTCACACTTGCTGCTTCCTTCGTGCTGCATTCCACAGTTTTCCACTGTCCCGGCGATCGTTGCACAATCTCATTCATAGATTTATTACAGGCGCAGGTCGGATTGGCACGGTATAGGCTGTTACGTTTCGCGATGTGAGAACCTGCGTCGATCTGATTGCGTACGATGAATCACTTAGCACTGTTCAAACCGATCAGCAGCAGCGCGCCACTGTAAAACGCCTTTCACGCTTCGTAATCGATCACCGACTGATGATGATCGCTCCTAGCTACAACTGTTACTGTACGATTCGTTGATCGTTCTCTGTTATGAGTCTGATACGGGTTTCCAAGCGAAAGTGAAGCAGGAAGAAGGAACTCCGCCGGACGATGCGTATGGGGTACAAAACAAACCGAGATATCTCGTCATACAACCATACAGCATACCATCAGCGTTGACTGAAGTGGCCACAATTGTTCAATTTGTTTTGCCTCTGCTGCACTTAGAATCACTGCGCTTCCTCGAGAGCTTGTGATAACGGATAACGAGCCAACTCTCACAGATTGGATGGGTATGTGGCGTTTTGCTGTGGTAGTGATTTTACACTGAAAGAACAACTCTAAGGAATGATCACTCAGCAGTAGAGGGGTTCAGAGGCAATTCACTTTCAATATCTCGTCTTCTGCTGAACTGGAGAACTGGGTAATCGCTGGCATTTGTTGAGTTCTCCGGCGTAAGTTTGTTTGTTCTGAGGTGACGTTGTGAGATGATTAGTGTGTAGATAACGGTAGTTGACTCTCACGTCTAGCCTGTTGATTGTCTGCAATAGAGAGGAGATGGAAAATTGGGACAATTAGTGCTTAGCTGTGTTGCATTGTATACACGTAGTCAGTGCAATTGTGAACACATGTACGGTCTGTAAACAGGAAATCGCTAATTAGATAGGCAATGCAAGTGGAAGCGTGGGTGCATATAAATTTTGCACTCAAACCGAAACTAACGTGGAAATTTCGGATAAGTTACGCCTGTAGATTTATATTTTATAATGCGTAAGATTTTTGCAAATAAATGTCTAGGATTTCATGTGTGTATATTATACGGTACTAAATTAACGTTAATCATTGATCAACGTTGACAACCATGGTTAACCCCTATAGGCCTTATTGAAAGAAAAATTACAAACTCTAACCGCTCAGCGAATACTTAACGGGTTTCAACTATTTTTCAGCAGTTTACTCATCTAGTTTCTCAAAGTGGCTGAAGGATCTCGGGCATGTTCATTTAGCCGGAGTTTTGCAGGTGGGTCACTGGGTCGAGTTGGGTGAAAAGGATACTGAGCTTCTGTGCCCCTGGAGGTAGGCAAATTTCAAGTCACATATAATTTCCGGAATCGACTATAATGTGGCCACTATATCGTGTAAGGTACCCCGGGGCAAGTGAGAATCCGGGGTAAGTGGGGCGTTTCGTCATAGCTCAACTAGGAAAAGTTTTTCATGGGGGTATTCTTCTAGAAAGTTGAAGATACAATGACAAGGAATGTATTTAGTACTAAACATATTGTTATTTTTATTACCATGTGGTTCATGTAACAGTTGTCAGTTCAGCGCCATTTTCAACTTGCATGACAAATTGTGACACGTTTCACGTCTTGCATTGACTCGCAAAAAATAGATGTGTTTTAAATCGAATTTCCATTAGTAAGCTATAATTTTTAGTTTTATTATAAGCTGCTAACGATAAACCAGTATTTTGTTTTCATTTCATATGAAATTTTCGATGGTCTATCTTACCCCAAAATATATTTATACCTGGGGTAAGTGGGACCTATCAAAACAAAATCCAGAATCAAAACTTTTCGTACACGTTTCATACATTTTGCTAGAGAGTAGCACTAAAACATTCAAACAAATGATTTTTATCAAAAAAGATCAACCTCAAATTACGTAATTGCATAAGAGGGAGAAGAAAAGTGTTATTATTCTTTATTTTTTAATTATTTTTTTTTGTTTTTGAAATACGACTTCAAAATTTAACAAACACGCAGCTGAAATTTGAAATGGATCATGAGAACGATTACTTTTCTATTTTATTTGAACTTTATTCGTTATTTCTACCAAATTAAATAGTGATGGGAAACAATTCCACCCCATAAGGTGGTTTTCTGCCATGCATATAAATAATAACAAAACATAGTTATAATTTCGTCAATTATTGATTGTTTATGTGCTAAATTTTAATTAACAACTTATAAATGATTTATTTTGAACATGTTCAATTCCTCTTTACGCTTTTATTGAGGAATTTTCAGTTAATATTAAATATGAGGTGACATACTATTAAATAAAGGGTTTCTTCCTTAAACGTAACGTATTTTACGGTTGATCTCTTATGTACATGAAATATGTACTTAAAATTAAAAATCTATGACTCTTCAATCCTATTATTGTAATGATTGACTTACTGATTTGGATTGACGCATGTAACTTGATGTGTCCCACTTGCCCCGTTTAGCGAGGTAACTGCGTCCAATGGCTTAGATGCTAGTATTAGAAAGTCAGCAGAAATTAATAACGCCAAACAATTTTTCGACTGGGCTGTGTCGCAAAAGGTGAAAGATCAATTTAAAAAAGATTGGGAATTTATCTATGCAACTGAAAATGACTATTCAGAGGCTGAAAAATTTCTTCAGGAAAGATTTTCTAACCTTGTTCCAATTCCTGGAACAAAAAATATCATTCATTTATACCAAAGACGAACGAAGCATTTTTGCTAGTGAATTCTCAGATGCACATGAAAACCAAGAAAATACAGCATGCTTTGTCCTTAATAATACAAAGAAACGCAAATCTTTTGGTGTTAGCAACCAAAGACAATCTTCCCGGTTGAAAAAATAGATAGTGTTAAGATGAAAATGTAAGTTATATACTGAATAATTGTATAAATAAAATTAAAATAAAATAATAATAATCTTATTTGTTCCTTAGAAAAGAAAGAATCCCTTTTCAGTGTAATGAAAAATTGAGGCAGAAACAGTTTTTTTTCAGTTTTTCTTAGCGGTGTAATTTTTAATGAAAAATATCATCCATTTCGACTTATACTTCATTAAAACCAATCCCATATCTTTTTTCAGATGTTTTATAAAATTTGCAATTGCTTTGATAAAAAATCTTTGTTTTTCCGATGCTTTGATCGAAATATGGGTTTTCAACGAAAAGGCTTATATGGTCGTTTTCCCCAAAAAAGTACATTTTAAAAATTTCAGCGATTAAAGCTTATGAAATTACCTTCTCAAAAATATATTTTTGAAAGTTTTCCAATTGGAACATAGTTTTTCCGGCTTTTCTTTACGAATTTTCTAAACGGTGGAAAATTTTGTGGAAAACTGTTTCCAGTTAATATTTTTTTTTTTCCTGAGAAAATTTGCTTTTATTTTCATAAAAAAAACTTCGTTTCTACGATGCTTCTTTCTTGAGTTATGATTTTTCAAAGAAAAGGCTCAAATGTGCCATTTGCACATTTTTTACAAAATTGGCCATAACTCAAGAACGAAAAAAAAGTACATTTCAAAAATTTCAGCGATTAAAGCTTATGAAATTATCTTCTCAAAAATATTTTTTTGAAAATTTTTCACGAGTTGGAGCATAGTTTTTCCGGCTTTTCTTTACGAATTTTCTCAACGGTGGAAAATTTTGTGGAAAACTTTTTCCAGTTAATATTTTTTTTATTCCTGAGAAAATTTGCTTTCATATTCATAAAAAAAAAACTTTGTTTCTATGATGCTTCGTTCTTGAGTTATGATTTTTCAAAGTAAGTAGTGTCAGGGGAAAACAAAAAATTTCCAACTGAGTTTTCCGGAAAAATATTATAATATATTCATATATTGATAGCTCTGCCTGTGGAAAAAGTTTCATGAAAATCTGAGACCTTTCGGCCCAAACCCGTACGGAAATAAAAAAAATCCCCTATCAAGCGATTTGGAACATATTTGGGGTTTTGTCCGACCTTTGTATGAAGGCCCGCCACTGTGTGGCGTGTAAATGGGGAAGGTTTATCACAAAAAAATAGGCATCGCTAAATCTTTCACCATTCGAAAATATAGGTTTTAAGCTTTCATTTGATGTGCACTGAGGGATCCTGAAGTTTTTTTTTATTTTAATTTTTTGTTCTCTAGAGTACTTTATTTTTAAATGTAATCATTGTGAAAGACAGTTCCATTGGTCTTAAGCTCGATGAAAGTTTCAATTCCAAATAAAAGTCCATGAAATAAATATACATACATTTATTTTAGGTTTCATTTTGTAAAAAACAAAACTTTCTTATGAGATTTTAAGGATTTAATGAGCCATAGGACACTTATTGGATTGGATATGTTGGAAGTTCGATTGTTGGACACTTATTCGTACTGTGTAAGTATATCGATCCGAGCACTGTTTCTTTCATGGTTAGAATACATTCGATTTCTTATTCTTCTGTCTATCATTACACTTCTGCTGGGATATAGCCTGCTTCCCAGCTTAGAGTTCGTTGAGCACATAGTTATTAATTGAGAGTTTTCTTTGCATATCAACCGTAATTCACTAAATTACTATTCGTATTGGTTTATTATGAGGTTTATAAAAAGTAGAATCGATAAACATAAAAACAGCCAGCGAAAGGGAATGAAACATGCTTAAACCCCAAGCTTCAGCAAAATGATTCAAAAATCCTCATTGAACATATTATTGAGGCACCCCGGAGTAAGTGACAATCCAAAGACTTTTGTAATAGTATTGAAATTATTTTGATGTTCTAAAGATATAATTTCAAAATTTAACAAAAATATAGTGGAAGACATTTCCTGTTGAATCAAACCTTAGAAAATAATTCCACCGTGAAAGTGGTTTTCTGATAAGCATAACAACAATAACACAATTTTCACAATTACTCCAGTAATTGAAAGCAGTTTGAAAACAAGACACTTTTACCATTTTATACTCCTTTTAAATTGATACCATATTCAAATAGGGGAGTGTGGGGCAAGATGAGCACCCGGGGCAATATGGGCACCCATAGTTTGTGGCGTTCCTACCGTTTTTTTTTTCAATAAATTATTTGGGGTTCTGATGAATACTATTAAATTGATTCTTCTTCTTCTTTCTGGCGTTACGTCCCAACTGGGACAAAGCCTGCTTCTCAGATTAGTGTTCTTATGAGCACTTCCACAGTTATTAACTGAGAGCTTTCTTTGCCGATTGACCATTTTTGCATGTGTATATCGTGTGGCAGGTACGATGATACTCTATGCCCCGGGAATCGAGAAAATTTCCTTTACGAAAAGATCCTCGACCAGCGGGATTCGAACCCACGACCCTCAGCATGGTCATGCTGAATAGCTGCGCGTTTACCGCTACGGCTATCTGAGCCCCTTGATATGATGGCCATAAATTTCAGCTGAAAAATCAACAGCACAACATAAATCTGGTCAAAAATACATAGAAGTCCAAAAATTTACCTTTTCATATAAGATTTGTTCATTTAAAAGTAATATTTTTGTTGGGTAAACAAATTAACTCATACGTTTTTGGCCGTATAGTTATAGAATAATCTTCTGTGGATAATCAGGAGCAAAACTTTTATCAAATTTAAAAAAATATTTCAATTGTTTTGATTATATTAATAAAATTACACCCTTGAAAACAAACAACAAATTTAATCTTGTTTTAAGTAAAATCATAGCAATTTATGAAAAGTTATTTATTTTTTGATAAAAGTTTTAAAAACTAAGCTAGTTGAAGATAAATACCATCAGATATTAAAGATAATGTCTTGGGATATTCCCAGCATTGAAAAATAATAGTTTTCTTTAGTAAATTGCATCTTTTTATGGGGGTGCCCATCTTGCCCCGCAGTTTTTTTTTGATCGATGATAAAAAAGCTATTTTTTAACGTGTTATTTGGAAAACTTTTTAAAACTTTTAATGATTGGAGGTCAAAGTAATAATGTAAAAGATAAGGATGGTTATTGGTCGTTGCAAAATGAGCTCCTTTTGCTGCATTTTTCATTACCTTTTTGAGCTTTTTGATATCTGCACAAGGGACTGCCTTAAGCTCGTCAATAGTCTAAGATTTTCTAGCATATATTTTACGATTTAAATGGCTTCATAAACTTCAGTCAGGAGGAGTCAAATAAGGATCTCCAAAATCAAATCATAGGTCACTTTTTTATATCAGATGTTCATTGGATTTCCGTTGCAGAAACTGAAAAAAATGATTTGCAGTGAGACATAGAGCGCCGTCTTACTGAAGGCAACAGCCAAGACCTTTTTCACGCATTTGCGGACAGACATAATGAGCAAACTTCCAAAGATATTGAATTCCATCGACCGTTTCGTACTGTATAAAAAAAATGACTCAATGGTTTTTTTTTTGGCGCCAACGTTGGTCCAAACTGTAACTACTTGGTCATGGAATGGCTGAATCTCGAATAGATTTTCTGTTCTCAAGTGTGGCATTTTTGCTTATTTATGAATCCATATGGTGCCTGTTGACCACGATATTTTCAAGGATATAAAAGTTGAGTTAACACAACTGCAAGACTGTTTTCAATTCAAAGAATCACTATTTCGGCATGTTGTTTCGGTGTAAAATTATTCATGGTTAAAAATATACTGAATTGACGGTTCCAAAACATGTCAAACAAGACATGTCAAACCAAATCAATCGATTAATAAATGTCAAAGTTATTCAATGTTAATACACCGACATAAAAGATTTTGCACCCTGTATACTATCACAAGGTGACTAATCCATTAGATTTTAACAAATATTTGGAACAAAGCATTTTATTGGAATATTTACTGATGCAGTTAGATAATGCCTATTACCACTCTGCATTATTCAGTGCAGGAAAGTAGGTCGTTTCATGACAGATTGGCGTGATGAAAAACAGCCTATTTTGATGAGAAATTGCAAAAAACGTTTTTTTTTTTGCAATTTCTCATTGTGATAGACTTTTTTTCATCACGCCAATCTGTCATGAAACGGCCTACTTTCCTGCACTGAAGTATGCAGTGCGGGAATTGTCATTACGCAACTAAAACCAGTGCTGTAATGATTCATTACGCAACGCTTTCTCATTACGCAACTGTTTTGAGTTGCGTAATGAATCATAACACAATATTTTTTCAGAAAATGTAAAATAATGGTGAATGCATTCCGATATAATATACGATTCGTGCTGTAAAATCATCATTCTGCAACTTGTTTCGTAAACTACTATTTTAGGTCATTTGAGGGTATACGAAATCATTTGGGATGCATTCATCATAATATCTGAAAATTATTGTGTAATGATCAAACACTTACGTAATGAAAAAGTGTTGTGTAATACACCCGATTCTGTTTTTGCACGGGGGATGCGTACCGTGCAAAAAAAGCTTTCAGTTCAAAATTTCAAAAACCGTGCAAAAAAGTAACACCATTTCTCGACGTTTCATGCAAAAATAAGGTTTTGACGGAAAAAAATGTATGGAAAGTTTTTTTTCACGGCCGTTTAAAAAAAATCCGTGCAAAAACAGAATCGGGTGTATTCGACTTATTTTGGACATAAAACAGAAATATCCCCAGTGAGACCCTGGCGGAACCTGTTTTTGGAGCACTGGAGGGGCCAAATCAGTTGTTATTAAGTACTTCCTTCTTTTATTGACATGTCCTTTCAATTTCACAAAGATTGAAACGTCACACAGCAGGTTTAGGATAAACAACTGAAATGTCCTAAAAGAGGCCCTCGTGGAACCTATGCCAAGAGCTCTGTTCGTACCGATTTTTTTTTTCAGTATTTTTCATTCATTGGCCAGTTCTCTGGAATTCACGAAGATTGTGGGGTCGCTCGGTATGTTTTGGACAAAAAAGGAAGTGTCCCCAAAGAGACCCTGGCAGAACCTGTGTCAGGTGCTCTGGAGTGGCCAAATCTGTTGATAATTAGTTTATTCTTCCTTTATTGGCATGTTTTTTTTTTCGAATTCACGAAGATTGGAGATTTTGCACAGTATGTTTTGGACATAAAACGGAAATGTCCATGGAACTGGCTACGATTTTCCGGAACGGTCCACTAATTCAAATCATGTTTAAATAACGACAACCTGATATACAGAATAAGTACTCTTTTCTTGTTTAGTAATTTTCGATCAAACTTCCTCCGTAAACTCCTCATTCGAAGTCATTAGCATTGTCAGCATGGGCCATCCTTAGCCGAGTGGTTACAGTCCGCGGGTACAAAGCAAAGCCATGCTGAAGGTGTCTGGTCTCGATTCCCAGTCGGTCCAGGTTCTTTTCGTAATGGAAATTTCCTTGACTTCCCAGGGCATAGAGTATCATGGTACCTGCCACACGATATACTAATGCGAACATGGCAACCTTGGCAAAAAAGCTCTCAGTTAATAACTGTGGAAGTGCTCATAAGAACACTAAGCAGAGAGGTAGACTCTGTCCCAATGGGGACGTAATGCCAAGAAGTAAAAGAATAAGAAGCATTGTCAGCAAAGCCATATATTTGCTTAATCTATCTATATAAATGAAAATGGAATGGTGTTTGTATGTCACGAAATGCCTTACGAAACGGGCCAACGGATTCGATTGATTCTTTCTCAGTTTTGTTCGTCAAGGGTTCCGACGTGTTTGTGTGTATAAAAATCCCAGGATATTCACCGGGAAAGTAGAAAAAAACGAGCGCGAAAAAAAAATTGTCATTTTATATGGGACGATCAAAAGCGTTATTCAACAGCCTACTTGATGGCAAGACGAAGTTTGCCGGGACCACTAGTGAATGATAATTTATTACGTATAAACATTTTAAACGAATAATAATGTCACGAAATCATTTTGTCCACACCTTTGAATAAAAAAATACTGGCTGAACAATTTTTCAACAAATGGTTTTATTTAAAAAAATATATGTAAATTCACTAAAACTAAATAGTTTAGTCAATGTGCAAAAACGACTTCAACAAAGTTTTAAATAACCATCAAAATTCTGAGAGTTTGCATAGCTTCAGGGGCACGTTCCCCCGCCTGTTGGGAAAATTTGGCTTGAAAACACTTTTGATCAAATATAATAATGTTTAAACCGTGCATTTCGTTGTGCAAAAGCTGCATTTCGGCCATATGTAGTTTCTTTCAAATTATCTTTCAATAAACTATTTCTAAAAAAAAAGCTTGCGGCCAAATTTCCGTTCAACCAAACTTTATTCGACCAAATACCGAATTGTTGTTAAGATTTCCGACCAAATGTCCATTTGAAGAAATGTCCCTTCGACTAAATGTACTTTCGATCAAATGTCATTCGACCAAGTGTTCTACAGCCCTACTTTTCATAACAAAAGAAACAGTACTGAAAAATGATATATAATGTGTTTGTTTGAGTTTGAGTGGAATTGAACTATATTTATCTTAATATAGCAATTAGTTTATAACTCCTAGGTTATCAAATTTTACTTGTGTATATAGTAGTTAGGTTATCAAATTTTCAAAATCACCAGCGCTCCAAACGAGCCATTAGAATAATCAAATCTAAATCCAACACTCAAAATCATAAATACTACCAAGATTAAAAGGCCTTTGGCCGACTATATGAGTTGGAAAAATTTGTAAGAACATAACAAGATAATGAACATGGATTCAATGCAAAAATTAGTTTAGAAAATTAACTCATAATAACTATTCAACATTTCGAAGAATTTGAAAAACATGTTCCTTATTTTATGGTTTTTTAATCTGCGATGCATGTTCTCCATCTCTGGAATTTTTTAGCGATTTTTTAATCAACAAGGATACAACTAACTTACAGGAATTTATAAAATACTTATTTGTGGGTTATTTTAGTTGTTATCATTGTCACCTGAATCACATCGACTGCACAAAACATCTTTCGGGAACCAGCGAATATTAAAAGACGTGATATTCAAACGAAACGATTCCCCTCAATTGACACAGCTTTAGAACATCCTAGTGCGGCCCATAAGTTTTTATTCATGAATACCCCCCAACGGCCTTGACAGTATTCCATTACATTGATGTAACTATTTTACTGGACGAGTTGTGTCAACAAAACAATTCAATCAAATTGCATCACATTTACTTTTCCCACAGCTGTACATTGGCGTAGGTACATATATAACCCAACCGACACAGAACTGGATTACCAAATCGATCATGGGGAAATTATCTGCATGCAAGCTCGCGCCCAACATTCATCATATCACGACATCAGGAACGTTCAGTGGAGAAGAATAATGACAAATGTGGTCCAAGCACTGATATTGCCCGCGTTGCAATATTCAGCGATGCCATCGGAGGAAATTCGCGCATCGATCGCTTCGCAAGCAAGCACCCCTTAATTACCATTTCCGCGATGCACTCTAACGGACCTCCATCCCGCAGGCGTTTGACGAACCAATCGACCGTAGGCCCACATCTGGCCATTGCAACAACGTCCACTCTTCATGGTCGTGCTTACAATTGTAAGCATAGGTGGCTGGTTTCAGCTTACAAACCTCTATGCTACTACACTGCAACGAACTCAGAACGTGGGGTTCTATGCTCGAAGAGGGCAAATTTTGCTCAACCTCACTCGTTGTCGACGGTGATCAACGATGTTTGTATGTTGTCACCCTCCACGTTCCGCAAAGTTGTCGACAACTACCGGCTCGATATGAAAAGTTTTGTAATGCCATGCTCATGTGGGCTGATGTTTCCGTTGCGAAATTCCAACGCGATTTCTAGTACGAAGATACCCCGAGGCAAATGAGACCTAAAGAATGGCAGTTTAGAAAAAAATGTTCAATATAATTTCCAGATACGAACATTTCTCAAATCTAATCAAACAAACATTGCACAAATGGGAAGTGGTGTTTGAAAACTTAGGAAGAAAATCTGAAAATTGGGCTATAAGACGCTTTGAGGGACAAGTAAAGAAAAAAACGTGATTCGATTCTAGGAAAAGGTAGATATGAGTATTGTAAATTCTCATCCAAATGGTGACACCATTTCATACTTCCATTTGGATCAAAATGTGCTAACCAGCAGTTAATTGCTTTTGAGTTTCGTGGACCTATAACGTGAGACTTGAGAATGCCAATATCGTGTTATATACCACCCGCAAATACCCCCTACTGTTACTAGACGCACATTTGAAAAGCTTAACTTTCATCGTTTGCCAGTGTAAATAACACCTGTTAGTAGCAGCCGTCCGGTGTGTTCATCTGATCAAACTTTCAATTTTGTAGGTTTTCGCTTTTGTAGGTGTGTTGTGTAGTGTTCGGTTGGAACTTCGCGATGATTTCGAATTTTCGTTGAGGATCGTATGATCTCTTGTGTATGCAATGATCAGTGATCACCAATAATCCGTACATAGTATATATTATTTTTTTCATCTATCGAAATTTTGAATCGGTTGTTCAAACCCATCATAACAATCTTCCACCTACGAAAGCCGTTTGAATTCAAGTCCATCATAACATTACTAATGCAATATTTTGTTACATCAGCTCCCATAGCTGATACTCCGAATTCGTCGAATTCGATTGCTTACAATGTGTGCTGGTGAAGTGTTACTTGTCACTCGATGTTGAACATCGCCCACCGATCGTGTCACAAGTTCCTAGAAGATATGTTCAAGCCGCGGTAGCAATTGTTTCTCCTCAACAGCGCACTCATATGGTGCAATAAAGTGGAACAAGTTATGAGGAAATGTTTTATTTTTCTTTCCTTTTCCCGATAAATGCGAAACATTTCTTAGCAAATACAAATTGGACACTTGTAGGTTGGAATGTGCTACATTGATGCTGATATAGGTTCGCTAATAGGAATAATCGTGGCGCACTAGAGTGAACGACACCACACCACAATTGGCACAATAAGGGCCCTATTTTATAAGTCGAGTCGACCAAAAACTACTCGACTGGAGTCACAATCGACCAAAAATTTTGCTCGACTCGGCTCTGTCACTCGAGCTTATCGACAGTTGTCACTCTATGTGACTGGATTACTATGGTAGTCGAGGGGTGACATCTGAAATATGCATGCTTACTTTGATCGACAATGACTACAGACGAGTCACATGAATCCACTCAATGTACAAAATACACCCCTAAGTCTACGTTTTATTAGTTTCTATAATATTTTACACTTCAATGTATATGTGACGTTTAATACAGCGTGAGATATTTTTAAACGCATTCATTCATTACATGTAGTCATTAAAAATGTCTACACCAATGTAATAGTAAAAAGGCAATTCTATATACAACAAACAGTGACTATTAGTGCTTTTTACAATTATGAATATATTTCAGTTCAAAGAAGATTTGTCAGAATTCTCAAATAAATTCGTGAAAAATATTGGGCGTAGCTATGGGCTGTATTTTGAATGAAATTCTAACGAAGTTCGATCATGGGCACAATTTTGAATTGCATTCATAATAAACTTGAATTCAAGTAAATCCAACCATTCTCACTAACATATTTATGTTCAATTATGTTTCGAAAAACAGATAAAAATAGACCAAGAGAGAAAAACACATTTGAATTCCATCACCAAACGGTCCATTCGAGTACCATATCAACTAAACTGGTGGAACATGGAGATAACTTCAAATCGGCAAGCTAAAAAATGTCTGAAGTGAAAATGAATGGACACTTCTTTAACAACCCTATGCAACAATATACGCCAACGAATTTGATGACATAAAGGATGAGTTATATGCGAGCTTAGATAAGGCCAATCTACGCGTAGCTACGGAAATGTGCAGATTACGGAAGAAAACTTCCATGTGTTTGGGTGTGTTAAGCAACGTATAATTGCTAGTTTAAATTATAAGTCGTTCAAATCGTTACGTAAGGTTAAAGTAGTTGTCGAACTCAAAATTTGATAGTTGTTCCACCTACGAGCTACCCACCGAAAACTTGTTTTGCAATTCAAATACAAACAATAATGGCCTGCAACTTGCGACCTTTGCAGCTGCTAGAGGGGTAAAATAAGTAATACATATCAAACTTAACACACATGATAATATCCCGAACACATATTACAACACCCGAGTGACCTGCTTCCAAAACACCACGTGCTGGTTGATGGTTATATTTATCAGATGTCAGGATGTTTCGAAACCCGACTCTTATCATTATCTCGTTGTAGCTCAAATTTAGGCGCTAGATAACGCCACGGGTCCTAGAAATAACATAACGAAACGGTTCAGTTCAGTAATTTCCCAGAGCCGCCATCAACTAGATGAGCATCCACGTTTCAAGAGGTGTCAACGGCAAGATGTGGGATTTGATGCTCAACGACGAAGACGAAATGGCTGAATCGATGAAGAGTGCCAGAGAGTGACAGAGGTGAAGAATGCTACCAGGCGGCGTATGCTAGTGGCCGGTAATGGACTGAGCAAAGAGCGATACACTGTAACGGCTAGCGAGAGCTGAAGACCACCGAATGCAGCACAGAAAAAAAAGGTAGCACGAAGAAAGTGAAATTTCAATCTGTGCTACCAGGTGGCGTAGTGGCCGGTAATAGACTGAGCAAAGAGCGATACACTTGTGCTTATTCTGCGCGGCGTGTGAGGTGACACGAGTCGAATGAGGTGACAATTGTCGACTCGCTCCCATTTGATTAACATTAGTCGTCTCACGTCACTCGCGGTGAGAGCGACACGTCTCGACTCACACGCCGCGCAGAATAAGCACAACTGTAACGGCTAGCGAGAGCTGAAGACCACCGAATGCAGCACAGAAAATAAGATAGCATGAAGAAAGTGAAATTCCCATCTATAAAAAAGCTTAAAAGGCCGAAAAAAACAGTGAGATTACTAAGGAGGACAAGATCCCAGTTGAGCACAGAGAGCAGCTTCGTGAATTGATATATCGTGTATGAGAAGATGAAGAAATGTTCACCGGTTAGTTGGATGGCCTCAATCTACTAGAAGGGTTATAGACTGGAGTGCTAATCACAGAAGAATGAAGTATCGAGCAAGGTTGATGATTTATTAGCTCTACAATACACCCGACTATTATTATTGTTATTTATTTATTCATTTCAATTGGAAGTGATCTATTGATGATCTTATTTATTTAAGACACCGACACGATTATGCTTCCAGTGGATTATTTGCACCACACTAGACAACGGACTAGCATGCAAAGCCCAGTGGCACAGTCGAATTACGTTTTTGACGAAAAGTTTTTCTTACTGAATCGAGGATCGAACTCACACTCTTTGACTTGATGCGGTTAAATGCTTGGTAGCGCTAACCGCGCACGGCTACGGAGTCCACGATCTTATTGAAAGTATTACTCAAAGCTAAGGATCTACAATCTACTTGCACACAACACAGGTACTATGGCTCATACAAGGCTTAAATAAGCTGTTGCGGTGGTTGCCAAACATTGTCCCGGAATTCATCGAAAACATATGCCAGCTGGCTATGTAGTCGACAGAAAAGCTTTGTCTTCAAGACGAACATTGATCCCAACTTTGAACGATATGTACGGCATTTTAAAAGTAACCTTCTAAGCGGGAACCAGCCATCTCACTATCACGGTATCATACCACTTTGCACATATCTTGTTCAGTGACGTTGTTTTTGATTCTTGTAAGAAGTAACCAGAAGAGCTCATCAATAGCGCAAGCATCAGCTGTAATATTCCGATGGCCCACATTCTTCGTAGCAAATCATATTGCTCGTATTGACAATGGAGACGACTCTGCTAAAGGAGGTATTCCATCTAATGAACTCAGGTTTGATTCGGAGCGTAACATCATGATACTTGCAAGAGTTGGATACATCTCGGAGATTTGTTTTACTATGACGTGAAACCACGCCGTAACTAGTTGTGATTGTGATGGCCTTATATTTAAACGACTTCACACATTTGGAAAAGTTTACAAAATGTCCTCGGAAGATCCAAGAAGTTTTGTTTCTCTCCAAGAAAATTGCTCTCTGGACTCCTCAAACATCCATGTTTCTTTTTGCTCGGGTGCTGTCAAATCAATCGAAGATGGCGTCGAAACACCAAGCACTCCATAAGCGTGTTGTACCTACGGTTTTACGATTTTGTGCCAAAAGGAACCTGACCAACTTGTCCCAGTGCCGTCCCATTGAGGATTTTTCTGCTCCCTCAGTGCTCTAGTGTACAAAAACAATTGGCGGGCCAAGGAAGCAGTTGACCACGAGGATCCGGAAGATGGACTTCAGTGCCGTCCAGCGGTCTTGTGAGAGCATCGACTAAGTTGCGTTCTACGGCTGCTCAGGGCCCCTTCTCCAATATTCATCGACGTTTTTTGATGAATAAAAATTTTGTTTTTAATAAAAAAAAATATTGAATTCGTTGAAAGAACTTTTCATTTACTCTATGACTGAAAAAAAATCTCATTTTTTATTGAACACCCGTTAGTAGAGCATCAAAAGCTCCGAGGAGCACGTTCTGAAAATTTCTGTATTAGGACAAATACCAGAAAGAATCATAGCTTGGAAACGATTTATTTTGTTATAAGTAGTAGTTGCTTGCAAAGTCTTGGTAGAAGTCTGTAAAGATTCATATCGAATTTGTAACAGAATCTTTGAAAGATGGCAGGACCATGCCCGGATTTGGGGGGGTGCCAAAGGGGCAAATGCCCCGGGCCCCCCGATTGAGGGGGCCCCCGAGGAAGCAAACTCAAGAACAAAAAAGTCTAAAAAATTCCTTTCCATATTTTCTCTTTAGACATTTGAGCATATAATTCAAACGTTTAAGACAACTTTTCAATATTTGAGTTAATTGTTTTTCTTCACATAATATCTGAATCGCACAGTATATTACAAGAAAACATGAATGTTAAGCCAAATCCTTCAACATTCTTGTTGGCGAAACCACTGGGCCCCAACATTCTTGTTGGCGAAACCACTAACCCGTTGAAGTGAGTTCCTTAGTACGCCCTTCGCTTTAATTGTCCGTCATGCGTTGACAGAAGATCGGTTCATGCACGTTCAAAACAAGTATTCGAATAAAAAAAGTACAAGCTAAAAGGTCGATTATCTAAAGCTAAAGCTAATTCTAAGATTAAATAATCGAATTCTTATCCTAATTGAAATTTTGTACAATTTGTGCACTAGCCAGGTAGATATTAATCTCAAATTATAAACACTCTACTCTAAACTTATAAACTATTATATCACAGATTGAATTCAGTACGGAGAAAACAGTGAGGACAAATATAACCTAAAATTAATAAAGAACACCAAATGTAAGTAACACTTAAACAACTATGAATTTGCCTAAAACTAACATGCAAAATAAAATTGTAGCTTGAAGCTGTTTCTAACGGACTCGCTATCAGGATTGTTTATTTCCGTTCGAACTGAAAGTTCTCCCCAACAATTCTTCACTAATTAATTTAAAAAAATATTGGGATTAAAAATGCGCTTAACGTTTTTGCAGAATCTTAAAAAATACGGCTGAACCTGTAAATTACTGTTAAATTCAAAAAGTTTATTGGGTTCCTACCAGAACTTCAAAATTTAAACATATTTGCAATTCTATCAGAGACCTGAAATGTATGGGAAATTCTTTTGTGACGCGGTGATCAGTATTTTTAAATACTTTTCTATTTTGTATGCCAGAGTGGATGAAGTTTTCTTTGAAATCAGTATAGGCTTAGTTTTGCTTTAGTAAAGGTTTAGCTTTGAATATAATCCATTGAATATACAATACCGGTAGAAAAACAGTACATAAAGACCGATTTCCATACAAATTGTTCAAGTATAGGGAACTTTATAACAGCTTCTGACGAACCGATTGACCTGAAATTTGAATTTCATCTAATAAATAACTTGAAATTTGATTTATGGGAAATTCTATTCAAGGAAATGGAAGGCATTTAAAAAACACTATTTAAAAAAATACGCCACAAATTTCAAATTGGATTTTTATAATGTGAATATTTCGAAGTAGGCATGCTTCTGCAAATTTGTTCACTTCGATGAAATGCCAAACTTTGTAAAAGGTTATACTTATCGTAAATTGTTTGTTTTCAAAATATCTTAGTATCAAAATTTGAACATTTTTGTCAAAATGGGCGAATTGTAAGAACTTAGACACCTTAGCCTAGAATTTGATGGATTCACAGATCTAATTTGAAGTTATTTTCAACATGCGGTTCAAATTTCAGGTCAATTGGTTTGTAAGAAGCAGATGTGCAGATTTCCAAACTTGACCGTTTTATATGAAAATTATCCTTTGTGAACTTTTTCTTGCCAGTATTGTAAATCTTTTTTTACCAGAGATAAACTGGAAACTTGTAGTAAGTAAAACCAAAAGGAGTTTGGAGAAAAACGGCTTTGAACATTTTCAACAATTTTTCACTCCATACAAATAATATGATAGATGTTCAGACAGACAGGACTAGACGATATTTTGGCGTTCTAAATATACATTGAGGAAAACATCAATTCAAATTTTTCCAATGCTATTATTATCCAGATTCCCATTGGACGGAAAAATCACCTGAAAATACTATTGGAAAGTTTGGAAACATATAAATTTTTCAGTGTATATAGCTCACAATCGTAAAATGTCATTTACACCACTTTGCATTTGGGCCCCTCATATCTTTGGACCGACCATCTCGTTCAAAACTCACGTTGATTTGTGGAATCTCAAAACGTGCTGAATTTTGTATAAAAGGGCCCCCTTTATGAGATCTGATCCGGGCACCCCGAAGCCCAAATCCGGCACTGGGCAGGACTGCCATGGTGGAATCCCTACAAAATCTTTTTTACTAGTTCCGAGATGAGCCAGCCTCGGGCTGCAAATCTCGTTAATAAAGATAATAATAATAATAATCTTTTTACTAATAGAGATGTTACGTAATATCAGAATAGACTTAAAGATAATTTCAAAAACAACATTTTTGGTCAATATTCTGGTTAAGGATCTTATTATAAGCAATCAGTTTGAAACGGCTTTAAAACCTTCATCATTGTAACTTGGGTTCAGAATACTGCTACAGTGAGAATAATCCACAACTAGTTTCTATGTACCGCAAACACACATTTTTGTTATCAAGTTTTTGTGATTTAATATGTACATCAGCTTGCGCGTTTGGTGTTAAAGAAGTTGAAATCGTTTTGTAGCTGCTCAGTCAAAAAGTGAGCTCGTTTCATGCTTTTTCTTTCATTCTTTTTTTTCTTTCAAATCAGTAACATATGATAACACATGCTTTCGTCCTGACAACGGTAAAAATGTTGCTTTTATGTAAGCAGTTGTTCAATAAACTTTGAATGGTTCGTCACTCCAAGTGTCGGCAATTAAATTTTAATACTCTTTCATTTGATTTTATTTCGTATTTACTACAAATATTATATTTACTAGCATGTTTATATTTCACAAATGTTTTTTTAACTTATCATGCTCTAATCACTTATCAAAGTGAATCCTGCAGTTACATGTGACCCAACTATCCTCCCCATTGGTAACTGATATTTCATGACATAACATTTAATAGTTTATAGAATAGACACACTTAGAGGAGGTTGATTACCATATATAACACGTTAAAACAAAAAAAAAACCTTTATTCACTAAATGTCGGTCTCCTGAATAAAATATTATTCTTGGCATTTATGTTCTCACAGAGCCTGCTTCTCAGCGTAGTGTTCTTATGAGCACTTCCACAGTTATTAACTGAGAGCTTTCTTTGCTAAAGTTGCCATTTTCGCATTCGTATATCGCGTGGCAGGATGATACTCTATGCCCAGTAGACCTGTTCACTTTTTGGAAAAGTTATCCGACTCTCTGTGCCACATCAAATTCTGAACTTATTTATCAAAACAAGTTATCTGTCCAAAAATGAGCCAATTTGGTAAAATTTAAGAGGTGTATCAAACCGATTTTGTGGTTTTTTGGACTTTTTCCCCACAATGCGTTCCTGGAACCCAGAAAAATCATTGAAAATGGTTCGAAAATACCACCAGCCTTTTGCTAACACAATAGTCTATCACTTTGCCGAAGACACTAGGGTGTTTTGACCGCTTCTTCATTATTCTTTTAACGTAATTAGTCAAAAAGTTTCGAAAAACGCAATATATTTTTCCAATTTGCCTTATAAATTCCGATAAAAATCTTATTATATTTTGTATCGAATTCAACTATCTATTTGATCTAAGTGTTACGTACATATCGTTTATACATCATTTTCATGTGAGAATTGATTTTCGCTGCGAAATAAATGAAAGTGTATCACTCTATACCCTAAAATCTCATAGGGTTGCCAACACAAATACACTCTATGAAAACGCCATCGGCTTAATGTAGAGTCGATGGTAAGGTTTAGGCCTGACGATCAGAAGATTCAAGGTTCAAGTACAAGTGATAATCTTTTTTGCTTTTTTTACACCAATCAAGCTAAGATTTGTAACTATTTGACCTAATTTGGAACATTTTCATGCTCAAATTTCACTCACACGGGATGAAATATGTTGTTCCTTAATACAGTACCATTCTAAAAAAGCACGTTACATGAAGAACTACCTCTTGATATATAAAGGCAACTACAAGTGATGACTCAAGTTAAATCAGCGTAGCAGCAGCCTTGAGAACTAGAGCTCTAATGAGTCTTCCAGTATTTGAAGAGTAAACCAACATCGTACCACAACATAACCTAAATAATGCTAATAGTTATAATGTATCAAGCATAGCATCAATGATCGAATTGCACGGGCTTATTCACAAATTCCATGACACTGAAAAGGGGGCTTCGGTGACTCCATGATATTACGGCTCATACAAAACTTGTACAATGTTCACACAAAAATCTTTACGATGGAGGGGTGTTGTTAACCGAAGATTGTGATGATAAGCTACGATTACTATTGATTATGGAAAAAAAGATTATTCCTTGCACTTGGACCGTGGATCTTCTGATCCTTAGACCCAAACCTTACCATCAACTCTATTTTGAGCCGATGATGATGGACAGTAGGGTTCAAAGACATGACGTCTAAATCATGGGTAACTGTGGTTTTCATGGAGTGTATTTGTGTTGGCAACCCTATGAGATTTTAGGGTATAGAGTGATACACTTTCAATTATTTCGAAGTGAAATTCAATTCTCACATGAAAATTATGTATGAACGATATGTTCGTAACACTTAGATCAAATAGATAGTTGAATTCGATACAAAATATAATAAGATTTTTATCGAAATTGATTTGGCAAACTGGAAAAATATATTGCGTTTTTCGAGATTTTTTGACTAATTACGTTAAAAGCATAATGAAGAAGCGGTCAAAACACCCTAGCGTCTTGGGCAAAGTGATAGACTATTGTGTTAGCAAAAGGCTAGTGGTATTTTCGAATCATTTTCAATGATTTTTCTGGGTATCAGGAACGCATTTCGGAGAAAAAGTCCAAAAGTCTCTTTTTGACATTATTAAAAATATCTTTTGAATTGTTCGACATTGTGAATGTTGACGTATTTTTAAAAACTTCTACCATCTCGAGACAAAAAATACACATAACCCAAGTAACCAGTAAGCACGATAATGCGGCACGGTAACAGCATTATATGCGCATATAGGGTAATCATTTGATCCATGTCAGTTTTATATACGCATATAATGCTATTATAATGCCAGAAAAGGCGAAATAGCGTGCCATTATAGTGCCAAGATATAACCGTGCTTCTCTGCACCACTAATGCTGATATAAGACCACGTGAGAAACGTCAGTTGTTTTCGCCAGGTTTTTAGGGCGAATATTTTGTGCTTTCGCGTACGCAGCCAGAGAGCTTTCGCGTATGCGGCCAAGCAACTGGTACACGAGGTAAATAAATGAATGAATGAAAACGGAAACCTCTAAAAGTATGCAAAAAATGTAATAAAATGATACAGATAGTACTTCTCCGTATCAGACATATTCGTTTTGATAGTTTTCAATCCTTTTGAGGACTTGCAATTGCCACATTTTGATCCTCGTTTTATGATGATGAAATTCTTCATTTTGCGTCTCGAACCTGCGACACCCGTATTGTTGAGTTGTTGTCCTGCTCCTTTGCTCCTACGGCTACATAAGATGAATAGTATTGGAAAGAAAAGTGACCAATTTAAACCATCACTTTTCCCCGTCATAAAACCTGCAATTGTAGTAGTGAGAAGATTTATGTTTGTCTCCCTCTTACCACTATATGCAAACACAAAGCACGTGGTATATCTGTCAAAACACTGGATGACAATACAGGGCATATTCGAATATAAAGCCAATAGAATGCTTATTTAATGCCTGTATGCATCAGGCTTAGAAGCATTAATGATGCTGTAATAGGGTTTCTATGCAGCGGAAGTGCTGTTATAAGGTGTGTAAGCATTTGATGCATGTTAAGGGCTTATTATTAGTGCTTATGGTTACTTGGGTAATACTCATATGTAATGTTTTTGTCCATGGATCGCATCACCGACCAAAGGTGACTCCCAGATCTTTTCCTCCCTCACTAATGAACACTTTTCCCGTGGTGATTGTGGAGATGCAGAGGTATTCTCGGACTCTAGAAGCAACAATCATTACACCCTAACATTCCTTCCCCATCCCAACTGACTGTAAGGACTTAGATCTGCTAAAATTGCACTTCGAGAGTAAGCGGAAACTCCCATCCCTTATTCATTTGGATCGTAGTGCAATTCTTATCAATTCCGATCAATCACGGAGTAGCAACCATTGACATGTACAGTCAGTCTATGCTATGCTATGAGGATGGTAAGGAAGACATGAGAGATGAGATTATCAAGCTTTTTTAAATTTGGACAGAGATTCAATAAGTGGGGCTTTCGATTAGATTATCATTCTCAGAGTGCACTAATCGAGAGCTCATAATTTAAAAGTCAATAACGGCGCCGGCCATTCCTCACGGTCATCGGAGAAGGGAATGAATGTTAGTAGGACAACCATCGTTACTAGAGACCGAATATACCTCTGCATCTCTGCAGTAGTCATGAAAAGGATATTGGGTTAGTGGGATAAGGTAAAGATCTGAGCGTCACCCATGTTAAGTGATTTTACTAGATAAACGCATTGTACGACGAATAAGTTGTTCACCGCTCGACCCTACAGGAGCAAGCGATGCGATCAAATGATCAAACACTACTAACGATTCGCGACACTCATTCTTTTTACTATGCAAACGTCGCACGACAAGTTTGATCCTGATCGCATCGCTCGCCCTCGCAGGAGTAAGTGACAAGGTCAAATGATCAAACACTACTCCGGAAGAATACCGTTCAAAATTTCAGGAGTCTGACCGAGGTCTACGTTTCATGCAAATTCATACAAAACGTAAAATGGGAGATAAGGGCTAGAATATTTTAAAGCATACGTAGTTTAAGTTAATCAAAACCGAATTCAATGAAAAACCGTAGTTTAAGTTAATGAAAACCGAAATACAGTCATCTCTCCCTTACTCGATATTGAAGGGACCATCGAGTTAGGGAGGTATCGAGTTTCAGAACACAAAAGCAGTGCAACTGCGTTCCAAGGGACCATCGAGTTAGCCATGAAAACCAACTTTTACTATGGTTCTCTAACTCGATATCGAGATACGGAATATCGAGTAAGGGAGAGTTAACTGTAATACCATTTAATTCCACAACAGTTGGTATCCTGTGACAGATACGCGTATTTCGACTTTAAATGTAAAACCCGTCTTTAGTGTAAAGACTAAATTCTATTTCATTCATTAATAAGTAGTCCACTAAACTGCCGCTCTACACATATTTGTCCCGCTTTACATTGAGCATTGGACAAGTAGGGGTAGAAGGGCAGTAAACAGCTCTTCTTAATCTAGGTAAACAGCTTTTCTTAGCCAAGGTAGTAATTTTTGCATCGGTATATAGTAGGTCATATATCCAGGGCAGTCTTATAAGAATTGAATCACTCAGACACTTACTATACAGCTTACATAATAACTCATCCTCTATCCATTTGTGTTCTACAGACTTCATAACCGCAAATAAACAAACGCTTCATTTCTATATAGACAACCAATTGTGGTGCTGGTGATGACACGATACAAACCACACACCTCCTCCACATCAAGTGGATCAACTAGCAACTGGTATATGCAAATGGATACAAGTAGGGGAGACCTCAGTCATCAATACGTTTAGTAAGTTCATTTTCGAACCAATAAACATGCACAGGACCACCCTCATTAAATCATTAAGAACTTCTCGTTGACGTCACTATTTCCGCAACCTGCGTGAAATGTAATTCATCTTCATGCCACATGTTTGACTCGCGTGCTAATCTTCTCAATCTGCTGCCGGCGTCGCCAACAAAATGAGGAAAATCTACTTGATTATAGTGAGATTTTCTTCTGAATCATCATCACACGTTTTTCTCGGCGTCTTTTCGTTTTTATCCTGAACCAGACCAGACGACTTGTGGCCGGCGTTAACAAATTGACTCACTTCTTAGAATTCTATTTCCTGATCGATGCGCGCTGAAGACGTACTCCACGGTCACGATGTACAAGGCCACCAGCCACAGGGGGATGCTCAAGAGAACGATCAAAGCCTGGCCACAGAACGATAGGAATTGTAACGGGCAGCTGATGATGGCGGAAAAGTTGAAAATGTTTTTCCAACCGAGCTGCGCCGAATGGAGTTTGGTCTTGGTGGATCGCCTAAAGTTTGGCACGAGATGCTGCACGGGATGATTGAGTCGGGTGGTTCCAAACAGGTGAGCGTCTGACTCGGATTCTAGCAAGTGCCGAATGCATGATCTGTTCACTCCAGAGGCGGACGAATAATTGCATGCCAGTGACGGATTTAACAGCGTACGTCGTTGGAGAGGGCGTTTGAATCTAACATTGGCTCCGCGGTGGTTTAGAGGCGTTGATGTAGCTTGCGCTATTCAAAAGTAGATTAAATATTTACACATTAGTAGTGCATTGCGGCATCATTTCATATTATGTGAAAAACAATTTGCGTGCAACTGTCCTGGGAAAAGAGTTCGTGCTATGATTCATCGTGTAGCGAACAGTAGCCGGTGTTTCGTTTGCCTTTTGTTTGATAATGGACCTCTTATTCACAGTTCGACTAACCTGTAAATTTAGGGCGGGGATTGAGCATTGTAACAGATTATCACAGTGACTGACAAAGAAGGGCGCTTAATTAGTCATCTAATAGCTGGCATGCTTGGATCCTAGATCTTATTCTTTCTGGCGAAACGTCTTTACTGGCACAGAGCATGTACCTATTTCAGCTTAGTGTTCTTATTAGAACCTCCCAAGGCACTTTCACAGTTGTAAACTGAGAGCTTTCTCCGCCAATTGGCCATTTCTGCATGTGTATGTCGCATGGCATTGAGTAGGATATCTTAAGGCTAAGTATTGCGGGGAAATTTTAAAATTAGGATTGCTTCGCGGAAATAACGCGCAGCGAGCAATCCGTGCACAGAGTAAATGAACCACAGTAAGCATTGCAGTTTTAAGTATGATCCAACTCGTTGACAGTCTACAGCAAAACGGAAAAGTTGTTAAGGCCGCACGGGATGTCATCATAATCACCCTATCCATTTCAAGAAGCAAATCCCAAGAACCACTCCATGTATCGATGCGAAAAAGTATCACTATGATTCTATATATGTAGTGCACAACCCGATAAATTTTCAGCTTCATCGGTTCACTAAAACTCGAGATTTGCTTCCACAAAGTTTTGATGATTATTGTTAGAGTGAGACGAAAGATAGGGAAAATAACACGGTCTCCCGTGTCCCCTTAAACCAATATTTTTCTACAGCATTTTCTCCGAAAATCCGCAAAATTAAAACTTATGATGGAGACGAATGGATCGTTGATACTTGGATCTCGAAAATTACGGACCTCTATGTATACGGATTAACCACGTTCGAGATCAATTTAGTTCGAAACCGCACTTTACTTGGGGGATTGTCGCTGATGCTTTTGAAAAGCGATTTCCAATGGTCTCGCGTCCATCTAGGCGTGTCACATGTAGATAGTTATTGCGATTTTAGAGATAACTTTCCGTTCTACGGTTGAACAGAAAGCTACCGCAGAAGTCACATTGCTGATTTTCTCAAGGCATCATCCATCGGCTGCGATGATACCTTGGAAACCACGCTAATGACTGTTGTTTTCTGCTGTTTTCCAAAGTTTTGGACTCTACCAGCATACTTTGATTAGATGGTTTCATTTAATGATACAATGATTTTCAAGCCTGCGGTAGAACTTTTACAGCTGCGGTAGAACTTGGCGGCTACCGCAGAATGGAAAATTTTCAGAAGAACCGTAATATATTCACGAATTAGAAATTTCTAACGAAGACAGACAACTTATAAATTGATGAAGCTGCATTTGAACTGCGTTGCGTAGTGATGCAATTTATTCATGAGTACTGAAGCTGTGGCATTTACATGGCTTAGTATTTTTCGATAAGATTCATAAGAAACCCGATAGATTCAACCACAGAATCATAGAATACGCGGTGACATTGATTACAAAATAAACAGCAATAATCAGCTTCAAAATCATAGGTGACTATGATAATTTTTGTGGGAAATTTTAGAGATCAGTACCTCTGAATTTTCCAGCTATTACAATTTTTCGTGCAACGCGTAATAACCTGTCATTCGTATTGGCAGCCATGTTGACTTTGCAGTTCGCAATGGCAAAGTGATAAAAGTCAGTCGTCATAGCTATTTTTTTTGTTCAAAAAGGTATCACTATGCGCGCTTAGATGCAGTATGCTGATACTTTTTCAGACATGTTAGGTTTTCATTGATTTGCAATTGTGAGATGACGTATACTAACTTCAATGACGGCCTGCTTCGCCTTAAAACAAAAATTGCTCTATTTTACTCTATGCAATTTGTGAATCAGCCTAAAGAGCCATGTGGCCTTCTTAAGGCATTCACTACGCAACGCAATATGCCACGGCTACCACAAAAACTTCATCCTGCTACTTCGCACACGGTAGCCCCGAATAAGTACTCCCATTACATTTGATTACCCATCAAAAATGATACTCATAAGGCGTAAAACACATTGTAAATTGTCACCAGCCGTACGCTGCACGACTTTGAACCGGTACGCAAGAAAACACACGAAGTGCTAATTGAAGATAAATTCAATGTACAAAATTTGAACGCCTGTCTTCTCCGATTCGGTTTCGTTCGTTCGCAGTTAGATCCCAAGGCATGCCGTCATGGTCCGTTTGCAACGTTCTCAATTGTTACGTTTTTTGTCGGCTGATCAGGCCACGGTTCGTTTTGTTGCAACCCATGTGTGTGTGTGTTTCTTTGAATATACACAAACAACAATTCACACGGGCTAACAGTCGCTAAGAATTCGGCGGGTTCGTGACTTTCAAAACAATGATATTTGATCGTTCGGTTTACATATGGCCAAATTATTACCGGCACAAAATTTGACGAATCATCATTTCAACCGAATAATTAGCGAATACACGAGCGCGATATACTTTATTGACTTAGCCGTTCATATATGAATTGTCTTTCTATAGCAGCTATATACAGTCAATTCTCCCTAACTCGATATTGTAGGGACCATCGAGTTAGGGAAGTATCGAGTTACAGAATACAAAACCAGTGCAATTGCGATCCAAGGGACCATCGAGTAAGCCATGAAAACCAAGTTTTACTGTGGTTTGCTAACTCGACATCGAGATACGGAATATCGAGTAAGGGAGAGTTTACTGTAAAATATTGCAAACATACTACGTTTCTTAGTATTGTGATAAGCTTCAATTCAACATCGATTAGCATTGTTCAATTAGCGAACACTGGATTTGACCCCAAGATTCGTCCCATTATTTCTTCAAATGAAGCATTACTTATTTACACTACCCGTCATAAATACGGACTCACTGAAATAAGTATTGCAACTCTCAGCTGAATATTGAATCACCCTGAAAAGTTTAGCATCACCTCAAAACAGGTAATTTCACATTGCTATATCTCGAGATCCTTACGACTTGCAAAGAAGCGATCTTCAGCAAAGTTGTTCAGGGGATCAAGGACATCCGGAAAGCGAACAGTTTAGTTCGCAATTTTGCCGCTAGGTGGCGCTAGTGAGCATGCAAAATTGAGCATTTTGAACTAGTTCTAGCTTGTGATCCATAAGAGATAGAAAGTTCGGGTGTTCGGAAAAGTTGCTCAGGGGTTCAAGGACATCCGGAAAAGGAACAGTTTAGTTCGCGATTTTGCCGCTAGGTGGCGCTAGTGAGCATGCAAAATTGAACATTTTGAACTAGTTCTAGCTTGTGATCCATAAGAGATAGAAAGTTCGGGTCTTCGGCAAAGTTGCTCAGGGGTTCAAGGACATCCGGAAAGCGAACAGTTTAGTTCGCGATTTTGCCGCTTGGTGGCGCTAGTGACCTGTCTTCCGAATGTCCTTGATTTTCTGAGCAACTTTGCCGAAGACCCGAAAGTTCGGGTATCTCTTATGGATCACAAACTAGAACTACTTTAAAATGCTCAATTTTACATGCTCACTAGCGCCACCAAGCGGCAAAATCGCGAACTAAACTTTTCCTTCTCCGGATGTCCTTGAACCCCTGAGCAACTTTGCCGAACACCCGAACTTTCTATCTCTTATGGATCACAAGCTAGAACTACTTTAAAATGCTCAATTTTACATGCTCACTAGCGCCACCTAGCGGCAAAATCGCGAACTAAACTTTTCCTTTTCCGGATGTCCTTGAACCCCTGAGCAACTTTGCCGAAGACCCGAATATTCTATCTCTTATGGATCACAAGCTAGAACTAGTTCAAAATGCTTAATTTTTCATGCTCACTAGCGCCACCTAGCGGCAAAATCGCGAACTAAACTGTTCGCTTTCCAGATGTCCTTGATCTCCTGAACAACTTTGCTGAAGATCGCTTCTTTGCAAGTCGTAAGGATCTCGAGATATAACAATGTGCATTAACCTGTTTTGAGGTGATGCTAAACTTTTTGGGGGTGATTCATTATTCAGCTGAGTGCTGCAAAACTTATTTCAGTGAGTCCGTATTTATGACGGGTAGTGTACATACAAATTGAGCATTTTCTGATTCTGGTGACACCTCCATTATCGCCATGGAGCATTGACACCATAAACGCATCAGTATCAATTTTCACGTCATTGCTAGTCGGTGCTTATACGCGTGCTGACAAGAGGCGAAGTGCAATAATATACATATTAGGTATCAGACGAATCGCGATGATAAGCAGGAAGTAATATGAAATTTGAATGATTCAAACAACAGATGTTTTGAACCGAAGAGAGGAGGATGCCTCATTTTTCTCAACGAGCGTAGTCCATTTTGGATGAGTCATGCAATCAAATTATCGTTCATTTGTATTATTGTATGTGCAAAACAATGAGACGGGAGGAGAACCTGAAAACTTCTCTCGGATGAAAGAGTTCAAGTGATTGTGCTGTTATACTTAGAACGTGGTATTATTTGGCATCTTTTTTTGTATTTTTTAAGGTTCAGGAAACTATAACACAGCGCAACAAAAATGACATTTTTGCGTGTCTCAAGAATCATGTGTCTCTAGTAGATTTGGGATGGCTGAATCTGATGCCGTTCTCAGAAATTTCCCAGCACGTCACAATTTTTAGCTACAGGTCGCCAAAGTTGTATAAAACATTGGTTTTATTGATGTGTACCTAAAATTTGAAGTATATTTTATCAAACTTTTTTGTGATCTTATCCACCAAACATGCAGAAGAAGACTTAAACTCTCGTTTTAGATATATTTTGGTTGGAATTTCACGATTAAATTTATATTAAACCGATCTTTTCCAACATGCTTGCAGTCTCCATACCTCTTACATGGCAAAATACAATATTTTTCTAAACCATCAAAAAATAACTTTTCCGCATCAAAAATATTATAAACTTTGATGATAAGTGTTGTTATACACATAAAGTTTGAATTCTGTGGCAAATTAAGAAAATAAATTGCTTTATAAGCTGGTAAACATGCATGTAAGTTGGCTGAAATAGTCAATTTTGCATTTTCAACAAGCAATATCTGAAAAACTAGATGTGCTATGATACTTCTGTAAACGTAAATGGATTCAGCAACTCTTAATTAAGTAAATAGAGGTAGGGTAAGTAAGTTATGGACATAATGCTTCCCTATTTCGCCATATATGTTAATTTTATAGTTTTCAAAATGTTTGATCATTTGTTGTATTTTATTAGTGAGATATCAATTATGTCAATTATGTTAAACTATTCAAAGAAATTCTAAATGTGAATATTTTTTAAATAGAATAATATCTTACAGTTGTGAATCTAAGAAGATATTCAGTTGTATATTGATGGTTTTGATAATGGTATAGACTTAATAGAGGAGTATTAATGATGTTCTGGTTCTTCAAAGACTCCATCGATTATAGGCCTCAGAATCTATAAGTGTAACCAGTGGTTTATTGATGGTTTTTGATTATAACAGAACCTTCGCCATTCACATAAGTAAACGGAATACTATTTTGATTTATATCTATGTCCTTGATCCTCAAAAGATCTTAAGATCGTTATTCCAGAATAGACTGGCCCAGCTCAGTATGGGAGAAAAATAAAGTTGTATGATTCCACGGGGCACCCCCCAGGATTATTCCTTGGGGTTAGAGGAAGCCTTTCTGAAAAATTCAGCTCATTTGGTCGTTCCATGAGCTGGCGCATTTGAATTGAAGTTAATATGGGATTTTCAACTCAAATATATGAGCAAAAGCACATCATCTACTGTTTGGTTCAGGAAAATTGGTGATCGCGTTCAATTGGACCCAGAATGTCAAAAACACTACTTGATGTAATAGCGAAGAATATTGTAGAAGATTGTACCATGATCAAAATTAATAAAGTTGGTGTTTTAACCATCTGAAGTATATCATGCAATACTGCTTGTATTTCTTCAACATAGCTTGGAGGTAGCCACTAAGCGCATCATAGCCACCTATGACGCTGGGCGAGCTGAAGCACATGTCGCATGCATATAAGTGACTGTACGGGAGTGCTGATCTAAGCCTATCTTTCAACAACTGAAAGAGTAATGAAAACGAGATTAAATCCAGATACAACCTTCTGCAATTATGTTCATTAGGGTATCAACTAGTGTGTTTGTCATTCTGGGCTTAATTGAACGCGATCAATTAGTATACGGAACGAAACAGTGACATATGGTCAATTTTCAATATATATGAGACGAATATTCCATACAAACTTCAAATCGAATGCGCCAGCTGGTGGAGTAATCAATTGAGTTGAAATTTTGAGAGTGCGTTTTTCTTACCCTAAAGCTTATATCTAGGGGGTGCCCCGTTAAGTTTTACAACTTTTTTGTTTACGGGCCAGTCTATTCCAGAATGTTCTTGAAAAACTCACAACATTTCTCACAACGAGTGTTACACAACAGTAAAAATAAAGAAAAAGACAATTCACACCATCTTCAGCCCAAGGCTGCACAGACTGAACATAACTAACATTAGACACGGAACGACCAGTGGACCAGTGAAGAATTTTTCGTTTGACGAAAAGTTTTCTACGACTGGGGCGAGAACCGCACGGCTACGAAGCCTAATCAATGAAATGAAAACAAATTGCTCTGAACTTCTATGCATATAAAAGAATTACAAATTTCAATAGATCACGCTTGTATAATTGGAAACTTAATTCCAGAGTATTCTTAAGTTTATGACACGCATGACCAATAATATGTTCTAATTTTGTCTTAAATTTCGAACAGACTCATATTCCGAACACTCGTTTTTTGTATGGCGATTTTCGTTGAAATATTTCATCAAATTATCTGAAAATGGCATCGATTGTAATTGAATTTTACGTCTTCCAATTTGTCGGGAGTAATGTTGATTCTCTAGTTAGAGGTTAGTAAAACTAACTCAGATAAATTAGTTTGCGAAATTATTCATTTGAATACGATTTATTCGTGCTGTACGGAGTTTGAATCAAGGTATTCGGACTATGAATCAGAATGAACACAGTGTTCGGCATTTGAATCAAAATGTTGTTCCTTACTTTTACGTAAAAACAACACTAAAATAAATTTAATCAACATTTTCAACGGCACACTCAACAGCAAAAAGTTAGACTTAGCCAAAAAATCACTAACATCAGATGCATTTAAATTCAATGTTGGCCTTAAGTGTTCGGAATATGAGTCAAAACGGTATAATATTTCCTAGGTTGAACACGTACAGAGCATAACTTGGAAAGAAATCATTCCAATACACAATTTCCCATTTATTCATCTCAAATCCTGCAGCAATTATGTTCTGCTCGTGTAGCACTGAAACCCTATTCCAGTGTTGTAAGCAATCACAACACAGTGAGACAGCAATGTGTCACATTCGACATAACAAGCAAGATCAAACTATTCGTGATGAGTATGATTTGTTTGAATTCTATGCAAATCCTATTATTTATACAAATGTCATCTTATCAGACGACATTCAATAGACAATTTTTTTTTGTTTCTCGATGTTCATTCTACCGCTCGTGCTGATGGCAGCGGTGAATGCAGCATGATAAAATGACTGCTGACCATGGCAACAAAACGAAAGTCGCACAATGTGTGCCCTGTTCAAACTATTCTAAGTGCTATGAAATTTTAAGACATCATCGATCTTTGTTTCAGGGATTGGATACATATCTCTATGATTATATTTTTTCTCTCTGATACCATTCGTAGAATCCGTAAAAAAAGAACGACAATTTACTTCCCATGTCATATGTGTATTTTTTTTCTGAAAAATAAATCTCGACTTTTCACGGCATAGAGTATCTTTGTGCTAGTCACACGATAAACAAATGTAAAAACGTTAATTTGGTAAAGGATGTTCTCAATTCATATCTGAATAATAACTGCGATTCATAACTGCTAAATGATAACTGTGATTTAAGTTGTGATAGAATCATAAATTTTGAATGACATTCCATGATTGAAATGCAAGTATTGTGGCACTTGAGTAAAAAGATATGCAGAAATTGAGAAGGAATTACAATGAGATTATGGTTGAAATTTCAGTCAGTGTTGCAAGAATTTTGGTGGAATTACTTTTGATGTTCTGGATCAAATTTTAGTAGCATTTGAGTGAAAATTGAGGTACTTTAATAAAGATCCAGATTTACGCGTAGGAATTTTTTTCTAGGCTTTTTAATCAGCAAAAAAAAGCCTACCAATAGAGATTATTAAAATACGCAAACTTAAAGCCACGATACAATTGAGTCCATTTTAATGTATGTTTTAAAAAAGATTATGTATTTTAACTCGGTTTTTCATAATTCCAACCCTTCCTCATCAGAATCTCATCGAATTTCTGTATCTGGTTAATCCCCATTAAATTATCTCTAAAGTTTTCGCCAAAATATTTTTAAAATTCCTTGCGTGATCAGATTTTTTTTTTAAATTACTTGTTTCTTTTGGAACACCTTGGAAGTTATTATATTGATTATTGTATAAAGTATTGGGCGAAACATTTGCAATTTTTTCGATTTTCCATACAAAATAACCAATTTTGGTAGGCTAGATCTCAGTTGTTACTTACAATAACTTCAACAATCGACATTGCTCGAAATTGAAGAAATAGCTCCATGACATCTTAAGCTAAATTGCGGATTCATACAATATTAACAAGTTTGCTGAAGAGAGTTTTTGTTTTAAACTTTTATATTCTTAGAAAAATTGTGTATAATTTTTCGTTAAAAATTTCGCTTTAATCAAATTGTTTTTACTTCTGAGCACGTGATTGGAAATATTATTCAAAGATATATGTTAAAAATCAAGTTATGTCTGAGGTGCTGTAAAAATTTCATTCAAATCGGTCCATAAGCAACTGAGATATATCCTACCACAGTCGAAAAATTTGAAGATATATCCTACGAAAGTCTAAAATGTTTTGTCCAATACTGTAAATTCTATCTCCAGCTAATTCTTACCAAATTTCTCAGCATGACATCTACCAGAATTTTATCAAAATCGCCACCGTAACTAAAATTCTCACAAAAATAGCAAAGGTAACGACATCAATGCTCTTACTGGTCATCTAGGGTCGATGTACCAATAGCCGCATAGCTAAGAACAAATATTGGTATAAAATCGAAAAATAACGCTAGCGTCATTATGTTTACATCATCTGAAAGTTTATCTTGGTTTTGTAGGAAAAATATGAAAACTTCGAAAACTCATATGTTTGTATTTCCCAAGTAACCAAATCCGAAAGAGGTGCACTTTGCGAAAGAGGACCACGTGATTATTGAGCTGAAATCGAATTCAGGTTAACTTCTGCGTTCATGGGTCCTCTCATGGCGTAGTGGTAATGCGCCCTAACTAGAGATCAGGGAGTCGTGAGTTCGATTCTCACTGAGAAGACGTGTAACTTTTTCACAAAACTTCACATCAATTCGTCCATTAAATCCAATTGCAAAATATATGTAATGTTTAGCTTTCGGTAGTTGTTAAACTTCCACTCGGCTGGTTAGCCATAAACCCGGATTTATAATTAAAAACAAGTATTTTAAAACGATTTATAGCGAAACGGCCGTAAAAAGCCACTAGTGCGACTATAGGGTACTGTCTACTAAGGGATCACTGACCCTACCAGAATCTTGAGTTTTTTAGTCTTGAAACTGTTTTTTTTTATGATTGAGTTGAAAGAAATTGAGATAAGAACGGCAATGAAACATTTTTTCTATTTATTTGCTTCAAACCCATAATAATTTAGTAATAAGCAGAAAGAACCTGCCTCTTTTATCAAAGAAACAACACACAAACAACATTTGTTCACGACGGATACTTGAGTCGAAGCTCAAGATGAAGTCACTACAGATTAAAAGAACGTATTTTTACCCAACCGTCGACGTCAGCAGGATTCCCATCGCCAGTCATACATTGCTGATATCGACTTTTAAGGGGTTCATAAACAGCACACTTGGGAAACCAATCGTCCCGTATGAAACGTTTCCGATGTGTTTCAAACTGTGGGCCCTTTCACAGTGCAGGGGTTGACCACATTTTGGTGTGCATTTTCTTTGGTTGCATTTCGGAGGAAGTGCTTGAGGTTCATTAAAATTTCTCTTGATTTGAAATGGGTGAGATAGAACCGAGATAGTGGCCCTTTATGTGCTGATGCTCTTTCTATATGGGATACGATCGTCTGCAATCAGTGATTCTCATGCGGGTACATTATGATCATTGGACACGAGCAGCAGACAAAGCCCAATAGTTCAATCATGATTCATTATGGTTATTCATTCTAAACATGACTACTCATTCAATGTCAACGTATTGGACGATAAACTGTAGCAGTCGCAGAGTCTAGTTAAGTTTTTATTGTGGAGGAATATCATTAGTTGCCATTTAACCACGAAAAACAGTGTATACATAATTTATCTAGACAAACTGTTTGTTCGAATGACGCCAGAATACTGGAACAGTAGTATCGAACATGTGTCAGACACGTGTTGTCGCTCAATCCTATCAGATATCTCTGATGAACGGGCCAAGGGCAAAGCTTTGGCAAACGCGCTCTGAAAATAGGTCGATTGACAGGACTTGTCTTGCGAACCTGGCGACATGTTTGCATCGATAACTCGTCATATGGAAAACCCCATACAATAGTCCAATGATTACACGTTGCTAGAGAATAACTGTACGTCAGTCAGATCATTAATAATGCAACCTTGGCAGTGAATGTGAGAGAATGTGTTTCCATTCAGCGTGCGGACAACAGTTATATTGATAAGAGCTACATATGAAAATCAAATGAAGCGTCACCGAAATTACACATTCATGTGGTAACAAACCACTGCAGCAAATATAGACAAGGAGAACAATGAAATTTGTATTTGTTTCCCAGATTTGAAATTAACGATTCATTCAGAAAATTATTATTCATACACAGCCACTCGTGATATAATGCACCCGGCCGATCACAACAAACTGTACATTTTTCTATGAGATGAAAGACTCGCGATAAGCTCTCTAAAGCTTGCGGTTGTTGCAGTCGTGCCTTATGATATGGCTGGTGGCTGACGTTCGAATACAATATGATTCGGTTGCATGCATCATTCGCAATGTCGTCAAATCGTCAGCCTGGACAGACTCCATTGAGTTACTTATATATGTGTGCTGCGATAATAATGTTTAGCCTGTACCGTAATCACTGTCTGCTGGAGTTCTTTGTCTCACTGTTGAATAGACTGTTCTGTTCTTCGTTTGAGCTTTGTTCCTTATGGAACGGTATACACTGTCAATTTGTATGATTTGCGATCCATTATGTATATAATTAGTAAAATTATCATTTCTTCTGCATATAAGTATTTTCAACTCAGTTAACTCTTTGATACCATATTTTTGTTTTAAATCTAAAAACAATATTTTCCAGTATCTATAATCTGTATAAGTACGTTTCGTGAATTGCTTTTTTCTTATTCTTGTTTTAAAACATAAATATTCAAATCCATTTTAATTTAGAACATTTTTCTAAAAATAGGATAAGGTGATGATGAATCGAAGCCAAAATTTAAAAATGCCCACATCTTACACTAGAAGTTATGACAGAGGCGTAAACTTAATACTTTTGAGATATTGAGGTTTAAGGACTATGAACACTACAAATCTCGTTCAAAGTAAAATTTGGGATCAACAAATTTAGCCGGCAAATTAATTGAAACAGATACACCTCAGTTCCAAATTAGATTACTTATGTAAGTAAGATTTCTTACACCAATAATGGGCTTCTGCAAATTAGATCATGAAAAAATATATTTTTTGATAGTATATTTCTAATATCAGTCCTTATATCAGTCCTAAATTTGGTCATACCAAACTCAACAAAGTTTTCCTTCAGGTGTGCTAATTAATTGAATTAATTGATACACCACGATGACCGATCAGAAATCGATGTAACATTGATTGGGCATGACATTATTACTATTATTATTGAGTGTTATTTTCTTTTGTGTCCTTTTTCAGTTAATGTACTACACTGAAGTAGAAAATGCATAACAAAATACATTATCATCAGCATGCCTTCAATAAGAAACAATTTATCACACTTAATTGTTGGAATATTGATCATGCAAATTTTTGAAGAACTCCCAAAATGTCAGGTTGAGCACCGTATGTGGAACCACTCGCATATACAGCGGAGCAATGCCCTTGTACATCCCATGAATGCCTTCCGATCGGTAGATTTTCACAAAACAATCAAAGATGTTTTTGTACAACAACCCTTTTCCGGAAGACGAAACGCCTGCAATGATAAAGATAAAAGAAAAGTATAACATTTCTTCCACCTGTTCAAGCAATCCTAGACACGAACCTTGGTTGGTCATCCTGGTGGTGACGACATCAACTGGAGACATCAGAACACACATGAAGAATCCGGCAACCGAACTGGCAGCTAAGGCATTCAGTACAACCGACTGCTGGAACATCTCATACTGTGCGAAGAAATCCTTGCTCATGGCAAACGACGTCATCTGAACGGATGATCCCAAGGATACCCGCGTTAGGTGAGCAGTGTAGCCTCTGTACAATCCTCTGATTCCTGCCTCGCGGTACATATTTCGAAATGCATCGATCATTCCATCATGTTGATGTTGAAACTTGGCCGTATATTTTCCACTACTGAATGCTTGCAATTGTGTCTTCACGACAGCAACAGGACAAGATGCCGTCGCACCTACTATTCCAGCGACACCTCCCCAAAACACAGCTAGGAACGGGGTTAGCACGGCATTCTCGCTACGAGTCCATCCGAGATTGTCCACCGTCTGATAGGTGCCCAAACGAACGCTGTTCATCGAAAACTGATACAAAATTCCGGCTGGTAGACCCTTGTACAAGCCAAACACACCATCGGATTTGATCACCGACACGATCGACTGTCGCAGGCCACGGTATGCGCTTTGGTGTGTGCTATTCTTAGACAACAATTCATGCTCCAGCTGTTGACGAGTCTTCAGCACGTCGAAGGGAAATGTGAACAGGACTGCACTGCAGGACGAGAAGCCTCCCAGGATGAACTCCATTTCTCAAGGCTGGTGAACGTTTTCCGGCGATGGAATGGCGGCAAACAGAGAGAAAGGTGATATAGCGAGCGCATTTTATTAGTCTGTCAACAAACACATCTTATCTTATTGTACTACCAAGATTGACATATGAATCTGTATATTCTAAGATGTGTTCTCTAATACGAGATAATACAGTCCACGAAGCTTGATGCGTAGAATGTCTGCTTCAATATTTTTTAGGGGTCTTAATAAATAACAGACATTTCTGTGGAAACACTGTACGATTTTCTCTGGACACCAAATAACGCGCTTTCTATAGCACTTCATTGAAATTTCATACTCAGTTTGTATGGACCACCCTATGTTTCATTGGGGAAAATGCTGTAAATCGGCAATTTACAGAGCAAGAGCTAGAGAAAAAGTTGAGGCTTCCTAGAGGAATTCCATCAGACTTTATTCCAGGATTTCCTCAACAATTTTTTTCAGAGACTCCTTCAAGAAATGATTCTTGCAATTTCTCCAAGAATTCCACCAGGTTGATGACCAGGAACTCTTACCAAAAAGAATTTCTCCAGAATTTTCTTTGGGGATTTCTCCTGTAATTTCATCATGAACCCTATCACAGAAAATTGGAAGAATCCCTCTTGGCATTTCTTCGAAGTGTAAATAAATTCTACAATCAATCCTCGAGTAATTTTTCCTCCTCCGAATTTTGTCCATGATTCCACCAGGATTGTTTCCAGAGATATATTCTTACTTTTTTTTTCAGTGGTCCTTCTATGGATTCATCCAGTGATCCGTTTAGAAAATAATCCAGTATTTTTCAGTAGGAATTCTGCAGGGACTTCTCACAGAAGTCAGGCTGTTCAAAAAATCAAAGAGTTTTCTTCATATGTTTCAACTACTTTAGGAATTTCTGCAGGACGTTTTCAAGGATTTCCCCAAGAATATTCAGGATGTTTGCAAGAGTTTATCCAAATATTTCATCGAGGATTTTCGTATGGATTCATCAGGAGACTCCTTGAGGATTTTTTTCAAAGAAGTATCCGCTAACCACTCCAAGAAGTTCTTCAGGTATTACTAGTTCGTTGATATATTTTTCCATGGATTCCTACAAGATTGTCCTACAGGGATTCTTTCAGTAATGAGCCATGAGTTTTGTCGAGGAATTTACAGAGGTTATTCAAAATTTATTTCAGGAATTCATCCAATAAATTGGAAGAATGTCAGCAGATTAATCTTCAGGAATTCCATCCCCGATTTTTTTTCGTGATTTTTTGGCGTTTCGCCAGCAATTGCTTCGTGAAATCTTTCCCAAAAGATTGGAAGTAATCCTCTGGGCGTTTCTCGAAAATGTATAGGGACTTAATTACGAGTTTTGCGAGAAATACCTCCACCTTTAAAATATTACTAGGAAGCCAGTAAGATGTTTTTACAGAGTGCTCTTCCTACAACGTTTCCGGTATTAATGGGCTCCTCCAAGAATTTTTTAATGTTTTTTTTTAACGAATTTAGTCTTTTTTTGAACCAATTTCGCGTTTTTTACATGAACTTTTCCAAGAAATTCCTCAATGTAGTCTTGTAGATATACTTGCAAGAGCTTATTCGAGTATTATACGAATAAATAATTCTGCCATTGATTCAATCAGATGATTTCTTAAGAGATTTCTCTTAGAATTTCATCAAGGATTTATCTAAAAACTACTCATTTTCCCCCATGGACGACTTCACACGGTCTTCTACTCATTCACAAAAATGAGTTTCTCAGGTTTTCCCAGGTGTAAAGTAATTCCAGGTTCAAAAAAATTTGCAAAATTTGCACAATGATTGACGAACAGAGAATTCCAGATGACTAAACAATTATTTTCAAAAATAGGTAGTTTGGCATCGAAACACTTAACAAAAAAAATCTAACGATAAATTTCAAAGCATTTTACACTTCAATGAAAAAAAAATCTCTTTGTTCTAAATGTGTAAACTACAAAAATAAATAATAAATGGATATTTTTACTGTACTTCCATGGTATCATATTATCTCAAAGTGCCTTTATTCATTAAAATCGAATATGAAAAATAAACAATCTATTCGATCTCAGGAATAAATAGCTCTTTTCTGAAAATGAAATTCAAATTTTTTTTTATATCAGTTCAGGAATCCAGACAATGTTGGTTTCTGGTGTTTTGTATTTTTTTCCTAGTTGATATAGGGTGTCCCAGAAAGTATGGGCACGACTTTGATGATGAAAATCACAGTACTTTCCCAAACAAAAAAAAATATATATATGTTTGTATTTTTCTATAGGCTATTTCAACCACCCTCTATGATAATTTTTTTTGATTAAATAATCATTCACATTGAAAACTTTGATTTAGAAAAATCAATTCTTCAAGTACATTGTAATAAGGATTTTTCACATAAATTTTTGTTTAAAATTTTATTTGGCCTTGTTGGAGAACACTTGAAAAAATGGTTAAATTCGTAAAATTTCAGATTTACGAAAGGTTAATTCCTATTCTCTTGGATAGGTAACTTTAGTTTTTGATTTATTCATGTTTGTATGTAAATATTAGGATTTGTTTTTCGATCATTTTCAAATCGACCACGGCTGGAATCGGATTTTTGGTTCCAATACAATTTTCTCATGCTTAAGCTTAAAATTTCAATTTGAATAAGTGATATTCTGATCAATTATCATATCGTTTCTGATAGATATATTTTTTCAGATTTTTATTATAGGCACTTTCTGACATAGAAAAAATTTTGTAAAACAAAGTCGCTCAATAATAACGCGATTTGTGCAAGACTGATAAGAGATACTTCTAAGACATGTTACTTAATCAACACATTAATAATTAAATTATTCATTAAAAAAATCGCAATCTACTCTTGTTGGGTACAGTAATAAAATGTGAAAAAATCAGATATTTATCTTCACTAGTCTTGAAATGGCAGTATGATGAAGTCGTGCCCATACTTTCTGGAACACCCTCTATCTAAAGGAAATGGTTGGGACTGATCGTCTTGAAATAAGAACTTTAGAGATCTTTTGCCTGAAAAAAAAGAGACCAAAAAGAACCATACGTGAATTGTGTATGCAAAAAGAAAATAGGAGACACGACATGCGATTTTGATTCATCATTTGAACCATATTGAAGAACATTTCTAAGATTTTTTTTTTAATTTCTCGTCATGTCATAATGTTGACAAGTATTACCGCTCGTTTTACTGTATATATTATATTACTCCGAAGTACTTTTCAGTACATTGTCTTATAATTTTCATGATACCTTCAAGAAGTCAATCTGGATTTTTTCTTATAACCACAGCAATTACTTCTGAGATTCCGCTTGGAATAACTCCAGAGATATTTTTTGACATTTTACAAGGAAGACCCAAGTTCTACAGAAATTTATCCGTTGATTCCCCTATCATTTTCTCCAACTTTTCCGTTAAGAATATCTTCAAGAATTGAAAATTACTTCAAAAAAATTTCATTTTTTTTTAATTTACCAGATAAGTCTTCAAAGAAGGTTTCATTCATTCATTTAGAAATGTCTCCAGGGAAAAATCAAGATTTTTTTCTGAAGAATGTTTTTGGAAACATATGCGAGGATGAGGAATTTCTAAAGAAAATTCTAGAGTAATCTTCAATGAAACTTGTGAGAATTCTAAGTATGACTTGATGAATGCCTACGGAGATCTCTGGATTCTCGATGACATGTGTCTTAGGATTTTCATGATAAATTGCTAATAACTGAAAGAAAACATTCGAATCTCTGAATATTGTCCTACAACACTTTTTGAAGAAATTCCTTGAGAAATCCCTTAAGAAATGTATGATCAGAGCAACGATTGTAATAATTGTTGTAATATTTTGATGAAATGCTGGAGAAAAACCAAGAAAATTTTCTGGATGAACTTAATGAGGAATCCCAGGTCGAGTTTATTGAGGAATACTTGGAAAAGTTAATAGATTTCATAGAATAATGCCCGAAGAGATTTTTGAAGTAATTCATGAGAGTAAGCGATTGTTGTACGATTTCTCGGAAAACCATCGAAAACATTTTTTTTTTTTTTTGTCAAAAACACAGTTTGTGGAAGAAGTTCTGCAGGATCTGTGGGAATTCTCCTTAAAAAATAACTGGAGAAATCGGTGAAAAATCAATGGAAAAACATCTGGAAGAAATCCTGGGCCATTCGCTAGGATTTTTCCAAAGTAATCTATGTGCAAATTACTGGAGGTAGTAGCGTTGGAGTGCTCAAAGATTTTGTGCAACAAATTCTTTTCTCTAAGCATCCCTTAAACATCGTTTTTAGCATCCCAGTAAATGTTTTGGAAAGTATTCCAGAAGAAATATCTAGAAAATATCACAAGAATTCCTGTAGTATTCCTCGGGATCTGAGAAAAAATATTAAAAACTTGTGGAATAGTTGCGCTATACTCTCTGACGATTTTTCTGGAACCTCTGAAATTATGCACCAGTATTAACTGTAAGTATATTAAGGTAAATAAGTGACTTAAGATTAAGTGACTTAAGAGACCATTTTGATTTAAAAAGAGACATTAGGAACCTTAATGAAAAATAGAGACTTGCATTCCCTTGTGGTGGCCAAAATTCCCTGAGAATTCCAGGTTTTCTCCAGGTTGAATAAAATTTCCTTTTAATTCCAAGTTTTCCAGGTTTTTTTCTAGGTAGTGTAGTGAATGGGCTGTGTATTGATTTAAATTTGAGTGTTTATAGATTTTGGTATGATTGTAAAATAGTCTAGGTGACTAAAAGTTTGTTAGAGTGTAGAAAATCGATGAACGGAATCGGCAATGATGATGATGGTGTGAGTGTATCTGGTTCCGCACGCGGGTGGTCTCGTGAACGAGATGAAGTGAATGAAGGAAAGGGAATGGATGACCTGATAGAAAAGAAAGAGAAAGCAGATTGTTAAATCGGTTTCGGGCTTGTAGCCTTGGCGATAGGTTTTCATTCTAGAAAGTATCGTTGTGACGAGCAGTGGACTTGTAGATGAGAATCGAAAAGTTGAGCTTGATTCGAATTTTCATTGAAAATGTTTCGTTTACCACATGGCGCAGTCGGTAGAAATAGCTGTGCTTCATCGTTATCCGATAAGCGAATGAAAATAATTGAAAGGTGTTTCGAAGTGAGTAAGTGAAATTTGCAGCTCTTGCAATTTCCATGTGAAAAATCGTAATTCCCAAGATTGGGTGACAAGAATCATAATTCCCATGCTTGGGTGGAAAAATCGTAATTCCCATGTTTGGGTGGAAATATTGTAATTCCCAAGATTGGGTGGAAGAAAAATCGTAATTCCTATTTTTAGGTGGATAATAATCGTAATTCCCATTTTGGGTGCAAAAGTCGTAATTCCCTTTCATGGGTGGAAAAAAAAGCTTAAGTGGAAAAATCGCAAATACCACACGTGGGTGAAAATAATTTCAATTTTCATTTAAAGATTAAAAAAAAAGTATTGTTTTTTTTTTTGGTGTGAAAAAAAAGTCCCATGATGAAGGTGAGTGGGATTTCATATCTCAATTTGAGATATGTAAATCTTCTCACACAAATAAATAGACGCTAGCCACATCCATTAAGGTTTGCGTAGATTTTGTGAAGAACTGATTTTAACAATGATGTGGAAGATACTAACATTTGGAAAGTGAAGAACATTTTATGTAGTAGATTGTTGTATTTGGGGATTTGATAAAAGTTAGTTTAGATTTGAATGATTCCTAGACGGAAAGTGTGAATTTAATTAGATCTTATTGAATTTGGAGACGATATGTGATGGTTTTGAATTTGAATTCAGATTGGATGGAATTTGAATTTTGATTTAGCGTGGATTAGGATTGATTCGGGTATTGTATTTGATAGGATGGAATCAGATTTGGATGGGATTGATATTGAATTTGGATTGGATTTTATATTTAATAAAGTTAAGTTTATTAAGTAAAGCTTGATAAATAATTCATACTAAAAGAGTAGACAAGGAGAAGGATGTAGTGAATGGGCTGTGTATTGATTTAAATTTGAGCGTGTTTATAGATTTTGGTATGATTGTAAAATAGTCTAGGTGACTAGAAGTTTGTTAGAGTGTAGAAAATCGATGAACGGAATCGGCAATGATGATGATGGTGTGAGTGTATCTGGTTCCGCACGCGGGTGGTCTCGTGAACGAGATGAAGTGAATGAAGGAAAGGGAATGGATGACCTGATAGGAAAGAAAGAGAAAGCAGATTGTTAAATCGGTTTCGGGCTTGTAGCCTTGGCGATAGGTTTTCATTCTAGAAAGTATCGTTGTGACGAGCAGTGGACTTGTAGATGAGAATCGAAAAGTTGAGCTTGATTCGAATTTTCATTGAAAATGTTTCGTTTACTACAGGTAGTAGACACTCTGTACTACGAATCCTTCAAGATTTTTTCTAAGGTACCCTTCAGGGATCCATTCTTCAGACACAGTGAATAAAGTAAAAGGTTTCCAGAGAGTTCTTCTGTAATTGTTCAGGGTTTGAACCCGAGGCGTCTATTCCACCTGTTCTACCTGTTCTTGGAACAGGTACGTATTTCAAATTAAATTCTAATTCAAGCATGATTTTTCAAATCGGCGTATCTAACACTCGGATGGTTTCGAGAAAATTGCGATGCAAAATATTGTAAAGCATTTTAAATCCTGTTTAAAATGTTTTGCATTTTTTCTATTGCGATGTCTACTATAAGTTGAAAAAAAGAACACTGTTTCTAACCACTATTAAACAAATCCGATTTGTTTTGAATTTAATTGAAAAACAGGTAAAATTAGAGAATAAACCCTTTTGCTTTGTGCTGCTCACATACACCATGGATGATTCGTCGATACCATACCTTGATTGATACATACACCTTGCTTGATGCGTCGGTTTGACAGTTCGTTTTGCACATCCGTCACGTCATATACACCAGTATTGTTTTGAAGTTGCACATACACCGGTTTGCAAATTCCCATAAAACTTATTAAACTTAGTCAATTCGTCAGTTTCAACTTTCAACGACAACGAATATTAGTTTCCGAATGTTTCCAATTTCAACTCGACTAAGAGGAGCACCGGACGGAGCCGTAAATAACAAAAGCAGGAGGAGAACAGTTCTTGTGCGAAATTTGGTGAGAAATATTGTCTTAAACCGAATACTGATGATGTTCCACATCAGTTTGCCGACCCGTCAGCTCGCTCAACTGTGGAAATCCAATTCTCTCGATTTCCAACATGTTTAGTGATTTGGAAACAGTATGACGTATCTGGTGTTCGAAATTTTATGTTTTGATTCTACATATAGGTCGCTTTACTATGAGCATATGTACGGTGTATGTGCTAGCATGAAAAATGTTGACAGTTGAGTCGCTTTGCAAACGAAGGGTGTATGTAGCCAAATTAAAAACACTGAGTAAAATGCACATAGGGCATAATTTTAATTTATTTCTAAAAATCAAAAAATGGATGTAGGAATACTTTTATAGACACAATAGGTAGATTATGCGTTTGTCAAGCCCATGCAAAGCAAATCTCGATTTGTTTATTTTTGCAGATACGTCGGATTGAAAAGTTTGGCTTGAATTATATGGATTATAAACAATAAACACTGATAAGTATTTAATCTCAGTGTACAGCGGAATCATACACCTACAAATCTCCTAAAATTGACCGCTTGTTGTATCCCCGCCCGTTCCATGTTCATGGAGAACGATATAAAACGAACATCCCAAGAAGCCACCTTTAAGGACATATAAGGAAGGAATCCCTGTCATGGCAGTGAAAATGGCTTCCTCACATATACAAACACATTTCTGGAAGTGCTCATTATTTCTCAAAATATTTCACTTACCTACACTAAGTTCACTCCCAAATTGCTAACGAGACATCAGAACACTATTACCTTACGATTTCCGTAGTTTAAACACTAGTATCTGGTGGAAATTCCATGAACCGTGAATTTTCAACACGGACGTTTAACTTTGCTACAATTGTTTACACTTATCCACAAGCGAACGAAGAACACTTTCCGCCGAGATTTACCACTTTCGCTAAACGCAGAACCTCCCTCACAGTTTACTGTCACTACTTGTTAATTAAAGAACAATTACTGATGGATTTCAGATTAAAACAACTTAAAATTTCACCAAACCGTGCTAAAAACAATCACTTGATCACAGCAATTCGCTTTTTTTATTTTTCTATTTTTACGCCGGCTGCTCGCTTGCAGAGCTGTCAGAAACGTTGATGGTTATGTACGACATCAAGCAATCTTATTGAGTCTGAGGAGAAAAGACTTAAATTGAAGTAGCGATTTCTGGCAACAACGTCTTATTAATTAATATTTCACTATTACCAACAAATAGGAGAATATTTTTTGTGTACCACTACTTTTATACAGTTATTAGTGGATTCAAAGGAGTTTCACCTTAAAAATCAATCAATCTACCACGAGCACTACATGCATATGAAACAAAAGCGTGCGATGTGTTGCGTGTCGGTACGGTACCTACGGTACTCCATAGCTCTTCTTTCTTCTCTACCTTTATTTCTATAGCAATTCGCGTTCAACCCGTTCGACAGTTCATCAGAACAACAGGAAAGGTTGCCAAAAACCAGATTGTGCTGGCATTTGCACCGCCAAATTGAGCATTCATCCGAGTTCATTTCACTCTAGTTTATCTTCCATACGTTCTCCTCGAATGTAGAACCAACAGCAGTGATGTAAGCATTTTACTGGTTGTTCTGCCTCTCTTTCGTATTCTCGACACGCGTCGACGCTAAGGATAGATGACACAAGTATGCATTAATTGCAGTGTAAAACAAAATAGATTGTAAAATATTTAGCAGTTATAAAGCAGTTGGGAAAAAAATTAAAACAAACACACAAATTTTGATAAATTGTAATTTTAGAGTAAACTGTGTATCAATGTTTTCTATGCTAAATATCAAACATTAAATACCCCAAAGAAAAGTTGGGTTTGTGTGAGCGATTTTGAGCACTTCGTAGCAAAGCTACACATGTACACGAAAAGGTGTCTTCAATGGATAGCTTGCATGTGTGCAGAAATGTTCAACTGAATTTAGAATGAATGAATGGAAGCTTGAAGTGTGGCTTACGCACGTTATATCGCATATGCGCACATTGATTGATGTGGTTTGTTTTTTGGGAACTCATAGACTAAGCTTTCGATGACACGAGGAACAGGAAGGATCCATCAACCGTGGGAATTATGAAGATTTATGCTCCTTCATGGCATCTAATGTTCCTGCTTTTGAAGAATTGTTCAATGGTCATGTTTTCACTGGAACATCTGGTACTATTCAGAATTAGCTTATCGAGTGCGTCGGGGAAATGATTATTCGTGAAATTCAACAAGAAGTAGCGGAAGCTGATTTCGTTGCCATTCTTTTTAGATGAAACCACTGATTCCGCTAGGCTAGCTCAACTATCTTGTGCGATGCGATACGTCAAAAGGATAATATAATTGATATGCTTGGCAATCGTATTCGAAGGCGCATTCCACTATTGTATAAATAAACATAAGAAATAAATGTTGAGTGAATATAAAATACATGACTTTTTTATTACAATGAAACCGAATCATTTTTGTTGTTTAATTTTATAACTTTCATGAGTCGGTGATATTTTCAATATCCACTCATGAAAGTTTAACTGTAGGCATTGGTGTAAAGAACAGGTAGAGCTGAAGACCACGAGACGCCTCTGGTTTGAACAAAGATTTCTATGTAAATTTTCGCTACATTTTTTTCAAATTCTACTTTATTTTTTTTTTTTGTTTTTTGCAAAGTTTGGTAATTTCCATTAGGAAAAGATCCTGGAACGACCGGCAATCGATCTCAGATACCGTCAACAAGGCTTTGCTTTTGTAGCCAATAGCATAAGAAAAATATAGTCTATGAAACTCTATGTAAAATTGGGTAAAATACTCATAATGTAGTAAAGGATTCATGGATAACTCAAAATGTATTCGTCAAGAAATGCATGGAAGCAACACTGTATACGCATTTTTCGAAAAGCACTTCCAAGTAGTCCACTAGGTAATGACGTGAGGAACACTGCTAGTAATTCCGATGGGTCTTTTCTCCATAGGTTCTCGACCTTCTGCTAACTAGACAGTTCAAAGTAACAAGCTACAAGATATTGAGAATTCTGTATTTATAAAATTTTAACAATTTCATCAAAATCACACAATCTACATGCAATCTCCTCTACCCGCACTCGTAAATGCAATGCCATCAGATCTCCATGGGTGAACTTTGTTCCTAATTATCTTCTATAGAAATTTCTCGCTGTCGTTTTTCGTGTACTGGTCGTGTAACTTTTTGAAGAATTCCCAAAACGTCAGATTCAGAACGGTGTGCGGAGCTACTCGTACATATAGTGGGATGAATCCCTTATACATTCCGTGGATGCCTTCCGCTCGGTAGATCTTCACGAAACAATCGAAGATATTTTTGTACAGCAAACCTTTCCCGGTCGATGAAACACCTGTAACAGAATGGTCATGGTTTATAGGAGGTTCTATTTGCGGTATCGTCTCACAAACCTTGGTTGGTCATCCGAGTAGTAACTACATCACATGGCGACATGAGAACAGACGTGAAGAATCCAGCAACGGAACTGGAGGCTATCGCCGTCAAAACCACCGACTCCCGAAATATCTCGTACTGGGTGAAGAAATCCTTGCAAGCAGCAAAGGACGCCATCTGAGTGGACGATCCCATAGCTACTCTCGCCAAATTGGCTGTGTAGCCTCGGTACAGCCCTCTGATTCCAGCTTCACGGTACATAGTTCGGAATGCATCGACAACTCCACTGTGTCTATGTTGAAACTTGGCCGTATAACTTCCACAACTCACGGCTTGCATTTGCGTCTTAATGACGTAAACGGGGCAGGAGACTGTCGCGCTGATCATCCCAGCGCAACCTCCCCAAAACACCGATAAGAATGGCGTCAGCAGGGCATTCTCACTGCGGGTCCAACCGAGATTATCTACCGTCTGATAAGTGCCCAATCGAACGCTATTCATCGAAAGCTGATACAGTGCTGCAGCCGGCAATCCCTTCTGCAATCCACGCAATCCATCCGACTTGACAACCGTCACGATCGACTGCCAAAGGCCTCGATAAGCGTGCTGTTTAACGCTGCTCTTCGCCAGTAGTTCACCCTCCAACTGTTGACGAGTCTTCAGCACATCGAACGGATTGGTGAACAGGACGGCGCAACAGGACGAGAGACCTCCCAGCGCGAACTCCATTACGGTCTGGACGGGTGTTCCGGGTGATTCCACGAGATTTCACAAACTGGCGATGGACGGGAAGAAGACGATTGCGAGCAAATAATTTGCTTGGAAGGAGTTTCTTATCTTATCGTTATGGTTAGTTGCTAATTATCTGAGCCTACACAGGCACGCAGAAGTTGAATGAATCGTGATAAGCGTCCGAAGGAGTGTTAGTAAGCTTGTTTGATGCATGATTTGTTTGGAATCGATCAGTGAAGGTGTTTCCTCGAAAGTAAAAAATAAGATAACATGTCGACTTAGGGTTGATATGTGACACAGACGAAAAGGGCAAGCCATCTGCTTAGAATGTTGTGGAATTCCCATAAACGAGTCAACACAAAGAATGAGGTTGAATGGATATTGAGAAAGGCAACAAACTCCCAACGCCCAGTTCGTCGAATGAACCCACAGAAAAGAATGTTAATGCGTTTTTTCTGTGTTCTTTCTGTTTCTATTTACGATCCACTTTTTTCAAATTGGACTGCATTCAGTCAAAACCTGTTGGATTTTTTTTTTATATTCTTTGTTCTATTGTGCTGCTCATTCCTGCGTAGACGACAGTTGAACCTGTTGTGTAGGTCAAGGAAAGTGGGGTTTTTTAATATAAATAAATATTTAAAGTTGTGGATTGTGATCAAATAGAAATTCATATAAAGACGGGACTGTACACAATAAAAATTTATCGGTACCGACGATATAATTTCGGTATCAACAATAGATCAAATATACCAATATCCATGATATGATACGATGCTCCGTACGCAGCATTTTGGGACCAATATTATACAATATTTTCACATCTGACTTACCTGAGTTACTTCAGGGATGTCAAAAATCCTTGTTTGCGGATGACACAGGCCTCTCCGCCAAATGACGAAGTCTGCGTGTCATCTGTAGTCGATTGCAAAAAAGTTTGGATATTTTTTCTTCAAACTTGCAAAAATGGAAGATTTCTCCTAATGCTTCCAAAACTCAACTAATAATATTCCCACATAAACCAAAAGCTCTTTATTTGAAACCTTCAAATAGACATGTTGTCACGATGAGAGGGATTCCAATAAATTGGTCAGATGAAGTTAAGTATCTAGGGCTCATGCTAGATAAGAATTTAACTTTCAAAAATCACATTGAGGGCATTCAAGCCAAATGTAACAAATATGTAAAATGTCTCTATCCCCTTATTAATAGAAAATCAAAACTTTGTCTTAAGAACAAGCTTTTGATAATCAAACAAAGTTTCAGGCCAGCCATGTTGTATGCTGTACCAATATGGACTAGCTGTTGTAATACCAGGAAGAAAGCTCTACAGAGAATTCAAAATAACATTTTGAAAATGATTTTGAAGCTTCCTCCCTGGTATAGTACCAATGAGTTACATAGAATATCCAATGTTGAAACATTGGAACAAATGTCAAATAAAATAATTAATAATTTCAGGCAAAAATCGTTACAATCTACCGTTTTGACTCATATTCCGAACACTTAAGGCCAACAGTGACTTCAAACACATCTGATGTGCATAAATTACCTGATATTTGCGAAAATTGTTATTTCTTCGCAAAGTCTAACTGTTAGCTGTTGGGTGTGCTGATAAAAATGTTAATTTGAACTTGTTTAGTATTGTTTTTACGTAACAGTAGGGAACAACATTTTGATTCAAATGCCGAACACTATGTTCATTCTGTCTCATATTCCGAACACCTTGATTCAAATTCCGAACAGCACGAATAAATCGTATTCAAACGAATAATTTTGTAATTAAATTTATCTCAGCTAGTCTTACTAACAACGAACTAGAGAATCATCACTACTCCCGAGGTCAAAAAAAGATTGAAATATGTTTAAATTGAATTACAATTTACTGCCATTTCCTTTCGATTCGATGACATATTTCAGCGAAACATTTCAACTAAATCGCCATACAAAAACAGAGTGTTCGGAATATGAATCTGTACGGAATTTAAGACAAAACGGTACTATTGCCACGATTAATGCGTTATATGTTTAGGTTAAGTTAGGTTAACCCTCTAATACCCAACCCCACCTTTAGACGGGGTACACTTTGGAATTTTGTGTATTTTTTCGTAGCTCGGAAATCAAAATGATTTTATTTTTGGCTTATACCTTGACTCATAACACGCATATAAGAAAAGTTTTTTATGACTTTTGAAACTTTTTTGTATTTTTAGAAATTGTTTTAAAAATTGCATTCTTATATAACCTACAAATGCCTGGGCTTCATTTAAAGTGTAATATAAAAAATCGTACCTTTTATATTTTTCTACGATTAACCTATCACAAAAGAAGAGCATGGTGGTATTAAAATCATTTCAAACCTGTTTTTCCGTTAATTACACGGAAAATAAAATACGCTCCGAAAAAAATTAAAAATTTAATATTTTTAAAAATACCGTAACAATTTAAATTTTTATTATTGCCAAAAATCAACAACTAGAAAAGGCTTCAAGAAAAAATGAAAAAAGCTAGGGATGTTCAAAAATAAAAGTTATAAAAATCAAAAACCAAAATTCAAAAATTTGGTAATAAAAATAAATAAATGCCCAAAACGTGTTTAGTACGATTTTAGATAACGAAAAATAATACTTAAATCGAAAATAAAAATGTGGGTATTAGAGGGTTAAGTATATTCAAAGCGTTTCTCAAATTCAATATTCAAGGTAACATTGAAAAAATATATCAGATATTCATCGGGTAGGCTTTCAACAAGCATGACGTTTATATGGAGAAAAACTACCAAATGTATCAATGAATGAAAATCGAATTTAGTACTGTACCATTTAATTCCACTAGAGTTTATATCGTTTGACAGATACGCGTACAGTCGACTTTCCACAACTCGATATTCTATAACTCGATATACTCTATAACTCGATGGATTTTTCGGTCCCTTCCATGCATCGTGCTCTCCATAAGCCTATATTTCTAAAAATATCTCCACTAGTCGATGTCACGTAAGAGGTGAATTTCTCTTCATAACTTGTTCATTTTATTTTTTTTTCTTTTTGGTGGGAGCCACGACTAATTCTTGAATAAATACTTGTAATAAAAGTTGAAAAACATTAAAATGAAAAAAAAATATTGTCAGCAAAAATAACATGATTTTTCGAGCATTGCGAAAAAAGTAGTCAAATAATAATTTGTAAAATACAGAAATTTGTTCCTTCGATTTTAGGATTTTTTCACGTTGGTATATTCTATAACTCGATAATTATATAAGCCGCTGGTCCCTTGAATATCGAGTTATGGAGAGTCGACTGTAGTACGTATTTCTTCAGTGTTGTGTATTAGACTCGACTCGACAAGTCGAGATACGCGTTGATGTCAATTACGTTTGCGGTCGTAGGTGGTTGTGTAGTCGATAAATTTCTGCCGGTTTAACTTGAAGATTTTGTAATCATTTAATATGTATTTGACTGCAAAAAACTAAAAGTAAATTTTTCTTATGTAAATTTTCTAAAGAATAAGTTTTTCAAAGTTGTTAGTTACTCGCATGAACACTGAAGAAGAATGCAGGTGGTAATCTGTCAAAAGATAAGAGATTAGAGCGGAATAAGAAGGTACAACACTCAAATCTACTTTATAATTTCCTTTATTGAAAAATCTACTCAGAATAAAATCTGTTGTAAAACGATGACGGTTATAGCAGTTTAAAACTGAGTTATAGGAACTAGTCTTTACCCAGAAAATCAGCTGTGAAAGTTATTAGGGATATTGTATCTTATTCTATAGTATTAAAAATATTTATGGGAAGAAGGCCACACATTTGTAAATTCTGCGCTGGTTCCCATAGTCGATGGTCGACTGATAGAATCTGGAAATGTTTGTATTTAGTATCTAATCGAAAAGCAAATACTCACGCCAATTTGGTGCATGATGTCAGATATTTGCATACATACATAGTATGCCTCAAGCATACAAGATCTTCATTTCATTACGTAATTTGATCTTAATTGTTTAAAAAAAAGTTCAACGTTTGAATACAACGGTATGTTATTATGTCAATATGTAAGAATCAATTGATTTCCTTGCCAGAATTTCAATAGCACTGAGAACAAAACTATTTAGCATAATGTTTTGCTCGATTTTTCAAGTAAAATACATTTAAACATGTTTTTCATTGCAATTAACGTTTTGTGGTGTCTAATAGGATTAAAATCCTTTACAATCATCATTCGATCATGATTGAATGAAGCAGATGTTGACCAGTTTCAAAGTTACCTCAGATCTTTCAACTACAATCGATAATTGAGATATGAGCACCGTAAAATAGGGAAACTTCGATAGTATTTCACAAGAGGATGTTGATTCCAACTCAGTTTTTATGATTCCAGCATAAACTTTAAGAATTGCAATAAAAGCTTTTACAGATTTCAATGTGCACATGTCCTACACTACCCATCATAAGTATGGAATCGCGTATTGCAACACTCATACTGAATATTGTAGCACCCTGAAAAGTTTAGCATCACCTAAAATGAATATTATCTCATGATTCTGAGGTGCTAGATCACTATTTTTGAGATCATCTCTATAGATACGTCTTTGATGATGATGATGATGTGATTTTTCATTAGTGTTGAAAAAACTTTTACCGCTGAATTTTATTGCCCATAACTGCATATTTGTAACATTCGACAAAAGTAGGCATTGAGTAAATGGAATACCAAGTGCGCATTTTATGGCAGTATGGGAGAAAACTAAAATTAATTTCTATAAATTACCAGAAACTCAAAAGTGCTTATTTAAGGCTGATATTTTGTATAACTCATATCGCAAACTAGGTGAATAGTCAGAAAATAATTCTGATAGAAATTTCATTGCTATTACATTATGAGACTCATTTATAATCTCAGTGTGACTGTTATGCGGTTATAATTACCAATGTGACAAAACAACTTGGTATTTTTTCGAATTTTCTTGAACAATCTCAAAGATTTTAGTAAGTTGACCGAAAGTATTTATCATTTAATGACTCTCCATGGTATTAACTCCAATTTGTCAAAAATGTCGAATGTGACTGTTATGCAGTTATGGGCAGTTTAGGTGATGCTAAACTTAAAAGTGCTGCAATACTCGGTATTGCAACGATTCCACACTTTTGGTGGGTAGTGTAAGTTCGGACCTACTTGATGCTAGAATGATACAAATTAAGCTTGAAAGTAGATACATTCAAAGATATTGATACAGTCAACTCTCCATAACTTGATATTGAAGGGACCATCGAGTTAGGGAGGTATCGAGTAAGAGGATACAGAACCAATGCAAAGGCGATTCAAGGGACCATCGAGCCATGAAAACCAATTGTTACTAAGGTTCTCTAACTCGATATCGAGATACCGAATTTCGAGTAAGGGAGAGTTGACTGTATGTCATAGATTATTTGCATTCAACCTGGTAAAACCGAGACTCACCAAAACTGTTTATAGAAAATGCTTATCTCTATTTTGGCGCACCGGACTTCCTGTTCTTAATCTGGGTCAATCCCAAATGAATCATGTTCACGCTCGTTCTTCAGTCCGAATGTAGAATGAAGCTGTGCATTTAAGAAAAATGAAAGTAGTTTAGATTTCTTTCTTCTATCGGTGCGCTACCTGACATCAAGCAAGACTACCCGAATGATCTTCCGTATAGGAAACTGCTACCTCATTATTTTTAGAGCAATCGAAGACGATAAGATATGTAAACGGAAATGTTGTAAACAGTAAACATAAGGAAATTCCGTTCACTGCACAATACAAAATGAGAAAATCGGCTCAAAGCGGAACACCTTATCTACGCATCTTCTGCGATTGGGTTATCAATATCAGATCATCATACCAAAGACAAATTAAAGACCTCCATGTCCCTTGCAGTTGCCTAAAATTTTATGGCTCACATGGTAATCTAGAATGCCGTGAAAAGTGTACTGCGATCTGTCAAACGTGGGTACCTTTTGCACTACCGAGGGACCAAATGCAGTACTAGAAGTGGTACTCAAGCTGAGCCCGAGTGCGACGGACCTGATCATACTCTTATGGGAGAGGCATCAAACCAAGACCCATGAAGATGGCTTAATTACATCTAATGTTGTTTATCGTCTTTTCAACGGGCATCGGTCCCACCTTTCGTATAGGAATAAGGATTGGCGGTTGTCCTCAGACCGATTGGAATTCGCCCACGTTGTGCAACATCTACCTTCCAGTCGAATGCACCCCACCGGTAAATGGAATAACCTGAACCTGAAGTCAAAGATCCGGTTCTTGCATCACGAAGGAACGACCGCGAGCAAAAGCATAGGTAGATGGTAGAATCGAGCAAGCATCGAATACATAAAAGAGGTTCAACAGAATCGGAATGGAGTGCATCGTTCGACTCAGTCTGGCGCTCTTCGAAGCTCACGGTAAACATGTTTCACACATTTGCGGGAGATTGCAGAGCCGAACTCTTTCTAGACACAAGTTCGAAATCGTCTAGCGATTACCTTGGGAAGCTTTTTACTTCCTTCGGTTTCTCAGCAAGTCTAGTATCATTTTTAGCTAGAAAAGTTGATGTTTGTCTATGTGTGAAACATACTTAGCGTGTCACCTCGATTATATTGTACTGTTTTCTTTTGTGACTTCGTCCGGAGCATTGGAAGTTGCGCCGGCAGTTCATAAATTAGGTAGCTGTATGCATCCAGTGAGCCCGGACTATATATCGGTCGTTCGTCTTCCACCGCGTCGTGGCATTGCCTTTTGTTATCGAGTTTATTTTCGTTTCACCACAATCTGTTTGGCCTTGTTGTTGCTTGCTTGCTTGCTAATGCTGCCTGAGACTTGGAACATTTCAAATGTTTACGCACTGCGCATAGATCTATCGAAGAATATCAGTCTTTTAGAAAGATGCATAATTCAAAGCTTGTCCAAAATACTCCATTAGGGTGATGTGCTAGTGTCCATCGTATTAGGCATTGATCAGTGAGAACTGCAATTTTCCTAGTATTGCAGTGAATTATGCTGATACAAACCGATGCCAAACAATTCTTTCTCAAAACGGCTTTAGCATTGTAAAATAAGATATGAGATAAATCTTGATCTGTTTTTGGAAATAATGCAAAAAAAATGCATCTTGCCGTATTCTCAATCCGTCGTATCATTTTTATTTCTGTCGCAATAAGTTTCCTGATTCGTCTCACAACTTACGGCTTACTGTGATATATTGAGTGGTCAAAACACAACATATCAACGCTATATTAAAATGTTTTACTAGAGAATATAGATCTACGGGCATCTCTCTCCATTCCTTCAGCATGATGGAATATACTAATTTCCTTTAAAATTCATTGTTCGTCATCAAAATTCAGCCGTATGAACACAATTTCTTTTGACCGTACAATTATGGCATTTGCTCACAGTGCAGCGAAAACAACACAATCAAAGGAACCGTATTTTTACGTCGAGCATCGCGCACAAGCTTTTTTTCTCAGTACGACGGATTGAACTTTGTTTACATTCTCAATTTTGCGCGGTCGTTGAGGAAATTTCATAAAATTTTGTGAATTATAGAACTTTTACGGCGTGTGATTGGAATGAAATCCTTCAGCTTCACTGTAGTACGAAGTACGAAGGTTCTCCATAGTGAAAATAAGTGCCTGGCAAAGTAAGTCACATAGGGGGGCGGGAAGAAACTTATATCATAAAGTGGTGTGACTGGTGTCTATCGTTAAGCATTTCTTTCGAATCGTGTTCGTCCATCCGATTTCGGTGAAGAAGTGTAAAGTGAATAATTGAACTGAAGTTATTTATCGAAATACAGTAGTTTTATTGCATTTTTGGTGTACAAGTGTACACACCATGACAGCATTCACAAAAATACACTTGGAAACTAAAACTTTGCTGCAGGTAAGTTGGAATACCCGCCGTAGTGGAACATTTTCAATTTGATACGACGAATAATAGCGCTTACGACGAAGTAGAACGAACCCCTAGTTACTTAAAATATTTTGAGCATACATATAAGTGTGTCCTGTAATGAGTACCGTAATTATGTACAAGATTGAGCTGAATTTCGATATGTTCTGAGTATTATGATCATTTCAATTCAATGTTGTTGCCTACAAAACTTATAGAAATTCAAATCATTTTTTAGTAAATATTGAACGTAGAATATAGGGAGACTTACGGCTTCGGCACCATTAGACTATTATCGGCAATCAAATTTCAAACACCAAATACACAGTATTTTTCTATCGAAACACACCAGCGAAAATATTCAGATGATACTTTGCTCGGTCAGCTTCCCGCTGACGAGATTTCCGAGACGGAACGAACAATGTTGCTAGAGATGTCCTCAATTCAAACGAACAAGCCTCAAATGCGACTGGTTTGGAGCTGACGAACAGATTCGCTTGCAGCGCTTATGGGAAAGTTGCCGAAGAGAATGAAGCTGCCGACAATAGTCACACTGACAAGAGATGTTCGCAGCATTGTAAAAGAATTTCCAGAGAGATTTCAACAAGAGTCTGTTGGTGTCAATCGATAGATGATTGAGCAGTGCATGAATGTAAACAAACAAACACGTAATTTGGCTGCTGATGTCAGAGAAAATTACAAAAGAAGCGCGCCATCGGCTTAGACTGCCGAGAATACGTTAGTTTCCCTATGTACCGATTTTTTATTTCAAAACTTGAAACCTCTATCCGATGAATTCATAAAGAACCAATCCAAAAAAAATGAAACTATATTGTCATAGGTCTGATATTTCCGTTCGAGTAAATGAGAAAAATGTCATATTTAAAGGATTATTTCTCTAGTGGTGGTAAGCTCCATCGAAGTTAATAAGCCAATCGCGTATTATCCTCGATTTTACTATAATACGCGATTGGCGTATTAACTTCGATGGAGCTTACCACCATAGTTGTGAATACATCATTAAAGAGACGCTGTTGCGGGAACAAAGAGGGGGGCTTTCGACCGAATTCTATTGAGCAGCTCGCAAACTCCGTGATGTGGGTGCGAATCAGCTGTAAGGTGGAATAGTTCATTTTATTAATTAATTCAGTTCACTATAGTGAAATTCAACTTACAAATTTCGGTGTTGAGGTTCAAATATCTTATGAAATAGCCCATTGCCTCGATGATCGTACAGTATACAAATCTGTGATGTAATTTTAGGTTAGCTTTAAGAAAACTAGATTTAACGAAACTAACTGTGATAACTTACTGTGATACAATAGTTGATAAAGTTTAGATGTAATGATCGTGTTACATATTTAACCATTCGCAAAGATTTTAGATAATTAGGGGAAATTCAATAATTTAACTAAGCTTCTTATAGCACATTCACGCTCTAGGTTCCATGAGTTTCAAATGTCCAAGTGAGAGATCGTTTAGCTCCGTTGGAACAATCAATATAATACGAAGACAATACGGCGAGGCAGTGTTGGCAGCAACCAGGCTTGATAATTCTCCTCAACATCATCAGAGTTCGGTGACATACTCTAGAGCAGCGTGCTGCCAGTGCCTCTTTGCGAGGGAGCCAAAATATGCTAAGCAGCGAGGCAACGAAAAATGAGCGAGGAAGATGCAGCACAAAAAAAAAGCCGAGTTAAATTCCATCAAAAAAGGGTGCTCTCAAAACTCCCCGAGGACTGTCTGTTCGGGCGGCAGACTCGAGAGTTCGTTTGAAGTGTGAGTGATGGTGAGCATCGCAACGAGAGAGAGAGAGTGTCTGAAAAAATCCTCGCATTTTTCTGCACTCTCACTCGAATCGCTTGAGGATCTGTGTTAAAAATTTTGAGTTTATTTTTTTCTCCTCAGAAAAACGGCAAAATCGCCTCCTCTTTGCATCGCAGAGGAGTTTCTATCAAGCCTGGCAGCAACAGACGCATTATTACACGCATTAGTTCGAAATTAGGAATTACGACATTTTTAATTTTTCGACTTGATTTTCCCTTAATACGGCTTTATGTATTTCGAAACTATTGGCAATTTCTCAATGCATCCTCTAGACGAAATGTTCCTCACACAAAAAAGCACGACTTTTGTGTGAGAAACATTTTTTTAACGTTTTAAGGTTAAAGGCATTTTTTACATTTGTTGGTTGTCTGTTTCACACAAAAATATTCACCTAACCAACACATGCACAAAAATGTTCACCTAACCATTGCTGAACATGTAGATAAGCAAAAAACGGTATTTCTTCTTGTTTTGGTCATAGGTAACACTTCAAACACTGGGCTGACACGAAAAGTGAGAGTTGAGCACCTGTTTTGTGTACAAAATACAAGAGCACGAACACTAAAGTTTCAATAGCCAAAAGAGAAAAAAAGAACCGTTTGTAGTTTATCAACATGTTCAGCAAAGTTGCTTGTGTTGGTTAGGTGAATATTTTTGTGTGAAACAGACAACCAACAAATGTAAAAAATGCCTTTTTTGGAGTTTTCGTATTTCTGATGAAGACTATCATGCCAAAATATAAATTGTTTTGAATTATTACCAAAAAATGTGAAAAGCTGCCAATTTTTCGGAGTTTACATTTTTTCACATGTTCACGAGAAATGTGCCCCTTTTTGTGAAGAACATATCGTCCAAAGATTGTATTGAGGAATTCACAATAGTTTATGAAATATATGCCTAATAAGGAAAAATTGAAAACGGCGTAACTTTAAATTTTGAAATATTCTTTTAAACCCTAAGAAATAAGGATTTCTTTGCTAGTATGAGTGTGTACTTTCAAGAACTGCAGTCAGTATTTGGTTTGCATACTAAAAAAATACTAAAATTTGAATAATAGAGATTAAATTTCGAATTGAATATGTACCAACAATACAGTACAAAAAAAATTAACAACAGACATTATCGCTTCTAATCTTTCCAATTTCTTGATTTTTGCCGCATACAAAAACAATTAAAACCGGCTGACATCATTATCCTTCGCCTTTGATTTGACTTTTGAAATATTCTGATTTTCTCTTTCTACTATAAAAAATATGTAACATTAGAATACTTTTTCACATTTATTGATATTTAATGTCAAATATTTAAAAATACTATCAATACCATTGCATTTGCATTAATAGACGTATTCGAATCTAACCATTAAGGGGATTTGTGAATTATCTTGCATTTGGATGGTAAATATTGAGTACAGAATTAATCAAAACATTTGCAACTTTATCGTTTTTACACAGAATGTTCGAATTGGATCTAAGTTATTTAAACATTATTTTGATGACATTTTTAAAATACCGTTCAAAATACAACGGTTTGAGTTTTGATAGTGTTTGAGACGAAAACATATAAGGTGACTTGTTGTGTTTACGGCAGCTTTGTCTTGACTTTTGAGTGTTTTCAAACCTAATGGGCTCAAAGTTTGCACCAATACTTTTAGTATATAAGCGCATCTTACTGCCGAATATCAGAGGATTTGGTCGACTAAAATTCTTCATGATGAAGAGAACAAATCGGTCGAAAATACTTAAACTTCCTTGAAAGACAAAATTTCAATAAAATCTTAATGACCAACACTAAAACTAAATCTTTTAAGCAATATTTTATGAAATTATAGAACAGAAAGTTTACTCAAGTAACCAGAACTTGTTTTTTTATTAATATATGAATACAAGTTGGTTGTAAGAAGCACATATAGCTTTCGGATCCGCTTGGAATCCAACCTCCAAGAATACAATAAAACTTCAAGAGCACTAATCTTATGAAGGAAGCATCCAACAGAAGTGTACTTATTATTTTGGGTTCGTGCACTAGTAGAAAGCTTAAAATAAGAAGATCAGCATCGTTTGTCCACTATTTTTTTCAGACTACAGTGAGGACCCGATTTTTTCAGCCCCTCGATGAATTTTAGGCTGACAAAATGGGAACCTGACAAAATCGGGTAATTTTATTTTGTTCCTGTTTTTTATTTTTTATTTTGATGTGTTAATAATTGCTTGTAAACCACGTCAAGAACCTACATGAACTTTAAAGGGGGCGATGGACATGGGCGTAGCCAGGATTTTTATCAGGGTGGGGAAAATAACGATTCTTAACATATCATTAACGATTTTCACCCCAAAACGATCATTATACACTACCTCTGCACCCTTTTTGTATGAAACATACCAGATATAAATTCTATTTTATTATAGTGAATTCTAAACGCTTTTCAGTCTTGAATGACGGGTCCATTTAAGGGGGCAGAAACCGTCATTGATTTCAGAATTTTCGAAAGCAGTTTTTTCCTTCGAAATCAAGAAAATTTTCATGAAAATGTGTTCAGTGTATTCTTTTCTCCCCCTGAACCACAGTGAACACATTTTCACCGAATAATTTTCAGTTTTGAACAGAAAAACTGCTTTTGTAGTTTCGATGACATCCTGCCCCTTAAAGTCTTGGAGATTTACCCACTGGAAAAAAACTGAAGAATCGGTTCGTTGTGGTCCCTTTGGTCGGCAATTTTGCTCTGGCCAGTAAGACAAACGGAATCAACCTGAGTTCCTAGTTATACATGATCGTTGAATTATCGAAGAATGTCTCTTAGAAAACCAAAATTTTTCACATTAAAATTTCTCTAATGTTTGTAGAAACTCCTTCGAAATATCATAAATAATTGCTTCGAAGCCCTCTTGGAATTCTTTCAAGCATAATTCAAAAATGTTTCATCCGGAGATTTAGAGATACATTATCCCAAACATTATTTTAAAACTCATCTCATGATGATCTCATGAAATGTGCATATCTCGTTCAATATAAGCCGAGATTTGGCAAACTAAATTAAGTTTTTATGGAAGAATTCTATGATGCATTCAATTTAAAATTTGGTTGAGGAATCTCTGGAGAAATTAGATGTACTCTCAGAAACAATTTATGGAAACACGTTTAAGAAATATCTAAGGAGTAAAATTAAATCCCGAAAAGAATTCCTTACGAAAAAAGAGGAGTTTTCCCTAATAACTTTAACCTTAGTAAGGACCTTGGGTCTTTTTCGACCCATTTCAAAATTCAAATCAATGTAACTTTTGATTGAAATAACCTAGCAATTTGAAACTTTCTGACAATTATTTTTTTGTGGGAAATTTTGTTTTTGCGGAAACAAAAGTTTTGAATGACCCCTAGGGGAACTTCCATAAAAAAAGTTACAAATTGTGACTTAGGGTCGTTTTCGACCCGAAAATTCAAACAGCTCGCAAAAATCAGTGTGTTGACCGAATTTAGTTCTGTTGGGCTTAAATGAAGGGCACACATGTCTAGTTTCTGAAACCCTCCCGGAGATCCGGATTTGGTCACTGTGGCCACCGGGAACCTGCTACATATGAAAAAAGTCCCTTTAGAGACCCTTACTTTGACGACCTGTAGTTTCGTAACTAAACAAGTGATCTGAACCGTCCTCATATTGTTGAACAGGTATTCACGTGGACTGTGAATAGAGATTCTCAAATCACTTAGTTATTCATACCCGGTTCCGGAAACCCGGAACATCCGAAAAGTAAGTTTCCATCGCAGTTCTGTATATGTAATTCACATCGGCACTATTCGGTTGATGGATATTTTGGCATAATTTTTTTCTGTAATAAGGAACCAATAACCGGCGCACATTCCCTGAGAAATTAGGTCCAGTATGGTCCATGCGGAACCGGTTCCTGGAGTCCCGGAAGGTGGCCAATTTGGACAATTCGATTAAATTACTCAGATTTGAACCCCAAAACCAAATTAATTGTGTCCAATTCTTTACGATTTTTTATGTTTGGATGTATTTTGCCAAAAGAATGAATGGATGGTTATTCTGGTCCTTTTGGAGCACCGGAATGGCCACCGGGAAACCCGTAATATGGGACCACAAAGTTTTAGCACCAAAAGTAGGCATGCGACGGCTCAATCTTCATGATTTTGCATTCCTGTGACTCTGCTAGTTCAATTATTGTTGAATGACCACTTTGGTTCTACTAGCCCACCGAAATAACCCAGGAATGGCCACCGGAAATACCCGTATTATGGGACATTTCAGTTTTTGCACCAAAGCTAGGCATGCGACGGCTCATTCTTCATGATTTTGATTACCTGTGACTTTGCTAGTTCAATTATTGGTGAATGACCACTTCGGTTTTCTGGCCCGCCCACATAACCCAGGAATGGCCACCGGAGATACCCGTATTGTGAGACATTTCAGTTTTTCTACCACAACCAGGCATGCGACGGCTCAATTTTCATGGTTTCGAATACCTGTGATTCTGCTAGTTCAATAATTGTTGAATGACCACTTTGGTTCTTTTGGCCCATCGAAAAAACCCAGGAATGACCACCGGAAAAGTTTTGTACCAAAACTAGGCATGCGACGGCTCAATCTTAATGATTTTGAATACCTGTGACTTTGCTAGTTCAATTATTGATATATGACCACTTTGGTTCTTCTGGCCCACCGAAATAACCCAGGAATGGCCACCGGAGATACCCGTATTGTGAGACATTTTAGTTTTTGTACCAAAACTAGGCATGCAACGGCTCAATCTTCATGATTTTGAATACCTGTGACTTTGCTAGTTCAATCATTGATGAATGACCACTTTGGTTCTTCTGGCCTACCCAAATAACCCAAGAATGGCCACCAGAGATACCCATATTGTGAGACATTTCAGTTTTTGTACCAAAACTAGGCATGCGACGGCTTAATCTTTATTGTTTTGAATACCTTTGTGGAATTTACGGCTACGCAGTCTTGGTGGAATGGTTAAAACGAGTTTTATTTCAACCCAACGTTTCGACACGGGGATTGTGTCTTCCTCAGGGGACAAATTAATCTCCCCTGAGGAAGTCACAATCCCCGTATCGAAACGTTTGGTTGAAATAAAACTCGTTTTAATCATTCCAAGACTGCGTAGCCGTAAATTCCACAATTAAAATATACAGTCGATTGCTCCACAAAGTTTTGAATACCTGTGCCTTTTCTAGTTCAATTATAGATGTATGATCATTCTGCCTAATTGTGACCGAAAATAAAACCTGAAGTTCGCAGACACAAAAGTCAATTTGGACATATTGAGATATAAAATTTGTGAAAAACAATGAAATCGTTTTGGTGAGCTTCGATCCCACGACCCCCAATACGCTAGACTGGGCGCGTTAATCAACTACGCCACAGAACGGGTAACGATTCTACAGCAGAGGCGTCGCGTCCACATGTGCAACATGTGCACTGCACAGGTGGCAAATCGTTCATCATAACTACCTACAATTTCTACTATTATTGAAGTACGATTCTTTAATTCTCTCAATAAAATTTAGCCTATTTCAATTATCTTTATCATTGATCATCGCAATTTTCACCTTTCAAAATATTTGTTGTTATTCAAATTAAATGCAAAAGCTGTTTGGTGCGGCGCGAGATCTGTGCCCTAATTTTCCCTACGCGCTCAGTGCGATGCATGCTACGCAACACTTTGTTCCACGCTACACGTTGCTGCTGTGACGATGAAACCCAACGTGTGCACTCTCATCGGGAGACGCGTTACCTTTCGTCGTACACACAATCCTGTGTATGTGGTAGAATGTTTTTTGCACTACAAATGCCAGTGTGTAAGTAGCCAAAGCGTTAACTTTGGCCGGTGCACAGTCTTGCCACATCAATCTGTGCGAGCGTGCGGTGGGAAGACAAGAGACAAAATCAATCCACGAGAGAGATCCATTTTGCTTGCTCTCTTTTTTCCTTCGCGCTTTCAACATCACCACGCTTGTGGTGTGAAGTACTGGCGTGATTTTTTAGACGGCTGACAGTAAGAAGTTTCTGTAAGTTTGAGACTCGAGGCCCGCGCGTTTTTTTTTGTACAATACTGGTTAAGAACCTCGCTTCCAGCATACAGTATTACGGTGCGGCCATAGTAACGCGTCCGCGTCCGCGAACGCGATGCGATCAAAGGATTTCCTGTTGTTGATATTCTGCTTTGCGGGCTCGCACACGCGCACGCGTCGCTCGACGCGTTTACTATGGCAGCGCCCTTAGCGCGGTGGTACTTGTGATGGTCAATCAGAAGACAATCAGAAAATGAATTCAAAAGCGGTCATGCCCTCCGTACCGTCGTCGTCAGTATAACGCTTGTGGTGTGGTTTAAAAGCGAGCAATTTTCTTGATGCGTGCACCAAGTACACGAAGCGAACGATCTTGTATTAATTCTATGTAAAAATATGTGGGTTATGATCACTAACTCTATATTGCAATATTAGTTAGAATCCAATGCTTTATAAATCGAAACTGATGACCCGTATAATTTGAATTATTTTCATATGCAATTTTACAATTTCCCCATAATGATGACTAATTGTTAAAATTGAAAAAGTGAAACAATAAAACTAAACAACCCGATTAGCATCTGCAATCATAAATATTTTTAATCAACTGAAAGACTAGAAAAAAATTATATTTGAAAACGAATGTTAGTAAAGATTGATTATACATTTTATTACCTTAGAAAAAAAAAAATGGTTTGAATCCAAGGTGTACCTAATAATAACATATATAAAATAACACTAATGTTGTTTCCGTTTTTAGGAACTGGGTCGGTTATCAGCACATAAATAAACCAACGTCAAGCAAATTGTAGTTCGGTCGAACTTGAATCGGGTTGGGGTTGAAACTGTGGTTCAGAACAAGTTGCGCCAGTTTCAACCCAGGTTCAAAAACAAATTCGACATAAATTAGAAGTGCACAGGTTGATAATTAGGCCACGCGACGCCTCTGTTCTACAGCGTAGTTGCCCAACCTGAAACCTGAGGAAATGATTGGATTTATACTTATTATTGTGTGAGAAAAGTCACATGCCCTAAAAACAAGGAAGATTGAGCCGTCGCATGCCTAGCTATGGTACAAAAACTAATGTACCCCACGACATGGGTTTCTTCGATGGACATTCCTGGGTTATTCCAGTGACAGCATAGGACCAGACTAGCCATCCATTCATTATTATGTGAGATGGATGACGTGCTCAGAAAATTTGGGAAATTGAGCCGTCACATGTCTAGTTTTGGAACTAAATCTGAAATGTCCCACAATAGAGATAAGACCGGTGGTCATTCCTGGGGGTTTTCGGTGGTAACAATTATCCAGAGTGGTCATTCACTTATAATTGAACTAGAAGAGTCACAAGTATTGTTAATCATGAAGAATGAGCCATCGCATGCCTAGTTTCGATACAACAACTTAAATATAGCACAGTACGGGTATCTAAGATGTAGTTCTTGGGTTATTTTGGTAGTGAAGAAGAATCAAAGCGGTAATTTATCTATAATTGAACTTGAAAAGTCACAGGTAATCAAAATCATGAAAATTGAGCTGAAGTATACCTAGTTTTGGTAAAAACCTGAAATGTCCCACAATACGGGTATCTCCATTGGTCATTCCTGAATTAGTTCGGTGGTCCCGAAGAGCCAGTGCACAATGGTCCGAATCAACAATTTGACCGGAAAAAAATGTTTGCTCTGTTCTCATCGATTTTAGACGTTCGATGTCTTCAGAGAAGTTATTCGTACCGTCGGACGGGGCTACTTTGGACACTCACCTTTTGTATTTATTAGCAGCGTAAATATTAATCTGAGCAATTTTGTGTCTTCTGCACTTTTATTAACCAATATATGCTCTACCACTAGGCATGATTTTTTCTTGGAACAACATCAACAATAACAGGATAAACAAGAAAACATTTCAAAAAAGCCCGAATAAATATTCACAAGGTATAAAACATTGGATATACAAACATTGTTTGAATTTTACCCATGTCGTGGAAACTTATTGGGAGCATCACAAAACTATCGAATCGTCATGTTTCATGAAAATCTTGTGATTTGTTTTGCTTAAAATTGTTGTTTTATTAAAATAATTGATCAAAGGTCTTATTTTTGCGACTTTTATCATATTATAATGTTTTGGTTTGTGTATTTTACAACATAAAAAAATAAAATAAATGTTTGAAAAAGTGAATAGACATAAAACACACATATTTCAATACGTACCAATGCCAAATTTACAACATAATCTCAAAAAAACTATTTTTCGTCATATTTTACATGAATTTGTAGTACAGAACAGTTGCATCCTTCAAATGCTTAAATTAAACTACTCTTAAGCCAGCTCTAAACTGCTAAGAAGCTAAAAGCATATTACAAAAGCAAACTTACTTCTTTACGATCTTGATAAACTTTAATTCATAGTTGCGTTTTTAATGAAAATTACTTACTGGTATTAAATTAGTTACCGGTATTAATGTGATCCTTCAACATATCGTTCATATAGCAGTAAGAATAGAAAAAAAAGAGTTTTTGTACATAACTCATTTATCATCACAGTACCTAGTAGTTACGTCGTTCGTTTATGTCAACTTGAAAATCGAGCATTCTAGCTTTGCAATTTTCTACATTAAGTTTATCAATGAAAAACGTTCAATAACATCACAGTGGACGACAATCTATTGAATCAGTTTGAAAGTTATAAGGAAAAATCATTTCATTTGCAAATTGTGAAAATGTCCAAAGTAGCCCCTTTTTTGTCTTGAAGGACACACTTTTTTCGCTGTTCAAGCATTTTTGTTATTTCTTGATGGATTTGCCTTATATTTTGCACATTTGTTAGGTACATATACAACTTAAATATAGGCAAAAATTATCAACATCTATCCATAATTCTAAGAGTTACAAATCCTCAAAGTTAAAGAATGTGGAAATAATATCAAAAGAAGCCCCGTTTGACGGTAATTGAGTTTTGCATCTTCTAAGAGAAAAGATGAATAGGGTGGCCCTCAGTCAAATTTAAAATCACAAACTTGCGATGTTCAGCAAAAATGTGTATCATTACTTCCTCTGCAACTCTTCTGAAGACCGCATTCACGTAGAACTGCAAATAAAGAAGATAGACCAAAATAACTGATTTTTCGGGTCCACCCTTCGTTAAAACTTTCAAAATCAATTGACTTAGCTAAAATAAAGAGTTAGATCAAAAGTGTCTTCGACAAAGTTGTTCAAAATAACATTTTTTAAAAGTTTGGCGGAAGAGCGCAGCCATAAATTTCATCAAACAAAATAGATTGAGTCAAAATTTAAACTTAATTGAGGGACACACTATTCGACATTTTTCTTAAAAGATGCAAAACTCAATTACGAATAACTTCTCTGAAGACAACGAACGTCTAAAAGTGAATAGAACAGAGAAAACACTTTTTTCCGGCTAGATTGTCGATTCGGACCATTCAGTTATAATTGAACTAGTAAAGTCATAGGTATTTAAAATCATAAAGAATAAACCGTCGCATGCCTAGTTTTTGCACAACAAATTATATATCCCACAATACAGGTATCTCCAGTGGTCATTCCTGGGTTATTTCGGTGGTCCAGAAGAACCAAAGTCATCAATAATTGAAATATCAAAGTCACAGGTATTCAAAATCATGAAGAATGAGCCGTCGCATGCCTAGTTTTGGTACAAAAACTGAAATGTCTCACAATACGGGTATCTCCGGTGGCCATTCCTGGGTTATTTAGGTGGGCCAGAAGAACCAAAGTGGTCATTCATCAATAATTGAACTAGCAAAGTCACAGGTATTCAAAATCATAAAGAATAAACCGTTGCATGCCTAGTTTTTGCACAACAAATTAACTATCCCACAATACGGGTATCTCCAGTGGTCATTCCTGGGTTATTTCGGTGGTCCAGAAGAACCAAAGTCATCAATAATTGAAATATCAAAGTCACAGGTATTCAAAATCATGAAGAATGAGCCGTCGCATGCCTAGCTTTGGTATAAAAACTGGAATGTCCCACAATACGGGTATCTCTGGTGGTCATTCCTGGGTTATTTCGGTGGGCAAAAAGAACCAAAGTGGTCATTCAACAATAATTGAACTAGTAGAATCACAGGTATTCGAAACCATGAAAATTGAGCCGTCGCATGCCTATGTTGGTATAAAAACTGAAATGTCCCACAATAAGGGTATCTCCGGTGGTCACTCCTGGGTTATTTCGTGGTAACAATGAGCCAGAGTGGTCATTCATCTAAAATTGAACTAGCAAAGTCACAGGTAATCAAAATCATGAAGAATGAGCCGTCGCATGCCTAGCTTTGGTGCAAAAACTGAAATGTCCCATAATACGGGTATTTCCGGTGGCCATTCCTGAGTTATTTCGGTGGGCTAGTAGAACCAGAGGCGTCGCGTGGCCTAATTATCAACCTGTGCACTTCTAATTTATGTCGAATTTGTTTTTGAACCTGGGTTGAAACTGGCGCAACTTGTTCTGAACCACAGTTTCAACCCCAACCCGATTCAAGTTCGACCGAACTACAATTTGCTTGACGTTGGTTTATTTATGTGCTGATAACCGACCCAGTTCCTAAAAACGGAAACAACATTAGTGTTATTTTATATATGTTATTATTAGGTACACCTTGGATTCAAACCATTTTTTTTTTCTAAGGTAATAAAATGTATAATCAATCTTTACTAACATTCGTTTTCAAATATAATTTTTTTCTAGTCTTTCAGTTGATTAAAAATATTTATGATTGCAGATGCTAATCGGGTTGTTTAGTTTTATTGTTTCACTTTTTCAATTTTAACAATTAGTCATCATTATGGGGAAATTGTAAAATTGCATATGAAAATAATTCAAATTATACGGGTCATCAGTTTCGATTTATAAAGCATTGGATTCTAACTAATATTGCAATATAGAGTTAGTGATCATAACCCACATATTTTTACATAGAATTAATACAAGATCGTTCGCTTCGTGTACTTGGTGCACGCATCAAGAAAATTGCTCGCTTTTAAACCACACCACAAGCGTTATACTGACGACGACGGTACGGAGGGCATGACCGCTTTTGAATTCATTTTCTGATTGTCTTCTGATTGACCATCACAAGTACCACCGCGCTAAGGGCGCTGCCATAGTAAACGCGTCGAGCGACGCGTGCGCGTGTGCGAGCCCGCAAAGCAGAATATCAACAACAGGAAATCCTTTGATCGCATCGCGTTCGCGGACGCGGACGCGTTACTATGGCCGCACCGTAATACTGTATGCTGGAAGCGAGGTTCTTAACCAGTATTGTACAAAAAAAAACGCGCGGGCCTCGAGTCTCAAACTTACAGAAACTTCTTACTGTCAGCCGTCTAAAAAATCACGCCAGTACTTCACACCACAAGCGTGGTGATGTTGAAAGCGCGAAGGAAAAAAGAGAGCAAGCAAAATGGATCTCTCTCGTGGATTGATTTTGTCTCTTGTCTTCCCACCGCACGCTCGCACAGATTGATGTGGCAAGACTGTGCACCGGCCAAAGTTAACGCTTTGGCTACTTACACACTGGCATTTGTAGTGCAAAAAACATTCTACCACATACACAGGATTGTGTGTACGACGAAAGGTAACGCGTCTCCCGATGAGAGTGCACACGTTGGGTTTCATCGTCACAGCAGCAACGTGTAGCGTGGAACAAAGTGTTGCGTAGCATGCATCGCACTGAGCGCGTAGGGAAAATTAGGGCACAGATCTCGCGCCGCACCAAACAGCTTTTGCATTTAATTTGAATAACAACAAATATTTTGAAAGGTGAAAATTGCGATGATCAATGATAAAGATAATTGAAATAGGCTAAATTTTATTGAGAGAATTAAAGAATCGTACTTCAATAATAGTAGAAATTGTAGGTAGTTATGATGAACGATTTGCCACCTGTGCAGTGCACATGTTGCACATGTGGACGCGACGCCTCTGAGTAGAACCAAAGTGGTCATTCAACAATAATTGAACTAGCAGAGTCACAGGGATGCAAAATCATGAAGATTGAGCCGTCGCATGCCTACTTTTGGTGCTAAAACTTTGTGGTCCCATATTACGGGTTTCCCGGTGGCCATTCCGGTGCTCCAAAAGGACCAGAATAACCATCCATTCATTCTTTTGGCAAAATACATCCAAACATAAAAAATCGTAAAGAATTGGACACAATTAATTTGGTTTTGGGGTTCAAATCTGAGTAATTTAATCGAATTGTCCAAATTGGCCACCTTCCGGGACTCCAGGAACCGGTTCCGCATGGACCATACTGGACCTAATTTCTCAGGGAATGTGCGCCGGTTATTGGTTCCTTATAACAGAAAAAAAATTATGCCAAAATATCCATCAACCGAATAGTGCCGATGTGAATTACATATACAGAACTGCGATGGAAACTTACTTTTCGGATGTTCCGGGTTTCCGGAACCGGGTATGAATAACTAAGTGATTTGAGAATCTCTATTCACAGTCCACGTGAATACCTGTTCAACAATATGAGGACGGTTCAGATTACTTGTTTAGTTACGAAACTACAGGTCGTCAAAGTAAGGGTCTCTAAAGGGACTTTTTTTATATGTAGCAGGATCCCGGTGGCCAAAGTGACCAAATCCGGATCTCCGGGAGGGTTTCAGAAACTAGACATGTGTGCCCTTCATTTAAGCCCAACAGAACTAAATTCGGTCAACACACTGATTTTTGCGAGCTGTTTGAATTTTCGGGTCGAAAACGACCGTAAGTCACAATTTGTAACTTTTTGTTAGGGACTAAGGAAGGTTAATGATAATATTTTGCTGACAATATGTCAAACATCATCATCAATTTTAATGTAAACGTGGTAAAACATGACGAAAACAGTTCTTCAAACAACTTCAAAATAGGCTGACAAAATCGGGTATAAAAGCTGACAAAATCGGCGGCAAACAAAATCGGGGGCTGACAAAATCGGGTCATTACTGTATCAACATTTCTATACAACCAATTGTCAGTTGCTGCGAAATAGGCTGATGAAATTTCTAATGTTACCTAAATTTACAGCTTACAAGTCACGTTCGCTTTTTTACTGTTACGAAACTCTTTGAAAAATCTGGATTCACAGGTTTAATTTCATTAAAAATTCTTCTCAATGAAAATGATGTACAGAAGCTTCAAAATATTATGCCCGAAGACTATCTTGGAATGTGTTGTAGGTCAGCTCAGAACTTCTGTGAGAATTATGTTTCGTACACTGTAGAGGATTATGCGAGTACCAAGCACAAGATTTCACAAGTTATACAGTATGACTAACAGGCTAACGTAATCAATAAAACAATAAATTACAATTACAATTACAAGAATCCTACTCAAAGGTGTGTGAAAATCTGGCAAAAGTTTTTTTAAGGATGTTTAAAAAATCAAAATAATGCTTTTAGAAATTGTGACTAAGGATAAAATCTTATTTAAAATGTCTACCATTTTTTGCAAGTGCGTAGTGAATTTTGGCGCCTTTTCAAATTTTTGATTCATGCATTGAAATTTACGGTGATGGTTTTGGTCTTCAGTCCAAATTTGTTGGGGTAGCTAGGACATGTCGGAATGGAAAAGATGTGGAAATTCAAGAAACATTATCAATAATTTTATAAAATTATTGTTAAATTGATCTGCTTGGCAGAATATATCAACTCTTTGGAGTTTGGAGAATATGGCATACATATACACAAATGGTAAATTTGCAAAGAAAATAGGAAACATAAGAGAAAATTTGTATTCAATTATGTGCGAAAAAACATGTTATCAACGACAACTGCACAAGAGGTCACAAAGTGGCCCCTTGAATCCCTATCGGAACCTATCACCGAAAGTCCGAAAATGATCAGAACAACTTCATAACTCACGACAGGACATTTATTCATTTCTGGATAGAAAATCATTAGTTTTGAGCAGTCGAAAGGTATCAGTGCATGATGCTTTGGAAAAGTCCCTGGTTCCTACCGAAACCGATACCGGTGATAGCTGATTCATTAGGTCAAGTAAATCAATGTTACACTGATTTTTTTTTAAATTTTCGACAAGGTTTCTTGCATTTCTCTCAAAATTTTCTAACAAAATAATCTAGGTACCCCATCAAACTTGAATTCCACTAAAGTTTGTATCCTTCATCAGATACGCGTATTTCGATTACAACTATAAGGCCGTCTTCAGTATCGTGTGCAAGTCGAGTCTAGCACACGACACAACACTGAAGACGGCCTTACAGTTGAGGTCGAAATACGCGTGTCTGACAAAGGATACAAACTTTAGTGGAATTAAATGGTATAGTACTACATTCGGTTTTCTTTTACTTAAAAGTATTTTTTCACGACCGTTTCCAATTAGTGCACTCCTTAAGTTCAATCGTAAATGAATGCGTACAAATTTCGAACTTATCAGATTCCCAGATGCGATGCGAAAGAGTCTCAAATGAGAGCTAATTTCATTACCGCGAGTTGGTTTTTTATAAGTCGGCCACAGGTCGACTGGGGTGAACCGCTTTTGTGCGGCCAAGCACTGGATTAAGTGGAACTGTGCACAGTTGGTCGGTAGAATATTTAATGCACATGTGGTGCATGTATGTTTTCGTGAAGATTCGTCGCATAATTGAAGTGAAAGGTCGACGATATCGTTTCGAACCCAACCAATTAAAAATGAGCTGTTGAAACTTTCAATATCGTTGCGTTAGCTTTTGTACAGGCCGCGCAGCAATACTTAACTGCGCGCTATAGCAAGAGATAGAAAGAGAGGGGAAATAAAAAACAAACTTACCAGCTCAGCGTTAATATTTCGGTGGCCCTCGAAACGGAATCGCGTTGAGTGGCGTAGCTCCAAAACCCGGCGACTTCGTGGAATGTTATTTCGGCTTCTCTTCCTGCTGCCTCCCTGTTGCTTCAATTCTCGTCTTGGCTAGACTGCGGTATTCAGCAGCGCATCAAACTGCACATACAGTGTTCCAACACACGTTATTTTCTTGATTTCTGCTCGACGAACTGCGATGACGAAACGATTGAATAATTTCGCTCGAGCACACTTCTATACACTCAGCGAAATAAAAATGGCACCACCCTGTTTAAGTATCTGCTGATTTACGAAAACAATTTCATTTATCTTTGTTCTGTCCACTGTAAAATACGCGTACAATAATATATGTTAGATTGAATTGTAGTTGAGTATGATTTTGAAAACAATGTACATTTCAGCACAGATTCCCGAGTTAAAGAAAACCGAATTTAGTACTATATCATTTTATTCCACTACAGTGTTTGTATCCTTTGACAGATACGCATCAATCGCATTCTGTAAGGCCGTCTTCAATGTCGTGTACTAGACTCAAACGAAATACATACACGTATCTGTCAGAGGATACAGATTCTAGTGGAATTTAATGGTATAGTACTAAAATCGGTCTTCTTTTACTTATAGGTAAACACACGAAGATTTATTAAAAGTTTCATGTAAATATGCGTGCAATATAAAAATAGCATCCCTCGGATTTCAATTCAAGAATAATCGTCTGAATTTGATACATTAAATTGAACTTGAACAATCAAATCCTAAGAAAGAATCGTGTGATATAAACTACCATTTATCAGTAGTATCATATCAAATGAAGATAGAACAAAAAATTATAATAATTGTGATTTTCAACTAAAAGGCAAATTTTTTAAAGGTTCGATGAGATTCTGATCGCATTGGACGCCTAAATAGTAATAATTAGTTTCACGAAAAGCTTATTACATTACGATAGATTATTTTTACAAGGTCATTTTCCAGGAATTTCTCCGAGGTTCCTCAAGCAACCATCTTAGAGTTTCAACAGGAGCTCGTCTAGGATTTTTACGAGATAAATTCCAGGAATTCATTAGGATTTTTACGAGATATCCTCCAGGAATTCATTCAGTTACTCCGGGAAGCCCTTCAGAGCTCCTCATAGTTCCCTCAGATTTTATCATGATTCCTCCATCAATAGGGTCCTAAAGCCCTGTCTCAATTTTATTACCAAACGCTTAAGTTTAGGGCAGAAACACATGTTTACTCAATTTTTAAATGATTTTCATTGGTTTAAGTACAAAAAACATTTTTTTTATGATTTTTGAGATTTTGTCACACCCCTTGGTTTAAACTCGAATTTTGGGTATATTTTGTTTTCCGTGTCCCTTCCGAAATGTCAGATAGGAACAACCCCAGTGTTAAAACTATATGCCCTGTGGCATTTTTGTCGAAAAAGTGAATGTCAAACAAGATCACAAGTGTCAAGGTTGATATTTGGAACCATTTTTAAAATTGAAGTTAAAAAATGATATAGCCGTTATTTGAGCGGGAAAATTTACTAAAGTAGTTGCAAGAACATGCTCTTTCGTATTATTGAATAAAAACGAGAATTCATTAAACATTTTAGGACCCAATTCCTCGGAAGTCTCTCCAGTAATTCCTTTGAAGTTCCTCAGGAATTTGTTCGGAGTTCCTCCAGGAATTCCTTCGGAATTCATCCAGGAATACATCAGGAGTTTCTCTAAGAACCCCTTCAGACTTCCTCCACAGTTCCTACGGAAAATCCTCCAGAGTTTATCTGAGAATTCCTCCAGAGATCTTCTAAGAATTCTTTCGGAATTCCTTTACGCATTCCTTCGATATTCGATGAGAATTTTCCAGCAAAAAAAATCTTCGTAGCTTCACCAAGAATTTCTTCAGAGTTCCATTGCTGGTAGTTTCACCTGGGATTCTATCGGAGTTGCTCCAGGTATGCTCCTGGAAATTCCCCTGGAATCCCCCGGGAGTTCCTCCATGAATTCCGTTTGGATATCCTCCAAGTATTTTTGAGGATTTCGTTTCCGAGAGTTCGTTCAAAATTTTCATCGGAAGTTATTCCAAGAATTCCTTAAGATTTCCTCCAAGAATTCCTAAGTCCGTCACCTAATTCGTTAAGTCCTAAATTTTCAAAAGAACCTCAAGTACTAAGTTTTCCAAAAAAAACACAAACAAACAGCAGCAGCTTTTCCACCTATCAGTAAATACAAGATGAACAAATATAGCTTTCGGCAATAAACTTTAGAATTCTGCTGGATCAATCCACTATTTCTTGGTTTTTGTTGATCACATTCGAAGCGGATCGACAAAAATACAACATCCGATGCATGCTCGTGCGGTTTGGTTTATTTTTAGTGGTCTATCTATTTTTGACAGATTCATTTTTGGTATAAATTTCGACCGAAAAATGGATCACTAGTGAAGTTTATAGTAAAGTTTCCCTAATGACGAATTCCATGTCAAATCGGTCAGTCACAGAACTCGACCGTCTACGATTTGCAGTATATTTTGCACATGTTTCAGTATGGTAGAATGAATGTTTTCCATAGATAAATCGATCATTTTGACTCAAGAATTACTTTTGAAAATGGCTCAAGAGCATGCAATTCATCTGAGAAAATCTAGTTCCGAAACTGTTGATTTTTGAGGAAAATTCTCTTTGGAGAAGTTGTAATGAACCGTTTGGGCTACAAGAAAAACATATACACTAACAAAAAAATATTTTTTAGCAACCCCCGTTTGTAATATTTAAAAAAAAAAAATAACACAGAATTTTGATAGGAACCAGATGTTTACAAGTTTCTTGATGAAGAAATAAAAAAAAAATCTTTTAAGAGATGCTATGCCAAATATGTAGTTTTTAAGGAGCAGTGGAAAACAGGGTGGTGCTATTTGGATTTCGCTGGGTGTAGCGATTCGCTGTCAAGAGCTCGGTTCCACACAACCAGAAGCTTGCTGCTTCCACAAATCTTACCCGGACCCTCTCACTCTCAACTTCCCCACAAGGCAAACTCGATTCTCTTGGCCAATACACGGAACGAACGGCAAAAACCTACACACACCGAAGTGCCTTCTCTTCTCGCTGTAGCAAAATAAATATTTCACGTATATTTGCTTCACTCGCGCTTTTCGCAATAACAACTTTCTTTCTCCGCCTTTGGTGTGGTGACACTGCTGCTAAATCAGCACTTTCACAAGCTGTTTGATTCAACGGGACGAGAATTTCAAATTACGAATCACGGATCGCATCAAAGTTTTGAATTGCTGGCTGTTCCAGAAATCAAAATACAAACAAACTGCTGTCAGCACTTTTCTTTTGTTCCACAGGTCTTTGTTTATTCTTCATCCAGCCATTTTCGCCTTCTGATGGAAGGATATTTGAAAATGATGCTAGCCCTCGAAGAGTTGAACAAATTTACAATCAAAACCACACTCAAGAAACTGATTCAATCACCACTTGATTTGTTTCATCACGATTAAATTCCAAATAAAGCGAATCAGCCGTCGGACCGCCAAAAACTACTCGCACGACTAAACAACGACACAACCATTTCGTTCGGTTTCTCGAAACGAACTGATGCAGAAAGCAGGCAGTGGAGGAGACAAAAAACTGGTTTGCGTTTTTTGCTTTCTGTTTTGCTTCGCGCCGCGCCGCAGTTTGACACTGTAGTGTTACCGGAGCTGAATGTGAACCGGTTACACATAGTGGCTTAATAAATAAATGAAAAGTGGACACAATTCGGGTGAGATATTAATAATTAAGATGAATCGAAGCCAACATCAAATTTTCAAGAGCACAAATCTGGAGAACCAAACATGGCTTCGATTCATATTCACCTTAAAATAATAAGGGTTTATTCACAAATTTCATAACGTCAAAAATGGTAATTTTTGACACCCACCCACCCCTCCGTAACGCGTTTTGTTTGAACATTGTCCAGACTTTGTATGAGCTGTACTGTAACATTTCAAAGACACCCACCCACCCCCTATCTATAGCATAACACACTTAAATTATTTCACCGACCTCAGTAATTTTTTTCGCCGAGAACCCAACAGCTGAGAATTCGGTAATTTTTAACACCGAATCTCGTTACTTATTTTACCGAGATTTCGGCAATCCGAATTTTTTGCCGAGATCTCCGCTAACGTTACCGAGATTCGGTAAATGTTTACCGAGATCTCGGTAAAAGTTTTACCGAGAATCGTCAAATTATTACCGAGATAAGGCGAGGCGAAACCGTATAAGGGTGTATGAAATTTGCGAATGAGCCCTAAAATATTATTAATAAACTATTTCTCGCCTAATTCATGAGCGCTCCCTAAAAGCCATTGGTAGCAAAGTGTGTAGCTTGCTTTTACTTAGAAAACTAATAAATTTACACATTATTTAACAATGCTAAGATAAAGAGAAGATCCTCCTCTATCTCTCAGTGAAAATAGCTTTTATCTTAACCCGTATAGGCATGAGAGAAAAATACTAAAACCCTTACCGCTCAGTGAATTCTCAATGGATTCAGTTTAGTTTTTGGCAGATTACTGGTCCACATATCTAGTTTCTAGAAATGGCCAGAGGAACTCGGAAATATTCCTGTAGCCGGAGTTATTCCGGTGGGCCACTGAGTCAAATCGGGTAAAAATAGGCTATTTTTTGGGACATGCCAAGTAATTTTTATTTATTTGCAATAACAATCATTTTAATTTGCATAAATCATTAAGATCTGATATTTAACAAACTCTTCATTTATGTTTTACACCAGGTCTGCCCAACGTACGCCATGTTGTGCGGCCCGCGAAGAGCTTGAAGTTTCGCCACATATCTGGCCCGCAGAAATTAGAACATATTAAGGATGATTATTGAAAGTTTCGTTTAAATTTCACGCTAATATTTCAGCTAATATTATGATCTAATAAGTTTTTGAATCTATTAAACTGACTTGATATCAATAATGATTCAAATTATGCAATGTCGTGTTTTGCTTATACTCAGTATCAAATTCAATCAAATTGTTACCGAAACCAGCGCGAAACTAGCACTCTCATAACCGTTTGTTCCAACGTTTGCGGATTAGGATACATTCTCAAGAATAATTGTCATGACAAACACAAGGGGCAGCATTGTTGAAACTTTTTCAACTCGTGATTAACAATAAATACTAAAAAAAATTGGTAGCACTCTTGAGAGAATTAATCAACTTATTTTAATTTGAGGTTCATAATGAGAAGTCATATTTTTTAATAATTACAACAATTTAATTAAGATTTTAACAACACTATGCCATGACTATTTGATAGGAGAGACTGAACTTCAATCAAACTTAAATAAATATGATGGGAAATGGTTAAATTATTCGAACAGAATATCACCGCAAAGGCTTGATTCTAACAAAATACTTACAAAACCATTAGCAGAATTCTTCAGAATCTTCTGAACAAAATTTTTACAAAATACTGGGCAGTGTTTCCACATAATTCTGTATGGATTTCTGACCGAATTTTCAATAGGATTCATATTCACCCCTGGAAAAATATCTCGCAGATTCCATAACAGGATTATAGAATAGATATTCTGAGCATCTGTGTTAGATTTTTGCCAAATATCAAGCTGAATTTCTTCACAGCCCTAGGCATTATTTTTTAAATAATGATGGGCGGAATTGTGACAAAATACGATGAGTACGATTTTTATTTTTAACATGATTCTAATATAAAATTAAGTTCTGGATTTTTAGCAATTCCTTAACTAAATACTGACATAATTTTAACTCAACTCCTTCGCAAGATAACTATAGAATACTGAGTGAAATTCTTATTGAATTATTAGTATGATAATCAAAAACAATTATCTCGTATTTTTTTACAAAAGAATTTTGATAAAAAAATTGGACATGTTTTGGCCCGCCCGCTATACTATTACTGAAATGTGGCCCGCGGTACAAAAAGGTTGGGCAGGCTTGTTATACACCGTTTAAAACATACCGGATGTGGCCATTCGGACTTAACGCCCGGAAGAACCGGCTATCCAGCTTTTTACGCTGGCTATAAAACTGCGAGGATTCATTCGATTTTGACATGTATTGCCAACACATTTTATAGCATGATCTTAGTAGGCAACGTTTTTAAATTGTTGATTGAGCTGTCAATAATTTTCACTCAATTTGTTTTGAAGTTCAACTTTTTGTATTTCTAATAAACTAAATTAAAATTAATCATATGATTCTAATAACTTCATTCTTTGGGATGGTACACAAATTATGTCACGTCAAATTTCAACTTTTTCGACCCCCTCCCCCCACCCCTCCTTTGTCACACTTTTTGTATGAGTCCTCCAAAAATTTTGTAAGGCTTGTCACGCTCGGCTCGACCCCCTCCCCCCTCGGAGCGTGACGTAATTTGTGCATGACCCCTTTCTACCGTACACCCCCGTTAATTTGAACGGTACCTCATGCAAACCATCGGGGTTCATTTTTAATTTGAACATCTAGTCACCCTAGAAACGTGTTTCTGATTACCTTTTTCACTGTTGATTCTGCGTTCCGTTCGACAACGTTCCATGAGCTAAATGACGTTCGAACCATTTTTAATCTGAACGATGTGCAAATTAGCGGGGTACAAATTAAAAAGTGTTCAGATTAAAAGTGGTCAAACCAACGGGGGTACCCGGTATACCATTTTAGGCACCAGGCACCGAAGAACCTCCCACTCTTCAAGAGGAAACATTTACTACTGCCAATAAAAAGGAATTGAAGTTTAATTCAATAAAAAGTTGTGACATATATTATTTTCCTCTTCGTTTTTTGCTCAATTATTTGGAACGAAGTCTAGACAGTTCCGGTCGAGTTATGTTTTCTTTGAAACCGCATAAATATCAAGTGATTTCTAGACAAACGCGCTCACCGATTCGCGCTAATTTTCTCTACATAGTGAGCATTATGCCGCATGAGAACATAGGGCCACAGACAAACAGACGTCACACTCTCATCATTGTCCATCGACCACCTTTTTAACGGTCGAATCAAAAATATAGTAGGTGGTCAATCGACCACCCGCAGCGCTCGCATCGTTTTTGTTTGCGTTTGACGTTTACACACTACCACCATCTGTTGGCCTGTCGGCCAAACACACTAATTTTAGCATTGGGCGTACATGTCCTCGTGACTATGATTTTGATCGAGATTTGTTCCAAGTGTTACGTCTGTTTGTCTGTGATAGGGCCATTTTGGTAAGAGAGTCAGAATGAGATATCTAAAGAATGCAAGAGGAAAATAATCTTTAATGTTTGAAATTTTGTTTAATCTATGTTGATTATGTAGTAAGTAATACATATTATGCGTGGCGCGAAAAATTATCGCGCCGGTGATCTTAAAAAACGCTTGTAGATCGTCACTGTTACTTCTAATCGTTTTGGTGTCTTCTGCGCAATCATGCCTTGGACAATCAGGAATAATCGCGCAGAAAACACAAACACGATATGAAGTAGCTACGACGATCTACAAGCATTTTAAGAAGTTTTCAAGATTACTGTCGCGATAAATAATCGATATAAGTTTATCACAGTACCGCACACCCCCGTTAATTTGAACGGTACCCAAAATTGAGTTGGGCTTGTTCACAAATTGCATAAGGGCTTATTCACAAATTTCATAACGCTGAAGGGGGTGGGTGGGTGTCCTCACGATGTTACGGCTCATACAAAACTTGTAGAATATTCATATAAAAAGCGTTACAAAGGGGTGGGTGGGTGTCAAAAATGGCCATTTTCAGCGTTATGAAATAAATGAATTAGCCCTAACGCTAATGGAGGTGGGTGGGTGTCCTCATGATGTTACGGCGTATACAAAATTTGTAAAATATTCATACAAAAAGTGTTACAAAGGGGTGGGTGGGTGTCAAAAATGGTCATTTTCAGCGTTATGAAATAAATGAATGAGCCCAGTTGAATCAGGGGACTGACACGACTGTCATCCTGCATACATTTCGGCTCTTCCTCACATTGTTTTGGTACTTCGCGTTTTGGTACCCACTTTCTGGTCGGTTTGCCCTAACTTTGCTCCTGATTTTCGAGTATACGGCTCATACGCTGCAAGTGCTAGATTCTTTCAATTAAACATATCGCATTGAATCGTTGTAATTGATGCGCTTTTCATTTGTTCATCATTTTGTTTAATGTTTTACGCATCAGCGAGATATTATTGATGTGTCCTACCCATAAAAACATATGTTTTGTCCCTCCCAAAACAATCAAAACAAGAACACTGGACGCCATGTTGAATTGATGTTGGGTTGGTAAATATTGGATCAAGCCAATGAGAATATATACCGAGGTGAGGAAGACGACATTTAGTGTGCGTGACATCCGTGTACGGTGCAAAATGTTTCACAACTACAAGCGGGCGAGCTCCCATAAGAAGCCGTGTAAATTAGTGACGTAGTTATTTTTGTTTACGTTTTTTCTCTTTACTAATACATAGCCATTGCTTCTTCTTCCACACCTTAGTATATATTCTCATTGAAGCCACCCCCCTGAGTTGAATCCCGTCTCCGTGTGGTAAATGTTTTTGTGGTTCTTAAGTTCGGCCCTTATCGCAAAGTGCTCCGAAAGTGTTTCTTGCGCTGAACACATCCGCGAAACGGTTAGTCGAACCCTGAGAGTTGAACCGATTCGTGGCTTGAGCTGTCATTTTTGAATCGGTCACTCATCGCGAGCATGTTGTTTTGATTTGCGAATCGCCTTCCAGTAAACACGTGCATTGAAATTCCCTGTTAAAGTTCTGCTTATTTTTCGTCTAAATAGTGCTAAAACCGCGACAAAACCATGAAAATCAAAGCATCGAAGAAGGTGCAACCCACGGAAGCTAAATTGCACCAGCTGAAGAAATCCAAAAGTGACATCGTGAAACCGAAGGAGAAGAAATCCGCCGGTTTGATGGCAGCTGCCGTGACTCCCCACACGTTTGCCGAAAAGAAGGTGCTGGCGGTCAAAAAGAAAAATAAAAAAGACAAACTAGCAGAATTGGGCAAGACCAAATCGCAGATCTCGACCGGTCAGGTTCCACCGAAGAAACATGAATCGAAGCCGGAAAAGGGGTTGGGTAAACAGCAAAAAGCTCCAAAGGCAGATGCTTCTAAAAAGAATAAGGTAAAATTCAAATTTTCTGTTTGATAGTTTAATACAGTGGTGCTCAAGCAATGCTCTAAAGGCGAGATCCAAGATTCCAAACTTAACTATTTTGTCATTATTCTGTTGATTACTGATTCATTCATTTCAATTTTATTTTCATCTGATTAAAAAATTTACGCTTACCACATTCTTGAACTTCGAGCCGCAGGATGAGCACCACCTTGTTAGAGGATAAGGAAATTTTTTAAATTTAACTTTTCATGCACAGGGCACCAAAGTGGCAAAATCCGAACCAAAACCAGAAGCACAGAAGGAAAACGATGCCACTGAAACACTGGTCAGCAGGAAGGCCATCAAAACTGCACTGAAGGCGTGCAAGAAAGCATTGGACGAAGGCTTTGACCAGAAGAAGAATCTGTTCGGAGAAGATTTGAAATACGGTCTGCAGATTGCCTGTGTCAAAATTCCGGATGTGCCAAGCAGAAACTGCAGGGTGTAGGTTTTTAAAACGCTTATTTGTGTTTTGGCGCAATGACATTGTATTTCTTTTTCAGACAACTTCCCAATGCCATTTACAAGAAAGGTGATGATATCTGCCTGATTGTGAAGGATTTGGAACGTGGCCGGAAACAAGAACACGAAGAGACCCTTAGCTTTTGGAACGATAAACTGCGTGAACTGGACATTGACTTCATTACACAGGTGATTCCATTCCGGCAGCTCAAACAGGATTATCGTGAATACGAAATGAAGTTGAAGCTGGTCCATCGGTTTGACCGATTCCTGGTGGATGCCCGGATAAATGGCCATGTGTACAATTTCCTCGGAAACAATTTCATCAGGCGGTGCAAAAATCCGACCCCTGTTATTTTGGACAAGGACGAAAAGATCGTCAAAAGCCTCAACAAGACCCTGGGTAGAGTCACGTACAAACAAACCAACACGGGAAGGATAACCGAAATTCAGTTTGCCACCCACAAAATGCCCCTGGAGAAGGCAGTTGAGAATGCTGAGTCTCTTCTACAGACCATGAAAACACAATACCCAGGAGGATGGCGAAACATCCGGACCGTCTATCTGAAACCGATGACGGACATCCAGCTTACGTTCCCACTGTATGTGAGCAAGGAAGATCCCAACTTGGTTCCGGTGCCGAAGATTACCGGCCCGAGAGAGCGCTTCGAGAAGAGTATGAACGAAAAATTGCAGGAAGCCACAATGAACAAGTACAAGTTCCAAGAAGGCAATTTGGTTCGTGTTGATTTTGAAAAACGCAAGACGAAGAAGGATAAACGAACGGTGGTGCAGGAGCAAAGCGAAGAGCAAGCAGAAACGAAGGAGGAAGATGAACTGGAAGCAGACAGTGGCGAGGAGATGGAGCTGGATCAGGCTAGCGATACTGAAGAGAGTGATCTTGGCGATAGCGATGATGAAAATTGAACTACCTGTAGAAAGAGGTAAGTATGACCCGGATGAGTTATCTCTGTTTTCACGTTTATGCGGAATTGGAGAGATTTATATCTTAATATTTTTTTTTCGAAAATATAGATTTAAGAGAAATGACACCTGAAGGTAAATTTGTCCGAACGTCCAATTGAGCACTTTTTTTATTTAGCTTAGCTTAGCTTAGACTGACTACACATATCAATGGTAGCTATTCCGTGATTGAGCGAAGTCAGTGAAAATGCACAAAGAATCAACTAGAAGTTCGGCTGGGATTGGCCATAATCTTCTTCAGTGTGCATAATTCAGTGCCTCTATTTATACAGGGTCAATAACGGCGCCGGCCACGTCCTTGCAGTCAGGTGGGATTGGGGGAAGGAATGTTAGATTACAGGATTCACTTTGATAAGCAATTAGACAATGATAAACAATTATTTGTGATATATAAACATGCTTGTAAATATAATATATTCATTTCATATGGAACATTTCTAAGTAGAAGAAAATAATGTCGACACTTGACGTGACGATTCAAAGTTAATATCAGAACGCAACATTCCTACAGCTGTACCGACGTGTTATCATATTTGACACATATGAAAAGAAAAAAGCTTGATTGGCTGGACCTTCACAGAACACCCTTATGCCGACACTTATAGTGGCGAACCATTCAAAGTTTGTTGAATAAAGTGAAACTTTTGCAAGTCTATACTTATAAGGTTGATTTGCTGCTGACAATAAAAGTAATCGCCTATCTCGATGCGTGGAAAATTACTTGCACGAAAGAATGGCCAAGAAAATCACATTTCTTTGATTGCAGTACGGGGTTGAAAAGAAATGTCATTTTAAATAGAACTCTCTGTAGGAAATTTCTTGACCCTTTCCGTCAAGCATACTTAGCTATAGTGTCGAATAATTCAGTTTTTTTAATTACAAAAATAAAGTTAACCTTCCTAATGCATTAAGAAAAAGTTACACATTATGCATTAAGGGTCAAAAATGACCCATGACTTTGCAACGCTCTTAAAAATCCATTTTTGAACCGATTTTGGTTCTTTTAGCTTTATATGAAAGATATGGAACTCAAGAATGGAACCCTGGAAATTGTTTGGCCATTCTGGGCACAAGGGAACCTGGAACCTGTTTCAGAAGGAACTGGCGTATATCATATTCAGCAGTTCATACACATGTATATAACGATGGTTCAAATTTCATGGTTTTTCATTCCAATTTACAAGAGCACCAAGAGGACCAACATTTAGATTTGGCCGGTATTTCGGAGTATTCCGGAACCGGTTGCGCTAGGGTGTGATGTGGACATTTTCAGACCATCATATAGTACCATCATGCGACGGCTCCAAATACATGATTTTTCATCCTGATGTAAATGGACACCATGCCATATACCTGACGTTACGCACCTAGTGGAACAGTGCCTGCTTCTCAGCATTTATAAACGGATAGGTTTGCCATCTGACTATTTTTGCCTATGTATATATGCCAAGGCATGATGATATTGTATACCTGGGAAGTCGAAAAAAATTCCAACCCGAAAGGATCCTCGACCGGTGGGAATCGAACCCATTAGTTTGATCTTACTGAAAAGCTGCGCATTTACCGCTGAGGCTATATGGGTCTCTTAAACATAAAGTTATCATACATTAATTGTATTTCCGTTATTACCAAATTAGTAAAAAAAATGTAATATAAGGAATCTAAATCATTCGACATAATTCTAACTTATAACTATTATAACTTTTGACATCAATGGCAATTTTGAGACCTGCTCAAATAGGGCACCAGACATCCTTTTAGGAAAACCTTCAGATATTCCTTCAAGAATCACTCTCTAAATATCTCCAGAGGTTCTTCCAGAGAATTCTCCAGGAATTATTTCGAAAATTCTTTCACGAATAATCTCTACCGTAATTCTTACAGCAATTTCTTCACTAGGGCTTTTGCCAGAGATTGCTCCAGGATGAAATATTGTTTTCCATGATACATTTTAGACTAGTTTTGATAGGGCTCTTGATAGGCTGAATATCTTAGCAATTCCTCCTGGAGTTTCTCCAGGGATTCGATAAGCAATTCGTCCTAGGATTCCTGCAAACAATATTTACAGGCATTTAATTTGGTTACCGACATATCGGTCTATTTTACTTGAAGTAAGAGGTAGCATGGAGAAGAAAGCAATGAATACTAGATGGATAGATACCGTAAGGGAACGGCGAGAGAAATTGGATTAGATGTTGAAGAGGGCATACCATATAGAACAGTATTACTTGAAACGTCCTTCTTTTTGGCTAACGTCCCCTATGGGAACGGCTTGACGTGTTGTTCGAATAACACTAGAATTGGGAAGAATCCCAATTCCGAGTTGGGTTGAATATGACTGAAAATCCCACTGTTTTTGATTGTATGAGGACGATGCTTAAGCAATTTTCCCAGTTTTCCCAGGTCACCCATGTTTTGGACAGCATAAATACAGCATATACACTGTTCTGGAATTTATCCATTAAAAATATACACGAAATGATAAACGATGAATGCCAGCGCTGACCCATTTCTTGTTATAAATAAAACAAATTACCATCTCAAATCTTTGATGCAAGTTGATCGCAGACAATTTCAAGTGCAATTTAATGAGCACGCTTGATTTTAAAAATACTTGAAATTCAGATAGATTGAGCTGAAATTTTGCATAGAGGCTTTGAAATTTATGAGGATACCATTTATTTAGGGGGAGGCAAAATCTGCGATGGTCGAGGAAAAATGGGACACCCTAGTCTCTAGTGATTACTAAAGTAAATTTTTTACTGGGATTCTTCCAGGAGTTTCTCCCAGAAATTCTCCAAGATCTGTCCCAGGAATTCTTTCAGGAAAGCTGCGGAATTTTTTCTGGTATTCTTTCAGAGATTCCTCTAGAAAATCAAGGATTCCTGCAGAGAATCTTCAAGGCAACAGTTTTTTTTTATGAAGGGATTGTTAGAGTATGTTGATGTTCATATCTTCAAGGTTTCCCCCAGGAATTTCTCAAGGAGTTACACTAGGACATTTTGTTTTAATGGTTACTCAATATATTTATCTAGTGATTTCTTCAGAATTTTCTTTGATGATTCCTTTACGGAAACATACAAAGATATGTCCAAGTAGTCCTCTCAAGATGCTTCCAGGAATTATTCCGAAAATTTCTCCCGAAATTACTCCAGGGATTCTACCAGGAATTTTTACAGGTGTTTCTCAACTTACAAATTCCTCAAGAATTTCTTGGAGGAATTCTCCAAGAGTTACCACAAGGAAAATCGCGACATGAATTATTTTAATAATTTCTCCAGACTGACTGGGACTCGTTATGAACCACCAACAGGGATTCCTCTAAGAGTTCTTCTTGAAATTCCTTCAGTGATTCTCCTATGAATTCCTGCAGGAATTAAGTCATACATTATGCTAAGAACTACTTCAGGGATTATTTTACAAAAATCTCTACAAATATTCTCCCATTAAATGCTTAACATTGATTTTTTTTGTTAAATCTCTTCATGGAATCATTGATTTCTCAAGTAAAACCTCTACAGCGATTCCTGCAGGGATTTCTTCAGCTTTTTCATCAGGAATATCACAAAGGATTGCTTTAAAAAAAATCTTAATCATTTCCTCAAGAAATTGGCCAAGGATGGGCTGGTAGGCAATCAACTGCACATTTTAATAAAATATGCTTTTCGTCTACGCAGTCTTTATTATAAAAAAGCCGGTAAAAAAATAAACAGCGGAGCCAAAAGACATATTTTATGTTCCAGGGATTTGTTCATGAATTCCTTACTTACTTACTTACTTATTTGGCTTTACATCAATTATCTTGATAAAGCCTCGCCAACAATATTTCGCCAATTCCCTCGGTTCATGGCCGCTTCTCTCCATCCTCGACTGTGACCCACGCTCTCCAGGTCCTGGTGTACCTGGTCAATCCATCTAGCTCGCTGCGCCCCACGCCTTCTTGTTCCGACCGGATTCGTGGTGAACACCATCTTTACAGGGTTGTTGTCCGGCATTCTTGCAACATGCCCTGCCCAGCGTATCCTTCCAGCTTTAGCTACCTTCACGATACTGGGTTCGCCGTAGAGTTGAGCGAGCTCGTGGTTCATCCTTCGCCGCCACACGCCGTTCTCCTGCACGCCGCCGAAGATCGTCCTTAGCACTCGGCGTTCGAAAACCCCAAGAGCTTGCAAGTCCTCCTCGAGCATAGTCCACGCCTCATGCCCATAGAGGACTACCGGTCTTATGAGCGTTTTGTACATCGTGCATTTGGTGCGGGGGTGAATCTTTCTTGACCGCAGTTTCTTCTGGAGCCCATAGTAGGCACGACTTCCGCTGATGATGCGCCTTCGTATTCCCCGACTAACATTGTTGTCAGCCATCAACAAGGATCCGAGGTAGACGAACTCGTCCACCACCTCGAAGGTATCCCCGTCTATCGTAACACTGCTTCCTAGGCGGGTCCTGTCGCGCTCAGTTCCGCCAACCAGCATGTACTTTGTTTTCGACGCATTCACCATTAGCCCGACTCTTGTTGCTTCGCGTTTCAGGCGGGTGAACAAATCTGCCACCGTTTCAAATTTTCTCCCAATAATATCCATGTCGTCCGCGAAGCAAACAAATTGTCCGGATCTCGTGAAAATCGTGCCTCGACTGTTAAGTCCGGCTCTCCGCATGACACCTTCAAGCGCAATATTGAACAACAGGCACGAAAGTCCGTCGCCCTGTCGTAGTCCCCGCCGAGACTCGAACGAACTGGAGTGTTCGCCCGAGATCTTCATGCAGTTTTGCACACCGTCCATCGTTGCTCTGATCAATCTTGTGAGCTTCCCGGGAAAGCTGTTCTCGTCCATTATTTTCCATAGCTCTATGCGGTCGATACTATCGTATGCCGCCTTGAAATCGATGAACAAATGGTGCGTAGGGACCTGGTACTCACGGCATTTCTGGAGGATTTGCCGCACGGAAAAGATCTGGTCCGTTGTCGAGCGGCCGTCGATGAAACCTGCTTGATAACTTCCCACGAACTCGTTTGCTATAGGTGATAGACGACGGAAGAGAATCTGGGATAGCACTTTATAGGCGGCGTTTAGGATGGTGATTGCACGATAATTTTCACACTCCAGTTTGTCGCCCTTTTTGTAGATAGGGCATATAACGCCTTGCTTCCACTCCTCCGGTAGCTGTTCCGTTTCCCAGATTCTGACTATCAGCCGATGCAGACAAGCGGCCAACCTGTCCGGGCCCATCTTGATGAGTTCGGCTCCGATACCATCCTTGCCAGCGGCTTTGTTGTTCTTGAGCTGTTGAATGGCATCCTTAACTTCCCCCATCGTGGGAGCTGGTTGATTTCCGCTATCCGCTGTGCTGACGTAGCCATCGCCTTCGCTGTCCTGACCTTCTGTGCCTGTGTTCTCTGCGCCATTCAGGTGTTCATCGTAGTGCTGCTTCCACCTTTCGATCACCTCGCGTCCGTCCGTCAAGATGCTCCCATCCTTATCCCGGCACATCTCAGCTCGCGGCACGAAGCCTTTGCGGGATGTGTTGAGCTTCTGATAGAACTTCCGCGTTTCTCGAGAACGGTACAGCAACTCCATCTCTTGGCATTCCACCTCTTCCAGGCGGCGCTTTTTGTCCTGGAATAGGCGGGTTTGCTGTTTCCGCTTCAGTCTGTATCGTTCCACGTTTTGCCGCGTACCATGCTGCAGCATTGCAGCCCGCGCTGCATTCTTCTCCTCTAAAACCTCTTGGCACTCCTCGTCGAACCAATCGTTTCTTGAGCTCCGTTCCACATATCCGACAACGCTTTCGGCAGCGTCGTTAGTGGCTGCTTTGACTGTCCTCCAGCAGTCCTCAAGAGGGGCCCTATCGAGCTCGCCCTCATCCGGCAACGCTGCCTCATGATGCTGCGCGTACGCATTGGCGACATCCGGTTGTTTCAGCCGCTCGAGATTGTACCGGGGCGGGCGTCGGTACCGTACATTGTTGATGACGGATAGTTTTGGGCGCAGTTTCACCATCACCAGGTAGTGGTCGGAGTCAATGTTGGCGCCACGATAGGTTCTGACGTCGGTTATGTCGGAGAAGTGCCGTCCATCGATCAAAACGTGGTCGATTTGCGATTCTGTCTGCTGAGGTGATCTCCAGGTGTACCGATACGGGAGGCTGTGCTGGAAATAGGTGCTACGAATGGCCATGTTCTTGGAGGCGGCAAAATCTATCAGTCGTAGGCCGTTCTCGTTCGTCAGCCGGTGGGCGCTGAACTTTCCAATCGTCGGTCTGAACTCCTCCTCCTGGCCAACCTGAGCGTTCAAATCTCCTATGATGATCTTGACGTCGTGGCTTGGGCAGTGGTCGTACTCGCGTTCGAGCTGCGCGTAAAATGCGTCCTTGTCATCATCAGTGCTTCCGGAGTGTGGGCTATGCACGTTGATTATGCTGAAGTTAAAGAATCGGCCTTTGATTCTTAACTTGCACATTCGTTCATTGATCGGCCACCACCCGATCACGCGCCTTTGCATATCACCCATCACTATAAAAGCTGTTCCCAGCTCGCGTGTGTTGCCGCAGCTCTGGTAGATGGTATGATTACCTCTAAACGTTCGCACCAATGCTCCTGTCCAGCACACCTCCTGCAGCGCTACGATGTCGAAACCGCGGGTCTTCAGTACATCGGAGAGTATGCGAGTACTTCCAATGAAGTTGAGAGATTTGCAGTTCCACGTACCGAGTTTCCAATCGCTAGTCCTTTTTCGTCGCTGTGGTCTTTGCCGATTGTTCCGGTCCGTATTCTCTCGTTGACGTTCCTGTGCTGATGTGTTTTTACGGCTGGCTCGCAGGGCCTGACACCAACCCCCTAGATTTCCGGAGGACCATTCCCCCTAAATGTTCGGAGGGCCATAGTGCGCAGTTTAGCTTAGAGTCCTTCTCTGGCACTCGGACGATGATCAGCCGCCCCTGACATGGGGAACAGACGCTGTTGTGAGCCGCTCCTAACGTGGAGTACAGACGCTCCAGGTTTGCAAAAGCAAACCCCCCCTTCCCTGTCAGCATACGACCAAAGTTCCCACCGGGGGTTGGTTACCCGATCTTCCCCAAGGTTACTCGTACCCCGGCCAGTACCACGAGGAGGTAGGGATAGGAGTTGCTGGGCAAGAGGCTAAGGACCGCACAAAGGGGTCTATTTTATTCCTGCAGGTACGCGAGGTACCAATGGTACGCCATGCCCAGCCATTTACCGCGCCATGAATTCCTCTAGAGAATTATTCTAAGAATCCCTCGATTGGCTCTTGCAAGAATTACTTCAGACATTTTTCCAGGAATTCAACCGAGGATTCTTCAAAGGATTACTCTATTTTTTTCTAGAATTACAACTCATTTATCTGCATCGACCAAGGAGTGTGGGTTCGATTCCCGCTTCAGTTAGGGAAACTTTTCGTCAGGAACGTGTTTCGATTGTGAAATTGGGCGTTAAATGCTAGTCCGTGGTCTGGTGTGGTGCTTCTTTCAAAGGACAAAAGGTCCACTGGAAGCATTTACGTGAAGGTGTTTGTTTAAGGTATCATTTCAGGACCTCATCTATTTTCTTTCAAACATCTTCTTGTGAAAAGGAGTTCCTAGAGGAATCTTTAAAAAATCGCAGATGAAATTCAGGATAAATTATTATTCATTTTGATGAAATCTCTGGAGGAATTCATGGGTAAATCTATGTAGGAATTTATAGAGGATTCTCGAAGAATTGCCCGGAGGAGTTTTTGGAGGCCCAGAACGAGTCTCTAAAGAAATTTGAAAAGTAATTCCTGGAAAAATCCTTAGAAGAATTCATGTAGCGATTGCATGCATGCCTGAGGGAATTCCTTAAGTAAACTTTTGAGGAATCCCTAAAGGAATTCAAGAAGTTATTTATTGTAGAATCCCTAGATGAATTTCTCCAAGAGAATTTCGGGAGCGATCCCGGAGGAAGTCTCAGGAATAATTCGTAGAAGCTTCCACAATAATCTTTCCACAATAATCCTCAACTTGTCTGGACATGTTTCGACTGGTGTCGCCGGACCCTTAAACTTCGCCATCACAATACGGTAGGCGTTGCCCCAAGGGTTTTCTTCGGCTTCTCGACATAGCTCCTTGTAACAACTGGACTTGCTCCGCTTAATCTCTTGTTTGAAAGCAGCTCTAGCTTCACGGAAAGCGATTCTCCGTTCCTCTCTTTCTACATCGGTTCTTGCTCTCTGGACGCGTCTTTTGGCTCGGAAGCATGCAGCACGGAGGGTACTAAGCGTCTCATTCCACCAGTACGCTGGGCGCCTTCGGTTCCTAGGCTCCAACTTTCTCGGCATCGATGCATCACAAGCCGTTGCTACCACTTCTGTCAACTCTTCTGCGTCAAGGTTCGCCCTGCTGTATGTTCGAAGCGCCTCAATAAACACCTCCTTGTCGAAGTCCTTTGTCTTCCACTTCCGCTCGTATGTCCTCATTCTCATCGGCGCTGGGGAGATTCGCTGGCCGATGCTGTAGAGAATCGCCTGGTGATCACTGTGGGAATATTCCTCGCTCACCCTCCAATTCATGTCATCCAACAACAATGGGCTACAGAACGTAACATCGATGATGGACTCCCGACCGTCTTTACGGAATGTACTGACAGTTCCTTCGTTGCACAGCCTCACATCTAGCTTCGCCAGAGCTTCGAGTAAGCTGTACCCCCTGGCGTTGGTCAATCTGCTGCCCCACTCTACGGCCCAGGCGTTGAAATCTCCTCCTATGACTACCGGCGTTCTTCCCACCAGCGTATCTGTGAGCAAATCCAACATACTATTGTACTCTTCGTCTGTCCATCTCGGAGGCGCATAACAGCTGCATACGAAGACTCCGTTGACTTTGGCAATAACAAAGCCGTCGTGTGAGCTATCGACTACTTCTTGAATGGGGAACCTGCCCATCACCTGTATTGCCACCATACCTGCTCTATCAGCCACCCAATTACCGGTTTTTGAGGGGAACCCGATATGGCTCCGCAATTATTGCTACATCGCACTTGGTTTCTGTCGTGAACTGCCACAACAGTTGCTGTGCAGTGTCGCAATGATTGAGATTCACTTGCGTGATCTCCATCCTTATTGGCCCGCCTTCGCTTTTTTATACGCCGGGCATTTGAAGCCTCCCGTCGGATGATCGATTCCGTCCTCCGGCATGCATAGCAGGCACCTAGCCCGCTTTGTACAGTCCCGAGCAACGTGACCATTTCCGCCGCAATTCCAGCATAGGTCGGACCTGTCCGGGCCCTTACAGTTTCTCGACTGATGGCCGAATCCCCTGCATTTGAAGCATCTCTCCATTTGCTTGGCGACTCTAGGTTAGCGTTGGGCAAATTTGTCCAGAACATCGATGTTACTGAATCGATTCACATTTGAACTGCCGAATCGATTCACCGATTAAATCGAATCATTTGAATCGATGTTTTTGAATCGATTCGAATCGGATGAAAATTGACATTAATGAAGCTTGGGATGAGACCAAATGCATTAGCATTCAATTTCGACATCTTTCAATCAAAACAGTTTCGAAAATCAATCGAACAGATTTACTACTTTAAGATAAGTTCAAAATATGGTTTCTTTTCCACAAACTCATTAAGAAATATTTAACGATTTCAACAAATTGAATCGAATCAAAAATCGAATGAAGAGTATCGATTCATCCGATTTTAGGTGCTCCAAACATCGATTCAAAAAATGGATTAATCGGAAAGCAAACATCGATTTTCGGAACATCGAATCAAAATCGCCCAACGCTACTATAGGTACCAATCTCAGCGGGCACACCGACCAATCAACTTTGATCGTGCCTAACGCCACCAGTTTGTTGGCAGCATCCACTGGCAAACGGATTGCCGCCGTCTGTGTGTCTCCATACGACTTCCTTATTCGCATAGACATCTGTCCTTCTAGGTTACACTGCTCGGCCAGTGCCCTCTTCAGGTCTTCTTCCGTCGTGATCTCATCCAGATCTCTGAACTCGACCACTGCCTCCTGCGAAAGAGCTCTTACGTTGGCCTCGTCGCCCAAGGATTTGGCGATGAGCTCCTTGTACGCCGTGCTCTTGACAGAGGGGTCTTTCTTCAGAACGAAGATCATGTCGCCCTTCTGCGTGCGCCGCGTTTTGACAACGTTTTCGCCCAGTTCCTTTAGCTCCGGATCTTCCTTCACTCTTTTGAGGAGCGCAGCGTACGTTGTTTTGTCGTTCGCTTCCACGACCAGAGCATCACCCTTGTACCTCAGCCTAGGAGGTTGACGTGTTTCTTTCTTCTTCTGTTCCGGCTTCTTTCCTTCCTTCACTTTCCGGTTTTTCTTCTTCTTCTGCTGACTTCCGACGATACGCCATTCACCTTCACTTCCAGCATCTCTCTGGTTGTTGACGCCTTTCTTCTCGTTTTTGTGCTTCTTTGCATCCTCCTGTTCTCCAGGTGATTCCCTGAGCCTTTTCTCCGAGCGGGTATTTTGGTGACTTCTCGGCGTCTCCTGAACATCCGTCGTAGGTCGTTCCGCTGCTTCCGTAAGAGCTTTCTCAGCCGTTTCCGCTCGCATTCTGAGCGCATTCTACTCACGCTCAGCTGCTGATACGGCGGACCTAATGTTCGTCACCATGTGCTTAATTTTCAAGTGCACATTATTTCTCTCCTTCACGAACTCGTAGAGCTCGTTAACCTTCCTCCTAATGTCTGCCAAACTCGACTTCTCCCGTCGCGACTCGTTGTGGGTAGTGCTGCTACTCGAATTGGGTGTGAACACGCGGTTTAGCAACGTTCTCTCCTGCTGTGTTGCTTGTGGCTCACTATGTACTTAGCTAGTACTCGCTACGGTGTCCAGTGGTGTAACTGGTAATCTCGCTACCCTACCACTTCTTGCGAACGCGTTCGCGTCTTCTCCAACTGCCTTGGTGTCGTCCATACTCTCCATTTTAGTGGGTCCCCCCTCCGAGCCGCTATCTTCATCCGTCGTACATAGTCGCCTTCGCGATCCCATGGTTATCTCGTACCTATGAGCGTGAGGCCATGCGTGGGTTGACACGGACCTTTATGGGGGCCGGGTACAGTGCCAGATCGGCGTAGATGGGGGATGCTACATCCGAACCTATGTACTCATCACGCTTGATGAAAAGACGTCGAACGTACTTGAAGGCCTGCCACGGTTTTAACGGGACGGGGCAACGGCACTATTAGCCCACCCGTCGTTTCAGGGAAGTGTCACCCATCCTTACTAAGGGAGTAGAATAGTGCGGCTGTCAGCTCTGTAGCGTAGATATGTCGTGTTCCTTGTTCCAGTTCCTCAGTCCTTGCCGCCAGTATGCCGTAATTAAGATCTTACTGGCGTCGATCCTAATGTGCCGGTTGGCACTCCAATGGGCTAAGGCACTTTGAAAGCGGTACCAGGTCGCTTGTTCAGGGTTACTTGCAGATATGTGGTTTTTTGTAGAGATTCACCAGAGCCCACTGATGAACCCCCGCCACATCCTAGGTAGACCATGCTTGAGCCCCTGGTTAGATGGACCAGACGCTCGGCCACCTCCCGAAGGAAGTACTAAAGGTGGTATTCCATACGGCTGTGTGGTATGAGTTTCGCTTGGAAAGGGTAAAAATCCCAAGCTCCCACCTGGCACCTCCTCACTCTAGCTGATGTCAGAAGGACAACAGTGCCCAGGTTGCACTACCAGCTAAGTACGCAACCCTTAGCTGGCGGTCTTTGTCATCGTTAGACCCGTGGAAGGGTGAGGTAGGGGCTTGTGAGGACCAGAGCTATGTTGGACGCTCCTTCCTGGTTCTCGACTCACCATTTTGCAACCCATGTGATAATTACATAGAACTCATTAACATGCCCTATCATACCCATTTATCAATACTGTAAATTGTATATGAACAAAAGCCATGTATGTTATCCGATAATATTCGTGTGATTTGCAGATATGAAAATTTAGGATTTTAAAACAGTGTTTTCAAGATGGCGCATTCGATTTATTGAATTTCAGCAGGTTTAGGACTTTTGAAAGTATACTCACAACTTTTCCAATGATTTTGTGCAAAGTCATTGATTAACAGCAAAAGAAGGTAAGTTCAATGACTACATACAAAATAATTAAATATTAATCCATTGTTTGAATCTGAAATTTACAGATGAAATTAACCAAACATTCACAAGTCACAGACGATGGGCCACAGCAGGGAGCAACAGACTTGGAATAAGATAGTTCCATAATTTTTGTGCAAGCCGAAAGATTCGTCCTATAGACGAAGTAGTATCTCAAGTTTAAATTATATAAAGCCAAGTTTAAATTATATAAATCCAATGCTTTATATAATTTAAACTTAATAATAATTGACGCTTATATAGAGCTGTTCGGTAATCCAATCCGCATGGTTATTGGATTTTTTTTTCATAATTTCACCCATAATTTGTCCATCTTTACCACGCGTAATGAGTTAATTTATTTAAACTTAATGACTCAATGAGTGTTCATTAAATTAAGCTGATTACATCGATGCTTTCGAATAATATCAAACTTTATCTTTATCAAGGTGTTACGGGTAAACGCAGATAATGTATTAAATAAATAATTTTAAACACGAACTATATTTTTATTCTATTTTAGTAGAACAAACCTTTAAATCTGAAGTAAAATTATTAAACGATCATATGAAAATCACGAACAAAACGAATAATTTTCACCTGAATTTCGCATGAAACTCATTAACAATATCCAATAACTAACATGCGTATTTCTAATCAAATGTATGTGTTTCATCTGATGAATTTCAAAATGATCAAAATGAAATAGCAATTGTTCATGTTGTAAACTTATGAACGTTATGTGAAAAGCTACATGGAAAAAAACTATGTGTTTTCAGATAAATCTGACATAAATACTTGGTTCAGTGTAGACTTTGACAGATAAATCGAATTTAGCACCCGACACTGAAGACGGCCTTACAGTTGAGGTTGAAATACGCGTATCTGTCAAAGGACACAAACATTTAATTAATCCTGTAGAATCCCATTTACCTGGGCAAGCAGGTAATAGCAGGTAATAGCAGGAAAAATCCAACAACATTCGATTAGACCAAACCAAAAAGAAATGTATCTTACAATACTCGACAATAGAACTGACTGTATCATAATGTTTAAAGATTACCTACCAAACGCAGAGGGTAAATTCTTCCCTTATAGGCCATTGCCCTTTCTTCTCAATGACCTTTTTCTAAATCTGAAAAAAAAACTATCGGGCTTGCATCAAACTGATCCGCAATTATTGCCTAACATCTTACAATCCATACATTCCATGTCGTCTACTGCAGCTAAATCCAGTACCAATGATCCACCAAGCTGAACTTGTTGTGAGAAACAAAAAAAAAGCTATTCCGGAGAATTATGCTTCATCATCGATCATTATCCTGTGGCCTCTGTTCGATCTTGAGCTTGAGTGGACTTGAAGATCAATTGTCAACAGTACTTTACAACGTGATATGTGCCCAAGGGTAGTAAAAAGCGAATTACGGTTGAGATTTTTTTATCACTCAGTACTGAAAGGTTGCATTATCACAATATAGACTATTGATAGTAGAGTTTTATCTAATATCTATAATGAGTTCTATTGAAATAATAATCAAACACGTTGGGGTTTGTATAGAATTTACGATGATTTTGCGCATGATGCTGTTTGTGCGTAGTAATTGACTTCCTCTATATTTATCATACAATACTTAACTACATACAGAAAGGCGATTTCATTGCTGTGGTGTAAAAATGAAGACCATGTAAAATTTTATATTTAATTATTTTGTACGAGTTGTGTAACACCACTGCTAGATGAATTATTAAAGACATAATCTATATTCCCACGACCCACCACTTCCATTTCTTCTTCTTCCACCATCGGATCAAATACTCTTTGCGTCTTGGAGTAACTGAAGGAACCTTTCTCCACGTCTGCCACTAGGCAAGGCTGAATCTGAATTAAATTGCACTGTTATCCTATATTGTGCTGACTGATGGTTCAAACACCGGATGATGGCGCGAGCCGATCGATCCAGATAATCAATGCGACCCACTGAGTAGGTGAAATCAAGAGGTTGCCAATTGTTCAATCACGTGTAGATGGCTAGACAATGAGTACTCATAGTTGGTATTGACGGCATGCTCTCCATGCACGATACGATGTGTATTGACAAGGAATTTAAACCTCTTTTTTGTCGTTATAATTCTATTGTGGAACAATCTTAATTAAAGCTTAGTGCTCAATAATAACTTCCACAGATAATAATTGAAAGCTTCCCTAAGATAACAGCTTCATTTTGAATTCGTATGTATCAAGCATTGATATGTTTAGTAAATATAACAACAGTATATTATTCTCTTTTTTGATACTCTTTTTAATGTATTCCAACCCTCTGAGCGGAATCTCAATAAAGAGAATTCAAAAGTAAATTAGAGTACCTTGTACCTTTTTTAATCGTAAAATTTTACCTTTAATATCCGCGAGTGTTTTTTGGTAAATGGCTGGGCATGGCGTACCATTGGTACCTCGCGTACTTGAAGGAATAAAATAGACCCCTTTGTGCGGTCCTTAGCCTCTTGCCCATCAACTCCTATCCCTACCTCCTCGCGGTACTGGCCGGGGTACGAGTAACCTTAGGGAAGATCGGGTAACCAACCCCCGGTAGGAACTTTGGTGGTATGCTGACAGGGAAGGGGGGGTTTGCTTTTGCTTGTGCTTCGGCAAACCTTGAGCGTCTGTACTTCATGTTAGGAGTGGCTCACAACAGCGTCTGTTTCCCATGTCAGGGGCGGCTGATCATCGTCCGAGTGCCAGAGAAGGACTCTAAGTTAAACTGTGCACTATGGTCCTCCGAACATTTAGGGGGAATGGTCCTCCGGAAATCTAGAGGGTTGGTGTCAGGCACTGCAAGCCAGCCGAAAAAAAATTAAGCAACGAATAATCAACGAGAGAATACGAACCGGGACAATCGGCGAAGACCACAAAGACGTAAAGGGACTAGCGATTGTGGGCTCGGTACGTGGAACTGTAAATATCTCAACTTCATCGGGAGCACACGCATACTCGCCGACGTGCTGAAGGACCGTGGATTCGGCATCGTAGCGTTGCAGGAAGTATGTTGGAAGGGATCAATGGTGCGAACGTTTAGAGGTAACCATACCATCTACCAGAGCTGTGGCAATACACATGAGCTGGGAACAGCTTTTATAGTGATGGGTGATATGCAAAAGCGCGTGATCGGGTGGTGGCCGATCAATGAGAGAATGTGCAAATTGAGGATCAAAGGCCGGTTCTTCAACTTCAGCATAATAAACGTGCACAGCCCTCACTCCGGAAGGACTGATGATGATAAAGACGCTTTTTACGCGCAGCTCGAACGCGAGTACGACAGCTGCCCAAGCCACGACGTCAAAATCATCATAGGAGATCTAAACGCTCAGGTTGGCCAGGAGGAGGAATTCAGACCGACGATTGGAAAGTTCAGCGCCCACCGGCTGACGAACGAAAACGGCCTACGACTAATTGATTTTGCCGCCTCCAAAAATATGGCCATTCGTAGCACCTACTTCCAGTACAGCCTTCCGTACCGATACACCTGGAGATCATCACAGCAGACAGAATCGCAAATCGACCACGTTCTGATTGATGGTCGGCATTTCTCCGACATTATCGACGTCAGGACCTATCGTGGCGCTAACATCGACTCTGACCACTATCTGGTGATGGTCAAACTGCGCCCAAAACTCTCCGTCGTTAACAACGTACGGTACCGACGGCCGCCCCGGTATGACCTAGAGCGGCTCAAGCAACCGGATGTCGCAGCGGCATACGCGCAGCAACTCGAGGCTGCATTACCGGAAGAGGGTGAGCTGGACGAAGCCCCTCTTGAGGACTGCTGGAGAACAGTAAAAGCAGCCATCAACGATGCAGCTGAGAGCAACGTCGGGTACGTAGGACGGAGTCGACGGAACGATTGGTTCGACGAGGAGTGCCAGGAGGTTTTGAAGGAGAAGAATGCAGCGCGGGCGGTCATGCTGCAGCAAGGGACCCGGCAGAACGTGGAACGCAATAAACGGAAACGGCAACAGCAGACCCGCCTCTTTCGGAAAAAAACGCCGCCTGGAGGAGACGGAGTGCGAGGAGATGGAACAGCTGTGCCGGTCTCAGGAAACGCGTAGGTTCTATCAGAAGCTCAACGCATCCCGCAACGGCTTCGTGCCGCGAGCCGAGATGTGCAGGGATAAGGATGGGAGCATTCTGACGGACGAGCGTGAGGTGATCGAAAGGTGGAAGCAGCACTTCGACGAGCACCTGAATGGTGCTGAGAGCACAGGCAATGAAGGACGGGACAACGGAGGAAATGCCTTCGTCAGTACTGCGGAAGATGGAAACCAACCAGCCTCCACTTTGAGGGAGGTTAAGGATGCCATTCACCAGCTCAAGAACAATAAAGCTGCTGGTAAGGATGGTATCGGAGCTGAACTCATTGAGATGGGTCCGGCTGGCCATTTGTCTGCACCGGCTGATAGGCACAATCTGGGAAACAGAACAGCTACCGGAGGAGTGGAAGGAAGGGGTAATCTGCCCCATCTACAAGAAAGGCGACAAGTTAAATTGTGAGAACTTTCGAGCGATCACCATTCTAAATGCGGCCTACAAAGTATTATCCCAGATCATCCTCCGTCGTCTGTCACCTGTAGTAGACGAGTTCGTGGGAAGTTGTAGAGCCGGCTTCGTTGACGGCCGATCGACAACGGACCAGATCTTTACTGTACGACAAATCCTCCAAAAATGTCGTGAATACCAGGTCCCAGCGCATCACCTTTTCATCGATTTCAAGGCGGCATACGACAGTATCGACCGCGTAGAGCTATGGAAAATCATGGACGAGAACAGCTTTCCCGAGAAGCTCACGAGACTGATAAGAGCGACGATGGAAGGTGTGCAAAATTGTGTAAAGTTTTCAGGCGAACACTCCAGTTCGTTTGGATCCCGCCGGGGACTACGACAAGGTGATGGACTTTCGTGCTGGCTTAACAGCCGGGGTACGATTTTTACGAGATCCAGTCAATTTGTTTGCTTCGCGGATGATATGGACATCGTCGGCCGAACATTTGAAAAGGTGGCAGACCTGTACACCCGCCTGAAACGCGAGGCAGCAAAAGTTGGACTGGTGGTGAATGCGGCCAAGACAAAGTACATGCTAGCTGGTGGGGCCGAGCGCGACAGGGCTCGCCTAGGTAGCAGTGTTACGATAGACAGGGATACGTTCGAGGTGGTCGACGAGTTCGTCTACCTTAGATCCTTGCTGACGGCTGACAATAACGTTAGCCGTGAAATACGGAGGCGCATCATCAGTGGAAGTCGGGCCTACTATGGCCTCCAGAAGAAGCTGCGGTCAAAAAAGATTCACGCCCGCACCAAATGTACCATGTATAAGGCCGGTAGTCCTCTACGGGCATGAAACGTGGACGATGCTCGAGGAGGACCCGCAAGCACTTGGAGTCTTCGAACGTCGGGTGCTTAGGACGATCTTCGGCGGTGTGCAGGAGAACGGTGTGTGGCGGCGAAGGATGAACCACGAGCTCGCCCAACTCTACGGCGAACCCAGTATACAGAAGGTGGCCAAAGCTGGAAGGATACGATGGGCAGGGCATGTTACAAGAATGCCGGACAGCAACCCTGCAAAGATGCAAGTGCGTATCGATTTGGCGAGCGTGTGGCAGAACCGAGGATGGAGAGATGCGGCCACGAACCGAGTATTGTGGCGTGAAATTGTTGATTCAGTGTTATCTGTGTAGATGTTAACTAAATAAATAAATAATAATCCGCGAGTGTTCATCAGTTTATCGACCACCAGAAACTCCACCTCAGGGCATGAAATATACTGTAGGCACAGAACCCTGAAAAGCACAATGTTGAAAAGGCTAAAGAAGTGAAGACGTCGATTTTTAGCCATTTCGACCTTTTGAGTTTAGAATTTCGCAGATTTGGCACCAGGTCTCTTTCTAGAAACTTTATCACTTTTAAAATTCAAATCTCTAAAAAATCTCTGTATTTTATAGAAGGTCTCTAAAGTCACTACGCCGATGTTTCCAGTTGTTAATATCTTGCATTCCTCGAAACAAAAATTCGACTACGCATTCTCCATGAAGCTCCTTTCGAAATTTCTCCAGCATTCTATGCAAACATTTCTTAAGAAATTTTACAAGTAAAACTTATACGGATATTCAAAAGTTATTTAAGGTTTCACATCAACAAATACTACAACAATTATTCCAATAATTCCTCCGATCATTTCTACACATATGATTTCAAGGATTCCGTTCGAATCAGAGTTATTTCATGAATCCTTGCAGAAGTATACCAGCGATTTCTACAGAAGATTCATACTTTTCGATTGAAACCAGTTAAGGTACCGCGGGGCAAGTGGCTAAATGGGGTAAGTGAAAAAAATTGATATATGTTACTGAATAAACTCATGCGTAAACCTTTGAGATCATTGAGAACATTACGATAGGTAAGAGATTTCTGAGATTTGGCGACGTGGAAACAAGTTGCGGAAAATAATTTCCTGTACCACTTCTTAGTTGTCCTCTGTGACAGTTTCAAACTGCAATAAAAAAAAGTTTTAGAATTAATTCGATGTAGACCTAAAAATAACTAAATTTAAACACCGTCAATTTTCTTATCAGGTGGGGCAAGTGAAAAATTTATCATTAGAGATTGAATTTGTGTTGTCTCTTTAAGTAGCCATAAGTAAACATGGTTCGCAATTATCATCGAAAAACAAAACGTGCTGATAATCCAAGAAACACTATACTAAAGCGTTAAAAGCTATTAGAAATCATGGAAATTCTCTAAAAGATGTTGCCAAACATTACAATATCAATATGTCTACTTCGGGCAGCCAATTACAAGAAAGACGTTGACTGAAAAGTTGCAATATTAGAGAACACACGGAAATCTCGTGGAATGTCTATGTAAACCTAGTTCAAAACATAAAAATGGGGTATAGGCACATAACATAAGTGGAACTCGAGCTCAAAAAGTGGCACCCACTTTAATATTTGCATGCTGGTATAAGGACATCGAAATGTCAAAAGGGTTATACCACCAATACATCAATCGACATTGGACCAGACCAGAAAATTAGGAGGAAAAAAATATTTTGATTATGAAGATGATTTTTAGAACAAAAATCCCGCATAGAAAATTACAACTTGTCGTAAAGTCTAAACAGTAAGCTTCCTCTAACAGTAATGGTTAACTTATCCCAAATTGTTGCTTTCTGGTTGAATAAGGTGAAATTCTAAGCTACAGATTATTAAAAACGCTTTGAGTAATTCACACCAAACAGTGACAATATGTTATTCTGTTCAAATATAGTGAAATATTATGGAGCTGAAAATACGTGACAAATAGTGGAAGTGTACTACCACCATTTGCCAAATGTGTGGTCATTACATAGGGGGAACAAATTTTGCAACACACTCACACAAATTCATTCAACAATATATTACCTATATCCAACAATTCGGCAAATAGTTGAGAACATGGGTATTTGTGAGTACTGAAAATTCTCAGTGTGTTGTATACGTGTTGTGACAAATTTTCACCAACGTCAGTTTTCAACAACCAGAACATTGATTGAAATCTAAGTCAAATACAAAGTTTTATTTACGATGTTTTGAACCAGCATCAATTTCGAGCTCTCATCGTCGTTCATTAGTGCTGTTTTTCGGAGAAGAACCAAAACCCTGCTCCGCGTAAGTTTAAACCCGTATCTGAACCAGCTAGCCATAGTTGCAACGAATCTGTTCCGACAGTCATCATTGTTCCGGCAGCGGCGACGCTAAATCTTTGCTAGGATTTACCGGATTTACCTACCAACCAGATTAGCTTTTCGGCTGGATTGTATCACCTGAGTATACTCTTATGACGAGCTGTTAAAGGTGGTCGTCTGCAATGGGGAAAACTGCTGAATCGAATGGATCCTTGTTTATATCATGTCGCTGTAGATTGAGAATGATTCTGGTCGGAATACAGGGCAGAGTGCGTAGAATTCAGGGCTACATCGCAGAAACAGGGCTAGTGTGGCGTAAGTGTGATTTGTATTGATCCTCTTTTTGGCTGAATATTATGTGTTCTAGTAGGGGAAAATCCACAGTATGTTATGCTTGAAGGACTAATTTGTCACACATCATGATGAATAAAAATAAAAGCTAAGGTGTGAGTATCCATATAAACGAGTTAGATTTTCATATTGTCCATAAGCAATCACACTCCCGGGAGGGTAAAATAGATATTAGAAAAAAAATACCATTTAACAATTACCAATGAAACACGAAGGATACATGAACATGATTTGCTACAATCTAAAATAATACAAATTGACTGATTTATGGCTATTGTTGCTTACTTGCGTGAATAAGTGACTCAGTTGTACATATTTCAGTTGAAGTAAATTTTGTCTACATGTATTTGCATGTTTCATTATTTATTATCAAATGTATTTATTATTTCTTCACGTATGGTAAAAAACTAAAGGCACAGTACAGTAAGGGGTAAAAAAACTACAAAGCACCGTAAACCAATAATTTTACAAACAGTATCGTATTCATTTCAGCTTTATAGTTGAACTGTTCTTGAACTCTTTGCACTACGGTGAATTGCACGAAAAACGGATAGTATACCTACCGTTTCATTAATTGTAAGCCAAAAAATTTGTTCGAAGAAAATCTCCATTTTATATGGTTACATAACTTAACCGCCTATTCCCCACATTGTTATTTTCCTACTTACCATTTATCGAACAGTCAAAATTGTTTGCGGTACTGTTGATTTATTGTTATTTTTGATATTATACGTAATTGTTCAGATATTGTCGCAAGTGGTTTAGGACAGTATGGGAAACGGTACTAGTATGGTTCATAACTATGCGGGATGTCTTCGGCAAAAATAATACATATGATGAGGACTACATTTTGACATTCAGTGACATTAGGGTGGTCCAACAAAACGCGGAAATATTTTTGCCAACTTGTATGCTTTTCAAGCCAGCGCTTTGAGCTGTTCTCTGTTAAATTTTGAACAACTTTGCCCAAGACACCAATCCTGTAAGTCTACTATAGCCCTTGCTACGGCGTTTTCAATGATGCAGGGTAGGGTAGTCCATGAAAAATTGATATTTTATTCATAAGTTTTCTATTTCAAATTCTATTACAGGGTGTCTACTACCTGGAAAAACCTGGAAAACCTGGAATTATCAGGGAATTTTATTCAACCTGGAAAAAACCTGGAATTTTCAGGGAATTGCGATCACAATCAGGGAAATTATTTTGAGTCTGTAATTTATGATAAAATATGTTCGCGAAAAAGAATTTTGGCATCAAAACCCAGAGCTAACTACTATTTGCTGGAAAGTTATCTAAATTGAAAAAAATACGGCTGCTCCGCTTTCAAACCACTATTTCAACTGTTCAGTGAGGATCTTTTTAATTATGAAATTTTATCGACTTACCAAAACATGATTTATTTTTTTTAATATCTCTATATTTCATCAGTAAATTCTCATTTGTAGGATTGGTAGCAGGTTTGTTTTTGGAAACTTGGTCTCTATATTAATGCAAGTCTTTATTTTATTCGAAAGGGTCTCTAAAGTCCCTTTCTTCCTTATTTTGCTTGAAGTGCAAAATTTCATCTCATATTTCTCGAGAAAATCTTCAGGAATTATCCTAGTGATTTTTTCAGAAATTTCATCTGGAATACTTTCAGGTACTAGTACAGGGTTCTCTCCAGAAATTCTTCAAGAGATTCCTCTATCAATTATTCTAGCAATTTTTCAAAGGATGCTTAAAGTATTTCTCCAGAATTTGCTTCAGCACTACTACTTCCAGTATTTATCACTTGAGCACTTCAATATCACTACCTCCAGTAATTTTCTCATGGGTTAATTAAACAATTTTTCAATGACTAGCTTAGGACTTCATATTTCACTCTCTCTAGTTTTCTCTAGCTGTTGCTCTAAAAGATCTTCCAAAGATTTCCACATATTTTCTTCCAAGAAAACCCGCCAAGGTCAACTCCAGAGTTTTTGATAAAATTCGTTTAAGGTTTTTTTTTTCAAGGAACCCGACAAGAATTGCTATGCTATTTCATTCACGGTTACTGTAAAGAATTACTTCAAAAAATCCACAAGGTGTTATTCGAGTAAATTATTGAGTTTCTCTACAAATTTTCTTGGAAAACAGGATAACTGCAGTTCTTTCAAACATTAGTCAAAAAATCTGTTGGAATCTCCAAAAGGTGATTAAATGTACCACACCAGATAACACTACAGCAATTTTGCCAAGAAATCCATCGATCATTCCTACACAATTTTTTAGGTATTTCGCCTGATGTTTTTCAAGAAGTTCCTTCACAAAATTCTGTAATATGTTATCAAGAGACTCAATTGATTTGTTTTTTTTTTATTATCTTAGCAAAAATCTAGAAAATCTTCTAAAATTTCATCAAGAGTGAGTTCTTCTAGAAATCCTCATTCATCAAGATTGACACAATAACATACACAAGTTTACCATTATGAAGCATTCATTCATTGTGGAAAAACTCCTGGATGAATGCTTGATTTTTTTTTTTTTGAAAACTTCCTTGAGGGATCTGTTAGAATTGCTGGAGGAATTCCCAAAGAAATCTTACGAGCAACCTCTGAAGTAATTCCTGAAGGTGACGTTAACAAAAATCCTAGCTAAAATCTTAAAGAAATTCTGAATAACATTTTTGTAAGAAATCCTGAGAAATTCCTATTGGCATCTGGAAAAGTTTCTGATTGAATATTCCAACAGTTTTTAAACGGGAGTCTTGGAGGATGTTCAAGATAAACCGATGGGAGAATCGCCGGTTAAAATCTTGGGAGACTAAGGGCTTTATTGAAGAATATCTGAAATAATATATGAAGAAATTCCTGATAGAATCTCTTAGCCTATGGGGTAATTTTTGTGGTATTCTTTGGAAAAACCCAGATGGTATTTTTAAATATAAAAAAAAAATCTTGGAGGAATTCTGTCCATCTATCTAACCTAAAGAAATCTTTGAAGTTGTATCTGAATCTTTGGGCGAATACCTAAAATAATTTCTGATGAAATTGCTTGAGAAAATCATTGAAATTGCATATTATTTGTCGTAATGTCACGAAAAATTGGAAATAATTTTAGAAATATTCTCAAAAAAATGTCTGATCTGATTCCATGAGGAATCAAACTCTTTGCTACTGATTATTGTAACCATTTTTTAAATTATTGGAAAATATTTGATATATAAAAATCCAATTTTGCAAAAACGATCTGGTATTAAACAATTATCGATGTAAAATTTCGTAACAATTATTCAATTAAGAACTCTCGAAACATCGGTAAACGGAATTTTTATGTTAAAATATTGTCACTAATAAAAAAAGAATTAATTTTGCATATCAGGTGTTTAAATACCCGATGGAAATTAATGAATAATCCTCTTTTTGCACGAGAACGCAGTTCACAATGATGAACAGAGAATTTACAAACGAAATAGAAAACATCATCATGATCAAATACAATTCAACTGAATAATATTGAAGCTTAGATATATTTAGCACCTTATTATTAGAATATTGGATATTGTAATAGCTCCAGATTGCTTAAAAAATGTAAAGAGTAGAGTAAATAGCTATTAAATTATAAACACTTTAAAATTTGTCATTAGTTTGTTTAAGCCATATAAAATAAGAGTATTTCTTGCTTTTGGAATTATTTGATAGAACCTGGAAAAAACCTGGAAATATCAGGGAATTTCTTTTTGATAAACGAGTAGACACCCTGTCGAAGTTAGAAAAACTTTTTTCTCTAAAATATGCCCAGTTTGCAATGTATGGACGACTTTTAGTAAATTTAATTACGAAACTTTTTGCTTAAGGACGATCAAAATCTGAAATGGCCGTTTGTTTTAAATCGATTTTAAAGTTTTGAATATTAATTTTTCAGTGTAGAAAATGTGTTTTTATTTTTTCAATATTTTTCTCTAAAACGTCAGGAAATTTCACGACAGTCCCCCATACAACACTTTTTTGTAGGTCTTACCGTTTTTGAGTTATACGGGTTTATAAAACAAATTAAAAAAAACTTTGACCCTTTCCAAATGTTAGTCTAGATCGATTTTGAAAAAACAAAGTACGCAAAGTATCTTAGTTTCACATACTTTTGACATCCAAAAAGTTTCATTGAATTCTGAAGGGGTGCTGCCAATCGCGTGTCGAGTTGGCGTGAAATCCGTCTCAACCGAATTACGAACTTTTTGAATCTACTTCAAGGGGTGGGGACAAAAGATGGAATGCCCGGGATGGTTCCTGGATCCTCCCTTTTTTGTGGGGGACGGATGGGTGTGTTATTAGGCATAATTTCAACTAAACTTGATTATATGAATATGACAACAACTGAAAATCATAGTTTTCCAGAGGCAAACCATTCTGAACTAGTAATGCTTTACTTATGTTATCAAAATGGACATGTTATGGCCGTCTAGAGGTCCCAGAACACGTTCAGGAAGTCCTGGAAACTTCGCAAGGGATGAACGTTTTTCCTATAGCTCTACATGCCTAGTATGTGATACATATATTTTTTTTCTAATCTGGCTAATCTAAAATTGGTCAAACAAAATTTCATATTGATTCTTACCATCTAGAAGGTATACAATAGGACAGGATACTAAAGAATCCCTGGTACAGGGGGACGGCATCTCCAGGGAAGTGATCACTTTAGGAATTATTCTACAACTTTTTTTTTGCGACACGGCAAACTTTATGGTTTTGCAAAACAACCTCCATACAAGACTTTTCAACGAGTTCTAGTGACATTGGCCACGAATATTGCTTCTTTGAATGTCATTTCCTTGAATGCCAATTCCTCGAATGACTCTTCTCCCCGAATGATCCGTTTTCTCGAAAAGTGATGCAATTCAAGAAAGGACCAGAATAATCTTCAGTAACAATGTGGTGAATTGGGAAGAATAATAAGCAATCCAAATATTTACGACAATTATCGAGTGCCAAAAGTTATACGGGGAAATGGGCTATTCAGGAAACGGGGTATGTAATATTTCTAAAACCTTCCTTGCGACACACCAAACATCATGTTTTTATAAAACAAGTTCATTAGAAGACATTTCAAAGGCTTCTGGTAACATTGGCCATCTACTGCCCAATTTCGGAGATACCACAGAAGCTCTCAGGAGAAGTGGCCACTTTCAGAATAATCTTGAAGCCTTCCTTGCGACAAAATTCATAGATATACAAAACAAGTTCAATGAAAGACTTTTCAATGACTTCTAAAAATATTTGTCGTTAATTTGTCTCCTTTGTTTCCATTTTTTTTTATTTCGCAAGCAAAGTTTCAGAATAATTTCAAAAGTCATTCCCATATGAGCACCTGATTACCGTAATGGTTTCAGAATCAATTCTAAAGCGGCGTGATTCTTAAAAGCACCACATCCCCGGAAAATACTAAGCGCATATATCTACAGAAGTCATTGATGTCTTTCAATGAATTTGTATGAAAACCAAAGTTTTTAAATTATTCTAAAAGTGATATCTCCGGAATATGCCAGTAGGTGGCCAACGTTGCCAGAAGTTATTGAAATGTCTTCTATTGAACACACAAACTGTGGTTCAAATTTTTCGGCTGCGCCGCTATAAAAGCGCTAGTTGACATGTTCTGTCTTTTTAACAACTTTCAATTGATCAGCATGAAACATGTTTAGTTTGGTAAATACAAGTACAGTTCCAGTTGGATGTCGTTAATGAGCCGTTGATGTATTGAAAACAATCAAACAAGTTTTACAAGAATGTTATTTCGCCTATTATACAGATATAATAAACTTTTTAGGAAAAGAGCAATATTACGAAAAATAGTACATTTCCCAGGTTAATCATTTTTTTTTTAGATTTAATCGCTATTTCAATGCAAGTCTATATTTGTGGTTGTGGTCTCTTAAGTCCCTATTTTAATGAAAACTACTCTAAAGTCACTTTTTCAATCTGCTTGCAGTGGTCCTGGTGCAAAGTTCTAATGGCTTCAAAGAAACCTACGAACACTATAAGGCGACTATTCCACAAGAACTTAATGACATTTTTCTCATATCTCGAGGAATCCTCTCTGCTGGAATTCTAGTAATTTCTCCAATGATTTCTTCTTGAATACTTTCGAAAATTTCTCCAGAGATGCTACTAGCGATTTTTAAATGGATGCTTAGAGAAATTTCTTCAGAAAAGTTTTTTTCAGAGGTTTTTAGAAAAATCATTTTGACATTTTTCCACGAAATCCTACAATTATTTCTAAGCCATATTGTTCATTTATTCCAGAAATTTTCATGAGGCTTTATTTTAAATATTCAAGGCGCGTACAGTGATACTTTTTCAAGCCAATATAAACTATCAAGAATGGTTTTATCACTTTGAAATTGCACGCAGCAAAGTCATCATTGCTGCTAAAACGAATGATAAGCTACTTCGCTTTAAGTTCCACCAGAAATTTCTCTTGGAATTGGAATGTCTCCAGCATTTATCATCAAAATATTGTTGCTGCGGTTCGAACGTTTCTCTAATATTTTTTCAAATAAAATAGCCTAATTCATCAATTGTAATTCATCGAAGCGTACTTAGAACTCACATAAGTTTCATCAGAGATTACTCTAGGATTTTCTTTCAAAATTCAATGCAAGATTTTTTTTTCTCCAGAACAATCTAAAAAAGTTCCTTGAATTTTCTCTAGATGAAATACTAGAAAAAATATTTGAGAAATTTTCAAATTGAAAAAAATCCTGAAGGTGTTTTGAATTTCTTAGATATTCTAAACGGGAATGCTGCAGGAAGTCATACACGGGAAAACAAACCTGTAGTAAAAATTACCATTCATGAAACAGCCATGGAATTTCAGAACAAATAACTATGTTTGTAGTACAAATAATTATGTTTGTACTACATCACTGGTACATTTGACAGAAATCATTTCCATCAATAAGATTTCGACTACAGGCATAGTATTATCAAGCGCATTTGTGGTCTGCTGAAAATTGCCGGTGCGAGCGCTTAAGTTAACCTCCTAAAATGGTAGTTTTTATTGCATTTTTTTTTGCGTGTAGGGAAATCAATGGAATAATTTTTGGATGGATGATTCCTGATGTCGTTATTTTTAGGAAAATTCCAGATTGAATTACTGAAGTTAACGATATTCTTGTAAGAGTTACTTGAAAAGTTCGTGAAAAACCTCAAACAAACTCTTGAAGAGATCAGCGGAGTAACATGTAATAGAAATTTATAGTAAATCGAGCTGTTATACTTGTATTGTCATGAGAAACTCCTCCTTTTTTCTCAAGCAAGATTGACAAAACGCTTACCAGAAATCCTGAATTCCATTTATCCCTCTAATACCCAAATTTTTGTTTTCGATTTAAGTATTATTTTTCGTTATCTAAAATCGTTCTGAACACGTTTTGGGCATTTATTTATTTTTATTCGCAAATTTTTAAATTTTGGTTTTTGATTTTTATAATTTTTATTTTTGAACATCCCTAGCTTTTTTCATTTTTTCTTGAAGCCTTTTCTAGTTGTTGATTTTTGGCAATAATAAAAATTTTAATTGTTACGGTATTTTGAAAATTATTAAATTTTTAATTTTTTTTCGGAGCGTATTTTATTTTCCGTGTTACTAACGGAAAAACAGGTTTGAAATGATTTTAATACCACCAGGGTCTTCGTTTGTGATAGGTTAATCGTAGAAAAATATAAAAGGTACGATTTTTCATATTACACGTTAAATGAAGCCCAGGCATTTGTAGGTTATATAAGAATGCAATTTTTCAAACAATTTCTAAAAATACAAAAAAGTTCCAAAAGTCATAAAAAACTTTTCTTATATGCGTGTTATGAGTCAAGGTATAAGCCAAAAATAAAATCATTTTGATTTCCGAGCTACGAAAAAATACACAAAATTCCAAAGTGTACCCCATCTAAAGGCGGGGTTGGGTATTAGAGGGTTAAGGGAAAGGTTTTTTTTTCTTGCAATCAAATAGACTATTTTTTCATACCTAACATTGATGATTAAAGGCACTTTCAGAACATTTGATAAATATTCTTAATTTTCGTAGCAATTAAATATAAATCGTAATTTTTTCCATATGTTTACACGTTAAGAACAAAACAGATAATTGTTATTATTGAAGTTAAAAATACTTTGAACTGTATTGTTAGATAAATTTATTTTCAAGGATATCCTTCATTTGAAAAAAAAAAATGTTTTAGTCATCTAAAATTGACTACATATTCGTATATTTTGGGAATTTTTTCTACCAGGAATTATTTTATAAAACCTGGAATTCTCAGGGAATTTCATTTCTCTAAATGAGTAGACACCCTGTATTAAAATTACGTTTTCCACAAAGTTTTAGAATTAGTTGAAACGCGCATTTTGGTGAAAGAGTTAAGTGATTCCATTCATTCATTTATGAGATATGACCATTTTTATAAAAAAATCACATTTTTCATACGTTAAACAACAGCGGGAATGCAATTTGCACAGGATCTGAAAGGTATAACTTAGAGATGCAAATGGTATATTGTATCACTGAAAAATATTGGAGGTTTTACCGTATAATTTTGATGAGAAAACGAACATATTTTACAGAAAGTTCATGATTAAAGCTGATATATTGTTGAGCGCTGAAAAAAAGGCAAAAGCATCGGAAATCTATTAAAATGTATTAAATGGAATAAGCGAAATAATCAGAGTACATATCTATGACATAACGCCATAATGGCTTTTAGGGGTCATGCACAAATTATGTCACGCTCAAAGGGGGGGGGGGGGGGGGGGGGGGGGGTGGGGGTTGTTGTTAGAGCCAAGCGTGACAAGCCTTACAAAATTTTCGGAGGATTCATAAAAAAAGTGCAACAAAGGGGGGGTGGAGGAGGTCAAAAAAGTTGAAATTAGCGTGACATAATTTGTGTACCATCCCTTACAAGCATTCACACATGTTGGTCAATGAAGCTAAACGTTTGTTTTTTGTATTGTAAACTGATCCAAGCTCAAGTTCATGCTTATTCAGGCTGATTTTTGCCTATTAGTTGCATTTAAAATCAGCGTAAGCCACAAGTATTCGGAATATGAATCTAAACATTATATAAATAAGTATAAGGCTGATACAAATATTAAATTTCTTTTATGTCCGAGACCACTTGGAAGGTACGAGGGGGGGATAAAAATAAATAAGAAACAAAAAATAAAATGAAAAAATAGCTATTTTTTTCAAATTTTTATTTTTAATGATAGTTGTTATACTGTTTTTAATCGTCCTCTAGATCATTGTTTTACTTGTTTTTTACTTCGTAAATTGAAAAACCTAACTGATGTCAAAAAAATGATGATCCTTTTTTTTCTCCCCTTCAAAATTTTCGGATTTTCGAAGGGGGGGGGGGGTGGCATAAAAGAAAATTAATATTTGTATCAGCCTAATATGCTTAAAAATATTCAGTTGAACAGTTTTCAACCAAATTATGTTTAGAACTTTGCCGTAATGTTTCATATTTCAACTAAATCATAAATTTTCAGTTAAAACTATTCGTCTTCACATCAAAATTATACTGTAAATCCTCCAATATCCCCCAGAGATAAAATATATCATTCAAACCATTCCATCCCCATTTTTCCTCCTTTTAAAGATATTGAAGTTTGAAAAATATTATTTTTCTAATAAAAATGGCCATATCTCATAAACGACTTAATTCACCATAGAAAACACCTCCTACAGTAGATTGGCGTCTTCGGCAAAGTTGTTCAAAATTAAACAAAGATCAGCTTTATAGAACACTTCAAAGCGTTAAATCGCAAAGCATAAAAGTTGGCAAAAATATTTCCGTATTTTGTTGGACCACCCTAATGTCACTTATTGTCAAAATGTAGGCCTCATCATATGTAACATTTTTGCCTACGCTACTTTTGCTCTAAAAAATCATCTTCATAGTAAAAATATTTTTTTTTCATCGAATTTTGCGGTCTGGCCCAATGTGGCTTTGTATTGAAATGAACCAAAGATAACATATATCCAGAGTGGCAACGAAGGGAATGAAAATAAAAAGTTATTACAACTTTAGAATTAGGTTTACACCACTCGTATCCGAGATAATTTAGTCAATGTATTAGCTATGTATGTTGTTTCTAACATATTGTATTCTCTAGGGAAATGAATGGATGGATTTTGGAAAGCAAAAGCTTTTTCACGTTATGAAACAGGAAGTTTTTTGAAAGGAAATAACATTTTCGAAACGATCACTTTTTGTGGTTATGAAACATGAATATTAAATAGTGTGACAAGAAAAAATTACATTTTATGAAAAAATAAATATGTTTTATCTGCAGACATTGCTTTCCAACGTTGTCGACCGTCCTCCGATCTTAATATCAGTAATCTTCGCAGCAACTGGTCTACTGCTCGCATCATATGTTTTTTGTTTATCATTGGTAATGACAGTTCGATGTCTTCTATATTAGATATACCACTTGCCAGCAGCTGAAAGTGGGTACAATTTTTCTACTCGCCTTCACTTCTAAGTTCTACATATGCTATGTGGTATAGGTCTATCCACATAAAAAAGACCCTAAATACGTTATTGAAGGATTCCGTTTGATTTCTCCCGAAAAGTTATCCGAAGTCATATCCGACTTTCTCAAAAACAAATAACGAGCGGAAATTCTAAAGCGCAGAAATGCAATTGCTGTCCTATAATGTAAGACCCAACATTGGAAATGTTGCAGTTATAATGTTGTCGAATCATTTCAACTAACATAACTGAACAGAAGAGAATTGAAGTGAAAAGAATAACATTTTCTTTGTTTACATGTTACTTATGTTATTGTTCATTGGGAAGCCTTAACAAGTGTTAAAGCTAATAGAAATCGTGAATAACTGTTTGTTTTTGAATTTATTGTTCAAAACGGTTAACTGAAAAGTAGAGAGATATTTTTCAAAAACTTTTTCTGTATTTTTTTCTTTAATTTTTCATAAAAATCGATTTCAGCATGCTGCTTATATATGGTGAGAGTCAAGCTAAAAAATATACACAACCTCATTTGTTTCAATTTAAAGTCCCTAGAATTGGAAGAATCTCAACTATGCGAATTCCATTACCCACTTGCCCCACGGTACCTTATAAAAAAATGAGAAATCTCTGCTGATATTTTTTGATAAACTTCTGGTTGATTTTTTTATGTGCTAATCGAAAATATTGGAGGAAATTGATGAATGAATCATTGTATGGATTCCTGGAAAAATTAGGAAACATCTGGAAAAATCTTTAGCTTGGTCTTGCTGAATAGCAATTCCCCCTACGGATATATTTAGTACCTGAGGGGCATTCCATGGTCTCGTTGTAAAGTCTGCGGCTACCAAACAATACCATGCTAAAGGCGTCTCTGTTAGATTCCCGGTCGGTCCAGGATCTTTACATAATTGATGTTTCCTTGACTTCCCTGGGCATAACTTATCATTGTATCTGCCATACGATATATAAATGCAAAAATGGCAACTTTGGCAAAGAAAACTCACAGTTAATAACTGTGGAAGTTCTCATAAGAACACTATGCTGAGAAGCAGGCTCTATCCCAGTGAGGACGTAATGCCAGAAGAAAAAGCAACGACCGTATGAAGCTATGGAAAATCGTAAACGGGAACAGCTTTCCAGAGAAGCTTATTAGACTTGTTGCTCTTATAACGATGGACAGTTTTGAAAACTGTGTGACGATTTAGGGTAAATATTTGAGTTCTTTCGAATTCCATCGAAGATTTCGATAGGGTGATGTTCGATGGACATCCATGCCTGATGTTCAACATCGCGCTAGAGGGTGTCATGCAGAGAGCCGACTTTAACATCCGGGCCCAACTGTCAAGATTCGTACAATCCAGACAATTTGTTTGCTTCGCGGATGATAGGATAATGTTTGCAGAAGCATTTGAAACGGTCAGGTCTGTACACTTGCCTAAAACTTGAACGGGGGACGGACCTGGTGTAGTGGTTAGAACACTCGCCTCTCACGCCGAGGACCTGGGATCGAATCCCATCCCCGACATAGTCACTTGTGATGTAAAAAGTTATAGTGACGCCTTCCTTCGGAAGGGAAGTAAAGCCGTTGGTCCCGAGATGAACTAGCCCAGGGCTAAAAATCTCGTTAATAAAGTCAAACCAACCAACCTAAAACTTGAACGAATTATAATCTATAGAGGCATTCAGTCAAAGCCGAAGTACATGCTGGTAGGCAATATCGAGCGCGACGCGATAGGACTTGTCTAGGAAGAAGTTCAACTATAGACATGATTGTGATTGAGAAGGTCGGATTCATGCTAACAAAGAGCGTGTGTCTGAATCGAGTTTGGAAAGACACGGCCATGGACCGAGTAAATTGCCGAAATATCAGTAATGAGGTTTTATAAATTTAAACAATGTATTCAATACTATGAAACAAAAACTAAGTAATGTCACCATGTTGCCTTCAAAATTACGATCAGACAAAGCAACTTTTAATGAAATTTCTTTCCTTTAGTGATGAACTGTACTGTAAAAGTATTTGTTTTCGAATAGTTCGTCTTATTCTTAATCTAATTACACGTCTTAATTGTATGCCTTCAATTGCACGGTTTTTCTCGCAATCACAGTTTTTTTGGTACTCTAGCAAAACCATACTTTTGTGTTTTGAAGCTAAGATCCCAGCTATCATCGGTATCATAGTCGTCATTATTTGCAGTTGTGGTTACCACAACGGTATTCCGAGCAGTTGTGCTGACACTTTTGGTGGCATTAGGTGGTTTATAGTTGCAAACAGAGCACTGGCTGTTATAGAAGGGCCACCAATAGTACGAATTGCTCCATGGAGGCACCTGTTGCTGTTGTTGTTCTTGTTGAACTGGCGTGTTGATCACCGTCGTTACAGGTTGACTGATCGAAAGCTGGCTATTGGTGGTCGGTCCTGATCCTGATCCTGATGCTGAGGTTGGTGCTGCAGTTACTGCGCTCCAGTTATAACTGTGATCGTGCTTAAACTTTGCCGCTATAATTCCAAAGACAAACACGTTGGTAATGATGATCAATTTCAGACCAAACAGCAACTTCAGTGGTAATAACAGAAATGGGATTGCAACTATAGGAACCCCTATCGCAAGCAATGTAAGCAGGATGTACTTTATGCCGGAGGCAAATCCAGATCCAACACTACTCGCATGCTTATGATCCGACACGGGTATGTGATGAACTTCTCGAATAACTGAAGTCGAAGGTTTCCTAGGCTTTTTCTGTTGAATGTACACTGGCTGCACGTATTTGATGGGCTTTGTGCTGCGAGAGAAACCACATTATTTTCAGAACCTCAGAACCTAAATATAACGCAAGATACTCACTAAGGTTTAAGAAAGCCACCAACATTCTGTGCGCTGAATTTTTGACTCTTTATCAGTTCATCGGTATCGTCATGGTACTCACTGAACGCGGCATAATCTTCTAAAGGATCTATAAGTCCATCATATTCATCAGAATTGTACTGTCTCAACTGAGGTTTGAGACGAATTTTATCACGAACCACTTTTTGCTTTCGTCTATTCGGCGCCCGCAATTTTCTACAATCGGCCATGATCACGAGCCACGCCAATAATGCACAGAAGATGATCAGCCACAAAAACGTCCCTTGTTTACGCCGATCGCGCATCGTACACCGTATGGAGATCAGTTGGTCGATCGTCGTCGACACTGTGGTCGCCTATATACATCCGCAAAATCTCACGACTGAACTGGAACTTGCTTTAGGGGCGATGATCACCTTTAAATGTAACAAACTATTCCAAACGATCGGAAACCGGATAACATCCGCGGATCGAGGTTTGCGGCACATTCGATGGCTATCACTGCAATGATCGTTACGAAAATTCCAACTCAATCAGGGACGTGCCGTGGGACCACCCATGTAAATCCCACCAGAGTTTTTTTTGGATCGATGATCGATGGTGTGATACAGGTGGCACGTGTAAATCTAATCCATGGGAGGAGGAAAACGATGTTGATCGATACCACCGAGGCAATTGATTTGTTTCGGTGGGTTAACTTGTAATTATATTATGGGACAAGTGTACCTGAAATGGATACATGCTGTTTCTTACGATGCTGTTTAAAAATCAAAGAACAATGCTAGTAACATCAACATACATTAGACCACAACATAGATTAATACCGACGGAAAAAAATATTAAAAGCCATCTGCTGCAATAACGTGTATATCACATATAAGCGCACTGCCGAAAAGTTTGTTCGAAGACGATAAATTTCAAACCTGGGTAAGCCCATCGATTAGCTGCAGTTATTGGTTGCGCCAAGTTGATCTTACAACAGAGCGTCTAGCCATAATTGATTAATAGATACGTACCGGATTGCCTTACATCATATGCATCTTTACGTCCTTCACTTCCGCAAAATCCACGCACATTTTGAGTTGGTAGATCAGGCGTAGTAGGCGCTGCCCTTCCTGTTTTACTTGCGATTTGTGAACCTAACTCGTGGCCTACTGGGCTAAAGGGTTCATTGTTGAATTAGGTTAATGCGATTGAACTGCAACTGTTATGCATTGTTCCATGTTTCAAAATACGCAACCGAGAAAAACGCGTTTAAAGATTTTATCACATTTATGCCTAGTATTGGCCAGGTTTGTGATAAATTAACCCTCTAATACCCAACCCAATTATACGTAGGGGTGCACTTTGAAATTTTGTGTATTTTTTGGTAGCTCGGAAATCAAAATAATTTTATATTTGGTTTAAACCTTGGCTCATAACAAGCATATAAGGGAAGTTTTTTTATGACTTTCAAAACCTTGTTGTATTTTTAAAAATAAGAGAGGGTTCAAATAAATTCTTTGCAATAGCATGCAGAATAGCGTGTTCATTAGAATCAAGAGTTTGTATTAAGCGAAAAAAATAAATTCTGCTATGAAATTCAAAATGGGACTGTTATGGCTAGAAGTACGGGGGGGTTTAGGGGAATTTCTAAGCATAACAATCTCACTTATATTCGTAACCAATTATCTGTGGAGCATACCATGATCGATTATACGTATAGATTGTACCAAATATAGAGGATGTATTCATCAAGACTGTGTTGAGACACTTTGTTTTCGCGCTTCTAGCAAAGCTAGAAAATTTCACCTGCCCCGGCTATCTAGGATATTAATGGGGTTTAGGCTCTGTGGTTCTCACTCAACGGTCTTTTACGGATGCAATTCTCGAGTTTGGCACAGAGAAAAAAGGGGAAAACGACTCTGTATTACGCCATCTTTACTTGGCTTGAGCTACTAGTTAGATGACCCCGGAACTACTTCATTGTATTACTTCAGGGGGCTGAGGGCTTGTTGATGCCTGTGATTGTTGGTTCTTTGGATTTTACTGCGCTGCTCGTCACGCTCTTCGGACGGACCGGTTGGATGCCGAGGTCGGTCTTTCGATTCCGGTTGAGGGGTGACTTCCTGTACGCAAGCGCACCAAAGCCGGCGATTCACCGTGATCGATACTACTCGGCGTAGTTTACGACGGTGAGAGTAGCCTACTCCTATGGAGCGTTCCCCGATGGAGGAATATCTTCCGAAACCAGTAACGTTACGCGTTGTTCTTATTCTGCTGTTGACCGGTAGAGCGCCGAAGTCGGCCCAGCGATTTCGGTTCACTGGTGCTCCGACGACTCAAGCTGGTGATTCGCTACGGACTACTCAGAATAGTCCCCGACGGTAGATTTATCCTACTTCGTCGAAGATTTCCCCGACGGCGGAAGATCTCCTGAACCACGCGATCTACTCAGTTAATCCCCGATAGTGGACTTACTCTACTCGGAGCTGGCCGGGCAGATGCTGAGGATGGTGCTGCGATTCCGGTGGAGGGAAACTTCCGGTCACTGGCGCCCCGACGACCATTTGCCGGTGCTGTTGCGCGATCTACTCAGCTAGTCCCCGGCGGAGAATCTAGCCTACTTCGACTCGATGGTGGTCGGTCCGAGGTCAGTCCTGCGATTCCGGTGGAGGAAATCTTCCGATTCGCAGATGCCCCGACTACACTTCACCGATACTACGTGACGCTCGAACTACTCGGCCTAGTCCCCGACGAAGGATCTAGCCTTTTCCGATCGCGACTTGACGCCCTCTGGTCTTCTCGCCATTTCAGTTGCAGCGACGACGCGATCTGCGTTATCGCTCTGTTAACCGCGTGCCACGTTCATACGTGTTGACACATTTTTTGTACAATGCTGTCGGGGTTTAAATTTCCGTCGCGGCTTCCGAGCATTTCGTTCCGCTTTCCGCGTATCTTGGGCAGTCAAAAACTACATGTTGCGGTATCTCCTCGACGTTTGAGAAAACTGGGCAATGTGGCGACTCTGCGAGCCCGAATCTCCATGACCTGATAGGAACAGTGTCAGGCAGAAGTTCACCTCTCCATGCTTCGTATTCATCCACATCGACAGATTTGGGATGAGCCGGTGGGTCTATCTTGCTTTCTCCGCGCAGTCCCACTCGTGCTGCCACCTCGCCATAGATCCCATTTTGTCGATCTGGCATACGTTTCTGACGTCTCTTCGCTGGTAGCACTCGATATCCTCCGCCAAAGAGATACAAATGGGGATCATACCGGCTATAACGCATACGCATCTGACAATATTGTCGCACCGCCACCAAACCGGATCGCGCCAGTGAGACTCGCGACGCGCCTCAACTCGCCACATTTTGAAATCAGTTTCTTAGTGTGGCGCTGCATTCTTACGATTTTTATGAACACAGCGCACTATTCACATATTAGCTGCGACGCGCGTGGCCCGAGGAAACAATAAGGGCCCATTCACAAATTTCATAACGCTAGAGGGGGTGGGTGGGTGTCCTCGCGATGTTACGGCCCATACAAAAATTTAATAATATTCATACAAAAAGCGTTACAATGGGGTGGGTGGGTGTCCAAAATGGCTAATTTCAGCGTTATGAAATAAATGAATGAACCCTAATTTTAAATAAATGTTGGTCTTGATTTCTACCGGATACATAATATCGTTCGAGACGCACTCGCGACTCGCTGTGCCATCAGTCGAAACGCTTTGCTCAGCTACTCACGGTTCCGCTTTGTTTCATGGAGTTCTTGCCCCAAGCAGGTTTTCCAAGAAATACTGTGTGGCTTGTACTGAATAAGTACGAAGAAACTTTTTCGGTCCGTCGAAAGCCATAAATTAAGCGAGTAAGGACTGTTCATTTAAGTAGGTGGACACCTAAATATTAACATTTTGGTGTGAAAATTCCATAAAAACAAATAAAATTTTGTTTCAGTGTGTACCCAAGTGTTTATTTTGACAGCAGACAAAAGTTGACATAAAAAATTATAAATTCCAAGCGATGGGTCGAATTGACATGGCGACTCGCAATTTTTTTCTGCACAAATGGTGTACAGAAAAACTGTCGTTCCGAGATTTGACTAAAATCGCGAAGTGTCCAAATTGAATTTTTTCAACGCTTTGGCCAAAACAGATATTCCTGACGACGTACGATACATCCCAACAGAAAAATTTGGGAAAAATGATTTGTTATGGCAAGCAATTTGCTCCTGCAGTATGAAAATACTACATATTTCACGACGGGTTCAATCAACAGCGAAAATTACAGAAATGCATGCATTAAAAAATTGCTTCTGCCCATCTACTGAAAGCATATCATGCCTCCATTGTTTTTGCCAGACTTAGCATCGGCTCACTATGCTTCAGCTACTTTGGAGATGCTCAAGAAGGAAAAAGTCGAATTTGTAGAAAAATGATCGAATCCATCAAATTGCTCAGAACTACGCCCCATTGAAACATATTGGGCAATAATCAAACGGCAACTTAAGAAGGCTGGAAGAGAAGCAAGCTCCATCGATTTTTTCAAGAAAATGTGGTCACAACGAACAGCAGCACAACGAAAAGTTCCGAAAAAAGTTGTGCAGAACCTTATGGGAGGTATAATGAGAAAAGTAAGAGCATTCTCCAGCAATGCTCATTTAATGTTCAAATTTATGTGAATTTGGTCGAAATTACGTTGATTTCCATGTATTTTAGGTAAACTCATGAATTTGTTCGAAAATAAACAGTTTACTGTAAAAAACACGTGTCCACTTTCTTAAATGAACAGGCCTTAGTGATTGATCCTTCGACCTTGACGCTTGCTCCTGCGGAGGCGGGCGATGAGGGCAGAACATGTCGCGCGTCGGACGAGTAAAATGAAAAAGTGCCGCGATCGATTGGTTCTTTTTTATCCTTCGACCTTGACGCTTGCTCCTGGGCAGTGCGTCAAGAAAGTCCGAGCAGTCGTCAGTTGTTTGCACTCTCGGGTCGCGCGCTTATTTTCTATTTTTGGTTTTATATAGACGAGCAAACGAGTGAAGCTGATAGTGGATTGTTGCTGCTCAGTCAAGGATGACGGATAAATTGGTGAGCTCGTTTCATGCTACTATTTCTAATTTATAAAATATGTATGACAAGTCGAGTCTAGTACACGACACTGAAGACGGCCTTACAGTGGAGGTCGAAATACGCGTATCTGTCGAAGGATACAAGCTCTAGTGGAATTGAATGGTATAGTACTAAAATCGAATTATTTATGTTTAACTTTTTTTCAAAACACCCCTTTCTTTTTACCTTTATTTTTGTAATTAAAATAAAAACTTTGAATGGTTCGACACTACAAGTGTAGACTTGCGAAAGGTTCACTTTATTCAACGAACTTTGAATGGTTTGCCACTGTAAATGTCGGCATAAGAATAAGAGTGTTAGAAATGTTACATTTAGATATTTGTTCAACAAACTTTGAATGGTTCGTCACCTCAAGTGTCGGCATAATTTTTCTCTACATAGAAATTGTTCATATTAAATGAAAATATTTTTTTTATTTATTTTTTTACATATAAGCATGTTTATATCTCACAAATAATTATTTATCATGGTCTAATCGCTTATCAAAGTGAATCCTGTGACCCAACGATCCTCCCCATTAACAAACATCCCTCCCAGTGATTTTTGTGGAGATGCAGAGGAAAACACGGTCTCCAAATAGCAAAGGTTACACACTAACATTCCTCAATCCCACCTGACTGCAAGGACGTGGCCGGCGCCGTTATTGACCCTGTATAAATAAAGGCTTTGAATTATGCACACTGAAGAAGATTATGGCCAATCCCAGCCGAACTTTTAGTTGATTCTTTGTGCATTTTCACTGACTTCGGTCAATCACGGAATACCAACCATTGATATGTGTAGTCAGTCTAAGCTAAGCTAAGCAAAAGCCACAAATTAAGCTTCCGGAAGTTACTCTGTGCACCGTCAGCTGCGGACTGAAGTCAGGACCATTGAGTCAAATCCAAACAATTAGAACGAAATTAGAGCAATCTGACCAGATTTCGTACCATGATCATGGTGAAATCTACGTGAACCACAACCTACCAATTCAGCCCTTTTTAGAGATTTTGGGCTATTATGAAGCGGAAGTCAAGTGAAGTATCAACAAAATATCGATGAACTGCAAACTAAATGCGATGAATTTGTTAAAAAGATGGATGAAAATACTGTGCACCGATTATTGAACGGTATTCCGGGTAAAGTCCAAAAATGTCTTGTGAAAGGGGATGATTTTTTTAATTTTCCTCTGAAACTTACATGTAATGCAACTTTTGAGTTTATTTATATCCAAACTATTTCAATAGAGTCCTAAAGCCCTGTCCCAATTTTAGTGCCAAACGTTTAAGTTTAGGCCAAATACACATGATTTACTCTATTTTCTAATGTTTTCCGTTGGTTTAAGCCCAAAAAATTTTTTTTTAGATTTTGTCACATCCTTTGGCGTAAACTCAAATTTTGGGTGTATTTTGTTTTCCGTGTCCCTTACGAAATGTCAGATAGGAACAACCCCAGTGATCGAACTAAAACCCCTGTGGTGTTTTTGTCGACTAAGCGAACGTCAAACATGATCAAAAGTGTCAAGGTTTATTTATGGACCAAATTTTTAAATTAAAGTTTAAACATGATATAGCCATTATTTGAGCGGGAAAAATTGCTAAAGTAGTTACAGTAACATGATTTTTCGTGTTATTAAATAAAAAAAAAATTCATTATAAATTTTAGGACCCAATTTGTGTATGTTCCAATTCTAAATAGCCCTGTTGAATGCGTTTTTCACATCTATCGTGCCTACGGCGCAGTATCGATCTCCTCTTCGTTTCTGCTCTGCTTCGACGCCTTTTCAGCACACTCGAGTACTGCTCGAATTGCGTCTACCGTTGATAAGCCTTTGCGGAATCCAAACTGCATTTGCGACAAACCGCGCTCACTTTCCGTACACTCCGTCAACCTGTTAAGGATGATGAGACACTTAATGGAGGCTCAAGTGATGATGATGATGATTTGGTTCTGCCATCTATTGTAGCAAGGCATCTGCCTATAGCACTGGAATAACCTGAAAAGCAATTTGATCAAGGTTGTACTGTTGTTTGTGAGCAGGCAGTCTCCTGGATATGCGGACCCGCAAGCAGAGACACTTGCATGAAACCCGCGTTAGCGGAAGAGAATCTCCTTCCAGAAGAAAGTTTTCACGAACAACTGTAAAATCAAGCCCTTGATTGACAGAATACTGCCTATAGATGGGGTCGAAGAGCCCGCTCTCAATCAACGAAATGTTAACAACAGGGAGGAGGCAGTCCCAAGCTCCCTGTCAAAATCGCTTCATTCGAGTGCCCTGTTGGTCCCAGCCCAACCCAAAATACATACAATAATAGAAATATAATCAGATATAATCCATCATGAAAAGATCTCACCGGTATTTGGTTATAGTTGGGTACTTTTTGGAGTACATCGTTTAGGACCATATTATTGGTTGCTTAGCACAAATTACGCGTCGACTGAAAAAACCACTCCGCTGAAATCGGTCACCAGTTTTGACACCGCTTGCATTTTATCATTGAACATTGTTACACACGCACATAGAGCACTTGGTTGCATCACTTGGTATTATTAATCTGTGCGTGTATTTTCATTGACAGCCATCATCATGGAATGAATGCGCGACTCGCTCGGTGCGTATAATCTCGCACTTTTCACCTCACTCACTCTGCCCCCACTTGATGTATCTTATATCATGCGTATGCATGTATTTCGCACCACTTTTCTCGTCGTTCATCTCACTAACACACCCATGTGTTCTTTTTCACCTCATCGCAGTCAAACAAATCGCGGCGTCACTTTTTTTTCAAATTCTAATCCGTTTTCTTTAATCGCTCATTAATTTCTCGCTTATGTACTGTAATATGTAACATCACTTTTTATCTTGCGTGCATGAATAAGCACATTTTTATAATAAAACACTTGTTTTTTTTTACAAAATCGACTCCGGCATACAACAACACGTCCTCTCACCACTAACGATCAACGTCATCTCATAGTCATGGGAGCAGCACTGTGATGAACATCTGAATAAAGCAGAGTACATGGGTTTAGAAATAATGTGTATGACTACACGTCAGTCGTTATCGAGCGATATCGATAAATAGTTCCAAAAAATCCACAATCTGGTCAAGCTTTACTAGAACATGAGAAATCTCCAGAACTTTTTTTTCAACTGTGCGTCAGTACAATGGAAAATTAAAAATCTACCATCTCCCTGTAAAGTGAAGGAAAACGATTAACAGCTCCAAACATGGCTAAGCTCATAGGTGCGGAAAAATTGCTCGCAAATTTGCAATGGCTGGCTCTGGGACTCTTGGAGACGAACAAACAGCTACTGGAGTATCGGAAAAGGTTATGTTCGCTATCTACAGATAATCGACTATCGTGAAATCATTATACTCGTCGTTGCCTATAAAATGATATCCCAGATAATCTTTCGTCGTACACTAGTTACCTACAGACAACATATAAACATTTTTTTTCGATTATTGGTAATCTAATGTGTGCTATTATCACTACAAATTACCAATAATCGAAAAATATTAAATTCTATGGTGACCCAAACCAGATAAAACTATATACAAAAGTTGCGGGATGTTATTCAGCTGCTTTTACTGAAAAAAAAAAACGACATACATAATCGTTAATCGACCATGCCTTATTCGGTATAATCTCAGTTATAATGCGAACCACTTCCGTGTCAGCAACTGCGCAGCAGAGGAAGATATTAAATTCGTAGATGACTTCCATCAGATTCAATCCAAAACATCAAGTCAAATTCAAATATTGACAAACGATTGATTTGATGTGTGTGGAAGTATCTTGACCAGACATTGCAGAATTCGCTCTCATTTGAGTATGAAGTACGATCAAAGCAAGCAAAGAAAAACATCCCATCTGTTGCGGTCCACGATCGTCATTGTATCGCAAGGTGTAACAACTCTGATAAATGGAAGCAGCAAGCGAGAGCCCCAAAGAGAGAGCGATGATAAAATCTATTTTTCTCGCTTGTTTACCGTTGGGGATAGGTGTTTTTCTTTACTGGCACGATAAACAATCCACGAATTTCCAATAGCAATAGTGTCCCCCAGGCTTGGAGCATGTTTAGAGGGGTTTTATCATGCGCTACTATCCCCCCAATCTGATCAAAGTTGTAGCAGTATACGATAAACAGTCTCTCATAATGTGCAGCATGTTATGATAGTTACAGAGAGCGATACGTGAGAGATTCTCTCAATTTTCTCAGGATTCAATCCCTGATCTTGACCGATGAGCGTGAGACCATCGAAAGGTGGAAGTAGCACTACGATGAACATCTGAATGATACGGAGGCATAACAGCATTACGTACGAGGATTATGTGTCAACTCCCACGTTAAGTGAAGTCAAAGACAAATTAAAGACCTCCATGTCCTTTGCAGTTGCCAAAAAGTTTATGGCTCATAAGGTAACATAGAATGCCGTGAAAAGTGTACTGCGATCTGTCAAACTTGGATACCTTTTGCACTACCGAGGGACCAAATGCAGTACTAGAAGTGGTACCCAATCTGAGCCCGAGTAGGACGGACCTGGTGAAGTTGAGTAAAGTCAGTAGCGTAGCTAGGGGGGTGCGGTGGGTGCGGTCCGCACCGGGCTTCAAGCTTCTAGGGGCCCCAAAATCGCAGTACGGATATCTCATAGCATTAAATGTTCGAAATAGCTTGTGAGAAACTGGCAATTTGTAAGATCCAAAAAATGAGCATGACAAGGGATCTGCGATGTTCAGGGGCCCCTTGATTATCCCTTATTTTTAATATATTAGAGATAGATTTAGAGTGGGCTGAGGGCTCCGGGAGGACCGTGCCTGGGGGCTCCTAAAATATGGGGCCCACAGTCACGGTCCTACCGGGGCCCTCAGCTCACCCTAACTCTATCCCACATTTTAAGGACCTCCACGAATATTTGTATTGTAAGTAGGGGGAGATCCCCCAGTACCGGACACTTAAGCCACTAAATTCATAATTTAAAAAATATTGGTTTTATGTGCTCGTATTACCCATTTACGATAAATATTGTCATTTTTATAGTGTACAAAAATAAATTTGAAAATATAAATATGAATTTTGGCGTTGCATTTTGATGATGCATTTTAGTACCAAATTGATCGATCTTGAAAGGTGGCCCCCTATACCGGACACGATCTGAAAATGCCTCAAATTCTGTAAATTTGAACATCATAAAATGTGTTTACTTTAGGAATATACTTGCCAGTTCAATGCATTTGCAACATTTACAAGAATCTTAGTTTGCAAGATGCCTAACAAAAACCTCTTTCATATATGATGACAAATAGCACATTTTACGGTGTTGTTCTGAATGTTCATTCTTCTCAATTTTATTGTATGTGTGATACCATGACCGACGGAACCCATGAAAAATGAAAGTAATTTGAGACACTGATGCTATAATTACAAAAATATCATATAATAAATCAAGCTGTCCAAAACTGAGGGACAGGAGGTGCTTTACCAAAATTGTAATTCGTCCATATTTAGTTCAATTATGGTACAAAATAAATTCATACTATCAAATTAGGATTATGTTCGAACATGCTTGCATAATTCAAAGCATTTTTTCATGTTCAAAATAATTACTAAATAGGCTCGAAATTAAGGCAATACGTCAAATTTGTAAGGATTTTCAAAATTTTCAACTTTTTGAAAAAGGCATGCATATTTCAAGGATGTGTTATTCTACGCAAACATAAATCTCCTTAATAGCTTCCTTTTCTACTAATACACCATCTGTATTGGACCATGATTTCTCATTGTTTCGACTTTGTTCGGTATTGGAGGATCTCCCCCTTTTTCCCTTGTTGTTGTTCAATCGATAGCACGCATAAGAAATCCGAGTCTTCTAATAGCTAAACGCTCTAAAACTATAGCTAGGCTCTGATGTAGATACTTAAGTAGGCTCAAATACCTATGTTGAAGATGTTGAGTCTTATTACGGCTTTGGATTCATAATTATTTATATTCATATAAGATATACTTCATGAATTCTGATTTCCAATCAAATCTACCCAAGTTTGTAGGCCTCAAGAAATCTTCAACATTGAAGAAATTTTAACCTGTATATATTTTCTTACGATATTAATCATTCTCATTGTCACCCATTTTAGAAATTTGACAGATACCTTCTCAATATTATATACATGAGTTAAATGCTAAAGGTGTACATTTTGTTCAAATTTCAATGTTGGAGATATTCTCAAAAGCATGAATTTTGTAGAATGAGTAAGCCAACGACTTTAGGTAGACTATTTAGGCAGATGCAAATATTAATTTTCTTTTAAATTAGAGACCAATATGGAGGGCGTGAACAAATATTAAGGGTACAAACTTGATTAAAAACAGATATAATACAAAAAGTTAATTTAACATTTTTTTTAAACATTAAATGTATATCGAAAAGCTTTAGATTTTATTTTTTAAATCATCCAAAAATACCTTCCAAAAATCATTCAAACTTATTCTCAAGTGACCTTGAATAACTCATGAGGGCATTTTATAAAAAAACTTCTCCTGGTAATTCATATAAAATTATGCCATGGATTTATTATATTTTAACGTTGAAACGAACGAGAAAATATTTCCAATTGTTCATTGTGGAATTCTTCCAGAATGTTTTTTCAGAAATTATTTATTTCTTCGGAATAAACATAAGCAACAAATCCAGGGAACTTTTCCCAGCGCTTTCATGTAGAAACTGTACAGAATATTTTAAGCAATGCCAGAAGAATTTTTCTTATATTTTTTTTTTAAAGAAATACACTATAATATTGCTAGTAATAATCTATCTGGCGTTCTTATATGGTTGTTAATTCATTAACGGATTTTTAATGAAATTGGCACAGAAAATCCGAAAATTTAAACCCGGATTTTCTCGAGGATCGTTCAAGAACTCCTACAGAAATAATTCTAGGAATTCATCAAGGTTTTGACCACAAATTCCGCTAAGGAGCCCTCTGAAAACCACTGGAGGGAGATCTTGGCGTACCGTTGGTCAAGAAATCCCGTGGTTTTCCTAAGTATTCCTTTACCACTAGCTTCAGGGATTCTTTGTTTTATTTATTTCGAATACACTTGTTTGAGATATTTATTTTTCTTCTGGTATTTATCTTAGATATTTGAATTCCTCAGATAACTGGAAATCCTTTTAGATACGTCCCTCATTTTTCCAGGGAGCTCTTCATGGAATCATCGATTACTACAATTAGTTCTTCAAGTGATAAAAGCAGTAATATTCTTAGAAACTTTCAAGCGATTCTACCAATTTCTTCAAGTTTTTTACATATTCTTACAAAAAATCTGTTATAAAGAGTTTCTCAAAAATAAAAAAAGAATCCATAAATTTCAGGAATTTTGACAGAGTTCCAGGAAAATATGTTTACTTCAGAAGAATTCCTGCATGTTTTTTAAGGTATATTCCAAATTTTAGCTCAGGAAACCTCTATGAGTTTCGCTGGGATTCCTCATAAAATGATATCAATAATAACATCAAACATTTCATCTTGATTGCCTTCTAGATCTGCATCAAAAACCAAAAAAAAAAAATTCAATGATTTGCGCAATACTAAAATAGAGCCTTCGCTTTGGTTTGGCATCTAGTCTCAAGGAATCAAAGGAAAATCACTGTTTTCCTTTGATTTCTTGAGACTGGATGCCAAACCAGAGCGAAGAAAACTATCAACAGTCGATAAATCAAACTAAAATAGAGCCGTTTCCACGAGCCTTCAAAGCGTACGTCTAGGTATAACCATAAGCAAACTACTAAATACCGTACATCAAACAGAAAGTTATTCAAGAATTCCTTCAAAGATCCTTTAAAACATAAATTTATAGGAACTTCTGCTGCAATTGCTTTATAGATATTTTTTGATTCCACAAGATGTAATATCAAAAACTACTTCCTGATGGACTTCCTGGCTAAGTCCTCGTATGGGTTAATTTGTACTAGCAGAATATATTTTGACCTTTAAATCACGATTTTCAATATAAAACGTTTTTGACAAAAATATGAAGGTATGTGTAAGCTAATAAGACATATTTTGTAAACCTCTATTTTAGGGGCCCCCAAATTTACCTCCGCACCGGGCCCCCAAAACCCTAGCTACGCCACTGAAAGTATCGAACATCTTAAAAATAATTGTACTTATAACATACTTGTGTTATATACACCATGGTACAATTGTCTTGAAATAAGTTCCATACTGATAATTGTCTTTATTAATGACAACATATACCAGCTATCTGCTCATGGTATGAGGCAGATGAAAAAGATGGTACTAGAGCGTAGCTTAGCGATTTTTGATGAGCTCGTATAACAAAACAGCATCCGTAAGAGTAACAAGAAGGTGTAATATGTCTACTTAAAAAAAGGGACAAGCTGGAATATGAGAACTGTCGAGTGATTACTATTCTCAACGCTCCCAGCGTTGTCCCATATTATCTTTCGCCGTCTATCACCGCTAGCAAATTGATTTGTGGTAATTTTTGTAGCAGTTAGCAGGATGGGTGTTCAAAAACGGAAAAAAATTTCAATTTGCGAGGATTTTTTAAGAATATCATGAATATACAGTTCCTGTTCATAGACTTCAAGGCCGCATATGATACTATCGATCTTGAAGAACTATGGATGATTACGGACGAAAACGGTTTTCCCGAGGAACAGACAAGACCCAAGAAGTAGATTTTCAACTGCAGTTCTTGAAGCGCACATATCGGTTTTATGCGTAAAACACTTAAATGTTAAGACGATTGCGCTGTATTAGATCAAATGATCAGCAGGACCGAAATGAAAAAATAGACGTTAATTTCACCGATTACTGGTTGCTTAAGATGTAATTAGAAGGTGCGAAAATTAAACTATCGCTCCAGTGGTACGAAAGATCTAGGTACAGCAATTTCTTCGCTCCCAATGCAATAGCAGCAGCGTAGATGCTCCCGCATCGATCTTGATCGATCGACGGCCACGGGTTTTGGGTAAATTGATTCGCAGACCCCCACGGGAAGTTCTCACTTTGCTTCGTATTCATACACATCTTCGGGGTGCAAGCCAATGCGATCGGCGCCTCTACTGTCCGCGCCTATCCTGGTACGTCATCGATCGATCGGATCACGGGAATCGTTTACAATCTATAAAAGCGATCGTATACCAAAGCCAGGTTTCAGTTCCACGCGAAACACGATCGAAACGTCCACGGGGACAATCGGTGCATAGAGTGACAAACCACGACAAATACGATGTGCGATCGGTATAGCAATAAAATGATCATTCGTTTGGTCTTGGTGGAAATATTCCTGACATGTTTAGCGAGTATGGCGCACTCCAGGACATTCTATGCAACACCTAGTCAGAACGCTATCTCAGTGAAGCCAGTTGAAAACTACATGGAGAATAATGCAGTGAAAGAATATATTTTTGATGAATTGGACTATGAGAAAAATCCTTGGATAGATCCTACAGCTTTGAGTGTGTTTTCAAACAGTGAAACACGTTTCAATAAAAGACAAAAACTCGATGATTATGGTTATGGTGCTTACAGCAAAAATTAGTGAGTATTTGAAAATTCGTGAAGAATAGTGCAAAACTAATGTGAAATTGATCAGTGGTTTTTCTCCTAGCTACGACGATTTTTCAATGCGATCTTCACCAAAGGAAATCACTAAACTTCCGGAAACCAGAGGAAATCATCAAATTGACGTTGGGGATTACAACGTTGCCCATATAGGTTCAATGATATCATCTTCTTTGAAATATCTGCTGATCGTGCTGATAGTGTTTGGAATTCCTGCATTGGCATTGCAGTTTGTGTTGATCCCGCTTAATTTGTTACTAGGGATAAAGATGATGGCTACGGCCCATGCTATTTTGCTAGGAGTTGTAGCTGCAAAATATTTTTATAAATTTAAATATGGCCACGGCGGATATGGTGGATCCGGTGGGTACGGAGGGCATGCTGGATTGCTTGGTGGCTTAGCAGCAGTTGGTGCGCCAATTGTCACTTCAAACTTTCAGCAACCGGTCAGTCAACCTGTTACGACCGTGGTCACTGCTCCAGTGCAGCAACAGCAAAATATAGAATCTTGGAATTACCCTTACTACCTTCCACCTTGGTGGTACTTCTATCCAGGATTTAATAATTCAAATTCAAACAGTAATTCCAACACTAACACCAACACCAATACAAACACTAACACAAATACCAATACAAATAACAATAACAACAATAACAATAATAACAACAATAATAACAACAATAATGGATTCAAAGGAAACAATAGAAATGGTAAAGATAAAAATGATAAAAGTGAAGGAGTTGTATTGAAACTCCGTAAAAACTTCAAAAAGTATAAAATTCTCAACATTGATACACTAAAAGCGGGAGATTTTGGCAACATGACCAAAAGTGAAGAGCAAACAGTGAAGCAGTTTCTAAAACGAAACGGTCGCAAAGCTACGCTACTATGAAGCATTGAGATCAACCGATAAGGAATTCGCCGAAGCCATATCTGTGATTACAAATTAACGTACTCAAACACTACTGAGTTTGAGTTTCTGAAATAAAAATAAAAACTGCTTCTTGAATGTGGTGTACAATAGAAGCATAATTCGTAACATAAAATGTAAAAAAAAAAGTTTTTTCTTGCAAATGATAACCCAAAGAGAATATGTTTTTTTTTTCTCAAAGTCTCTTACTACAACGTTCTGACTTGGCACAATGGTGATTAACATAGAAAATATTCTAATGATGTTTCCGGAGCATGTCATAGCTCACAAACTGGCATCAAATGCAACTCTGGCAAAATGAAAAAGCACCCACAACAGTATAATCATAACTCAGGTTATTTTTTACCATGCATTTATTAGTAAGCAAAGTAACGTAAGTGAATAAATCCTTTTAAATTCTATACACATTTCATTAAAACACTTTAATCCGAATTTCTTTAACATTTTATTTTCAATATATTATAAGACAGTGCTCACTTAACTCAAGCGTGTACTAGATTAAGGTCCGTAATTAACATGATCGATTTCTTTTCATCGATCCTCTCTTCAGTAAATAAAAGTAACAAGATGCAAGTTTGTTGTAACTTTTTCACCACAGGACGCAAGATTGCATCTCCTGAATCGTAATGTTACTTACGCCCTTGTTCTAGCACACGCTTGAACTGTGTAATTAGTTAAACAATAGGGTTCAAAGGAACAAAAATTGCGTAGGTTTAGGTTGCGTCAGTGAAAAGCAACCTAAAAAAGTGAAAAGTGATCTATTACAGGTGACGTGAATCATTAATAATATTACATATTACAAATTGATATCAGTAAGTTAATGAAAACCCCAATTTATTACTACAACATGTAATTCCACTAGAAATTGTATCCTTTGACAGACACGCGTATTTCGATCTCAATCGTAAGGCCGTTCTCAGTGTCGTGTACTAGATCGAACTTGAGTCTAGTACACGACACTATAGAAGTTTTGCAAAGCGAATAATAAACATGATGAAAATTCTGTCGTCTGAGATATTTACGTTATGATTACGCGTCGGTCGACCAAGGAATTTCGAAATATCTTTGGATACCGAGGATTGATAATCAAAATCGGAACAGATTCTAAAGACAGAAAAAGTTGTCGAGAAGTTGTGAAAAAATAGTACAATTTACCTTGGTAAATTATGGGAAAAATACAAGAAACCACATTGAAAACTGTAAAAAGTCATTGAAACATTGATTTCTCGCGCTTAGTATCATACAGGCGTATCTGCATTGATCGATTTCTCTTCATCGACTTTCTCTTTGGATTAGTACTGGACATTCGATCGATTTTAGGAACATTTTATGATGCAGTATGACGAAGGACGATGAGCACTTTCTATTGAACCAACAATATTGACCGAAACCATTCTCCCGGCCAAGTAATTAGCCAAAGAGAAAATCGATGAAGAGAAATCGATCACTGCAGTTACGCCCTTATGATACTGAGCGCGAGATTTATTTGATGAAACATATCGCCTGTTTCAGTTTGGATAGCCGGGTATCTGTTTATGTAGTGACCCCAAACGGACACATCCAGAATATCATGCATTTATATCACAGACAAACAGATGTAACACTCAAGGTGAAACTTCTCGGAATCCAAGGATGGCCGACTTGTGTCCCTACTTACGTTTTCAAAGGCACTAAACTGGAGAAATAGTAGGCAAACGTACTTGATCTTCTTATTTTAAGCTTTCTGCTAGTACACAAAGCCAAAATGAAAAGTGCACTGCTGTTATATGCTCTTTCGGCGAGATTAGTGCCTTTGAAGTTTCAGGAAACATTAGAAGTTGGATTCCGAACTGGTTTACCTTAAAATAAATCGCGATCAAAATCATAGTCACAAATTTCGACAGCTCTAACTTCATTACTTTTAACCCAGTGATAAAATATCACGTCACGAATTATAAAGTGATTCTGACTATTTTCCGACACTCGGTAGCAGGTCTCTGTTTAGTGGCTTGGTATCTATTATAATGCAAGTCTCTAAAAGTCTATTCTATTAATGGAAGGTCTAAAGTCTCTTTTTTAATCAAAACATTCTCTAGAGTCCCTTTTTTCTTTCTCTTTGCAGTGAATTCTGATTCAAAATACCTAACCATAAATTAACCCTTTGAAGTCCTTGATCTGACTTTATGCAGTCAATCTATCTCGGATAAAATAAAAAACTGGCATGTTTCTAATGAAATATCTATGTCAGACCATAAACATATAGTCTTCGAGTGGGAAGGGGGTCTAATGATTCAAAAGTCGTTTAAAGATCCCAAGAAAACTGATTGGGAAACCTACTCAGCTATTCTCCGTTCTGAAGACTATATAATAGAGCCGAATATTCAGACTATTATACAGTTAGAAGCAGCTTCGGATTCTATTAAAAACAAAATTCTAAATGCTTATCAAGAGAGCTGTCCGATCAAAACAGTTAGTTCGAACAGAGATGTTCCATGGTGGAACTTCAACCTTGATAAACTCAGAAAAACTGCTCGGAAGGAATTCAACCGAGCCAAACGCACTTCTGATTGGAGTCTATACCGAAAGGCTCTGACAGAGTATAACAAAGAAATGAGACGAGCAAAACGGAAATCATGGGTTCTCATGTGTGAAAGCATTGAAAAAACTCCCGTAGCTGCTCGACTTCATAAAACTCTTTCGAAGGATCACTCCAATGGTTTGGGAAGTCTTCAAAGGACTGACGGTTCACTCACTGTGGAACCTCGTGAAACACTGAGTGAAATGCTAAGAGTTCACTTTCCTGATTCAATCCCACAAACGAGTCTAAATGCTGAAGGTGCCAGACTTGACGTCTCAGTTCCACACGGGTTCCTATCAGGGGACTCAGGAGCAAAAAGGGACGCAATAAAGGTTGCCAAAGAAGCTTTTACTCGCGATAGGGTTGTTAGGGCAGTGAGATCTTTCGAGCCATTCAAATCTGCTGGCATGGATGGAATCTTCCCAGCGCTTATCCAAAAAGAGGAAGAGACACTGATTCCACACATGGTAGAGATTTTTAAGGCAAGTTTAGTTCTGGGACACATTCCAAATGATTGGCGTCAAGTTCGAGTTGTCTTTATTCCAAAAGCAGGAAAAAAGGACAAAACCAACCCTAAAGCATTCCGACCGATAAGCCTATCCTCGGTAATGCTTAAAATCATGGAGAAGGTATTATGCGAGTATATAGATTCTAAATTTATGAAAACTATGCCTCTTTCTAAATCCCAATTTGCTTATCAAAGCGGAAAATCAACGGTCTCAGCACTGCACACGCTAGTGAACAAGATCGAGAAAACCTTTAATGCAAAAGAAATCGCTCTTATAGCATTTCTTGATATTGAGGGCGCGTTCGATAACGCTTCTTATTCGTCTATAGGTTCGGCAATGTTGAGGAGAAACTTCGACCCATGCATTGCTACCTGGGTACATGCTATGCTAGCAAATCGACAGATCTCATCTGAGCTGAGTGATTCGCGCATTACTGTAATGGCTACAAGGGGATGCCCTCAAGGGGGAGTACTATCTCCCTTATTGTGGTCATTAGTGGTGGACGAACTGCTAGATAGCTTAGAAAGAAGGGGTTTTGAAGTTGTTGGATACGCAGATGACGTAGTCATTATTGTACGAGGCAAATTTGACAGCGTTATTTCATCAAGGATGCAAATTGCTCTCAATCACACACTTTCCTGGTGTCAAAAAGAGAAACTAGGAATAAACCCTTCAAAAACAACAATTGTACCGTTCACAAAAAGACGAAAGGTACAACTCCACCCTCTTTTCTTGAACCAAATACAATTAGTTTACTCAAATGAGGTCAAGTATCTTGGCATCACACTTGACGCAAAACTAAATTGGAACACCCATCTTCAAACAATCATAAATAAAGGTCTCAATTCACTCTGGGTTTGCTCAAAGACCTGTGGTAAAACATGGGGTCTAAAACCCAGTATGATCATGTGGATCTATAAAACAATCGTTCGGCCTAGAATAACCTATGCGTCCCTTGTTTGGTGGCCTAAGACAAAGGAAGCTACGGCTAGTGCTAAGCTGAACAAAATTCAACGTACTGCCTGTATTGCCATAACCGGTGCAGTTCGTAGTACCCCCTCGTTTGCCCTAGATGCTATACTCAATCTGCCCCGGCTGGATCAATTCATAAAGCTGGATGCTGAGAAAAGTGCTCTTCGGCTAAAACGATCAACAGTCTTACTGTCAGGGGACTTAACAGGTCACCTCAGTATATTAAACGAATTTTCGATAAATCCTATTGTTGAAAAATGTAGTGACTGGATGGAAAAAGTGGTAAACTATGACTCGCCATTCACGGTGGTCTTTCCTTCTCGTGAGGAATGGGAAGGAGGTGGACCCACCATTTCACCGGGATCTATTAAATTCTACACAGATGGTTCAAAAATGAATAATTTGACAGGGTCTGGAGTATACGGACCGAAAACCAAAATCTCTGTCTCTCTTGGACAGTGGCCTACAGTATTTCAAGCAGAAGTCTATGCAATCAAGGAATGTGCGCAGCTGTGTCTGAAAAGAAATTACAGACATGCCACCATCTGTATTTTCTCTGATAGTCAAGCAGCGCTTCAATCTTTGAAGGCTTTCACTTGCAACTCAAAACTTGTGTGGGAATGCATTCTTGCACTGAAATCCCTAGCTGAACGCAATCGAGTTAAACTATATTGGATCCCAGGACATACGGGTCTAGAGGGTAACGAAATTGCCGATCAGCTAGCAAGGAATGGATCAACCAATATGTTCATTGGTCCAGAGCCATTCCTTGGCATTTCAAACTCTGCACTAAACACGGAATTGAACAACTGGTTGTTCGGTCAAATTCAATCAAATTGGAATACAGTTTCCAATGCGAATCAGTCCAAAAGGTTCGTAACAATAAACACGACACAAACACAAAAACTTATAGGTCTCAACAAAAGGGATGTCAGAACATACATCGGTCTAATAACTGGTCACTGCCCAAGCAGATACCACTTATACAAGATCGGTGTCGTCCAAAACACAAATTGCCGTTTCTGTGACGAGACGGACGAAACCTCACAACACCTTCTCTGCTCTTGCAGTGCACACATCCATCGTAGGTTCAAAATATTTGGCAAGCACTACTTACAGCCAGCTGATATTTGGAACGCATCCCCCAGGGAGGTGGTTAGCTTTATTAGGCTGATCACGCCAGATTGGGGGAACTACAACACTGCAACCTAGGACTTCTGCCCATCAATGGCAGATGGTTCAAAGTTCAGTCAAATGCGCAAAGTATTCCGGAGGCACATTTGCTACTGGAAAACATTGTGTACATAGAGTAATAGGGTATATCACAATAGTCCTAAAAAATGGACGCAGTGATCCCACACCCGACAGAAGAAGAAGAAAAAAAAAACCCTTGATGCCCAACCCCGTCTTTAAACCGGGTTTACTTTGGATTTTTTTTGTATTGTTTTCGTAGCTTGGAAATTAAAATGATTTTATTTTTGGCTTAAACCTTGGACCATATCACGCTTATGAAGACAATTTCAATGATGATGAATGAATGAATGAATAAAGACAATTTTTATGACTTTTGAAACAGTTTTGTATTTTAAAAAAATGTTTGAAAATTTCAATTATATAATTAAAAAATGTATAATATATAAAGATTATAATTATATATTACTAGTGGTCCCGGCAAATTTCGTCTTGCCATCAAGTAGGCTGTTGAAAACCGCTATGGATCGTCTCATACAAAATGTCAGTTCCATTCACTTTCGTTTTTCCGACTTTCCCGGTGAACACCCTGGAACTTTTATACACACAAACACGTCGGAAAATGGAGAAAAAATCATCCAATTCGTTGACCCGTTCTTGAGCCATTTCGTGACATACAAACACCATTCCATTTTTATTTATATAGATAATCATGGTTTCATTGGTTTCATTTAATGCATTATACACAAATTTGTACATTTTATGTTTTTTTTTACAACCAACCTGTCACAAAGGAAGAGCCTGGTGGTATTAAAATAAAATCAAATCTGTTGTTCCGTTAGTTACAAAGAAAATAAAATGTGATTCAGAAAAAAATAAAGGCTGTACAGAATCAAATTGCAACACTTTTATGTGACTCTAATTTTTTATCCGGTGAATATTTTCTATTGAAATTTTGAATGTAATTTGTTCAATGAGTATTTGTTTACATTGTGTAAGTTTCACTATCAGACGTGCAATCTTTGTTGAGATGGAGTCGGAAGAACAGCGACGGCGCAAAGAAATTTTGAGCACGTATCTCGAAAATCCGGATCTACAGTCGACTCTCCACATCTCGATATCTCTCCCTATATCGATGATTTGTTCGGTCCCTTCATTTTGCATACATTGTCAATTTCCATATCTCGATATCCTCCTTATCTCGATATCTCCCTATCTCGATGTGATTTTCGATCCCGATTTTCTTTCCGTATGTTGATATGCCCATTATCAAAGGTTACTAGACTAGATTTTACGGATTCAAAACAATTTGCAAAGACGAAATGACGTCAGTTTGTTTTCAATTTTCCTAGTAACAGAGTGATTTTCCATCTAGTATTCATTAAAAAATTGTTCTATGTCTCGATCTCTCCCTATCTCGATATCGAGATGTGGAGAGGCGACTGTATGTCGATGGTCCCTTAACATAATTATTTTAAGTAGTGTGTATTTTGCTAGACATTTTTTTTTCTTATTTTTAACATGTCTTATGGTCTGTTTTCTCACTCTTCCTTCAAGAAAAGCTCTAAGAATAACCTAGTGCCCCAAAAACTCCAATTAAAAGATTCTCAAATCAGCTCAACACAGTTGCATAATTTCTATTAGTTTTCGTAGATTTTCAGTCCGAGGCTGGCTCATCTCAGATATATCTGTAAAATATGTACAATTGCAAGTATCTGTATGAATAACTAAAGCCAAGTATCCATCGTAACCTTATTTCGTGCTCAATGCGAGTATGAGCGATAGCCAATGTAATCGAATTAGCTAATTATGTAGTTAGAACCAATTCTCAATTCTTTTCTCGCTTTTCCACCTATTGATACTATAAATCCGAACAATCATCACAGACAGATAATAACTGATTTACAGCTCGGCCTGGAGGTAATTCAATCCCTGTAGGAACATATATAAGTCGGAGCCCTTACCCTCTGGAACAGATCAGTTTATCGTGAAACTCCAACAGTACAACATCGTTACAATGTGTGAACAGTGCGTATATCCAAAGTGTTTTTGGCAGTTCAAATCCTTTGCAGTGTTGGCTTACCTGGTTTCTATAGTGGAATCTAAAACGTTCTTTGTGCCATCCAGTCAGTCGATTGGCACAATTGGTAATGGTGCATATGTGGACCCACTTGTTCAACAAGTCGATGATAAATTCCCAATCAGTGAGTTTGCTGAGAGTGCGATAATTCCGTCGATTCAGTCGTCTGATTTGGGCCTTTATTCCCAACCTATGAAGAAGAAGCGTAAATTCGTTGACAATTACAATATTGGGTTTCCCATGAAAGATAAGTACGTGTTCATAAAAAATGGATTAGTAACAAGTTTTGTACAAAAAAATGATTAGTGCTTTTTCTCCTAGTTACGATGAATTTCCACTGCTCCCATCGCCAATTATCGTAGAGCAAGTGAAGAAACCCGATTTGCGAATTGTCCAGCATGGCCAAACTATGTTGGTCCACATTGGATCGATGATCGTATCTTCGCTGAAGTATCTGCTGATCGCGCTGCTAGCCATTGGATTGCCTGCGCTCGTCATCAATTACGTTGTGATCCCATTGAAGCTGTTGATCGGGTTGAAACTGATGGCTATGGCGAATGCAGTCACTCTTGGCGCCGTGGCTGCTAAGTACTTAATGAAAAAGAACCACGATCACGAAGGTTATAGCTACGGAGCTGGAGGAAGTTCCGGTAGTACAATTGGCGGTCTTTTAGGTGGTCTGGCCGCAATCAGTTCACCATTCTACTCAAACAACATTCAACAACCGATCACGCAGCCAATAACGCAACTCGTGTCCAACCCAGTCCAACAGTTGCAAAATATTGAAACGTGGAATGGATTCCCATATTGGTTTCCTTTATTCTTGTACTATGCTAATCTCACTGGTGGAGGTAACAGTAATACTAACACAAACACTAATACTAATACAAATACCAATACTAATACCAATACTAATACCAACACAAACACCAATACGAACACTAACACAAACACTAATCACAATAATAACAATAATAATAACAATAATAATAACAATAACAATAATCATAATAATAACAATAACAACAACAATAATAACAATCATAACAATAATCATAATAATAATCATAATAACAATCATAACCATAATAACAATCATAACCATAACCATCATCATAGGAACAAAGAAAAAGTAGAACCACGGAACCCAACCGGCAAGAGGAAGACTAAAATTCTCGGCATCGATCCGCTCAAGACGGAAGATTTCAAAGGCATGAACGAGACTGACATACGTGCCGTGATGACATTTTTGAAGCGGAAAAATAAAAAAGTGATGCTACTGTGAGTGACGATGGAGTTTGGTTTTTGGATATCACATCCAGCAGACATTACCAGTTTTCTATCATTCGACCTTTATTCATTCGACCTTTGTCCATTCGACCTTATGTCCCTTCGACCTTTTTTCCATCTGACCTTTTGACATACATTCTCTCACCTCTGATCTCTGACTATTGAAAACTTCTTGATAAGATCTTCAAAAAACTCTTCAGGTATTTTGTTTCAGATTCCTACAGAAGTCTCACCCAGAATTTATCGAGAAATTATTTCAAGAACTCTTCAAAAAAATCGAATGATTCACGATTGAATGTGTTAAAAGATTCCTATGAACTCCTACAGTTTCTTTCAGGAAATCCACCATAGCTTCAGAGAAAACTATTATAGGTACTCTTAAAAAAAAAAACCAAGACGAATCCATAAAAAATACCTGATTATAATTTCAGATAAATCCGTAGAGTAATTCTAATACATACATGTAATTGAAGTGACCGCTGTAAGATTAATCTCGCTTCAAATTTGTGAAAAATCGTTAGGAAATTCTTTCAAAATTTCAGACTTAAATCCTTTGAAAGATTTCTTAACAATTTATAAAAGGAATCGAAGGAATTATTATATCAATGTATGGAGCACTTTATGAGGAATCTAGTATAAAATATAAAGTACAAATCTCTCGTAGTATCTTTCAGACGTATCTGCATTGATCGATTTCTCTTCTTCGATTTTCTTTTTAGGTTAGTACATAAAATTCAAACGATTTTCGCCAAATTTTGCAATGCAGCATGAAGAAGGGTGCTGAGTATTTTCTACTGAATAAATAATAGCAGTCAGAATCAATTGTTCAATAGACATGTTTTGATGGCAATATTTCTCTAATGAACTCTGGAAAAATTCCTAGTCTAGTTATTAAAAGAAGCAGCTTTATGATGCACATCTAGAAATATCATTGGGAAGATTTTTGAGAAAATTCATGGACGATTACTTGGGATTGTTGATGTGGAACTTGTCGAAGAATCATTAGAATGCATCCTAGAACAATTTATTAGGACAAATACCAGGAAGAATCATTGCTGGAATTCATCTCAAAACGATTTATTCTGAGATTTGCTTGCAAAGTCCTGATAGAAACCTGTGAAGTTCCATTACGAATTTTGAGCGGATTCTTTGAGAGATCTATAGGGAGATCTTTGGCAGAAGGCTGAAATCGTAGAGGATAGAATCTCATTATGATTATGGAATTTAAATTTTATTCACATTACAAGAAATTTTGTTTATTTTTTTTTTCGTCATCCTAGCGGGCATCCTTCCTGCCCCCTCTGGCTAGTCTATGCCCTCAGCTTCTTCGGCAAAGTTCACTTTCAGAATTTACGCAAATTTGCAGAACACAGCAGCCGTTTTTCAACTAAAGCGAAAAATCTGTTGGTTTCTTAATTTTGTCGAAGAACCCTTTAAATTGTCTATAAAGGCATATCTGTCCCATATGGGAATAGTAGGCATTCAGGAAATTACACTCTAAGTTTGGAATTTTGCCTTCTCATACAAATGTTCCAAATCTTCTAGTACATTTACTTATGCCATATTTCATTATCACCACCACACATATTGCTTATTCTGCTACTATTTAACAGCAGAAAATTAAAACTTGAACATGATAAAGTTAAGTTTCTATTGGGATCTAAAGTTCATATAGACTATGTGTAGCTATGCCAGGTCCGTTCCAATTGGGTTCTGATTCGGTACTACTTCTAGTACTGCATTTGGTCCCTTGGTACTGCAAAAGGTACCCAAGTTTGACAAATCGCAATACACTTTTCACGGCATGAGCCATAAATTCTTTTGTTCTTTTGACTTTTACTGTGCACCTTGTGTTGGTGCTGTCTCGCTCTCTCTCACGGGCAACTTGAAAACAGGGCGCACAGTATAAGTCAAACGTTTTATAGCATACATAGGCTCATTCTAGATTTTGCTCTATTACCTTAGGGTTTATTCATATATTTCAAAACGATAAAAATGACCATTTGCGACACCCACCCACCCCCTCGTAACGCTTTTTGTATGGATGTTCTAAAAATTTTGTATGAGCCGTAACATCATGAGGACACCCCCTTCAGCGTTATAACATTTGTGAATGAGCCCTTATGTGCCATAAAATTTTGGGCAACTGCAAGGGACATGGAGGTCTTTATTTTGTGTTTGGCTATGCTATACTCAGTGCCGTAGCGTGCGGTTGGCCAGGTTGGTATTGTTGGACCAAACTAAAGTTTAGACAAACCTAAACGGATGTTTGGTTCTCCAGATTTATGCTCTTGAAAATTTGAGGTCTGGCTTCGATTTATAATTAACCTTAACTCAAGAAGAGATTTTAATTCAGTGATCCTTTATATTTTTTAAATCTTTTAAATTTGTTGGTTTCGTGATTATGAATTCAAACCAAATAAGTAAGCAGATAGAAGTTCAGTTGATAAAAAAAATAAATATGTTTATTATTTCGATAAATTTTATGGTAATTGCATGGAATGTTTGTTCTTCCATGTATTCTTAAATATTTGACAAAAATGGATTTCTATTAAACTTGAACAAAAGTTTCTGGATAACAGCGAAATTCGTCAAACACAACTTCAATGAATCCCAAGCTAGATGCTAAAACAAAATTCCGAAAAATATTTCCGTAGAATCCTGGGTATTGGCCTAATACTTATGCTGAAAACAAATCATACAAAATTTTGGACTGAAATCTCATAGTATATTGGATGCAGTTGTTATGAATGCATGGGCAAAACTCTCACATAAGTGGAATAATGGTCCGTATTCACATATAATCTGGTCAAGGAAATCCAAGACAAGTGTTCCTTAACCATTGTTGTCATTCTGACAGAAAACTAGATAGGTTTCTGATAGAATTGTGGGTTCTTTGAAAATTTTGGTTATCATGTATTTTTTGGACAGAACTTTTGAAGAGTCCTAATAAAAAATTCTGGCTTTATTCTGGAAATAATTAACACAATTTTATAATAATATTCTTCATTTTATTCAAAAGAATATTTTAAACTGACCGATGAACATTTAACCGTACCGTAATTTTGGAATGAGAATGCATTACCACACCTCTTTCTTTCTTCTCCTAATCATTTTAATAAATTAAATTGTTTTAATTCTTTAAATTTTGGTGAAACTTTCAAACAAAAATTTTACCCTTTTATGAGGATTTATTGAATAAATTAAAAAAAAAAATTGAAAGCTTGTTATTACGAAACAATTTAGTTTATTGCTGATAGCCATTTTTTGATTTGTGGTATCAGGCTAACATATTCTAAAAATATTTTATGTTTCAAATTTTAAATGTTTTATTTTTTTGAAAGAATTTCACTTGAAATACCTGGAATGGTTGCTGATTCTCCAAACGAATACTTTGTTTTTGTTTAATACATTTCACCTTAATTGGCAATGGTTCATTTCTTTCTAGATCTACCAATATTTTTTTTCATTAATTATAAAAAAAATATCTTGATAGCATCCAATAATGCCCCGGCAATTTTTCAAAAAGTGGATTTAATCTTCTTCCAATACCGTCAACGTCGTTGTAAGTACATGCTTTTTGCCTTTGTGGACAATTCGGCCAGATGACTGAACATTGAACGGATTCTGCGGTCACTTCCGGTGAATCAGGAACAAACATAAATAATAGGTAGGACTACACATACGACCGCTCAAACTTCACGAAACAATAGGCTACGATGGGGGAGGGGGGTGTCAAAAATTTGCCAAAAAAATGCTACGTCATTTATGGACGGTCCCTAATTTATGTTTGTCTCCTGGTTCACCTAAAGTAACCTCATAATCCGGCAATTCGTGATCAAACGTCAACATCCCACCGCAAAATCGCTAGTGTTTGGAGGTGATTTTAACCTCAAAATTGCGAAATCATCACCTCCAAGTTAGTTCTAATACTCTTCGTTATATGAATTATGGTGGCGCGTCTATCGTCGCAAGTTTCTCATTAAACAGTCAATTGTCTGGTTACTTTGCCGAAGTGTCAATACATGCTGTTGGTACTGCGCTCAACTATTCGCAGTCCCCTTGAACTCGTAACGGACAGATGAAGGGAAAACTGACTACCCTATTGCTGACCGTCAACGTGACAGAGACGAAAATGTCAAAAGATACAGCTTGTTTATCAGTTAAACGTGTGCAGAAATTGTATTGCTAAAATTGAATTACAAATATAATATTAAAAACCATTGAAATTTGCTTAAACACTACTATTTACATGCAACCCAAACTAAATAATAAAAACTTACAGCTCAAAGCTAGTTAAATTACGCTCAACAGGGGTGTTTTGATTCCTAACCCTAGTTGCAGCGACAACACATGCAAAAATCATATCCTTATTGCAAAACTGAAGTTATTTTATGAAGTTTGAGCAGACGCATGTTTACACTCAGAAATAAAAATAGCCAACTAATTACTTACTAAAGTTTATGCATTGATGACTATTATCTATCTGCCTCCCTTTCATTCTGCTGTGAATTTTCACACTGTCATTTCAACTGGGTTACAGCTTGACGATGCTTCGACCCTGGTGAATTGACAAATAGCATAAAAATGAAAGCAGAATTAAAGTGAGGCAGATAGAAATTAGTCTTTATTTTTTCTAATTTAGTAATTTTGTGACTATTCGCATTTCTAAGTGTACTTTTACCTTCTTTTTATGTTCGTCTCGCGGTTTTTTGGAAGTGACTTCAGAATTCGCTCATTGTCTAGTCATCTGGCTGAAATGTCCATACAGACAAAAAGCATGTACTAACAGCAACGCTGAAGATATTTCATGAAAATTGAGTAGTCCGTGTTTGCCTCCTGGTTCACGGACTCCAAGCACAAGGTATTTATAAATCCAGCAGTCAAGTAAAAATTTATCTCCCTAACTGGAGAAAAAAGTAACTTGGTAAACCTGGAAAGGAAGTTCAGATACAGAAGCGAAAAAGGATCTCCAACTAGCGAAACAAGTAGCTTCTGAAACTGACACCGTATCTGATTAAACTTATTTGTTTCTGAACACCAGTCGATTGAAAATAAAAGGTCCGTCCCGGGGATTAGAGAGTTGATCATGTAGATTTACGTCAATGCTAATTCCAACGTGGTTTTCTAAATCTTAGTTGTTGTTGATACTTTCACTTCAATTGACCTCCGTATCAACCCGAACACTCAGATTTATGCTCTAAATTGTCCGTGCGTGATAAAAATTCAATCAATTCTTTTTCTTGGTAAAAGGCACTGTGTTCATTTTACCATGGTGCAGTGAATAAATTATCATCCAACACCCAGCAACTAAGACATTGTCATCTCCTATTCTTGTTGCAGCAATTGTATTCCGCAACATCAGTTTATCACCACTTGAACAGAATATGACAAAGATCGATCACCACGTGCGCAGCGATTTTATGGGCTTTGTTGGTAAACATTGGCACACTATCGAACAGCATGCATAAAACAAATTCGGTTTTGTGTTCAAAATAACTGATTAATCGCGAGTTGAAAAGGTTGCAACAATGTTGTGCCCTGTGATTGTCATGACAATTTTGCTTCTGATTGTATCCCAATCCGTAAAAGTTTGGATAAACGGGTTTTGAGCGGCTTGCTTTGTTGTTTGTTTTTCATCTCCTATGATGACAATTTGATTCACTGCCATGGTGACGTCTTATCTGGAGTCCTTGATCTATGACAAGGTTTTTATGATGCTCCTTGTTGAAATCTAATTTACAGCGAATTTTTCCATTCATTCCCAATATTTTTTTTGTAAGATAATTCATTAATTCATGTATGGTAAGATATTTGATGGATAAAAAAGCAAGATCCTTCAGATATTCTTGATAGGAGAACAATATTTTTTTTTGGGAAATCATTTCTGTTAAAAAGATCTGTCCTTGGATCCAACATAAGTTTCACCAGATTAAGAAATTATCCAGGAACCATCCATATGTCATGTCTAATGCACAATTCCGAATCCATTGGCCGTTTAGCTTCGTTCTTTGGAAATATACAGGGTGATTACTATTTCCTGTCAGTAAAATAAGTCATCATAGAAAAAAGATGATTGTGTGAATTTTAATTACCAGTGCATATCCAGTTTTGGACATCTATAACATTTGTCTTCGCTAAACATAGATAACACATTTTTTTTTTTCTATCTTTATTTGCGAGATTTTTAGCCCTGGGCTAGTTCATCTCAGGACCAACGGCTTTACTTCCCTTCCGAAGGAAGTCGTCACTGAAATTTTTAGTGACTATCTCGGGGATGGGATTCGATCCCAGGTCCTTGGCGTGAGAGGCGTGTGTTCTAACCTCTACACCAGGTCCGTTCCTAACATATTTATTTTGTTACCTTAATTTCCAGCCACATGCGTTGTTTTAGAAGCATTTCAGTTAACACGAACGTTATTCAAAAGCATATATTTTCATCAAAAAAGACATATATTTTTCGCTTAAATTTTCCATTATCAGTCTTATGCTATTCCCTTGTATGTCTGAAACATTGTGATAACATACTGTTTTAATCAGGCAAATTTTTCAGCGGAGGTAAGTCAAAATATATATATCTATGGCAAACGTGCGTGCCAGGTGTTATACCTTTAGAACAACACATATGACTAAAAACTAAAGTAAATAAAAAAAGATTTAATCTTTACTTTGTCAAAACAAACTTTATAGATGTACAAAACAGGATGTATACTGGGAATACATACATCTTTTATCTACGATCAGTTATTTTACTGACAGGAATTAGTAATCACCCTGTAGTCTGAACTAAACTTTGGTACATATAATAGAAATGTGTTCATACAATTTCAACGGTGGTCGGTCCTTAAGATACTTAAACTCGTTTATATCTTTTTGTTCAAAACTCTATCAAAATGCAAACCGTTTTGTGCACACAGTTTTATATAAATAAAATTAAAAATATATCATTAATAAGTTAGAACGAGTCCTCCAAATTTGATCACTTTGTATGAAAAGAAGAAATACGAAACCATGAAGATGCCGTATCATTTCATTATCAGTTTTTTTTGCATCCGGAGATTGGAAAACTGATGTTGAATGGGCACCCTGAAATCGTGTTCAAGTTCATATTTTGTATTACGATCAACAGGGGAAAGATGAGTAATCAGTACAGAGAGCTCAATAAATACAACATGTAACAGAAAATCCTAAACATTTGAATGAGTGAGAAGACAAACTTCACACTATGAGTGCCATTTTCTTAATGCCTACTTTTTCCATATGGGACAGTTGTGCTTTTATGGGAAGGCGAGTATATATTAAAACATAAATGTTACGAAATCTTTGAAAAATAATTGCAACCATGCAGTGAAAGCGACGTGATTTTACAATTTATTTTTTGATGGAATTATTTATGAGTAACGTACTATTTCTCATATGATGAAATATAAGTCATCATATGTGTGACATGCAGATGACTACGCGCGTAAAACTTGTGATTACAGTTCATTTCACTTAAGTTTTGACTTCAGTCCAGTACCCCAAGATGCTCAGGAATATTGTGTTATGGAAGTTTTTGTGGTTCATAGGCATTCATCGTATGTAATGATTTGCCCATCTATGATTCCCTGATGACAAGGCCTGACTTCAGGCAGAGCATTCAAGAGTCCAGCTACTTTATTATAGTCTTCACGCTTTGTAAAAGTTGTTGTTGAAGAAAAAAAATACAAAGAATAACAAAAGATTGGTATTGCCTGTTCATAATTTTCAAGCTTTGGAAAGATAGGATTTGAACAAATCATTGTGATACCCAGGAATTGCAATTAGTTGCAAAATACAAAAAAAAACATTATATGACTATAGGCATTTGTAGCTATTGAGTAACAACAATGTCATTTTACAAACGCCTTAAAACTTGAAACCGTCATCATTCAGCTAGTGGCTGTCAGTCGTAATTAAATTATTGTAACGTCTTCTATACCCATTTCAGCCACTGTAGTTAACAATCTCATAATCTTCGGCATAGTCGAACCAAATGCTCGCAGACACGTGCAAATTGAATCCATTCAGCAAGTTTAAAGATCGCTTCTTCTCGATTTTTACTTTCGACGTCGATAAATGGATTGCAGCTTCTTTTTGCGAAATTTATCTTCGTCGGTAGATATCGCTTCCACAAAAGACCTACCTCACGATGGACCAAAGCAAAGAGAAGATGAAAAGTAATGATCTTCGGGGTCTTACTTCTGTTTGGATCGAGAGTTCCGGCCGTTTCTATGAGGAGCTACTAACGGTTCGCCCGCGTGTTTGTCTCGCGGAAAACAGATGTAATGCACGCTTTAGAACAACTCACGGAGATTACATTATTGGAGGTAATCTTCTTAGAATAACAGATGCAAATAAGTTCTTCGGCGAGGAAAATTTCTTTGATGTCTATATAAAGGCAATTGAATGGTTATGACTCAATTTAGTCTTTTTAGATCTATTGTCTGGAGCAGTGATACTTTTCAATGAGTTTCTCAATAGTACCTTTCCTAATGTGTTCAGTTTTGGCGGAATATGCACCAGCAGTGTTAAACGTGGACAAAAACTTGGTGCTTTCTTCAGTTTACGATGCTATCAGAGAAAATGGTGATCGTACGATGAAGATTGACCCGATAGACGGGAGAAACAAACGGAACATCAACTACTATACTTACGATGATTATAAAAGTGATGAGTGAGTGGAGTGATACATTGTTTAAAAGAAAGGCGATTAACTAAATTGTACGATCATCAGTTTAATTCCCAGCTATGGTGAAGTGATGCATGCACCGATGAAACAGCAATGCAAATCGGATCCTCACGGTGTTCAGACGATCTCCATCTCGGATACGCACAGTTGGTCCAATATGGGCTCTTCGTTGGTCCATGTTCTGAAGTATCTGATGGTGGCACTGGCGTTGATTGCCCTTCCGGTTCTACTGTTCCAGGCCTTGATCATTCCTTTGAAAGTACTAATGGGTCTGAAAACTATGGCTTTCGGAAATACGCTTCTACTGGCGACATTCCTGTGGCGATATCTAACAAGGCCAAATAACGGAAATCAAGAGGAAGACAACGATGATCGCGATCATGGGACGAAGGACATTACCAATGAGGCTGAGGATCGGTTCTACTATCCTTTCAATACAGAAGACCTGGACCATTTGAACGAAGGTGAAATCAAAACGATACTTAAGTTTATTAAGATGAAGAATAAAAAGTGGTGATCAGAGAAACATACAAATTTGTTTTTTTTTTTTATTTTATGATTGATGAGGTCAAAATATGTTATTTAGTAATCCAGATTGTAAATATACAAATTTATTGATAGTTTCATTCACTGAAAACAGAACATCATGTTCAGAACTGATTGGCTTTCTACAGTTAATTGTCAGCTTGGTAGTTGTGCGGTTAATCTCTTTATAATTTATCAACTACCGAAAAACTAAGCATTACATAAACTTTGCAATTGGATGAAATGGACAAATTGATGTGAAATTTGCGAAAAAGTTACACTCTTCTCTGTGAGAACTCACGAATCCTTGCTCACGAGATAGGGTGCGTTACCCCTACACCACGAGAGGATTCACGAACGCAGAAGTTAACCTAAATTCGATTTTAGCTCAATAATCACGTGGTCCCATCCAAACACAACGCTTTCTATCGTATATGCAATGCCTAGCCGAGAGCGCATTATTCATTAAGTATTGAAAGACCACACACTACTCGTCAACGACGTGCTGAACAAGATGTGTATAGTGCAGGCTTACAAACTTCTCAAACGACCTGTTAAATACTCTTTATAATGTACAGTACTTTAAAATTTTGGAGAAAATGGTGTTCTAAGAATTTCATTTAATTATTATTCAACGTTATATAGTTGAAAAAAAAAAAATCTTACATTTTTAGAATCTACTATCTAAACTGTTAACTACACAAAAGGTATTGTTGAAATTTTAAAATTAGGCAGCGTCCATTTATTACGTAACGCTAAAAATGATAATTTTCGTCCACCTTCCGCTCTTTGTATGAAAAAAATAAATTACAATTTTGTATGAGCCGTAGCGCTTGGTAATGTACACATGCAAAAATTATCAGTTGACAACCTGTAACAGTGGGGATGTAACGCCAGAAAGGAGAGATCAAAGGTCGATATGAGACCACCGAAAACGACGTAAAATTACGGTGGTCTTGATAATAAACATTTTAGCAATATTATTAACCTCTTTTCCGGCAGCTTTATTTTTTTATCGCAATAGAAATATTCAAACCTTGATTTTTTTGTTGCTCGATATTTTTGCACCATTATTTCACGAGTGCTAAAAAAACTCTTCTAGTTTTAGAATCTGTGTCGATATTGATCATTAGTCAAGTGGATCCTGAGATATTCCGAAATTCCTTGGGGGACCGATACGCAACTATAACACACGTAAATATCTCAGGCTACAGATTTTTTTACCGTATTCGGATATCCACTCTTCGGAACAATACATTAATGAGAGTATGTTGTGAAAAAATGAAGCAATTTGGTGCAGCCGCATTTGAGTAATGAGCATTCATGTGTCTGGTACTACGCTGGCCAAATAAAGAATTTTAAAAGTTCAAAAAACATCATATCGTAAATTTCAGATATCTCCTAGAATATTTAACTGATTTGTATGATTTTTTCAGAGTAGCTCCTTATTATATAGATTTATATAGCCCACATTCTATTTTTTAATAAATTGACGTAAAACAAAATGGCCGCCAAGTTACGCCAAACTAGAAGAGTTTTTTTGAGATCTTGTGAAAAAATGACGCAAAAATATCAAGAAACAAAAAAGTTATCAAGCATTTAATTCAAGCAAATCAAGCGTGTGCTAAAATAAGGGCGTAAGTCGCATGATCGATTTCTCTTCATCGATCCTCTCTTCTGTGAATAAAGGTAACAAAATGCAGGTGAGGTGAAAAAATGCCAACAAACTGGCATCTTTTCACCTGTATCCACAGAAGAGATGATCGATGAAGAGAAATCGATCATGTTACATTCGCACATTATTCTAGAACAAGCTTGAAACAGCAAAGATGCACGAAGTACGCCCGCAAGTCTGCATCCATGTGACATTCCAGTGTATTTGATCAGATGGCCAAATAGGGTCCTAAAGCCCTGTCCCAATTTTAGTACCAGCCGATTAAGTTTAGGCCAGAAACACATGTTTACTCAATTTTTGAATAATGTTCGTTGGTTTAGGCCCAAAAACCATTTTTTCAACGATTGTAGCGATTTTGTCACAACCCTTGGTTTAATCTCAATTTTTTGGTTATATTTTGTTTTCCGTGTACCTTTCGAAATGTCAGATAGGAACAACCCCAGTGTTTAAACTAAAAGCCCTGTGGCATTTTTGTCGAATAAGTGAACGTCAAACATGATCTAAAGTGTCAAGGTTCATATTTGGAACAATTTTTAAAATTAAAGTTTAAACATGTTATAGCCGTTATTTGAGCTGGAAAAAATGCTTAAGTAGTTGCAAGAACACGCTTTTTCGTATTATCAAATAAAAACAAGAATTTATTAAACATTTTAGGACCCAATTATATCTGTTACACAAAAACTGTAATTTGTTTTGGACATCACTTGATTTATGATTTATGCCTTATATACCAATAGAGGTCCCCAAGCAAACTGTCACGAACACCAACGCACAATCAATCTTACACAAGTCGATTTCCTCAAAATGAAAACGTATCGACGTTTGTTTGACGCTATTGAGCTTTCGGTCAACGGTAGGCCAACAAGGAAGTGGTTGTTTTGCAGCAATTCTGTTTATATTTGGATTCTCACAGCAAACAAAAGCAATGTTGTGACAGTTCTCACAGCAAACAAAGAAAATTTTGTCAACATTGCACTACTACGCAGGCAACTGGATTAGTCTATGTTAAGATTTTAGATTGACTTAGGGCAACTTCACCGGTGGTCCATTTTTTAGTCCAAATTTTTACCAAAAATAGACCAGTCAAAATGAAATAGACTAGTAAAAATAGAACGAACTGTGCGCGCATGCACCGGTTGTTGTATTTTTTTCCTATCCGTTTCGAAAGTGATCAACAAAAACAATCCAATAGTGAATTGAACCAGCAGAATTCTCAAGCAGAATTTATTGAACCAGCTAACATCCCGAAGGAACTCCAATGAACTTCAAAGCAATTCCTGGAGGAATTCCAATAGAATTCGCGGCGGAGCTTTGAAGGACTTCCCAGCAGAACTTCGAAGGAATTCTCGGTGGAGCTCTAGCGACTTTTCCGGAAGAACTGCAGAGAAATCTTCGATGGAGATCCAGAGAAACTTCGATGGAGTTGCTAGAGTAACTCCAAAGGAATGTATAGAGGAATTCCTGGAGTATTTCCCGGGGGAATTCTTAGAGAAACATCAGGGGAATTTCTGGAGAAACTCCGAAGAAATTACTAGATGAACCATGAAGAAAATCTGAGGGAATTACCAGTGGCGCTCCGAACGAACTCTGAAGTAATTCAGGAAAAACTTTTACGGGATTCCAGGAAAAACTTTTAAGAAACTCTAGAGAAATTCTAGGAGAAAGTCTTGAGAAATTCACGATGAAAATCTGGACGATTTCTCGGATAAAATCAAGGGGAATTCCTGGAGTAACTTTAGAAGAATTTATAGTGGAACTTCGGAGGATTTCCGAGAAATTACTGAAGGAACTCTGGAGAATTCCTGGAGAAACTCCAAATTTTGGCAGAAAACTGCAAGAATTCCCGATGGAACACCAAAGTCATTTTCGGAAGAAATCTGAAGGAATTTCTAGAGGAACTCCGAAGAAATTTCATGAGAAACTCTAAAGAAATTCTTGGAGGACCTCCAAAAGAATTCCTGGAAAAACACCGAAAGATGTGTTAGAGGAACTGCGGAATATTTTCTAGAGAAACTTCGAAGAAATTCCTGAAGGAACTATGGAGAAATTCCCGGTGGAACTCTGGAGAAATTTCTGGAAGATCTCCATAGGAATTCTTGGAAATATTCCGAGGAATTTCTGGAGGAACTAAGAAAGAATTCCTAGAGGATCCATGAAGGAATTCCCGGCTAATATTAAAAAAAAATCTTGGAGAAATTTCTATAGAAACTACAAAGGAATTCCAAGAGAAACTCCGAAAGAATTCATGGAGAAATTAGGAAGTAAATCCCGGAGGAACTCTGCAGAGGAGGAATGGCTGAAGTAACGAAGTTACTCTGAAGGGAAGGAATTCCCGGCGTACACTGAGGCAAAAAAACTTAATAGTTTCTTAAGGAATAATTATGATTTGGCGCCACAACGATTATTGTTGAAATTTATAAGTTTTACTTATGATTTTGGTGAAGAATTTCAGTAATAAATTTCATAAGTCAATCAATGAAATTCGGTATTAAGCGCAATGATAAAATTCCAATTCGATTTAACAATCGATAACATTGTTTGCCTTTTATTTCAGGCGAGCTCAAAAATTGACATGTTTTGATAACATGTGATCTGTTTTCGATTAACTTGTAGCCAACATCGAAAGCGGAGTAGTTCTTCAAACGATTGCTATGATTAATATTTCAAGTAATTTTTATTAAAGAATTCAAAGCTCTCACTTATGAAACTTATGATCCCATTTTCGAAATGTTTAACCGTGCAATGAAATCATAATTTGGCTGGTTCATAAGTCTTGATTTATGGAAAACCTAAGTAGTTTTGTCTCAGTGTAGCTCCGGAAGATTTCCAGGACTAAGTCTGAAGGAATGCTCGAAGCAACTCTGAAGAAATTTCTGAAGAGAAAGAATCCCAGAAAATTTTGTGGATGAATTCCTTGAAGTTTTCTTGAAAGATTTCCTGGACGAACTCTTAAATAATTCCTGGAGGAATTCCGGATGAATTGCTGAAGGTACTCCGGAGAAATTTCTGAAGGAACTCCGGAAGAATTGCTGAAGGATCTGCTGAGAAATTCATGAGAGAATTCCAGAAAATTTTGTGGATGAATTTCTGAAAGAACTGCGGAATAATTCCTTAAGGATCTATGAAGGGAATCCAAAGGAATTCCCTTTGGAGCTCTGGAGGAACTCCGGGGGATAGCTGGTTAAAATCCAGAAGAATTTCTGGTTGAAATTCGGATGAATTTCTGGAGCAAATCCGGAAGAATTATCACTAAAGCTACGAAGGAACACTGAAGGAATCCTGGAAGAACACTGAAGGAATTCCTGGTAGAACTCTGGATGAATTCCTAGAGAATCTTCAAAGGAAATCCTGTAGGAACTACGGAGCAATTCCTAAAGGAACTCCGGAGGTGTTTCTGGAGTAACTCCGGATGTGTTTCTGGAAGAACATCGGAGACGTTTCTAGAGGAACTACTGGGTAATTGCTTGACGAACTCCGGAGAAATTGCTGGAGGAACTTTTCAGGAATCACTGGATGAAATCCAGAGGAATCGCTAGAGGAACTCCAAAGGATTTTCTGACAAAAACTTTGGAAAAAATCTCCGGTGATAATCCGGAGGAAGTATAGTGGTTATCACGCCCAATGGTATGGGTGCCCTAGGACTTCAAAAATCCTGGAAGAACTTCGGAAGAATTTAACGAGGAACTCTGGAGGAAGTCTAAAGAAATTCCTGGAGTAACTTTCGAGACATTTCCTGAGGAGCTCTGGAGGAATTTTCTGTGGGAATGCAGGGAATTTTTCGAAGTAGCTCCAAAAAAATTCCTAGTGGAATTCCGGAGCATTTCCGAAGAATCACTTGAGAAACTCTGGAGAATTCCTGCAGAAATTCCGAAAAAGAACATGGGGAACTATGGAGGAAACGCGAAGGAATTCCTAGTGGAGCTCCAAAAGATTTCCCGGAGGAATTCATGGAGAAAAGGAGGAATTTCTCCGGAAGGATTTCTGAAGGAAATCCTCGGCCCCGAAGGAAATCTTTGTGAAAACCTTAAGAGGAGTTCATGGGAGAAATTCTGGAGAAAATTCCCGGAGGAAATCCTCAGAGCAATTCCCGGAGGAAATCTCCGAATGAATGCCTGGAGCATACAGTGCCTCAATTTCATTTTCGTACGGGGCACTGTTTCCATATCAAGTTGGTATAAAACTATTAAATGGTGCATGGACTTCGATTAGTTTTGAATGTTGTACGTTTGAATTCTGGTAGGTGTACGAATATGGAATTGGGTGATTTTTAGACATAAATTCAATACTGTTTCATTCATCCAAAGATTAATGTAAATGGAAACATTTTGTGATTGCCAAATAATAGATGAAACCTATTACCTTCAATATGGATAAAGTATTTTAAACTCAATAGGGGCTGTCCATTAATTACGTAAGGGTTTATGAGGGGAGGGGCGGTCTAAGAATTCCTACGCGCCATACAATTTATTTTTGATTTTCATACAAAAAGTCTTACCATGGGGGGAGGGGGGTTGAAAACCCCTAAATTTGTCTTACGTAATTAATGGACCGCCCCATACATAATTTAATAGTTTTTTACTAACTTGATGTGAAAACAGTATCGTGTACGAATATAAAATTGATCCGGAGGAATTCTATGAGGAAATCCCAGAGGAATTTCTAGGTAAAATTCCCACAGCAATTCCTGGGGAAAATCCGCGGATGAATTCCTGGAGCGAATCCTCGTAGGAATTCTATGAGGAAATCCCGGATGAATTTCTGGAACAAATCCGGAGGAATTTCTGAAGAAATATCCGGAAAACTTTCTGGAGGAAATAACCGGAGGAATTGATATTGGAAAATTCCTTAGCTTTTATATTAGATAGATTTGATCACGTTACCACTTGTAAGCTTTTTATGAATTGCAATTTTGAGCTCTATTATTGCATTTTATGTTTATTCTTGAAATGTATTATGGATCCGGCAGAATATCTAATCTGAATGTTCATAAAAATCGTAAGAATATAGCTTGGGTGGAAAATTATGTACCGTTGAGTAAAGAAAAATTTAAAAACGTGAAATACAGCATATTTGAATTATTAAAACTAAATACTATTATTTTGAGCGATTTCACCTGGTGCTTAACTTTTTAACCGATACTGTAAAAAAAAACAATATTTCAAGCGTGTGCTAGAATAAGGGCGTAAGTCGCATGATCGATTTCTCTTCATCGATCCTCTCTTCTGTGAATAAAGGTGACAAGATGCGGGTTTGTTAGCATTTTTTCACTTCAGACCGATTGGCAGCGATGCAATCTTGCGTACTGAGGTGAAAAAATGCTAGCAAACTTGTCACCTTTATTTACAGAAGAAAGGATTGATGAAGAGAAATCGATCATGCGACTTACGCCCTTATTCTAGCACACGCTTGATTTGTGATTATGAAAATGAGAATATTTGTAGTTCTCTTTCAAAGTTTCATGCCGATTGCTGATAGGGAAACAAAGTTTCAGCATGTCAAACTTGAGCATTTTGTATGAAAATCAGCATCCCATCCATTGCTATTATTCTGAACACAAAAAAAAAACTGTGCTCCGCCGCTCATTTGAACAATATGGGTAAACGGCTCCTCGTTTTGAGTGAAAAGAAGCCAATTTTAGGTTAATGTTCGTTTCCGTGCTGTGTATTATTTCGTTGCTTTTAAGTAGATTTCCATTACCGTGTGGAACTCACATTCCGCTGAGTTCTCTTTTGGGTACACTGAGCCGAACGATTATATTTTCTTTCGATCAAATATCGCGGGGATAGGCCTTTTCATGTGACAGATCCGTCTATGCATTTGTTCACATCGGTGGAGGACCGGTGCTAACACGGACCTGTCATTTTCAAAGAGGAAATGTCAAAGTGCTTCCCGATCAGCTGATTTGAGACGTCATTTGAATAGGCCTATATTTAAAAATTTGAATTCCTTAGCGGAAATAACGCGCCGTGAGCAGTCCATGCATAGAATAAATTAATCACAGTAAAGGCCCAGATGCATTGATAGCAGAACGGGAACGAAAAGCGGAACCGGTTTGCAATAATGAAAACAAGATTTTGCCATTGGTTTGTTCTCCAGATACGTGAGTCTGGAGTATATTCACGTCCCTTGGAAAACCCAGAAAATTGTCTGGATTAATGGATTGCCCCTTTTCGTGTTGGAAATTTTCTCGACTTCCCAGGGCATAGAGTATCTTCGTACCTGCCACACGATATACACATGCAAAAATGGTCATTGGCATAGTAAGCTCTCAGTTAATTACTGTGGAAGTGCTCATAAGAACACTAAGCTGAGAAGCAGGCTCTGTCCCAGTGGGAACGTAACGCCAGAAAGAAGAAGAAGATATAAGTGAAAAAAAATCGAGAAACATTACAAAATGTTAATTTAGCAAAAGAGAAATGATTTTTTTTGAAGATGACTTTTCTTCTTATCTCACCAACAAGGTCCTTGCCACGAAAACATTTTTTGTTTTCAAATTTTGGTATCATAAGGCAAAGCTTAGCTTTGTTTGGATTTTGATCCGAATAAGCCGATCGAACCATATTCGGAGAGTGTAACAGTTCGCGAACCATAACAGTTCGTGGCACATCGCATTCGGAGAGCTCTATGAATGTAAACATTTTAAAAAGAGGGTAATCCTTTGCTTTGAAATTTAAATTATGTGTGTAGTGTACAGTATTTTTGTCCTATTATTTTTGATATGAGAAATTCAGTTAATTATTTCTAAGAGATTTTTTTGGTACTCATTTACATAAATCTAAATATGAATGAACATGAAAAATAAATGCTGCATCACTATTTCTTGAATTTTAAAGAACAAATATACATTAATTTGACACATTCCAAATAAGTTATATTGAATAACAATTGGGTCCTAAAATGTTTAATGAAATCTTGTTTTTATTTAATGACACGAAAGAGAATGTTACTGCAACTATTTTAGCAATTTATCCCGCTCAAATAACGGCTACATCATATTTGAACTTTAATTTAAAAATTGGGTCCATAAATGAACCTTGACATTTTTGATCATGTTTGACGTTCGCTTAATCGACAAAAACACCACAGGGCATTTAGTTTTAACACTGGGGTTGTTCCTATCTGACATTTTGGAAGGGACACGAAAAGCAAAATACACCCAAAATTTGAGTTTAAGCTAAGGAGTGAGACAAAATCTAAAAAAATGTTTTCTGAACTTAAACAAAAGAAAAACATTAAAAAATAGAGTAAACATGTGTTTTTAGCCTAAACTTAAGCGTTTGGCATTAAAATTGGGACAGGCCTTTAGGACCCTATTGAGGGGCCAAAAGTTGGTGAAAGTTAGTGGCATTTTGGTTGATTTTAAATTAGGTGTACTTAAAGATTGTACTGTTTTCAATCACTCCAATACTATTTTTAAGTCATATTTCTATCTAAAAAAAACTATCATTATGTGCAAAAATATAGCTAAAAAACTTGCTCTTTTGAGGGTTTTTAAACAGTTCTATGTGCATAGAACATACTGCAGGAACACCCTAAAACTGTTTTCTGTAAAAAGGCCTCCACAAGACTCTGGTTATAACTTTCATATTTTCAGGTAATGCAGCCTTTAACAACCAAGTTATATCCCGAATAAAAAATACAACACAAAAACAATATAACGTATTGTAACAGTACCATTCAATATATTGGAAATACAATACAGTATATGTAAAATGACAATACAATTACAGTACAATATATTGTTTTGAACAGTTCACTGTATGGTATATGAGATTTTTGCAATATAATGTATGGGTGGTTAAGTATCGTAACAATACAAATATAGATATTTTCTTATACAAACATTTTAAAAATACAATACGATATAATGTTCATGTATTGTCTTGATTAGCAATTCGTGTATTGTTGTACAATACAAAAACAATAGACCATTTCCGTGAAAATTTTTTATTGGCTTTTATGATTTCTGTCAATTTATTGAACAAACTTTCCTAAGGAACCAATATGTTTTGAAGCCTTTAACTATTAGAAAACAATGAAAAACTTGCGGCACGTTAGTTCACCCCTCGGTCCCCTACAATTTGTTTCGCCTCGAAAAAATGCAGACCCCTTTTTCCCCTATGGTTTTGCCACCACGTTGTGGTGAATTTATGATCAGCTGGCATGACCAGATGATTTTTATTTATGTTTTCATTCATCATAATGGGCTCCGCTGCGGTTTTGCTACCTCCTTCCTTCACGGTTCCTGAAATCTCCGTTAACACCGTGGAAACCACCTTCATCGCTTCGGTCGGTTATGACCGCACACGGCGAACACTACACGGTTCTGCAACGCAAGGATTTTAGTCAACCAACAGATACCTGATCTCTCTGTTTTGTGCTGACGAGGTTTGAATAAGCCGGAAGATTCACGACATGAGGCAGCAACAGCTGCTCAAAATTTCCTTGCGCGGCTGTTGCTGCCTCAAGGCGGGAATCTTCCGGATCAATAGCCGACAGATAGATTAAGGCATTTGTCGGCATGACTAGTAAAAAATAGTCTCTAATAGAACTAGCGATGCTGTAACTGTTGGGTGGATGCGAGATTTGTTGTAAGGGGGTGGTTTTGAATTTTGAATCTGTGGGGGAAAATATGTATATTTTCCTATAGGAAGACCTGAATCGGGTTGGGGTTGAAACTGATTCAGAACGGGTTGCGCCAGTTCCAACCTGGTTCAAAAACGTTTGTTTGAGTAATTTGAAGTTAGTTTCGTTGGCGCTCCTGTTTGGGGCGCACTGACTGGGATCACGGTCTGTTTGCGCGCGCACCTGATTTGACGTTTCCAAATGTAAACAAGTATCCCGAAGCATGGGTGGAATCGAAAATCTGTTGAAAACTCACCACGCTGATACCCATAGGGTTGAACCAACTGTGCCGCATCTCGAATTATTTTTAAAAATGTGGTGAGTATCTATGTTTTCAAAAATTCATAAGAAAATTAGGAGTCCATATAAACAAAATCGGAAAGCGTTGATATTCATTAAAAATGATTGTCTTTCGAAGAAAAATACAAAAACTGGGGGTTAGATCTAACGGAAATGGTCTATTCAACGAACTGTATGATGGTTGCATTCGTCGTTACAGCTAATGTCAAGTGACTTCTAAAAAACTACTTATTTTAACTTTTTGAATATTTTTCACCCACCATTTCTTGCTTTCTGAACTTGTTTTGTTTATTTCTTTCAGCAAAGCTACATAAAAAAAGCAACAGTTGTTTTACGCGAAAATAGGAATTTGACCAAAATTGTAAGGTATAAAACCAATTAAAAACAATACAATGTTCTGTTACAATATATTATATTGTTTTTGAATTGTATATCCAAACAAGAATAATATTGCTTCGACATTCAATTACAATACGCTGTATTGTATCCAATACGTTATATTGTACATTAATGGTTTATTCCATTCACTGAATGATACGTTTTTATCCGGGGATCTATTGGACCATTGAACACTGTGAGATGGAGATTTTGCAATAACGTCGAGCGTTATATGTTGCACTCGTTGCAATGGTTGCAATCATAGCAAAGAAAATAAAAAATACTCGCCTCTGTTCCTTGATCAGAATGAGATTGGGTCAGCGCATGCTACAAGTGTTGACACATAGTGATCGGCGCAAACAGTGGGTGGTGTGTGTCTGTCTTGTTTTCGTTCATGGCGTGTTATCTTCCACGGACGGTAAATGTCATGCGTGTTGTATGAATGCAGGCGGATAAATGGGATGAAATTATGGTTCGTGTGTCGATGATCGTTAAATTTTCCAAAGCCTGCAAAACTATAAATTTCAACCAGAGTTGCTCGCTGTCACTAACAACGCTTAAAATTTGCTGATTTGTACAGGCCGACTGCGATACAATTCGGATCAATCTACCCGGATAACTATCAACAATATTATTACTGTTTCCCGTAGTGTGCACAACCATTTGCGACTGTTTCAGAATCGTTTCAAATAACATCGTACGTAACAATAAGCCAACCCTACGGGAAACGATTTTAACCGTTCGGGAAATTGTTATTGGGCAAATAACAATGTGGGGAATGGGCGGTTAAGTTATGTAACCATAAAAAATCGTCGATTTTCCAGAACAAAATTTTTCGTTTACAGTTTGCCAATTAGTCGACAAATTGTACATTTTTCGTCAAATTTCCTATAAGGCAAACAGTTTGGATTTAGTTAAAACAATAAAGATCATGAAAAACGAATAATGTATATGAAATTATTGGTTTATGATACTGTACAGTATTTTAACCCTATGCTGTTTTGCTCTGTTGTATTTATACTATATGTGAAGAAATTGCGAGTGCATTTATGAGAACCAATGAAACAAGTAGTGCGTGTGTTCTAATTGTACTTCTATTGAATCATGTACAGTTCATTAAAGTAAATACTATGCACTTTGAAAATTAACAGTAACTGTTCGTTTCAAGTAAAATTAGAAAGTTGCACTACTTGTTTATTTCTTTCTTTTTAAAGTAAAAATAACTTGTCAACTAGTTTTGGAATTAGTGTTCTTTTTTTCATAATCTTAAGATAAATTTGTCTACTTACATGAGTTAGAATTTTTTGCCTTATGTTATAAATTGCTTCGATGACTTATCATAAAAAGTGTAGAATTTCGTTGAATCGTTTTGATGCCTTGACCACTTTTATTTGTCCTCTGATGTTGAAGAAGCGCCTATCCGCCGATCCGGAAATCATTCAGTCTAGCTGGTATGCAGCAGCAAATCCGGCATAAAATGTAACAGGAACATCGAGAGCCCGATCATCCTTCCAAACGAAACCAGCTTTCCGCGATATTTGTTGCTGGGAGGGGCTGCGAGAGCAGATTCAGCTAGTATTGTCGGTTTCCATTTCCAGTCCCGGACGAGGTCCCGGATACCTTCTTAAGTCAGGTCGAATGCGTTGCTTGGTGGAGGCTGATCGCTTTGATGGAGGCCGCATCATGCTCCTTTGGTCTGATTAAGTAAAAGAAATGAGTCAAATTGATCGGATTGAAGTTCCACAAGATTATACTCACCAAGTGCCCCGAATCTGGTAACAGCTCAGGCCGGAAATTTCATCACAAAAGGTTTTTTTTTAACGATTTGAATTTATTTTGCACCCTGCGGTATTTTTTTTTTTGAAAGCATACTGAGCAATAAACAAACACGCTAAAAAAAATAACACGTTAGATGTGTGCACAGCGATTGAACACTTGTTCGTTTTGCACATATGTTGACCTCGATTTCGCATATAAAATTTTAGCAGTATGATTTTTAGTTCATATTTTTCATGTTAATGACTATAGTCAAGATGATTAAATATATAACAACACTAAAGATTTCCCCATCGAGTTTTAAAATTTACCAACCTCCGTACCTTCTGTGTAACTTTTCAAGCGTGTACACAAAAAATCGCTTACAAGTACCAACAACATATAACTATTTCTCAAACTGTTCAACATGGGTTGAACAGTAAAACGCACATGTGTTGGTATGCAAACACGTGCACAGCAGCACAAACAATTTCGCAAAAGGTGAGTCTACATTGCAACTGTTTCTCGAGCGTTTTAAATATTATACTGTTGAACCTAATCTGGATGGTATAATAAATTGTCACTATTTGATATAGATGACTGAAAACGTAGTTTATGGTCAAGAGCTTTTGATTTCATATTATCCAACATAAATACAACCGCTTGTGATACATTAACCATTACAGCTAAAAGAAGCTTATTGTTTGCAATGTACGACAAACTGTGTTTTTCTATGCGGGTATTTAACATCACCATCATGCTGTCTACTCCATCACAAGTGCATTGATGGCGATAGACTATGGATATCACTGATGGGTTAAGTTTAGCCTTAACTTAAGCAGTTAAAATGGCAATTTATCGGTACGATATTTTTAACAGTGTTGCAGATAGATTGAAACTATTTGTTGGTCACTGAAAAACAGTAATAGCATGTATAATTATCACGTGATCACTCATTCCGTAGTGATTATGATCTAGAGTGCGATGTCGCATCACTGTTGTTGGTTTTCAAATCAAAGTGATATTGATAGCTCGCAAATGATAGTGATAGTTTTAGACCATCAGCCATCAGCTGATATGATGGATATAAAGCACTGCATATGACGAGCCTAACCTCACTTATTTGACAGCTTACGTTTCGGACTTAGTCGTTTTTTCCATCATTTTTTCAACTTCGCATTTCTATCACCAGCATGCTGATGGTGACGATATTCCACGGTAGGAAGATGGAATAATACGATCCGTGGGTATCTGCAGTGGATTTGACCTCTCCTCGCAGCAAACTTTCACGAAATTAAGAATGATTCGAAAAAAGTACTAAGTCCAAACTGTAAACAACAGGATCAGTACCTGTCAAAATTGATGCGTGACGTCACAGTGTAGTGGAGTATTAAGCAACTCTGATTTCAACCCGATTGTGGCGAATTTTCATAAGTGGTTCCTATGTGTTTCGATAGTCCATTTGCCTGAACGTACTACAAGCGATGCTTATAAAATGGATCTAGTATGTGCTAATAGAAACATAGTTCTACATATATAAATATGCTCTAATGGAAGCATATTTTTATTTCTTCTTCTTCTTTCTGGTATTACGTCCCAACTGGGGCAAAGCCTGCTTCTCAGATTAGTGTTCCTATAAGCACTTCCACAGTTATTAACTGAGAGCTTTCTTTGCCGCTTAACCATTTTTGTATGTGTGGCAGGTACGAAGATACTCTATGCCCTACGAATCGAGAAAATTTCATTTACAAGATCCTCGACCAGCGGGATTTGAACCCACGACCCTCAGCATGGTCATGCTGAATAGCTGCGCGTCTACCGCTACGCGTAGCGTACGATAGCTACTATAGCCGCGGCTATCTGGGCCCCTCTATATTTCTCGAAAACTTATTCATTAAGACTCAAGTGAAAAAAGTATACAAACTTACTTTATCGATTCTATGTGTTTCACAGACGAAATTCTACTCGTTTTTCTCTGAGCCAGCTCGTTTTTTCACTTTTAGATCGTTTAATTTCCGGATTTACAAAACGACGAAAGTAAGATTTTCAACTTCCGCAACCTAACCACTACTTTCGCCGCCCCGCTGTATGGAGAGACAAAGTGACTTAACCACGAATCAAAGCAAAACACTACTTGAGTCGATTTTACACTGATAGAAAAACGTCGCAAGTAACTCAATGAAACGGCTTATCATTTTGTCATAAAATTTTTGTGAGAAATCATAGGAACTCCCTAGTTTTTGAACGCGAGCTGTTTGTATGCAAAATTTAAGCAATGTACACGGTGAAAAAATGTCAAAAAGGTGATTCATTTTAAAACAGTTTTAGAAGACAGGTTGTGATTCTTCTGAATTAATTTTCTCAAAACCGTCTGGAAGTTACTTACGTCGATTTGAAAGAGTAATCGAGATTTTTATTTATTTATATTTAAATTCGAATTGAAATGGTGCTTTTAGTTTACTGTGCTAACCAGGCAATGGACATGCCCTGTATCAACTGCAGCGATTTGCAGTAGACAGGATGTCCCGGGCCCGATCTATCTGACAAGCCAATCGAGCCCTCTGTCACCATAGAAGATGATGTCTCCATCATGTCGATAGCCTGGTGCTAACCATGTTTGACAGAGGCCACTGCGGTCACTCATCTTAGTAGAACTCAGCGGAAATTTGCCTCGGTCGCCTTTGCGCAACAACTACAACCCTGGGAACCCACTGTCAAAGTTTGACAGAATCAAGTTGTTGTTTGTGTGGGTGCTGCAGCAGAGCGCGGATGTTTCCCGTTTCGCAGTTTCAGATCTCGCCTTCGGTTCGTCGATGCTTTGCTAGCAGAAGTGTGCGAGCGAGGTGAGGAAGCATTTTTCTGCTCGTCTCGTTTTTTTTCGGATTGAGAGGAAAAAAGGAAATTTCCACATTCATGTAGGCAAGTTTTCCGCGAGTTTTCGGTATTTTGTGAATTGTGGCGATCCACGGTAAGGTGACGAAGTTTCCGGTTGTTGATTGATAGAAATTGGAAGCGATTTCTGTTCGGTTTTAGGCACGGAAGAATACGAAGGAAATGACCGTGGGAAAAATGTGATGAAATTTCCGTCAGGGCGAAATTTTGAAGTGTCTGTTTTGTTGGAATGTCTGCGGACTGTTTCTGCCGAAGATAAAGTTTTGTGGTTGATTTGATTGGATTTTCCCCATAGTTCAAGATGAGAATTCGTTCGAATAACGGGAAGTGGCCTCCAGCAGCAGTTCCAGAAGTAGCAGAGTGGAAGCTTCTTCATAAATGAAAGTGAATTTGCAGTTGTAATCGATTGCTATCCATTTGTCAAGAGAAAAGCAACGTGAAATCTAACAAATTAGTATCTAAACGTGAAAAAAAGAAACAGGTTGAAATCAGTTCAAGAATTGTAGAGAATTGTGAACTAGGAGAAGTTCTGGAAGAGCAGGAGCGTTGTTTTGGTTCTTCGATAGCCACTTTTGGCCGCTGCTTTTTTTTTTGTTGGGTCGGATCGAGGAACCCTTGCTGTTAATAGCGAGTGAGACCGGATCCAGCTTATTGGAGCCCCAGTACAGGAATGACCAAACGATCCCTGAAGAAGCCGATGATGGTTCTGAGGAGCAAGAAGCCAGCAATCATCAAGGATGGCGTAATAACCGTAAGTAGTGATCGATAGATTCTTTGTGTGGCCACATACCTTCCCATTATACGTGTCCACGCAGAAACGAAAGAAGAGAGCATCGTCAGCAGGTGTGTTATTCATGGTACCTATTCTACATTGTTGTTTGCCTATGGCATAAGAACGCAAGAACAGTCGGACTGCAGCTCGACATCCGATTGTGGGGTTTTTCTACGTGCCCACCTATGCATGGAATGAAATGCGTCACTGTGTGAAGCTCTACGGGCCCTCTTCATTGTTGGTGACGAGCCACAGACTCGATATCTGTGAACTTGTGCAATAACTGTGGGCTGAAGTCTTATTTTATCTTGACGAGCGGGTTTCAGGTTGAACTAATATTGGTTTAATTCTCATTAAATTAGTTTAATTCTCACAGAATGCGAGTAAATGTGAGACCTTAACATATCCTTACAAGACAAAGCGGAGTTTCGTAACATTTTTTAATTAAAGTTCAACATGTCCTACGCACCAAAAACCTTGGGTAGGACAGTCATAGACTTGTTCACAGACACAGACGACTTTCAACTTTAAAGTTTAAAGCACTCTTCTGCTAATATCTTTTGAGAGTGATGTTTGATCCTTTGCCCGTGTCGCTTGCTACTGCGGGGGCGGGGTATGCGGCTATTTGACATGTTCAGATACAGAAGGCCGGAATTCTCAGTATGCGATCCCAGAGAACCAACCCAAATTAAATGTTGATTTCCATCGGAAATCTATCGGAAGCTAAATAAGAGTATTTAGGACTCGGCCGAACATTATGCTGGAACTCAGGTTTAGTAACAAAGTTCCACTTTTTGTTTTAAATTCCTATTTTACTCAAATGGTCCTTGTGAAAATCCTTAAACGATGTCAAGAATAATCTTGAAAGTATTGTAATGAAAATCCTGAAGGATGCTGATGATCCTGGATGGATTCTGATAAAAATCCTTGGAGGCTTCTAATAAAATCCCTCGAAGGTTTCTTATAAGTTTCCTGAAACATTTCTGATCAAATCCCTTGAATATAATCATTGGGTTTATTCACAAATTTCATAACGCCGAAAATAGCACCCCCTCGTAATGCTTTTTGTACGAATATTCTAAGTATATTGTATAAACTGTAACTTTTAAAGGTAGCCACCTACCCCTTTCAGCGTTATGGAGACAATACTGGAAAGTTTTAAATGAAAATCCTTGTAGGATTCTGATCAGAACCCTGGAAATATTCTAGAGAATCCTGCAAGAATCTCTCAAAATCCAGTTTCAATATTGGTGTAGAGTAGGTGGTAAAACAGATAGTGATATATTAAAACAGTGACTACCAATCAACACAACCGTATAAATGATACGGCAACCAGGAAGAGAACTCCATAAAAGCGACAATCGATCGTAAAGCTTTGAGCGTGTTACAAGACACGGTACACATTTATGTCCCTAAAGAAGGCCAAATAAATAGAAAGGCCGAAACGTTGGACTTTAAAGAAACGTAGCATTTTGATTTCTCCGAAGGATTGAAAAGCCGTTAATTCAAAAAGTTAAACAACGATCGTATTCTAATTCATCCTGGAAGAATTGTTATGAAAATCCTGAATTCAGATGAGATCTTTGCAATTTTTCTGATGAGTGACCTAAAAGGTTGGATAAGAGTCGTGGAAAGATGTAATAATCCTGGAAGGATTATGATGAACATCCAGGAAAAATTCTGATGAAAATCCCAGAAGATTTCTTACGGGAGTCCAAGAAGGATTCTTATCAGAATACTAAAAGGATTTCGGTAAGAATCCCGGAAGGTTTTCGATTGGATTTGAGGGTTCTATTGCGAATCCTGGAAGCATTCTGTTGCGAATATTTAAAGGACTCCGATGAGATTCTTGGATGGAATCGAGCCGATTCTTGTTTCCTGGATGGACTCTGTTGAGAATCCTGGAAGAACTCTGTTAAGAATCCAAGAAGCGTTCTGTGCAGATTCCTGGAAGGATTGTAAAGAAAATCTTAAAATAAGTGTGATCAAAATCCTGGTAGGAGTAGTTAGAAGATATATTTGGAAGGGTGGGACGAGAATCCTGGAATGATTCGATAAGATTCCTGGAATCTTCTCGATTCTGATGAGACCTCGACCTCGATGCTGATGAAATCCAGGAAATATTCTGATGAGAATCATGAGAAGATTCTGATTTGAACTTTGGGACGATTCTGAACAGAATCCTGTGAAGAGATCTGATGCCAATCCTACGAGTATGTGAGAAGCATTCCGAGAGGATTCTAAAGAGAATCCTGTGAGGATTGTGATCAGAGCCCTGAGAGGATTTTGATGAGAATCATGAGAGGATTCAATCATGAGAGAATCCTGAAAATATTTTGATGAGAATCTTTGAATTTTATATCGAATTCAAAGAGATGTTTTAAAGAATTCTAATGAAAAACTTGAGACAAGTGTAATGTGAATTCTGAGAGGAGCTGATGAAATACTTGAGGCAGGGCTGTTAAGTTTCATGACCGACTTGCGACACTGACGAAACGAGTCTTCTCACTGTCATTAGACTTTATTTATATAACTTGATAATTTTTAGTTCATTATCTGGTATGTTTGTTGTTTATAAACAAACATACCAGATAATGAACTAAAAATTATCAAGTTTATGATTCCGTCACAAACCGTAGCGACGGAAAAGTGAAAGAGAACTTGAAAAAAAAATCCCTGTAATTGTCTCGACGTCCGATGACAGTGAGGGAAGCATCTATGTAAAAGTCGCACGACACTCTCTACTTACATTGACGCTTTCCAGCCCTGATCTGAGGCGATTTCAAAGAAAATCCCTGAAATATTCTGATGAGAACCCTGTGATGATTCTTGTGTTAAGTGGATTCTGATGAGATTTCTCAGAAGATTGCGATCAGAATTCTGAAAAGAATCCTGAGTGAATTTTGAATTTCTATGATAATCCTGAGAAAATTCTGTAAAGAATTGTGAGATAATCTTGATGAGAACCCTACAAGCATCCTGCGATGATGCTGATGAGAATTTTTCGAAAAGTTTGATTAGAATTGATTAGACTCATAAATAGATTCTGATAAGAATCCTGCGAAACAAAGTGAATCCATCGAGGTATTCAATGGAATCATGAGAGGATAGTGATGAGAATAGTGTGAGGATTCTAAGAGATCTCTGGGATTATTCATTAGAAATTTTATAGGATTCTCATCCTTATTTCTTCTTCTTCTTGACATTCACGTCCCCACTGGGACAGAGCCGGCTACTCAGCTTTGTGTTCTTATGAGCACTTCCACAGTCAATCACCCCTCTACCGGCAGCTTCCTTTTTTACCGCTGAAAAAATATTCAAATCGCGATAAATTTTTTGTTTCTCGATATTTTTGCACAATTGTCCTGCAAAAGTCCTCAAAAAACTCTTCTAGATTAAGGATATGTGTCGATATTGATGATTGGTCATCTGGATCTGGAGATTTTCCAAAATTCCTTGGGGGACCGACGCGTAGCCATAAACCACGTGAATATCTCAGACTACAGAATTTTTATCGTGCTCGGATATTTACTCCACAGAATTCACTCCCTTAATGCGAGAATGTTGTAAAAAAATGAAGCAATTTGGTGCAGCCGTCTTTGAGTAATGAACATTTATGTTTCTGGTACCACGCTGGACAAATAAAGATCTTGAAAACTCGAAAAAACCTAATATCGTAATTTTCAGATTTTTCCAAGAATTTCTACTTGCATTATTTTTTCAGAGTAGCTCCTGGCATTGTATAGTACATATTTTATTTTTTTGATAAATTGTCCACAAACAAAATGGCCGCCAAACACATTTTATATGGAGAAAGTCGGTCCCCCATTGAACATTGGAATATCTTCAAAACTAGATCACCAATGATTAATATCGGCATGAATTTTTAAACTAGAAAAGTTTTTTGAGATCTTGTGAAAAAATGGTGCAAAAATATCGAGAAACAAAAGAGTAATCGCGATTTGAATATTTTTTTAGCGGTAAAAAATGAAGCTGCCGGTAGAGGAGTTAACTGAGAGCTTTCTTTGCCAAAGTTGCCATTTTCGCATTCGTATATCGTGTGGCAGGTACGATGATATTCTATGCCCAGGGAAGTCAAGGAAATTTCCATTACGAAAAGATCCTGGACCGACCGGGAATTGAACCCAGACACCTTCAGCATGGTTTTGCTTTGTTGCCGCGGACTCTAACCACTCGGCTAAGGAAGGCCCCTATCCTTCCATCTAGGATTTTCAATTGAATCAAAATTTCAAAAATAATTGGATTTTTTTACTAAACCTGAGTTTTAGTACAATGATCGAATATATCCAAACTACTCACAAGGAACAGACCTTAAGATTGCCAAATTGGTAAAGGCAAGTAAAGTTCCAGTTGGGTGTCGTTCATGTGCGAGTGTAAAGTGTAAGCGTAAACACTCTAAATTTTATTCCAAATTTTTGTGGAATACTCCCAGGAATACTACCAGCGATTTTTCAATGTATGCTTAGAAGAATTTCTTCAGAACTTGGTGCAGTAAATCCTAACGCAATCCGCAAACGTTTATTCCATAGTTAAACAGAACTGCAGTAATTTTCACAAAGATTTTCCCAGGATTTCCTCCAGATGCTTTTCCACGGAATTTTTCACCAATATTTCCTTTTTTACTTTAGAAGATTTCCCACAGATCCTGCAGGTTCTCTTTTTTATTCCAGAGTTTAAAAAAAATCGCTTCGACATTTTTCTAAGAAACCCCATACAATAATTCCTATGTCTATTTTTCATTTAGACAAATTCATCCACTATTATTCTCAGGAATCGCTCCAAACATCATTCAGGCATTGTTCGATGAAATCTATTATACACTTTTCCAAATTTTCCTCGATAAATTTGACCTGGGATTCCTCATTAAGTTCCCCCAGAACTTTCTCACTGCATTTATTCAGCATTTCATCAAAATAGTTTTGCAGCGGTTCAAAGATTTATCTAAAAAAATTATTTAAATTTCTAAATCTCTATGGATTATTCAAAACTTTATTCAAGATTCCACACCAGTTAATACTATAGTAATTATTCCAGGTATTGCTGTGATCATTCATAGATAGTTTTTTTCAGTTCTTTCAAAGATCCTTGTAGAAACTCATCAAGGCATACTTAGAACTCACATAAGTTTCAACAGAGGTTACTCTAGGATTTTCTTTCGAAATTTTTTCTGCACATTTTTAACAGTTTTCTCCAAAACAATCTGAAAAATTTCTTTAAAGTTTCTCTGGAGACATTCCTGTATGAATGACTAGAAAAATGCTTTGAAGACCTCATTGAGTAATTCAAACAAAATTTGGAAGGATTTCTGAAGGTGTTTTGAATTCTTGAAGGTGCCCTCCTAATCGGGAATGCTGGAGAAAGTCATAGGGAAATCAATGGAATATTTTTTGGAGAATTTGATGCATAATTGGAAAATGTATGGAACGATCTTTGAATGGATTCTTTATGGAATCTTCAAAGTAATTTCTGTAAAAAAATCTAGATTGAATTTTTGAAGGCATTCAAATCGATTTTTTTTTTGAAGAATTACTTAGAAAGTTCGTGATCAACAGTAAAACGAGCAGTTACACTTGTAATGTCACAAGGAATTCCACAAGTCTTGGAAATAGTATTTAAAAAATGTCTATTCAACTTAGGAATCTAACTCTCATGTCGTGGTTCCTGTTAGGTTGCTTTTTGTATTCATAATTCATGTAAGTAAGACCTCGTTTTGGTTCGTAATTGTTTCTTTTTTTTTTTTCAAACAAGAGGTCTCTCTAGTTCTCATTTTCAAGACGATAAGTCGCTACCAGCCCAGGGTTTTCCAATATGTCAATAACGCAAAAATACAAAATGTTCTACAGAGAAATATTCTGGGTATGTCGCTGATGTTCATAAATCTTAATTTCATTTTAAACGAAAGGTTTTTTTTTCCTTAAGATCGAATATACTGGGGAATCTCTGACTTTAATGATTAAAAGCATTTTCAGACCAGTTGATAAACATTCTTGTTTTTTGAGGGAATTAATTAAAAATTTGTTTTTTCCTGTGTTGCTTTAAGCAAACAAACGTTAAACGTTTAGAACGAAACAGATAGTTTTTAGAATAGAAATACACTTTCAAATTTATCTCTACATTATTTCTTTTACATAATTTCTTTGAAAATATATTTTTGGTCATCTAAAACTAACTATTCGTCGATCATTTATGTATTTTGGAGGTTTTTTTTTGACCTGGATTTTTTTTTCAAGACCTGGAAAAACCTGGAAATATCAGGGAATTTCATTTCGGTAAACGAGTAGACACCCTGTGGAAGATGCAATCTAAAACTTATGGTAAAAAGTTTCAGTCAGTTTCATAGGAGAACAATAACATGTTAGAATTCAGAAACATTTAAAATACGAATAGCGTTTCTGTTGAAAAGATCTCTCCTGGGATCTATCATGAGTTTTACCAGATCAAGAATTTCTACAGAAACCAGCCATGGCCCATGTCTAACACATAATTTCGAAGGCATTCCTAGAAGATTGGCTATTAAACTTTGCCATTTTGTGAAAAATGGAATCATATACCGGAACTACTAGAAAACCCAAAATTGCCCCTACGTCCAGAATGTCCTAACTTTACCTTTAAAAGTTTCAGTTTGCTAAAATAGTGTTATTTGATGTAATAAATAATAATAATAGTGATAAATAAAAAACATATAGCATGTACAAGGTGTCCACTTTATAAAATGAACAGTCCTTACCATCATTTTTTTTTTTTTCAAAAAATCGTTCAGAAACTCCAGAGATTTTTCAAGGCATGCTCCGAATTTATATTTGCTCGAGGAAATTCAACGCAACTTATTTCGAGTAATTTCCACAGGGATTATTTTGAAAAATTTTTTAGAGTCCCAGGATTTTCTCCAGAGATATTTTACTTATTTTCCATTGACTCTGGAATTACTGAATAAGTTACTTAAAAAAAAAACCTCCAGCATTTCAATAAGGGATTGCTCCTGCAGTTTTTCGAAACATTCCTCGAGTGATTTCTTAAGCAAATTTCATGGGTTTCTTAAAATTTAATTAGGGTTTTATTTCATTCAATACTACAGCAATTATTACAGTAAATCCGCCGGGATTCATTTCTTTCAATCATAATCTTACACAGTTCAGAAGTTCTTTTCAGAGAACCTTGAAAGAGTTCATCAATAATTTTTAAAGAAGTTTTATCAACTATTAGTGATTACTATTGGTTTTATTTCAGAAATACCTCCAGGCTTTTTCACTAATTTCTTTAATAATCTCTTAAAACTAGCCGATGCAATTCCTTGAAGACATCTGTGAAAAAATCGTTGCGAACATTATTTGAAAATTCTCTTAAGAATTCCTGAAGGAATTTGTGTAGTAATGCCTGACGGTATCCTCACAAAAATACCTGATTGACAATTTTAGGGGAAATCCTACGAAAACAGTAGAGGCATCTCTGGAGAAACTATTGCTTGAATTCATGAAGATGCCCGAATTGAAAATCATGGACGAAATCCTAGCGAAATCGACGAGAGAATCACTGGATGAATTCTCACGTAACTTTTCAAAAGAACCTATGTAACAATGAAAGAGTCTCTCTTTTCTTGCTCTCTTCCGATCATAGCAGGCGTACAGTTAAACGAGCAGTTGTATTATAATTGGTAATGTGTCCGTGTACTGAATTGAAATTGTAGGTTCAAGTCCCACCGGGTACACCCTCTTAGCATAATGTTACCACAATTACACTTAATTTGGCTAACGCATCTCTTCTCTACTAGCCGATATTGAATACTTTCCCCTAAGAAGTTAAAATACCGTAAATGTAGTGAAAACATTTTAAAAATTACACTTATACTTCAGCCCACAGTCTAAAAATTATATCTAAACACTTGTAGCTTACGCTGACTTGTAGACTCGTGCTGGTTCCGTCGATCACGTTTGCATTTAGAGAATCGACTCTATCATTGCGTATAGGTATGTAGAACGAAACCTGCCTCTGTGTCATCAATATCCGTCTTTGTTGTCGTTGTCTATTGGAATCGACTTCTGTTATTCCAATTTGTGTTCGCCTTCGCAAATTGGATGTTTTTTTTCTGCTGCTCGCGACTTCAAATGTGAAGCGTGCCTCTCTGAGTAGTGGTGGCATTAATTGACGTCCATTAAAGTAGTAGCGAGCGTCATCGAATGGTGGAAAGATTCTCGACTCGGAACAGCAATTTGCATCCAGAGCGCAAATTAGCGAGCTGAATCGATCGGAATCAATGAAACTTGATATCTTCGTCTGACGTCAACGTGATGCTAAATGTTGGCGATAGTTTTGAGCTATGACATATTCTTCCTTCTGCCAATAAATGAATATGACTTATATGATATCTGATATTTTCAAGGTCAGTGCGATAATCTAGATTGCAATAGCATATGATTTTATTAGGCACATGTTATCACTTAATTATTAACCTAGTTTCTTTTCGTGAAGCAAGCTACATAATTTATTAGTTTTGTTTTCTTTTCCGTCAATGTCCCACGAAACCATTACTCATAACAGTACAATATTATCGATTTTCTAACTGTGTTTCGCTCGACACCACGGATAAACACCGTTACCACAGCTGTCAAGCCGGCTGGATTGAGTGAGAAATGACAGTCAAATTCTAAGCAAATAGAGCCAGCGGACATTGATTGTGACGAAGAAAACAACATCGACAGCTCTGTGATGACTAAGTTTCAATTCAACTCAAATAGTTCCAAATAACGGAACGGAATAGAAGAAGAGCAAGTCATTTCTCTATCAGTACCTGGTGATATAGGGGTAACAACAATTCCGTCGTCGAACTGTCACAATTTACAAGACTTCCTTTTGTTGGGCATTTGATGTTCGCCCGCTACGACAGTTGTCCTTGGGAAAAAAAGTTTATACAAATATCCAGAGCTAGGCAAGACCGACAAAAACAAGCACAAGTTGGTTCGAATGGTGTGCTGTGGCATTATTTCTCTTCGTTTTAATGAAATGTCTATTTGTTTTTTTTTCTCTATCGACAACTTTGTTTCCGTTGCTTGTCGGTTAGATATATACCTTGTTTCATTCCTTGTATCACCAACTTCACTGTATTATTGACGATAGTTTTAGTTTTTCTTTTCGTCGTCGCTGAGTTCATTCAATCGAGTTCCAATTCGATTATGAAGTTCATTGTCTCGAGGTGTTTGCACTTTGACTCGTTTGTTTGGTTATTTCAGAAGGTAAAAGCTGGCGTAAAGCACAAACTTTTCTCAGAAATGCGAAGGGTCGGAAGGTAATGCTCTAATGGATTGCATTATGCTTCGGTTACAGGCATGAACAAATAAACCAAATGAATTGATCGATGTTCAGTCAAACTGGACCAAGTGTTTTTTTTTTTTCAGGGAAACGTAATCCAAGCAGTAGGAATCAGAATGTTCTGCTTATTTGCTGTAGCACTGAAACTTATCTATTTGATCCTTTACTTATCTTTACAAGGTAATAATAACAAAGCTGGAATGTATTTTCATAGCATACTAGGTAGAGTCATAACAAAAAGTAGGCAGATTTCTCAAAAAATCTTTAGGAGGTTGCTTGTATGGGTTTTCCTAGGTTGATTCATGGCATAGTTCCGAGCAGGTTTCTCGTGAAATCATGCACATTATTCTCACATATTCCAGAACAGGATTTGAAAATGGATCTTGAGCAAGTTTTGGTAGATACCAAGGCACAATTTCCACAGAACCATGTCAACAATTCTCACGATATCTAGGGAGCAGTCCATAGAATACGAGACATAATTCTCATTAAACCATGGACATGATTTCAAAATAATATAAAATGGTATCCTGATCTAATCCTATGCAAGTTTTTGACACAATTCAAGTATGATTCTTATGAAATCATGGACATAACTCTGAAAAAGTATTTGAGGTTATGTTATCAATGTTAATCTGAATCGCAGTTCTCACTGCTCACTCAAAATACATACAGATCCAGAAATGTCTCCTAGAGATATTTCAGGATTTATTTTTACAAATCACCTACTAGAATAGCTTTTATGAATACTCCTGGAAAAAAAAAATCATGAGGGTCCCCTGAAGGAATTCAAGAAGCAACTTCATTCCAAGCTCCATTGAAGTGTAACATCAATAGAAGGTGAACGGTATGGCGTGAGGAGGCATTCCAGAAGGAATTTCTTGAAAAATACAAGGAACAACTTCTGGAAGACATCCAAGAAGCACTCCTGGAGTTAAAATCTCGAGGAAACTGCGTAAGATTCTCTAGGAGAAATTCCATAAGCTACTCCAGCAGAATTTCTGAAAATAATTTCAGAAGTAACTAATGATTTTCTAGATTACTTTTGATATCGGAAATTGCAGGAGATAATCTTGGATAAATTTCCGGAGCTCTTGGAGCAATTTCACAAAGAACTCCTACGGATTGTTTTTGAATAAAATGCGGAAGAAAATCAAAAAAGGACACCAGAACGAGTTGCAGAAATTCTGAAGGAGTTAGCTAGGATAACAATACGAGCACTTTGACGATCTATGGTAAGGTGGGGAGTTTTAGATCGGGTTTTGTTTTCAAGACGTATCTTGCAAAAAAAAAATGGCGTTTTAATGAAAGTATTAACAATTGTCTTTTTAAATTTCGGTGGGAAGTTGTTGACCACTCAAGATTGAATTGAAAATGGAATACAGTGCCTTCTCGATTTTGGCAACAATCGCTTTTGTCTACCCCTGATGTTGGCAACACATTGAAAATTATTTTAAATTGATTTTTAAGTACTGAATCCTAACATTTTGAAATAAAGCAAAAAAGATGGTGAACATTGAGAGTAAAGAAGCGTGATGTTCTTATGAGTAGAACTCTCAAATATCGAAATGTTTGCCTAATGTACAGGAGAAGTCTTATAAAACAGGCAACCTGTATAAATTATTGCTACCGTAAAACAGGGTATTGATATTGATCGGATTTACGATTTGCGTAATAACTTTGAATCAAAATTTTCGTTGAAATATTTTCAATATACAGTATTGGACAACACATTTGCAAATTTTTCGATTTTCCATACAAAATGATCAACTTCGGTAAGCTAGACTTAAGTTATTTATGGACCAATTTGAATGAAATTTTCACATCACATCGGACATAACTTGTATTTCAACATATGTTTATAAGTGATTTTTTCCTTCACGAGTTCAAAAGCAATAACGGTTTGACAAAGGTGTATTTTTTGGCAAATTTCAGTGACTGACATTATTTAAAATATTGAAGGAATAGCTTTATGGTATCTGTAGCTTTCGACGAGTTAATCAAATTTGCTAAAGAGAGTTTTTGTGTAAGGCTTACATTTCTACAGAAAATCTTTTATAATATTCCGTCAAAAATTTCACTGTAGTCAAATCGTTTTTGAACTCGTGATTGAAAAAACAACTTAAAAATATTTGTTGCAATTCAAGTTACGTCCGATGTGCTGTGAAAATTTCATTTAAATCGGTTCATAAATAACTGAGGTTCAACTTACTAAAGTTGACCATTTTGTAGGGAAAATCGAAAAAGTGGCAGATGTTTTGTCCAATACTGTATGAATGGTGCTTCACTTTCTTAGATTCATGAGCGTAAAAGAATAATAAACTTTTTCCGAAGATTACATTTTGTTCATGCGTTTTCAACTTTTCGAAATAGAGACTTCCATGATAATGGATGACAATACCGGAGATTAATACATCACCTGCATAAGTACCTGCAAATGATGTAAGCAAGGAAAATAGGGTTCTACTGAAATCGTCGATTCCATTGTTAAAACTTTTATGAGTATGTTCAAATCAGAAAAATTAACGAATTGCTATTAACAATCCAGAATTTAATTAGATAATTGCCTACATTTAGGCGTAACCCGCGCTTCAAGGTGATTTTAATTTCGAGGAGTTTGGTCTTCATATTCGACTTCAGGGGCCATCAATGCCACCACGCAATACGGTACACAGTTTGAATGGGTTCATAAATTCTCGATTACTTTTTCAAATCGACGTAAGTCGCTTAAATATTTTTTTTATATAAGAAGATTCACAACTTGTTTTATAAAACTGAATCCTCTTTTGAAATTTTGCATGCAATTCGCTTCACAATGTTTTTGTACTGCTCTAAAAGTGAAAAATCGAAACACGCATGCTCGGTAAGTTGTTGTACTTATAAGAGTTTTTAAACATATCAATCGGATTGTGTGATCAAAGAAGTTTGACGGTCTGAAATGTATGAATTTTTTTTTTCAATTTATCTCGTGAATTAGCTAATTTTGAAATTGCCAATCCATAAAATATTTTAGGAAACTATTGGTAAATGATTTCTTCTAGCTTCATAATTTCAGTAAGAGTTAGAAAAACTTTGTTCATAACTCTAAATGTCAGTTTCAACAGAAGTTGAGAATAATTTCGACGTTGTCATTGCAGGAACTTTATAAAGAAAATATATGAGCGATTCCAAAGTCTCAGCAGACGAACATGTTCGTCATAAAATATATAAATATCTAAGCGCTAGGTCAGTTTCCAGAACAAGTACATATTCAAAGTATAAACATGTAGTTTTCCAACGGGTTTTGCAGTAAATATTCAATGGATATATTTCTTCTTATTGTTTTCTTTTCCATCCTGACATTACATTCCAGCTAAAATTTTAACATAAACATTTATGAAAACTTGCAGTATTTTTAATAAAGGACTATCTTCATCATTTTTGCATAGCATAGCATAGCATAGACTGACTGTACATGTCAATGGTTGCTACTCCGTGATCGATCGGAACTGGTAAGAATTGCACTACGATCCAAATGAATAAGGGATGGGAGTTTCCGCTTACTCTCGAAGTGCAATTTTAGTAGATCTAATATTATTGATCATTAACGGCGCCGGCCAAGTCCTTACAGTCAGTTGGGATGGGGAAGGAATGTTAGGGTGTAATGATTGTTGCTTCTAGAGACCGAGAATCAGTGCTGGGAATGGTAATAGTAGTAGGCTTGAATTTCGCGAAAATCACGTGGCTCTCTTACTACAGTAGTTTAAAATCGTGAATCTCATCAAGTAGCCTATATTGGGTACATGAATTTCTCTAAATCAGTAGTGTCATTGAAGGCTCTAAATGCGGGAAATGCAGCGGGAAATAGAACATTTCTCTACAGTAATTTTGGGTTGCCCTTAGCAACGGGTGTTTTGCAATTTTCAAGGCTTTTTGCCTACAGCAGCGATGGGCGTGAGTTTCACTGGCTTCGTTGACTGTGATTGGCTTTGTTTGACTACTGTAGAGTGAATTTCAGATTTTTTCCCAACCCTGCCGAGAATACCTCTGCATCACCACAATCACCACGGGAAGGGTGTTTATTAGTGAGGGAGGAAAAGATCTGGGAGTCACCTCTGGTCGGTGATGCGATCCATGGACAAGGGGAAAATATACGACTTATCTTTAAAGCTTGTTTTGTATTTTTGTCTCGAGAAGTTTTTGGAAAAAATACGTCAACATCTATAATGTCGAACAATTCAAAAGACGTTTTTATTAATGACGAAAACTGAAAATTACATGTATATATTTTAAATTATATGAAGCAGAAATAATGCCGACACTTGTAGTGACGAACCATACAAAGTTTGTTTGAAAATTACATATGAGTATTACTGTGCATTTTGTCTCGATATGGTAGAAGTTTTAGAAAATACGTCAACATTCACAATGTCGAACAATTCAAAAGATAATTTTTAATAATGTCAAAAAGAGAAAAATATATGTATATTGAAATTGTATAAGAAAAAAGCATAATGCCGTCACATATAGTGACGAACCATACAAAGTTTGTTTTAATATTACATAAAAGTTACGCTTTCAAGAAAAAATGTGTTATCATAAGCATGAAACGAACTCACCAGTTGGTAATCCATTCTCGACTGAACACAAAACTGACACTGACAGCAAAACTTCTTGGCGTCCCGGAAACAAACCGTCTTGCTTGGGCCTTCCCAAATACCTACCCAGCAAGACGCTCCAAAACAGGGAAAAAAAATCTCCGGCGACGAAAACACGCACGAAACCGTGAGCAAAATCTATCGGACGACGCAAAACCGAACTGTCCTGCTTGGGCTTCACGAAGCACTACCCAGCAAGACGCTCCAAAACAGGGGAAAAAAATTCTCCGGCAACGAAAACACGCGCGAAATCGTCAGCAAAATCTATCGGACGACGCAAAACCGAACTGTCCTGCTTGGGCTTCACGAAGCACTACCCAGCAAGACGCTTCAAAACAGGGGAAAAAAAATTCTCCGGCAACGAAAACACGCGCGAAATCGTCAGCAAAATCTACCGGACGACGCAAAACCGAACTGTCCTGATTGGGCTTCACGAAGCACTCTATCTTCATCATTTTTGCTAAAGGGTATTTTGTTATAATCAAAATTGCATTCTGTGTATGTTCTGGAAACTCGAAAAAAAAATCCCATCAGAATCAATCTTCAACGGCACATACAGTAGCCCAATTTCATATTCGTACAGGATACTGTTTTCACATCAAGTTGGTAAAAAACTATTGAATAATGTATTGGGTTTAAAATACTTTATCCACATTGCAGGCAATAATTGTCATCTATTATTTGCCAATCACATAATGTTTCCATTTTCATTCATCTTTGGATAATTGGAAAAGTATTAAATTGATGTCAAAAATTCACCCAATTCCATATTCGTACACCTACCAAAATTCAAACGTACAACATTCAAAATAAAATTAAAAAGCTCTATTTGATTGCTGAAGTGCTTTATTATGATGTTCAGATGTAGTTAAGAACTTTTATACAATTTATTGGCGGACATATATGAAATTTAGGTAAAATTATGAGAAATGCCAGCTTTCCAATGATTTTTGCTAAAAAATCCAATAATTCGAACTATAACATTAATTTTGGTCACTGGCTCCAATCTATTAATTATATTCGTGAGCTCTGATAGAAACTTAGTTGAAATATATACAGTTTACAGAAATCATGAACAGTTTTTATCCCTTTTTGAGTTCAGAAAATTGTTGTGCCATAACTTCAAAACTCTTATAAAATGATATTTTTAATCAATGTGAACCAAATTTTCATTCTAAACAACAGGTAAAGGTTCATTTTGAACGTGTATGTAAAAAGAATTTAAACTATGGACTTCGTTTTACAATAAAGTACCCTAAACTAAGTCATACATACTTCCACATAATTGATGTTATCGCCATATTCAATTATCTTTTAATTAATATTCAAATTATATTCAAAATAGCACCCTATTTTGCAATTTATTGATTTTATAAGAAAAATACTAAATAACTTGAATGAACAGAGAGCATTGATATACTTTTTTCTAGCATATGTCCTGTTGTTTTCATCATTTAAAAAAACGCCTGTGTTGCGGTTACGCCAATAATATTTATTCTATAAATCTCTATAATCATGTTTGGTAGTAAAATGTAAATTAAAAATAATAATTACGCAAGGTTTTGATACGAACATTAACTAGGAATTATGTATATCCATTTAGGAGACAAACTGAGAGAAATTGGCCAAATTTTTTGATATGGGATTTGTTATAAATGTTATGTTACCTAAGATCCACAAGTATAAGCTGTCGATATCCACTCCTAGCTATTCTAAAACTGATTATAATTTTTTGAAACTTGTGCAATATTCGCAGTAATCATTCTTAAGGAAGTTATGTTGAAAAAAATGTAAGTCATTGTTCAACTTACCGAATATTTTAGCAGAAAACATGGAAAAAGTGGTATTTTTCTTAAATTTACTTAAGTTTCAAATATGTCCACTTATAAATTTTCCAAATGTACTCTACTACATCTGAACAACACAACAAAGAACTTAAGCAATCATCTAGCCCATTAAAATTAGTTTTGAATGTTGCATATATCTATTTCGTTAAGTGTACGAATATGGAATTGGGTCAATTATAGACACAAACCCAATACTTTTCCATTATTCCAAAGATTTAAGTAAATTAATACAATTTTAAATTGCCAAACAATAGATGACACCTATGACCCTCGTTATTGATAAAGTATATCGAAGTCCATGCACCATTTAATCGTTTGATACCAACTTGATATGAAAACAGTGCCCCGTACGAAAATGAAATTGAGTCACTGTATATAGGAAACCAGCTACTTTCAATAAGGTCTGGATTTAAAGCTGCACATAGGCACTCGAGAACATCCGCAAATGGCCGCTGCGAGTAATACTACGCTTGTATTTTGTACAACAGAAGTGGGGCCAAAATCCAAAGGGGTGTGTGAAATTTTGAATTTTGAGTAAAGTATATTAAAATATTCCCCTTTCTTATCTTTTCAGTGATATTTTAAGATGATTTTCCGTACAACAGAAAAAAAAACATAATTCAAACAATATTGTCTCCTGTTTTCAGCTCCCATTCAATTCGTATAAAATTTAAAATGGCTGAAAAAACTTTAAGTCGATTATCTCAAAACTAGATTGAGATAATCGGAAGTGTATTCAGTGCAAACTGCTCTTAGGTTGAAAATTGAACTTAAGAAGGCTCCTTGACATATTCCACATCACTCATAGTAGTTACAATGCGTTTTTTGAAATTTTTAGTGATTATAATGAAAAAGTGCCTATTAAAATTCCCGAATTTGGGAACACCTTGATTTGGAAACATAAAATTCACGCCTTGTTGCCAAAATCGGTAAAACACTGTATATGTATATTCTTGATCAGGCTTTGTTGAATTCGTTCTCAATTGATTTCGAAGCACAAAGCAAGTGAAGGAAAACATACTATCTGTAGTACATACGGTCCGTGATAGGCAATGTATCACAAGTTGTAAAAAGCCTGATAAATAGCAGCAGCGAATGAGAGCCCGAAAGAGAAAGCGATGGTAAAACCCGTTTTTCTCGCTTTTTTACCATTGGGGTAGGTGTTTTATTTTACTGACATGGTGAACAATTCCCGAAAATCCTACAGCACTAGTACCCCCCAGGTTTGGAGCTTGTTAAGATGAGTTTAATCATGCACTGTTTTCCCCTCGATTAAATCAGAGATGTAGCAGAAGATTATAAACAGACTCTCACAAGAGAGAGATATTTTCAATTTTCTCAGAATTCAACCCATGGGTGTGTTTATTTTCGTGGAACAGGCGACTTTTTCTGATACCTTTGATGGAACCTGGGAAAGATTCTTGATGATTTTGTACTAAACTCTAGGGGTTTATTCAGGATAAACTAGGTAATAATAAATCTTCTAGCTGTTTAGTGGAATAAACAAAAAACCGAATGTAGTACTACAGCGTTGGCTGGAACACGACTGCCTTCCATCTAGTGAATCTGACCCGTTAGTTGGAATGACTGACAGCTGGTGAAAACGCTCCAGACTAAGGCATCTGTAGCGCAAATCGTCACGAAACGCACATATATACACATTTGTTCAAGACTTCAATGCGACGGTACTCAGACGTCGAAGTCAGTTTGACATCTTCTCTTGACATTCAAGTGATTTTTAGTTGGATTTTTTTTTCAACCATCGAGTCATTCCATTTAGCGGACCCCCAACAAGCGAATTCTCATTAATTCCGCTAGAGTTTGTATCCTTTGACAGATACGCGTATTTCGACCACAACTATAAGGCACTCTTCAGTGTCGTGTACTAGACTCGACTTGAAATGGTGTAGTACTAAATTCGATTTTTCGTTTATTTATAAACTAGGTAATTTTTCATTTCTGTTGCTGAATAGTTGCACGTTGACTGCTACTTGAGCCCCAAATCCATTCAAATAGAAGGTGAAATCTCTACTTTCAGTTTGAAAATATGTTGGAGCGAACTAGTTAAAAATTGAAGTCAAATAACTTCGTTTGTAGTTGTACTATATTGAAGTGGACGTTACCACAAAGCAAGGGACAGTCTCATATTTTCATAACATTCCCGAATATGCAGTCATATTCTGAGCATAAATATGTGTATATCATGCTTAAATCTGCATAACAACAATTAGGAACGGCAATTCCATCTCATCTACAAACCCTACGCACTAATTTCAACAGCGAATTTTACATTTTCGTATTGCGGTATGCAAATGGAAATAAGCGAGATCTGGCAATTCTCCTAATTGGCACTAATTAGCGCAAACAGCCAGTTAAACTATCGCGTTTCATCAAAAACTGCAATTCCAAGTAATGAAAATTCAGACCGAGTTTCATACGTTTCTGAGAATTCTTCACAATCGAAACAATAGCAGCATGATCCACTGCAAAACCGAACGGTACTTGTATACCTACATGTTTCAAATTCTCATACACAGTTCCTCGGCTGCAACATTGTGCCTACGTCGCTAATTTGCATTTACTTCACACAGCAGAAATTCGATGACAACAACATTGTCCAGAAGGGGCGAGTCACTGCAACTTCTGTGAAACTTGAGTCGATTGTCTTTTTATTTCAATTCCATTCCTCATGCACAGAGAGGGAGTCAATAGCGGCGAACGTACGCCACGTGACACTTCTTGAAAATGTAAGATATCTGCCGCTGATGCGACTATTATTGTTGGGATTAGAAACAACAATAAGCTGGATTGATGAGAGTCGTAAAATCTGACAAATTAGGTTGTTGCGAAAAAACAAACGGATTGATAGTGGCAATGCGTGCGCTGGGTTTTAAGTGGAGAAATCAGATGTTTGACAATGTTGCGTTACTGAATGTTTCGAATATTTTTAATGAATTTATGACTTAAACTGCCCATTAGGGTGGTTAAAAATTCAAAAAAGTTTGACAATACAATCTCGCATATCTTCCTTGTCATCCCGAAGATAAAATTAGTCTTCTGTTCAAGTTTGTACTTATATTACATTACTAACGTATTTGATACATATTTCAAAATATATCTACAGTAATTTCCATATAAAGCTACAGTCGCCTCTTCAAATCTCGATATCGCAGGGACCATCGAGATAGGGAGAGATCGAGATAAAGAACAAATTTTTGATGGATACTAGATTGAAAAACACTCCATTGCAAAGAAAGTACTAAACAAACAGGTGCCATTTTCCACTCCTAATTTGTTTTCAATCACAAAATTTTGGTCTAGTAACCTTCAATATTGGTCATATCGACATACGAAGAGAAAATTGGGAACAAAAACCATCAGAAATAAATCGAGATATGGAGATATCGAGATAAGGAGGATATCAAGATATGGAGAGAGAAATGCAGACTGAAGGGACCTATGAAATCATCGACATAGGGAGAGATATCGAGATGTAGAACATCGAGATGTGGAGAGTCGACTGTATTTCGTGTTTGGCTTACCTTTAAATCATAAAAAAGCTCTTTAATGAATGTTCGAATCCTCTGAGCAGAATCTCAAATTGAGAAACTTTATAGAAGATGGAGTACCGTGTACCTTTTAATTCCGCTCCTAAATGCTTATCTTTGACAGATACGCGTATTTCGACTACCACTTGCAGTCTTCTTCAGTGTCAGTTACTCGTATCCACTAGAACACTATTTTTATCTTAAGGATGGTAAGGAAGATTTAGGACATTGGATGTTGAAACTTTTATTTTAAATTTTGAACCGCCCTACTGATCATCCACCAGCAACAAAATAGTTGCTAACTCAGACCGCAGCTCGGCTCGGGATTGATCTATTGTTGGGTAATTTTTGTGTCATGCAGTGAGGGAGAAATAATGAATACAAACCGGTCATGCGATCTGTTCTGTAGTCCAATTTTCGGCAATGTCAAAATTCTCCAACCCCTCCGACGCCCACCCACACGTAGAATTTAGCCTAGCCGAAATGTTCGTTCGACATTACAGCTGAATTGTGACCGTTCAGCAGCAACAGCACACAGGTTTGCGGATTCGGCCGTGCACGCTGCAGAATCATATTTCACGGTGGATTTATTCGTTTTGACGAGCAGCAAATTTGGTTTCCTTATCCCCACTGACCCACTCCTCTATACTGCCTGGCTAACGGACTTACACAGGAGGTAGAGACCGTTATTACATTGACACCATCCAGTTTCTGTTTCCGTGAAGAGTTTCCGATTACATAAACAATATTTTTGTGGCTTATGCAATTTGGTTGGAAGTTACGTCTGGATGAGCTCTGAAGGTGGCTAGGAAATTGTAGGGTAACGGAATGTTGGTCATTTTTGTTGTGGGAAACAATTTTTGAGTTTTCGGTCTGTGAAGTCTCAAAGAAGTCTAATCTAAAATAGTCTTAAGTCTATACTACAACTCTCTCAAAAGTATATATTTTTAACGGAAGGTCTCTAAAATATCTGTCCCACCAAAATGGTCTCTGAAGTACCTTTCTCCTTCTGAATGAATCCTAGAAACTCCATAGACTAATTCAGCAATTTCTGGTCATATTTTTCGAAGAAAATCTCTAGGAATTCTTCTAGTAATTTTCCAGAGATTTCTTTTGGAATACTTTCAGGAACTCCTTTAGGAATTCTGTAGATATAACACTAGAAATTTCTCTTCCAGTTCTTCCAGGAATTTGTCGAGAAAATCCCCCAGCGATTTCTCAGCATGATTAGAAGAATTTCTTCAGAATGTGCTCAAGGAAATTCTTCAGCGTTTCAATACTACTGTGGTAAAGAACTACTTGGGCACCTCCAAGATTCACTTTGACATCAAGGGTTTATCTGAGACCCGGCAGTCAGATGCAAGCACCTAGCATGAAACATCTAGTTGCAAAATATAGACCCAAAAGGTTTAAAAATCGAAGGGAATTAAAAATGTCAATAGTAGGATCCGTATCCATATCAGTTATTTTTACAACGATTATCTCAAAATTTCCTGCAGTTATGTTTTCAGTTAGAGTAAAGTGGGGCAAAAGTTCGAGTGGGGTAAGAGTTTCTTTTTAAGATTTCTAGCTCAATTCAAAACAAATCTTATGAATGTCATTGTGGTTCGAATGCTATTCAAGTAAGAGACTTTTACTCCAAATATCATAAAAATCGATGGAGATTTGGAAAAGTTATGGCTATTTGTTGTTTTTCGACGTGAATGTTGTAATTTTTGGTCAAACTTTCGTTGCATGGAACCAATTAAGCATAAGCATAAGCATAAGCATAGATGACCGTACAATTCGTAGTTGCTACTCCGTGATTGACCAGAACAATCGAAGTTGCACAGGGAATTAATGAATGGGGCTTGGGATTAGCTTACCATTCTTCAATGTGCACAAATCGAGAGCTCAAATTTAAAAGTCAATAACGGCGCCGGCCACGTCCTTACGGTCATCGGGGAAGGGAAGGAATGTTAGTGTGACTACCGTTGTTACTAGAGACCGAGATCACCTCTGCATCTCCACGGTTGTCATGGAGAGGATATTGGGTTAGTGGGATAAGGTAAAGATCTGGGAGTCACCAATGTTTGGTGATGCGATCCATGGTATAATCACACCTAACCGGATTCGCGAAATAATTCGATAATCGCATTAAACGCCGAACAAGTGTTCGTCACTCGCCCACGCAAGAGCAAGCGATGCGATCAATAGATCAAACACTACTAGCGATCCGCGGCGCTTTTTCATTTCTCTGAGCGAACGACGCGCGACAAGTTTGATCCTGCCCCCATCGCCCGCCCCCGCAGGAGCAAGCGTCAAGGTCGAAGGATCAAACACTACTAACGAACCGATCACTTTTTCACCGCTTTACTACCGACGCGCGACATGTTTGATCCTGCCCTCATCACTCGCCCCAGCAGGAGCAAGTGTCAAGGTCGAAGGATCAAACACTACTAACGAACCGATCACTTTTTCACCGCTTCACTACCGACGCGCGACATGTTTGATCCTGCCCCTATCACCCGCCCCAGCAGGAGCAAGTGTCAAGGTCGAAGGATCAAACACTACTAACGAACCGATCACTTTTTCACCGCTTCACTACCGACGCGCGACATGTTTGATCCTGCCCTCATCACCCGCCCCAGCAGGAGCAAGTGTCAAGGTCGAAGGATCAAACACTACTAACGAACCGATCACTTTTTCACCGCTTCACTACCGACGCGCGACATGTTTGATCCTGCCCTCATCACCCGCCCCAGCAGGAGCAAGTGTCAAGGTCGAAGGATCAAACACTACTAACGAACCGATCACTTTTTCACCGCTTCACTACCGACGCGCGACATGTTTGATCCTGCCCTCATCACCCGCCCCAGCAGGAGCAAGTGTCAAGGTCGAAGGATCAAACACTACTAACGAACCGATCACTTTTTCACCGCTTCACTACCGACGCGCGACATGTTTGATCCTGCCCTCATCACCCGCCCCAGCAGGAGCAAGTGTCAAGGTCGAAGGATCAAACACTACTAACGAACCGATCACTTTTTCACCGCTTCACTACCGACCCGCGACATGTTTGATCCTGCCCTCATCACCCGCCCCAGCAGGAGCAAGTGTCAAGGTCGAAGGATCAAACACTACTAACGAACCGATCACTTTTTCACCGCTTCACTACCGACGCGCGACATGTTTGATCCTGCCCTCATCACCCGCCCCAGCAGGAGCAAGTGTCAAGGTCGAAGGATCAAACACTACTAACGAACCGATCACTTTTTCACCACTTCACTACCGACGCGCGACAAGTTTGATCCTGCCCTCATCACCCGCCCCAGCAGGAGCAAGTGTCAAGGTCGAAGGATCAAACACTACTAACGAACCGATCACTTTTTCACCGCTTCACTACCGACCCGCGACATGTTTGATCCTGCCCTCATCACCCGCCCCAGCAGGAGCAAGTGTCAAGGTCGAAGGATCAAACACTACTAACGAACCGATCACTTTTTCACCGCTTCACTACCGACGCGCGACATGTTTGATCCTGCCCTCATCACCCGCCCCAGCAGGAGCAAGTGTCAAGGTCGAAGGATCAAACACTACTCTTTCGTTGCATGGAACCAATTGAAGATAAAATCTTTTTCAATATTTTATGTAAGGGCGTTTCTAGGCCTATCATAAGGTTGCTTTGACGTGTATTAGATTTTGCATAAATGCTTGAAAACAATTTTTGGCCCATAGTGGGGCAAAAGTTCGAATCAGTGGGGCAAAAGTTCGACCCATGTATAAAATCACGGAAAATTTTTCAGATTGCCTAAAATACACATAGTATCTTCAAATTTAGTTAAATTTGTCTGATCGTGTGAAAACTGTCACCAAAATTTTACATTTCCACTTAGTTTTGCGAAAAACTGCTATTTTTGAGTATATTACAATTAACCCGGTTTTGGGAAATTTTTTGATGAAAATTTAGTGTGTATTTTTCGGCAAACTTAAGTTTACGGCTGGTGTAAAGTATGCCTGTCATAAGAGGATCGATATTTAGTGTTTTAGCCAGCGAACTTTTGCCCCACACTAGATTCGAACTCTTGCCCCACCGATGGGGCAAAAGTTCGAATAAGACAATAAATTTTGAAACTGTTATAACTAAAAATGGGTAAATATTTGGACACAAGTTTGTTCAGCAAAATTATAGCCAATATGTTGAAGGTTCGCTGTATGGTATTTGTTTTGTTTTAACTGCTATAGTTTTCCTGGAAACTTTGATTATACCACTAAGGTCGAACTTTTGCCCCACCTTACTCTATTCCTCCACCGACTTCTTCAGTTGATACTCCAGTCCAGGATTTTCGTATGATTCGTACAGGAGTTCTTCAAAAAAAAAATCCACTGAATTTAATAAATTAGTTTAAGGATTTTTAAAGGGAAAACTACAAAAAATATTTCAAGAGTTTCTACACAGATTTTTTCAGTCGTTCTTCCTACCCTTTTTAAAGGAATTCTTTCAAGAATTCATTAATAAATTTTCTCTAGAAGAACAAAAACTTAAAAAAAAAAATATTCCAGGAATGGAACTCTTGCAGGAATACTTCAACAAATTAATCAAGGGATTTTTGATTAAGCTTCTCCGGACATTTATTTAGAAGTTTCCCTAAAATTTCATATACAAATTGCTCCTGAGGTTCTCGATTAGTTTTTCTAGTAAAGTCTCAAATAGTCAGAAAATAGTACAGCAATTATTCCAGTAATTCCTTCGATAATTCCTATACAAATTATGGGATGCCGCCCGATGTTTTCCATGGAATTCCTTCAGATAGTCGTGCAAGATATTATTTACGAATCCTAAGGGATTTCCTTGAAAAAAATCTGGAAAAATCTTAGGAGGGATTTCTGAAAAAATTGCTGATGTGATACCTGTAATAATTTATTTCTTTATTTTTGTCAACCGACGTAGACTAGTACATTTTACATATAAATATTTTTAATTAATTTCTTATTGTTAGTATGAATTAAAATATTGAACAAAAATGTAGTGTAAGTAATGTAGGGGAAGTGGTAAAATGAACAGGGGTGGTAAAATGAACACCGTGCCTTTAACCGAGAAAAAACAAATTTCGATTAATTTTTATCACGCACGCACGATTTAGAGCATAAATCTGCGTGTTCGAGTTGATATCGAGGTCAATTGAAGTGAAAATATCAACAAAAACTAAGATTTTAGAAAACCTCGTTTGAAAATTAGAACTGACGTAACTTTTAGCTCGGAAGACTTGAGGTTTTTCAGTGAGGTGAATATCGTTGTAATATGATGTCAAATCTGATACCTATAGAATTCTTTTTGAATTGGTTACAATCATTAATGGATGTATTTTCGGTAGGGCAATAAACATTTTCAGAAATATTTGTTTTGCTCACATTTTTTGCGTGGTGTTCATTTTACCACCAACCGCTGTTCATTTTACCCACATACTTACTTGATACTTGATGGGCTACAATTCGCTAAGATGAATCTGCGCCGAATGGATGAGTCTTCTCCACTGGGCTCGGTCCTGGGCCAATCGCTTCCAGTCGCCCTGAACGTTAAGCGCCCTTTAGTCCTCCTCAACCGCAAAAAGCCATCGTGTGCGCGGCCTGCCACGAAGTCGGCGGCCTCGCCCGGGTTCTCTGTTGAATATTATCTTTGCTTGTCGTTCTTCCGGCATACGGGCAACATGACCAGCCCAACGCAGCCTGCCGTGTTTTATGCGCTTTACAATATCCACCTCTTTATACACTTGGTACAACTCGTGATTCATGCGACGCCGCCAGATGCTGTTTTCTAGTTTACCGCCGAGTATTGTTCGCAGCACTTTACGTTCAAACACCCCGAAAGCTCTCCGGTCGACTTCTTTCAATGTCCATGATTCATGGCCATATAGGACAACCGGAAGGATCAGTGTCTTGTATAGCGCGAGTTTTGTTTTCGTTTGCAGGCTACGGGACTTCAGCTGGTTACGGAGCCCGTAGAAAGCCCGACTCGCAGCTGCAATACGTCTTTTCACCTCACGGGTAACATCATTATCGCATGTCACTAGTGTTCCAAGATACACAAATTCTTTCACCACTTCAAACTTTTCACCACCTAGCACCATTTCGTTACCACTAACACGTCCGGATCCACGTTGACCACCAGCTATCATGTACTTCGTTTTTGTGGTGTTGATCGTGAGCCCAATCCTCGCTGTCTCCCTCTTGAAAGGCACGAACGCCTCTTCCACTGCCCGACGGTCAATCCCGATGTGTCGATATCGTCGATATCCACATAGTGCAGGTAAAATGAACATTTGCATCGCTTTTTGATAGCAATGAAAGTATGTGAAAATTTAGCTATTTTAGTCTGAATCCATGTCGCTGCTATAGTCTACATCCCTATTTTTGATGTTGTGCTATAGAACTACACAAATTCCTCGTTTTTCTATCAGAAACAAGATGATTTCCTTAAGGTGTTCATTTTACCACCCCTTCCCCTATATTTCATTTTTTTTTTATTTTATGTGTTGCGATTTCGAATGAATTTGAAGTATGTTTTTAGGTTTTGCTGAGACATGGTAAAGTAAATAGTTTCGCAATGTTGATTGTAAATGGCCATCATTTGATTTAGAGGCCCATTTTTGGCATAATTTGTTCGATGATGATTTGTCAAGAATAAGCTACGATTTCGTAGTTGCCTAAAAGAAATGTAGAAATTGAGTTTTGATAATATTTCTGTAGAATCAATACGTTGCGAAACGATATCATTTACAAATGAAACCCTTGCGATTTCACGTCGCTCTTTCAAAGTTTGTATGTCAATAACCATGCAGTGTGCTTTGTAGGGTGGAAGTGGAAATGATGTCCAACCTAATTTACGAAGAGCATATAGTAGAAATTGTTTTTGTACAGATGCAAATCTTTCTTCGTGTGTGATTGAGAAAGGAGACCATACAATGCTGCAGTATTCCATGATTGATCTTACATATGCAATATATAGAGTTTTAATTGTGTATGGGTCATGAAAGTTGTAGCAGAAACGTTTTATGAACCCTAGCATGTTACTAGCCCTGTGGATTATTGTATTGTAGTGGTCTACGAAAGAAAGTTTAGAGTCTATGATTACTCCTAAGCCCCTTCCTCTTTCACATTTTTCCACATTTTGATTTCCTAATGCAATTGAAATGCGTGGTGTTGGTCTTTTTCTGCTAAATTATATTAGATTGCATATTATTGCCGCAACATATGGAAAATAATGAAAAATGTAAATTACTTGCAATTCAGAAACTGGATTAAAAAAGTAGTGAGCGGAAATCAGGCTTAATTTGAATACATAACTTTTTGTGTTTAGTTTATTTTCCTTGGTGCTTTCTTTTCTTCAGGATTTGGTTTTTGCTACCACTGAAAAAGAGTCATCTATTGTCTTTTCAGTTTTGACTATCATCCTATTCTCGAGTAATCGGTTAGAGTCCATATTTTTGGCTTGAACTTTGGCTCATAACACGCATACAAGGGAAAAACTTGTTTGTATTTTTGAAAAATGTTTAAAAAATTGTATTTTTGTATGTAATTTACATATGCCTAGGGTTAATTTAACATGTAATATAAAAAAATAGTATCTTTAATATTTTTCAATAATCACTCTATCTAATAAGAAGAACCTGATGGTACCGTAAAAACTAGAATTTTTATTATTGTACAAAATCAGAAATCAGGAGAGGCTTTAAGAAAAAAATAAATTGGATAGAAATGTTAAAAAAAAAAATCAAAAACCAAAATTCATAAATTTAAAAATAAATTATTGCCCAAAACGTGTTTAGAACGACTTTTGATAACCAAAAATTAAATTTAGATCGAAAATAAAAATTTTGGGTATTTGAGGGTTAATGTAACTTTACACGATATGTAGCGTAAATTTGCGACAAATCTGGCATTTACATCGAATCTGGCATGATATCACGCTGAAATTTACATGTTTTTTCTCTCAGTGTACAATATTTTAAGCAATAATACATTCCAATTTTTACAATGTTTTTTCGCCCATTATACAAAAATAATAAATTTTGTAAGAAAACTGCAAACATTAACAAAAGGTACGAATAACAGTACATTTCTCTTTTTAGAGTCTTGTTCACTATTTTAATGCAAGTCAATTTTTGATGCAAGGACTCTAAAGATATTTTTTTCCTTAATTTGCTTTCAGTTAATCTTGGTGCAAAATTCTAGAGGCTCCAGAGACTATTTGATATTTTTCGCGGATCCCGAGAAATGGTTCAGGAATTCTAGTAATTTATGCAGAGAAATACTTTAGGTACACCATCAGGGTTGCTACCAGCGATTTCTCAAAAGATACTTAGATAAATTTCTTCAGAATTGGATTCAGAAAACCCTTGAGCTCTCAAATGCTCCATTTCACTTTACTCCGTTTCATGAGCTGAATGACGTTTGAACCATTTTTAATCTGAACGATATGCAAATTTTTTGATGAATGATTGAAAAAAAAACTTCGAAGACTTCCTTGGAAAAAAAAGAAGGAAAAATTTTGACTACTTGAAGATGCTCTAAACGAAAATGTTGGAGAAAGTCCTAGAGAATTCAATGGAACAATCAATGCATAAATTTCTGGAAACTTCCTTGAAAAATGAAACGATCTCTGGAGGAAAATTCTAAGAAAAAAAAAAAACAGATTGAATTCAAGAAGGTATCTAAAACAAAATTCTTAGAAGATCAAACTTCTGAAGAGATCTTCGGCGGAGTAATATCTGAAGGAAATCCACAGCAAAACAGGCAGTTATACTTGTCGTTATGTCACTTAGAATTCCAAAAATGGTCTTAGAAATGTTATCAAATAAATTTCTGTTCAAATGATAAATTAAACTATCATGTCGATGTTTCTGTTCGGTTTCTTACCCTTTTTTCATGAGAGAGGTCTTTAAAGTTGTTATTTCCAAGGGGCCTTCCTTAGCCGAGTGGTTAGAGTCCGCGGCTACAAAGCAAAGCCATTCTGAAGGTGCCTGAGTTCGATTCCCGATCGGTCCCGGTTTCGTAATGGAAATTTCCTTGACTTCCCTAGGCATATAATCGTACATTCCACACGATATACGAATGCGAAAATGGCAAGTTTGGCAAAGAAAGCTCTCAGTTTGTGGAAGTACTTATAAGAACACTAAGCTGAGAAGCAGGCTCTGTCCCAGTGAGGACGTAATGCCAAGAAGAAGAAGAAGAATATTTTCAAGATGACCAGTCATTATCAGTCCTGATTTCCTCAAGATACTTAAAAAAAACAAACCGCCCTCCAAATAACGTCGCTGATGTCAATAAAGTTCCATTTTAAGAGAAAGGTTATTTATTTTTTAAGATCGAATAGACTATTTTTTCAGATTTGACTGATGATTAAAGACACTTTAAGATCACGTGATTAGCATTCTTGGTTTCCGTGGAATTCAAATTAAAACCACCAAATTTTTGTTTAAGTTGTTCACACGTTTAGAGCAAACAGATATTTATTTTTAATTGAAGTAAAATAATACTTTGGAAGTAATCGTTAGATTTTTGTGTTTAAGTGTTGAAGCCGAACTCCTATCTTGATTTTTTTTTTGTTTTCTGGAATGAAAAATTCATTTATTTATTTGGAGAATTCATTGAACCTGGAATTGTATTTTAAAACCTAGAAATATCAGGGACATATTTCATGCTTGTTTCCTGTTTGTTTTCTTGGATTCTCTTTGTTCCTTTTCGGTTAATTTTTTTGGTAATTTTTATTGGGTATGGTGTCTAAGGTTAGAGAACAACCGGAGCGATTTCACATTCGGCACATTGATGCAAAAGTTCTTTGCTATTACTTAACAACTAGTATGAAATAAAAATATAAAATAATTTTCCCTTTTCATTATATAAGATGAAAAGATTCACTTTATTGTACTGTCTCTCAGATTCCAGAGCATCTGGTTAAATGTGACTCATAATCTCAATGTATTGTAACCAATCGATTGAAACCAGTCTTATCGCGATGATATGCGAGACCTATTTAGTTGAGCCTGTTCCAATCATTCCACAAAGTAGATAGTACCATACTGTTAGCGTTAGGAGGTTCCCCCTTAACCAGCTAGTTTGCGATTGCAAACGAATGCAAAAATAGAACCATAGTCATAGAGAACTCTATGTTAATAACTCGGATAATGCTCTTAGAGCACTGCCTGCTTACAAACAGGGCAAGTTCAAATGGAAACGATAGCCATGGGAAAGAAGAATAGCGCCTTATAATGAGACCGTATCAGTCATCCCATCCACACAGGTGCTGGATTGATATCTATAACGTTCACGAACACACGTGCAAATCTCTTATCAGACACTCAACTTCCGTGAGGTTGCTCTGTCATTCATGAGGTTGTAAAAACTGACGGTGACGCCACGCCACATGTGTGTTTTTCCACGGTTTGAGTAGTGCGACTGTCTGCCTACGCTGCAAAGTAGGAATATGTGTTGTTTCAATCGATGTAGTACATGAGTTAAGTGGTCGAATATACTGAGTACACTGGTGAGGTATGTTATCAGCGAAAACCAATGGAACCAAATCAATGAGTAATACATTGCACTGAGTGGCAAATTTGAAGAGTAATCCCAATCAATTACTAGGTGTTTGCAAGTTTTTGAAAGCATGTCTCTTAGGGACTTCAACCTGAATTAGCTCAATGATGTATACTCAATGCTACATACTTGATGAATTCCTTGTATGAACATTAAAAAATATATGGTGATCTTGGAGATTTTCTGGGACCTTTTCAAGTTCCTAACGGATCCCAGCTAGTGAGCCAGGCCAGATGTTTGATGAAATACTGATAACCCACAACACCCACGAGTTCGATAGGCTAATGCATTCAGGCATCGAGTTCATTTTCTATACGTAATAACTTGTTCCTTGCCGTCTCAGAACTATGAATGATGATCTATCAAGGTCTCTTATACAAACGATTGCAATTTCAGTAGAATATCTCAAAATCTGAAACCGACAGCTTTCTAGAGTCTTATCTTTTGTTTCTTAAGAGATTGGCCATCCACGGGATGCAAGTCTCTCAAGATATTCATCTTCTTCCTATGCATTTCATTGCATCTGCCAAAAAAAAACCTAAGACTCGTGCAAAATCGTTCCTAACCTGCCTCACTCGATGTTGAAAATTATTGCAAGGAAACCAGTTTGAAGTTTAAGAGCACGCTCCTATCGGTGTTTTGATTACCCTCAGGGCAGAAAAAAAAATCCCGTCGTCATACGCGAATGATCTCGTCATCACGAGCAATAATTAGCAATAATGGAATTTACAGATTCGTGCCCAGTGGAGTAATTAACATCTGCACTTATACCCTAGGGGTCGTCGATTAAGTACGTCCCGCTCGTTAGGGATGGTAATTATTGATTGTGTGCTAGAAAATGTATTAAGCAAACCTATAAAAGAGGATTGTTGATCAACATTTTTCATATTTTCGTGACGCAATTAATGGATGTCCCCTACACCTTTTCCCTTATGTTCGTTTGTCGGATTGGAGTGTAATGCATCGTCGTTCATTCATACGATTTTTTTTGTAACTTGGTGCACTTGCACCACTATATTTATACGGCACTTAATGCGGTGGCTGAACGACCTGAGTTACTAAAAAGAAACAGTAACAGTCTGAAAATTGGCGAACATGTTCACCGCACTGTACGTACGTTTTCAAGTTCATGCCTTCGTTTTTGACTCGAATAGCGAGACCAAGTTTCTGATACCGATCCACCAGCACAGCAAAAAATAAATTGTAACACCACGTCCTTTTCAATGCACATCACTCGCGTCGTTATTATTGCGCAATATAACGCTCAATTGATTGTAATAAAATAAACGAAATAACGTAAACCGACCAGTCTCATCATTTCAACCTTCTTTCTGGCGTTACGTCCCAACTGGCACAATTTTTTTTTACTGTGATGCACAGTGTGCGCCACCGGTAGTAGTGACCATCGAAAGAGCCTGCTGTAGTGGATTGAAGTTCAAGGTGCGGCCTAGGATTTCGAAAAGGAGATGAAAAAAAAAACTTGTTTTATCGGTACTTGCCGTGACGTAGCTTTGCTTGCATGGTGCATTTGGCTTGCGTTTGTTTGCATATAAAGATCAGGTTTTTCAATCACATTGCGGATTGGATGAGAGTAATATCTTGGGGCGATATGTTTGCAGATTCGCAGGCTAGAATAGAGGGAAACGCAAACGGTATAATTTGTATCTTAGAGGACAGTGAGAATCTATTATTTTCTGGTTGTTCAACAGCAATGAGCCTGAGGGTGTCATGAGAGGCTCCCAGTACTATTTTGAAAAAAAACCTTCAACCTATAATCTTTCTGCTAAGCTGCATAAGCACTAAAAGAACTAGAACAACTAACAGAACCTTTATCATAATTATTCATTTAACAAGAGTTATATCAATTTTAGTTTTTTCAATGTCGTTTAACCAAAAACAACGCAGAAAAAATATTTAAATTTCTATTAAGCGTAAAGGCTCCTGTAAAAATAGACTGATTTCATATGTTTTACACAATCTTGTAAATTTAAATGAATATTCAATAAAATTGAAAATGCTTGAGCACATGATTATGTAAATTTGAATCTAATTTCATTGAAAAATGCAGCATTGTCAGTTGAATGTTGCGTCAATTTCGATGCTCCAAATATGTAGGACATGAAAGTAATCTTAAAATTACATATTATGTTTTAGCTTCGAACTTTATGATGAAGAGTTATTGAAGTGATTCACAACATCAATCTCGATTCTTGGAAGAACCACAATTAAGGCCTTAAGCCAATTCCACCCCTCAATAAAAATCATCGCTCGGCCAACAAAATACTGTCAGACATGAACATTGAGAGAAACTGCTTAGCAATGCATTCCGTCACTATGCTGCCGGTGTGTGTTTCACTGACGGAATCAGATGTTGCTCAGTGCTTGGATGGGAACTTAGTGCAGTACAGGGCTGCAAGACCATACTGGGAACTGAGAGAGCGAAAGCACAAATTTATGGCGAGTATAAGGAGAGTTTGCGAGTTCTGAATAAATATACAAGAGAAAGAGCGGTTTTGAGCGGTTGTTGATGTATATCGTCGTCTGGGTTGGGTGGTACTGAACGTCGTGAATGCTCAAACGAAACAAACTGTAGAAGTGATCACACAGAATCAAAGTTCTTCAGTAAAACGCTGACTCTGGTTGACTCTAACAAATAATTAATTAGCAGTCGATGATAATTTCAGCATAGTCACAAATCAAGGAGGAGAAATAGTATAGCCTTTCTAGAGAATCTTAGTATTAGAAGATGATAAATTTCAGCAATTATCACTAATGGTGGTACCACTATAATCACGTTACGTTATTTACATAAGTGTGCTAAATGTCTCTTCAAACAAACGTACGTAATCTGTGTATTTTCAACACTCAGATACGCTCGTTTAAGCCAGATTGGTCGGTCATTTCCAGCTAGGAGGAAATTATTAGATGATTGCAATGTGTTGCCAGTTTTGAAGTCAAAGAAATTCATATTTTGATTGATATTTTGCCGTTGCATCTTGCTAACTACAGTGACCAAAATTCCTATAAGGTAAAACGGATACAGTGAGGTCGGGCTTGTTCTAAAAATATTGCATATAGCAATGCATAAAAGTGTTATTTTTACTTATAAAACTACTGAAAACAGTTATATTTTTCTGAAAGTGAGAACAGTTTGTATAATGGATGACTTTCTTGAACTATTTATTAAAATTTAACACTGAAAATTCAAATGCGTTTTTTGAAAATTTCGACCGCTGCATTAGGATTTAAATGAGATAGTTAATCTCACATAAGTTGTTTTGAAAGTATTGTCATTCCAAGGACATTGACTACAAAGATGACAGTTCTAGTCACTTCGCTGTGTAGGTGGTTTTTTTTTCATAAAATTGGAAAATTTTAAACTTAATAAAACTTTATTTCGAATTTTGAGTGCTCAATGATCTTGAAGTGATTCCGCACAGTCATTTTTACGTTAGTTTTTGAATTTGATGAAGTTTGAAACTCGAGTTTTTGGGTATTAAATAAAAGTAAAATTATCTTATCTGCAGCGGTTTCACGAAGGTTTGACGAAGAACTGAAACGTTACGCAAGACCAAAGCCGGTACCATTGTCTAATTTAGTTCTCGCACAATATCGTTATTCCACATAAAATAAGTTGAGTTGCAGTCAGATTTATTCCAATTGATAACCTACAACTCGTAGTTGCTACTCCGCGAATGACCAGAATAATCAAAGTTACACGAGGAACTAAGAGATGTAGCTTGGAAGTAGCTTTCCATTTTCAATGTAGGGGAAAGTAGGGCAGTTTGGCCACTTTAAGGTAAAGTCGATAAAAATGCTGAAAATATTATGAATTTTTCGAATGTTTGCATGTTTTTTAACAATTTTTAGATGAATACACTAGATGCGCATGATTTCCTTTGTCTTATATAGTTCATGGATAAATGATTGATTTTTCCAAATTTGTAATTTTTTGAGTCAATTTTTTACCGATGGGGTGCTATGAGCACCCCATTTTTGATTGCAAAATAATCACGTATAATCTAAAAATTCAATTATTTTGTTACTACACTCGAAAGTTATTAGTATTTATGAACAATCCGTGTAAGAATATATATTTTTTTAAGAACATTCTAACAGTCAAACATCATCATTCTGAAATGATGAAATTCAAAAGAGCCATTCGGGGCAATATGGGCAGCTTTTTCGAACATCATTCATTTCTTTTTCATTAAGTTTTGAACACTGACTTATAACACGCCTATTGCTTCATTTCCTCATCAGCTTTGGGGTTGCATGTTATTTCAGCTGAAATTTCAATAATTTATGCAGTTTTCAAGAGGTGCTCATTCCACCCCATTGGCCAAACCGTCCCGACTACCCCTACACTTTCGAGAAACATCAAAAAGTCTATAGGCCACGTATATAGTCATCGGAGAAGGGAAGAAATGTTAGTGTGACATCCATTGTTACTAAAGACCGAGATCACCTATGCATCTCCAAGGTTGTCATGGGGAGGAGTTGTGTTAGTGGGGAGAGATCAATGACAGCTTGAACGAGATTCACCTTGGTAAGTGATGCGATTCATGCAACCTCAGTTCAAAAAGTCACCTATCAGTACTCTAAAGACAACGTGAACATGCGATAAGTCCACAGTTTTAGCATCAAACTATTCAAAGGTTATTTTTATAATGATATAAATATCAGGTACAAGGATAGTTATGGGGTTTCTAATGTTAATGTACAAAGTTTATGTCGACACTTGCAGTGAACTGTTCATGTTTTGTTTAAGTAATTCAATTCCCACCGTTGTCATGATAAACATACGCTTCATAATATGTTGTACATTTTAAATAAAAGCATGAAACGAGCTCATCGAATTGATCATCCATCCTTGACTGGGCAGCTGTAAGCTACGTTAATCAGCATGCTCATTTCACAAAAGCAAAATAACACTCCGGCGACGCGAAAACCCAAACTCGATTTCACTCAGAACGCGTGCAAACTAAACCGAGAAAAAAAAACTTCGACCATGACGTACAAAAAAAAAAAAAAGATTGTCTGCTTGGACTTCAACGAAGCAAAAAGAATAAATAGACTTATTTCAGCTATAGCCACTTTTTTTCAAAAACTCCACCAGCCGTACCACCAGCCAATACAATAATTTGCGGAGACGATAAAAACGTTACTTTCCAATCAGTTGAATTAATGCTGACAAAAAAAGAAAAATTGGATCATCGGCCCAGTTACTCACAGGAGTAAATCCGAACATTTCCGATACTTCCAAAGTCCCTCGTAGAACTAGATGTCTATACGACCCCAGTCGTGCTTAACCAAAGTCAATCCGTCAAATATTGATCAAATGGCAGCATTTTATATTTTTATCAATTTGGTGGACGGAATACCCCAGTATTCCAAACAAAAGAACCTGTCAAATCTTTTCGAAAAAAAATTCTGTTATTACACTATCAATCCTTGATCCCCTTAGCCACTTTTTCACATGCAAATAGGGAGAACGATATACCTCATCAAATCTGTTCACATTTCAGAAGTAGCATAGAAAGTCACTAGAGTAGTTATGATTAGACAGAAATAAAGTAAAAATAAAATGTGTCGCTAGACATAGTTAGACGTTACCCAACCGGACGGAAGAAACAAGATTATAACAAAATGTGTTCTCCTGATTTGATTTTTTTCTATCACCAGTTGTTATAAAACATGTACCGTTAGTAGTTAAAATAACAAAAATTCTAACAAAATTTGCACCATATTAAACTAAAATAGAACAAACCCTGTTACTATTATATCAAAATTATTACAGAATGTGTTGCAAGGATGTTTCAAATGTTATTGTTTATGACATCGGATGTTATTTGCAACAAACTTATTAATGCGATGTCAAAAATCAGTAGCGATTCCCCAACCTCAAATCTACCTGTTCCACGAATAGAAATTCTTGAGTTTCAGCAAAAAATTTGCATCTATTGAGAAGAGATCTGTTAGAAACAACGATTCCAATAATTTACTGTTTGCTTTTTAATCTAATTCTGCCGAATTAATCATTTTTAGATTCGTAGAACAGGTAAAAAGTGAGGTTACGAGTCGCCTCTGTCAAGAATATAACAAATGTTGTTATAAATGTGTTACTAAAAATATAACAAGTTGAGAACAAAGCCATCTTGATAACAAAATTGTATCAACTTCTGTTATTTTTAACTGCTGCTGATAGAAATGTGTTATAATCTTGTTATGTGGTTCTGGTCTGGTATAGTCTCCAGAGCAGCATCTCTGCAAACCACTAAGAAAACTCTCTGAAACCAATGAAATTTGTGTTTGCGGTAAATATTTTTAAATAAGTGAAATCTTGGAAAATAGTGGAAACTCCTTGGAAATCTTAAACCACTTAAAAAGCACTTGTTAATCTATGACATCTAGGATTTTTTTTTGAAACTTGTAATCGTTTAGATTCGCATACAGTCTTGTTGTCTTGTCTTCAGATTGGACTTGTTGTATAACAGTTGTGCATTTATCTAAAAAACAAATCTGAAATATTGATTGATTGACTCTTTATTAAGAGGAAATTCAGCCCGAGGCTGGTTCATCCCCGCAAAAAATCTGAAATATATGCTAAACATTAAAATACAGTGATCTCATTAAAATTCCGCTAAAGATCAAACAAGAGTAGTCGAAATACGCGTGTCAAAATATAAGCAATTAGATGAAACTGAGATATTGATCACAATAATACTTTGTCTGTAAAAGCTAGGAAGCAGTTTTTTTTCAACATTTTCAGAGCTCTTTTTGCGATTCTAGTTTTCCATCGATCTTGCAATATAATGTGTCTTCTTAAATGGGTTTCAAAATCCAAATAGAATTAGCTTGAGCTTGATTGGCCGCCCGTGGTTGCTACTCCAGTATCGCCAAATCAGCTGAACTTACACAAGAAACCAACCAGATGACTTCTTGGGATTAACAGACACCCTCAGTATATAAGTGCTGGTGATCTTCTATTTTTAGGCAACAATAGTGCCTGCCACGTCAATATACCGACCAATGAGGGGAAGGGGAAGGAGTTGATGATGCATCCAACTGGCTCCCACGGCAGACCGTATATACCACTGCGTCTAAGGCAGTTCATGCGGGAAGGGTGAAGGGGTGGTAATTTTTATGGCAGAGAGGCTTGCTGGTTTGGTTAGTAGACAGCCTATGTATCAGGCGTAAGGAAAGGCGTGCTATATACAGTGAGAGGCAAAATAAAGTGCCCACCTTACCAGTTTTCGAATTTCTCTCATTGATTTGGTTCAAATTAAAGTTAACACACCTAAATCTTTTGTGATATTTTATTTTTGATGTTCTTTTATAGTTGCACTTACGAAATTTTGATAAAAAAAAGAATTTTACTTAAAGAAAAAGAAAATCAATTTGTATTGAAAAAAAAGTAGTGACAAAAATAAGTGCCCACTTCCTTCTTGGCCCCAGAAAAGATGATTTAAGAAAAATAAAAAGCAATTTAATAGTTAATGTGTCCTCCTTTGGCCTTAAGGACTTGCTGGAGGCTCTTCGGCATGCTTTTCACCAGGTTTTGTAGGTGTTGTGGATCTAGTTCTTCCCAGGCGCGCTCCAAGGCTTCAAAATAATTATTTTTGTTGGTAACACCAGTTTTTTCAACCCTGGCATCGAGAATCGCCCACAAATTCTCGATGGGGTTGAGGTCTGGGCTTTGTGGAGGCCATTCCAGCGGTTTAATCCGACAAGACCGGAAAAAAGACTTGGTCTTCTTTCCAGTATGCTTCGGGTCGTTGTTCTAGAGAAATATGAATTTCTCTTCAAGGCCCGTCTGGATCAGCGAAACCTCCAGATTTTCCAGCAAGATGTTAATGTAGGAATCTGCCATCATTATTCCGTCGATTTTCACGAGGTTTTCTACTCCACTCCATGAAAAACACCCCCAGACCATCACATTTCCTCCTCCATGCTTCACCGTTCCTTGGATGTGGTGCTCTGCATCACACACGAGCCCGCCGCTCTCGGTTAGACAGCTCGAGCTTCAGGAGCGCCACATCCAAGGAACGGTGACGCATGGAAGTGTGATGTGATGAAATGTGATGGTCTGGGGGTGTTTTTCATGGAGTGGAGTAGGAAGCGTCGTGAAAATCGACGGAATAATGACGGCAGATTCCTACATTAACATCTTGCTGGAAAATCTGGAGGTTTCGCTGATCCAGACGGGCCTTGAAGAGAAATTCATATTTCTCTAGAACAACGACCCGAAGCATACTGGAAAGAAGACCAAGTCTTTCTTCCGGTCTTGTCGGATTAAACCGCTGGAATGGCCTCCACAAAGCCCAGACCTCAACCCCATCGAGAATTTGTGGGCGATTCTCGATGCTAGGGTTGAAAAAACTGGTGTTACCAACAAAAATAATTATTTTGAAGCCTTGGAGCGCGCCTGGGAAGAACTAGATCCACAACACCTACAAAACCTGGTGAAAAGCATGCCGAAGAGCCTCCAGCAAGTCCTTAAGGCCAAAGGAGGACACATTAACTATTAAATTGCTTTTTATTTTTCTTAAATCATCTTTTCTGGGGCCAAGAAGGAAGTGGGCACTTATTTTTGTCACTACTTTTTTTTCAATACAAATTGATTTTCTTTTTCTTTAAGTAAAATTATTTTTTTAATCAAAATTTCGTAAGTGCAACTTTAAAAGAACATCAAAAATAAAATATCACAAAAGATTTAGGTGTGTTAACTTTAATTTGAACCAAATCAATGAGAGAAATTCGAAAACTGGTAAGGTGGGCACTTTATTTTGCCTCTCACTGTAGATGAAAGAACGGAAGCGTAGGGAAACTGTTAATTTCTGTCCGTCTCGGATTCTAGAAAATGCTATGAACTGTGATAGATCAACTGTGATATAGTAAGAGTGGTAGATAGAAGCAAGTGAAAGATACAACTAAAAAGTACGAGGAAAGGGACGGGCCTGGGATTGAACCCATGACCTTCTGCTTATGAAGCAGAAGCGGTAGCCATTAGACCACCAACTCCGTCTGGGTTTTGAAATCCTAATAGAATGTTAAAAAAAGGATTTTTCTGAATTAAAACAGCGGGTAACCTGGAAACTTTAAGCAAACAACCAGACAACTAGAAGTTGCTTAAAATTGACCTAAAAGTCGTTTAATCATACAAATTCCCTCACAACCGCACTACATAGTGGATGAAATCGTTTATATGGCGAGTTTCCGCGCATAAGACGCTACTTTTTGAGATCACGTATATATCGACAAAGTAAGTCGAACAAAATTCGTAGCAGCCGTCAAATCTAGTTTGTTATCATAAAATAAGTCGCATAAGGTTACAGATTAGTTCGCAAGAAAAGCTATACACTCGCATTGTATTCCTTTTGTGATCATATAAAATATGCACGCATATCGTTTCCACTTTGGTACGTATAAGGCCTTTTGTCGAAATCTTGTTCGTGAAACTTTGCGCATATAAGCATCGCATTACGCAGATTACGTTTGATTTCAGATTTTCTCAGGAATTATTTATAAATCATTTGCGCAGATTGAGAGGCTTAAGAAATCAGTAAAGAAATACCGTCTATAATTCGTCGAAGTAATCTATAGAAAATCTACCCCGAAATCATACATGTATTAAAGCATTCCATTTAACATCGTACAAGGAAGTAGTATTGCAACGAGAAAATGGTTAGATATCTGCTGATAACTTCAAGGAAAATTCGTCAATGTTTTCAGAGAAACCTACGATTTATATCTGAAGAACATAAACAAGCATAACAACACAAGTGTACCTCAGAAATTTTTCAATGATCTCTTTCTGAATTCGGTATATTGTCATAAGGCCGAGAAATTTGCTTACCTATACAAACAATCGTCCAAGGAACATCAAGAACTTGGAGTATTGCTAGAAAGTCGATTTGAAAAATAAAAGTAGATCAGATTTGATCAAATATTTTCCTTATCATTACAAGACTAACATTTTACCTCATTTTCAACTGGTAGAAATTGAGTTATACACTCAATTGAAAGCTACTTTAGCGGAACATTATTTATACAATTACAAACTGTTCACATTCAGTTATGGTTATAAAGAGGGCTTTTCTCAGGCCCCTTTATAATTACCCCAAAGATTCATGCATAAAGGTTTTCCAGGAACTCTCACAAATATGCTTCCAGGATATTTCTTTGAAACCATTATAAAAAACCGAGCAAAACCTGTGAATCATTTTAGAATGGTGGGAGATCCCCCAGTACCGGACAAAGTTTAAAAAGCATGGTCCAATCAAGATGGTGTATTAGAATAAAAGAAACCTACAATGGAGAGTAATATTTGCGTAGAATTACAAATCCTTGAAAAATGCATGCTTTTCTGAAACAGTAGAGATGTTTGAAAATCGTTAAAAAATTGACGTATCGTCTTAAACTTCATCTTAATAAGTTACTATTTTGAATATTGAAGAATAATTTGGATCATGATCGAATATAATCATAATTTGAAAATATAAATGTATTTTTAGCATATTTAAACATGTGTATGCTAATTTCGATACAGTAAACTCAGTCACATGTTCAGATTTGAAAATAACCAATCATGAAACTTTAGTTATAAATATTGAAGATAACAGTAGTATTAGAGATAATCTTGTAAGAAATTAGTGCTGGAGGAAATATTCAAAACAGGCGGTATCGAATCTTTTTTGAAGAAGCATGGGTTTTCATAATAGTGTGGGCAGTTTAAATCATAAAGCAGCTGTTTTAACGGAAATATAAAAAACCAGTACCAATAAGTTAGTTGAACAAAGGTTTGTATCTTTAGAAAACTCAAGCAGCTGGTACAGTTTAGAGCTACTTCGTCTTAAACGCAAGAAAGATACATTGTACAATTTTTTTAAGGAGAAATAATGATAATAACTGGAGAAGGCACAAGTTAGCGCGAAATATATATTCACAAACGTTGAAAAAAACCTGCTGTGAATATATTCAGAGGAAAATCAAAATTTTGAAGGCTCTATTGAAACCTAATAATTGTAATCCGCGATCTATACATTTCGATGGCACATTAGAACAGTCAGATCAAGTAATTAAATGTAATTTTAACAAATATTTTGTCGATAGCGTTTCATCGATCAACCAATCTATTGAGTTGGTTGATGAACCTGACGAAATCAAACAGCTGGTTAATAGTAGAATGTTTTCACCCGATTACATTTGATGAATTAAGAAGTATATGTTTTTCTTTAGATAAAACGGCTGGAGTAGATAATGTTAATGCTAGAGTTGTGCAAGATTGCTTTCATGTCATTGGACACAATCTGTTGGACCTTATAAATGAATCTTTGAGAACCGGGTACGTGCCACAGGTTTGGAAGGAATCTTTAGTGATTCCTATACAAAAGGTTGCTGGAACGATTAAAGCCGAAGAGTTTCTTCGATCCACATGTTGCACACATTAGAGAAAATTTTAAAACTTGTTGTTAAAGGCCAACTGATGAAATATTTGAATAATAATAATTTGTCGATCCAGAGCAATCGGGTTGTCGATAAGGACATTCTTGTGAAACCGCATTGAACTTGGTTTTAGCCAAATGGAAAGAAAAAATGGAATGTAAAGAAATTATCATTGCTGTTTTTCTGGATCTGAAACGCGTCTTCGAGACAATTTCTAGGCCCTATTGTTGAAAAAATTCGAGCGCTTTGGAATTTCGGGTTCTGCATACAAATGGTTCGAAAGCTATTTGTGTGGAAGAACTCAACGGACTGTTTTGAAAAATTCGGTTTCCCGTGGAAAGTACTCTTGGTGTACCACAGGCGTGATTATTGATGATAAGCTTAAATTTTCCACTCATATTAACAATTTCATTAAGAAAATAGCCAAGAAGTACGGTATTCTTAGTCGATTAAAAAACAAATTAACCATTGCTAGTAAAATATTGTTGTACAAATCAATCATCTCTCCTCACTTGGATTTTTGCCCTTCCATTTTGTTTTTGGCTAATGAAACACAAATATCGAGATTGCTGCGCTTGCAGAATAAAATTATGCGCTTGATTTCAAGATGTGATAGACTCACTTCCTCACTTTTTTTGTTAGACGCTCTACAATGGCTGTCAGTTAAGCGAAGAATTGTTTATTTGACAATCTTCTTCTTTCTGGCGTTACGTCCCCACTTGGACAGAGCCTGCTTCTCAGCTTAGTGTTCTTATGAGCACTTCCACAGTTATTAACTGAGAGCTTACTATGCCAATGACCATTTTTGCATGTGTATATCGTGTGACAGGTACGAAGATACTCTATGCCCTGGGAAGTCGAGAAAATTTCCAACCCGAAAAGATCCTCGACCGGTGGGATTCGAACCCACAACCCTCAGCTTGGTCTTGCTGAATAGCTGCGCGTTTACCGCTACGGCTATCTGGGCCCCTTATTTGACAATGGTGTTCGTTTTTAAAGTAGTCAACGATTTGCTGCCTCGATATTTCACCCCTATTCTTGTTTACGTACGAATGCGCTTTCGATCGAAAACCCTTTCGCATTCTCGTTTACGCCAGCAAAATCAAATGGGCAATGGATTCGAACGAATAGGATTCGATCGAAAGTTGGATCCGCCGTAAACAAGAATGAGGGTGTTTGTGTGACAAAATTGAAAGAGGAAATGACATTCATAGATATAACACAAGAAACGCGGACGAAATCAGAACACCCAATTTTCTGCATGGTGCTTCACAAAATTCATTATACTACAAAGGAATAAATGTTTTCAATTCTATGCCAATACAAATAAAGCTTGCAACGACTCTGTCACAGTTTGAGAGACTATGCTTTTCACACGTAAAAGCTGTATTTTGAGCAGCCAAATGGTATTTTTTTTTTAATAATGATTAATTTTGTATCTTCATATAAAAACAAACAGATTATTTGATTGCATAATTTATTTGTTTTATTTCATTAGGGTATAGACAAACTATTATGTTCACCCTGATGATGATGATGGATTTTTATATTGTTGACGTAGCTTTAGCTTAAAACCTATTTTTGTGGAGTCTACAAAAGTTTGAGTCACGCGCGCGGTATACAGGTATAAAGGACTATTTTATGATTTGTAAACAAAATTGGACAATTGCACTGTTGAAAGATTCTTTGGATTATTAGTAAAATGCGAATGTTGTCGATAGTTTTGAAATCGTCTTGCAGAGATTTCAATCCTGACAAGGTTTTGGATTTTGTTGGAATTTCATGATCACTGGTTAATAACCAGTGGTTATGCTTACGAACATCTGTGGTTAAGTTAAATGGTGTTTACAAAATTTCTTTGTTGCTGTATAGTATGAAAATTTTTATGTTTTTTATATATGTAAAAAATAATCAGACCGTTTCGTTTTGCAATATCTGATTAAATTGATCATAATAATTATCTTAAAGATATATCGTCTAGCTCAAACTTTTGTAGGGGTATGTGGCGGGACCATCATTATCATCATCATCATGTGGGCCAACTACAATTTTTATCAAGCACCTAGTGTCCCCCAGTTTTTGCACCAGTGCCTCAAAATACATTCATTTTTCATGGATTTTGTCGATCATGGTATCAAACATGCAATGAAAATAAGAAGAATGAACTTTCAGAACAACATAGTAAAATGTGTTATTTTTCATCATATATGAGGTTATTGACTAAGATAAGATCGTTCTTAGAATTGTAACAAATGCATTAAATTAGCTATGAAATACTATTCATGGAATAAAAACATTCGATGTTGTACAAGTTTATAGAAATCGAGCCATTTCCAGATTGTGTCCGGTATTGGGAACCACCTCTTTTAATTGGCCAAATTGGTACTAGAATACATCATCAAAATGCAAATCAAATTCGTACGCTATAAAAAATGATAATATTTATCATAAATGAGTAACAGAATCACATTAAATCAATATATTTTTATTATGTATTTATTGGCTTAAGTGTCAGGGGGGATCTCCTTATAGCATAGTTCACGGCTCAGCTTAACGTATTGGCATCACTGGCACCCGTGGTCGTATACCTATAGCTTTGCATGTTTCGCTTAAAAAAAACTGCTGCCACAGCAAAGCATCCACCGATCCGCCGTGTTCTTCGTCATAGCTCAGCCAACCCTGCCGGTCATTAGCAGCATCGAGCTGAGAATGCAAACATTGCGCTCTGCTCTGGGCTAGCGCGCCGTCTACCACGTGAGTGAGAGTAGACGAGCAGTCGTCGAGAATCCAACGCCGGAGCAAGTCGTCGTTCACGGCGTTGATTCGTCCTGTCCTGTCCTCCGTCCGTACCGTTTTCATTCAGTGGTTTTTCGGTTCGGTTTGTTGATTTTTCGGCTTCGGAAAAGCTTTGCTAGTACAAATTTTCACCACCGGAGAAAGCAGCACGGAGATTCGCTCTTCTCTTGGCGCGCGCGAAGGATATGTGTTTCATCCCCGAAATGTTGGACGTGGACATATCGTAGAGCAGGATCTTCGCAGTCCGTTGTCGCCTTCCGTCGGGACTAAATGTGCATTGTACAGTGTAGATGTTTGGTTTTAGAGCTTTAGTGTCCTGCCATACTGCTAATAATAACACTGACAAGAGGAAGACCAGAAGCGAATCTAGTGAAAAATAGTTTCCAAGAAACAAAAAAGGCTGCTGTACATAGGCTGTACCGAAGAATTCCGTCGTTTTGTGCTACGTTTTTATACCCAGAGTCTGGAAAAATATAGTTTATAGATACACATTATTACACAACTAAATCGTGAAAATAAAAACCAGTGCTCGATAAAAAAAAAGGCTGCAGCGAAACGCAATTATCGATCTCCTTCTCCAAGTGGCTGACAATAAGTGTTTTCGGTTCAGTTTTCTATCCCTGCCAGAGCTTTTTTGGAAGATTGTTATTGCAGTTGATTTTTAAAACAATATATTTCTTAAAATAATGGTTTGTTTGTTGGGTCGATCGATAACCCTAGTGAACGGATACAAAGTAGTGGAAGAAAAAAGCGAGTGTTGTTAAACATATTTATAGTTCAAAACACTGGGATAAATCCTAGGAAGAAATTGTTTTCAAGTTGTTCAACAAATTTCGTAGAAACCCTCAAAAGAGTTCATGGTTGGTAATCCAATTTACATAAGAAAAATCCAGTTGATGAACTCTGACTTCGAATTCTCATCGATGGCACATAAAAGTGATTGATCGAAGCCAATTTTCCAAGGAAGATATCATCACAGCAGCGAATACTGCCTCCCAGTGAAATTTATCCAAACGGATGGTTCGCCAACTATGAGACAGTGAAACATCGTTTGCTCCCGATCGAGAGGAATAACGCAACGTCGAACGAGAGCGAAGGATTTTCCCACACAAAACATTGCCATTTTCTGGGAGTGTACGACGCGTAATTTCCATCGTCTAGCTGCCGAACGGCTCGTTGCTGTCGTGTATATCTTCCAAACATACAAAGTGTTTAATTATGTAACATCAGTTTATGTTTCATCCCGCTGGGAAAACAACTTTTAATGCCAGAATTGAGTGAGGTCGCCCGCTGGGTGAGCTATCTTGTCAGTTTTTCACCTGGTCCCATAATCATCAATGAATCGCAAATTAGGGGAGCTCCATTCATGAAAAGATAGGGACCAAGTCGTTTTCTAAATTATGTAACCAAAATTGCGCTTTTGGGAATTTGGGATGCTGTGTAATCATCTTTCGACCAGATGGGACTCCGAACACGGGAAACAAGAGTAATCTGTAGATATGTGTATTGTTGAATCGCTGCCAACGAGGTGTTCAAGATAATACCTCTAGCTCTGTACACATGTTTTATTGTTCCTATCGGAATAATTTTGCCATAACTTTGCGCTGCACCTGTTTCTGACATTGCAGATGAGAACATGAAACCAGGAGACAAGTAGGATAATCTCTTTGGGATGAAGGACGTGTGCCCGGACTCAGGGCTAGGTTAACGTTGTGCTCGGACGATGTTTTTGTTTAGATTTTTGCCGTTGAATTTATTGTTTCAATTATTTGAAGGTTTTCATTTATTTAATGTTGATGTTGAAACAGTTTGTCTAATTTTGCAATGATTTGTGTAACTTTTGAATACTGTTACGAACAGATTCAAACACTTTTACATCCTCTCCTCTTATATAATATTTGTATTGGAGTCTTACATTTGCTGTAACTAAACTTTGCATTTTCTGTATTGTGCCTTTTTTGGGTGAAGCTTATCTTAATTTGAACAAAATTTCAATGATGACTAAACGCCAGAGCTTCAAAGTATATAGTGAAGAAATTAGTGCACTCTAATTTTCAACCCTTGTAAAGATCAACAACTGGATAATCTACAGGAAAGGTTGCTACATAACAGGGAAAATTTAATAACAGATAAATCTTGACCTCACTGAGTCTGAAACGCTCTATTTATACTTTATATGCAGCAAATAATGCCGGTAACTACATCTTTTGCACAAAAAACTACAAACGAAAACGGGAGTAAATCGATCTGGCAATCGATAGAACTGGATTGAAAAAAATATGATAAGATGGCTATTAGCGCCGTAATTAAACCGGTCTCACAGAAGACCCCAAACTCCCAAAGCCATAGATTCAAATGCTTTGATTGTGATGAATATACTCTTCATTACTTTTAGCTAATCTGGCATCAATGATGTGATGTTTGTGATGAAAAGTTATTTAATCTTGGCACATCTAATTGCCTCCAATATGTTTTATTTATGACCTATTACGATTGATTTTTTTTCTGTCCTTATTAACGAGATTTTTAGCCCTCTGCTAATTTATCTCGGGACCAACAGCTTTACTTCCCTTCCGAAGGAAGTCGTTACTGAAATTTTAGTGACTATCTTAGGGGTGGGATTCGATCCCAGGTCCTCGGCATGAGAGTCTTGTGTTTTTTTACCACTACACCAGGTCCGTACCCTCACGATTGATTTATTTAAGATTTAATCTAACATTATTTTACATTGGCACATAGAATTGTATATTTTCAGCGAATTCAGGCACGTAATTATATCTCTTGTGTGCATACTCAAACATTCAGCATTGCACACCAATTAGACCGTATTTCATCGAGTTTTATTCTTACATTATTAAGATCTTTTGAAACCCTTACAAAGTCTACACAGTCAACAAAAATGTGGAGCAATTGTTGTAACTAGTATTTGGCTAGTTTACCAGAGATTATCCTTCACTTAAATATCAGTGATTTTTCGATATTGTGCTGTTACAATTTTGGTGCTCTTGTTACATCGTTACATTGTTGTATCGTAAATTTTCCCTACTTTCAAAAATTAAACTACTTTATGCTACTTGTTTTTTATGATTCGTGGTTAACGGCTAACCAGCGGTGGAAGTTTGACAACTACCGAAAAACTAAACATTACATATATTTTGCAATTGGATTAAATGGACAAATTGATGAGAAGATTTGCGAAAAAGTTACACGTCTTCTCGGTGAGAATCAAACTCACGACTCCCTGATCTCTAGTTAGGGCGCGTCACCCCTACGCCACGAGAGGACTCATGGACGCAGAAGTTGACCTGAATTCGATTTACTTTATGCTTTTATAATAATGAATGTTGTTGAAGATATTTTACGCTATTCTTCAACAATAATTGTTGATATTGAAGCTGTATATTTTTTCTTATTTCAAAAATGCATTTATTTTCCATGTTATTCAGTTCAAATCATTGCATTGTTGGCATTCAAATTTCAACAATTAAATCGAAATGTTCGTCTTTAAAAGCATAAATTGTTTTCTAGAGTTATTCTGTTGCACTGTGATTATTGAAAAATATTTGTTGAAACTGCATGCAAGGGAACAAAATTAGAACATGTCAAAGTTGAAATCAATTTCGATTTCATTTTAATTCTAATTTTGCAGAACATTACCGTATTTCGTTATTTTGAATTAACGAGCTGTCCAGCTGTTGAGATTTCACAGGAATCTGTAAAATAATCTTAGTGTGAAAATTCGTCAGTGAAATAGGAAAGAAGCATGAAATATTACGAAGTGAATAGCTTTTTTGATTGGACACCAAATTCTGCCATAGACTGGTTTATTCTCAAAGTGTTTAAACTTACAGTGACCGGCAAAAAAAAAGATCATTTTACCGTTTTCATACAAAACGACCAAGTTAGGTGACTTGGATCTTGGCTCCTAGAGCTCCGATTGGGCTGAATTTTTTACCGCAACTATGAAACAACTTGAAACTTGTGCAGTGATAAATTCACAGCATATTGATCACCCACTTTAAAGTTATCACAGATGCCTTATTTTGTAAAAACTGCAAATTTTTCATTTTGAACTAATTTTTGAAACAAAAGGATCTAGAGCAATATACCCTTTATCAAAAATGTTTGATTTAACAAGAGAAACAAGTATGTAGAAAAATCTTTTTTCTGTATAATTACTGGTTTTTAAAATATATAAAAACTAATATTTTTACATTTCTTTGAATATGGGACATTTGCGATAACTTCAAAGTGTGTGATCAAAATTGGGTGAGTTTTTTACTGCACAAATTTCAAAATATTTCCTAGTGGAGGTAGAAATCAGATCAATCGGAGCTCTAGGAGTCAACATCCAAGTTTCCACACTTGGCCATTTTGTATGAAAAACGGCAAAACCGATTTTTTTTTCGTCACTGTAATCCTCGGATATCCAGAATGAATTCAAAGATTCTGATGCTTCGCTGCTGGATCGTCGTAGTATCAACTAGAAGCAATTGAGTGAGATGGATTCTAATCAAATTCAGAGAGGATTAAGAATCAGAAGTAAAAGAACTAGAAAACTCATATGAACAAAAAGATACGCAATCAAAATGTGAATGGAATCCTGAGGATTTTATAGAATATGAGAGGCCGAGGATTATGGGTTGCATTTTGAGACGAATGTCAGAAGAATCCGGAAATAATAACCATTTCGAAATTCTAAAATTCATCTTTATAAAACTAACTCAATATAAGAAGACATGTTGCATTTAAAATGCAAAAAAATGTAGCAACTTGGCTTTTTTTTCTCATTATCTAGCGGGTATATGCTAACAGTTATTATATTTTGTCCCAAATGTTAAAAGTACGGTTTCCTGAAATAAATAAAAAACAACACCGAGTAACTGTGAGACTTACAGCCAGTGTTGTAAGCAATCATGGCAGTCGACACGTTTTCGTTGACATTCGACAGCCATTGCTTTCAACATTCATAACACGAGCGGTCAAACAAACTTACGAAAAATGATACAGCTGACAACGATGGCGTTGCCAGAAAATGTTATGGTTTTGTTTGTTTCTATCTTTTCTCGTAATAAGAGCTGATTTCGCTGTATGTGTGTCATATTCGACATAACAAGCAAGATTAAACTATTTTTGTTGGTCATGACCGGAGGTTTCTGAAATGTATGCTAAATTTATGATTTATCAAAATGTCAAACAACATTTATTCCACAGTTTTTGTGTTTCTAAATATTCATTACACCGCTCGTGTGTGAGAGACGGTAGCACATGAGTGTAGAAAAATTAATTGACTGCTGACCATGGAAGCGAAACGAACGTCGTGAGAAATGTCGAATGTTTACAGCACTGCTTACAGCCACATTCTGAGAGATTGAGAAGTAGAATCTTGAAAGGATTGTAAGACAAATACAAGCAAAACCCTAAGCCAACTTTTACGAAAACTGAAACCATTTTTCAAATAGTTGAATCTCAATAGTTGAACGTTCGATGAGAAAATAACGAGCAATCTAAAAAGTTATTAATCAGATTCATAAAGAACAACTCGAAAATGGTCCACCCATAAATTAAACTCTCGACTTAGCGATCAGGGAGCAGGTATGTTACTACAAATCCAGCTTTCAATGCGTGTCAGTGGTGTACAAAAACAGAAACAAAAGGAGGTTAAGCCTAGTAAAGCAACAGTGATGGTTTTCTTAGAATTACGCTCGAAATATCGCTATCGTATATTATACAGCTTTACAGTAAGTTTGCTTGTTTTTGTGGGTTTTACCGGTAAAATGTGTATTTTACAGAAATCCCTGTATTTTTGTTGTTTAAAATGTGCCATCGGTGGTTTGTTTCAAAGGATACCGCAATCTATTCTGAGTGTATAAGAGAATAAGAGACGGTATTCTGAGAAGTATCATAGAATAAATCCTGAGGTGAATTTGAATACAGAGATTACAAGTTGTATTTTGAGAAAAGTTTCTGCTAAGGCGGGAGTAGATACGAGTCGTATCTTAAGAGCACTCTGAGTAAAGTCTGCCAAAAATACTAAGCCGAATCTTAAGAGAATAAGAAACCATAAAACGTAAGATTCATTTTGAGTAGAACTTAAATAAAAGTAATGCGTCAAGTATGCACGAAATGAAAGCAGTTTCTTTAATGTCAAGCGGATACGGGTTAACAGTTACAACAGTTATTACTTTCTGCGCCTTATGAATGAATTCCTAGAGCTTGCCTACCGGCGTCCAATCCGTCTTCTGAAAGCATTTAAATTTGCTCCGTTGCCATCATCAGCGGATCGGGCTATTATTTGCATGCAATTCTTTTGGTCATTCGTGACCGAACTTCATTAGGCCACACCACCTGGACTTTGAATGAAGTGAACCGTTGGCCGAGGGGCTCGCTGAAAATTGGCCTTCCTCGTCAGCTGTGTCGTGTTGTTGTTTGCGTTATTCTAACCTCGAAAAAGGTGGGCTCGCACTTTCATTAAGTGCTTGTCATCATTGGCCCATAGGAGGGATTGGGGTTTTCCACTGTTGAAGAAACTTTATCAATCATTCCATAGGCTGAATTATTTGATTTCTTAAATATGAATGGGTATTTTGAATTTCATCTGGCGTTTTATACAATGAAATCGATCGTTCGAAGTACAAGATTATCGTTGCCAAACGTTTAGATTCGTTGATTTCGTATTGAGAACAAACATTGAAACACAATGTACGAATTTTGGCATATAAAGTTTTAGAGCTTCACTTCAAATGGGTTCGTGAATTCTACAAAAGATACGATATTCAGGCTGGAATGAAATACAGAGATTTCTACGAAACCATTTCGTTGCACTAAAAAACGAATGATTTATTTGAGAAAACTATAAATTTCAAACTACTAAACAATTTTCGCATGTAGCGTTACTGGAGATCACATCTGAAAATACAGAAACGTTAATCTACGAATTATGAAACGTGTATTTCACGAAACTGCTGAAATCGCTGTTTCACGAAATTGTGTTTGATGAATGATGAATGAAAATGGCAGTATGATCGAAATCTGTTTTGCATTTCGTATATTGAAGAAATTACGAAAAGCTATTTTCAGTGTATTTAGCAGATTTGAATAAAAATCTCTCCAAACTTACCCAAGCATTCCCTATACACCATTGGTCGTCGTGATGGGTCTCCGTGATAGGCAAAATGGGCTCATAGCGGTGGATTGCCGCAATATGACGAATGGGAGGCGCCTGGCGATCGATGTATGATGATGATGATTGGGGCTCGTATGGTGCAGCTGTTAGTTATTCTGAACGGCGTCGTCGGCCATCATCGATTGGAAAACTAGGGCCAAGTCGTACCAAGTCATTAGTGGAGTGAATGAAAATGAAAATTACATTCGCGTGTCTGGGTTCGGATGTTCTTTGTTCAGGATTGTTGAAAGCAAAAGTTATCCCCATTAGGGAGTGTTCTCTTCCAGGAATTCCGCAAGAAATGGCAGACAATTTGTGCCGGCTTTTTTGTAGATATGTTTTTGAAAGTGTTCCCTTTCGTACACAAAGAATCGGAGCAAAATGTCTCATATCGAAGGAATGCTTGATTTTAAAGCTGCATTTCAATTAGCCGGTTTCCTCAATATGCCGAACACTTGTCTTGATGTACCTTGCATGTAATGCAATTCTGAGTAGGGTAGACTGTAGAAGCTGTTGCTTGCATAATACATGAGTGCTCTGCAAACTGCAGCACATTGATAAATTCTATAGCATCATCACATAAACAGAGTCATCGACATGCAGATATGTGCCGGTTAATGTTCATGGATGCTGGATACAAACGCAGGTTGACTAGGTATTTTGCTTATGTCAACACTAGTTATAAGAATTTTGAAGAGTCAGATTTTGCCAAAGAGAAACAGTTTAACATGTGGGTCATGCAGAGGATTAGCCCTGCCGAGGCTGGTCCCTTTTAGCATTGTTTAAGTCGGCTAGGAGAAGCAGTTTGTCTAGGCTACTTCTGCTACATGTGTTATGCTATACGCACTAGCCCCTGAGATGAGGGTCTGAGGCCAAGGGTAATGTCGGTGCACTCTGTACACCACTTGAGCAATTCAACGAGAATTGCACATTTACAGTGCATGGGCTGGTTTTAGTGGGTCGTCGTTGACGCGTCATCCCCACACTCCCCAGACAACCAGAATGTACGTATAACCAAATCACCTTTTGCGTTATGCGATGCTTATATGTGCAAAGTTTCACATATAACATGTCGCGAAAAGGTCTTATACGTACAAAAGTGGAGGCGATATACGTGTATATTTTATATGATGAAACATAACATGCAATGCGAGTGTATAGATTTTCTTGCGATTTAGTCTGTACTCTTATGCGACTTAATTTATGATAACAAAGTTTATTTGACAGCTACTAAGGATTGATCCGACTTACTTTGTACAAGTATACGGGACAAAATGGAATGTACATATGAACTCATAAAATAGTGTTTTATGCGAGGAAACTCATCGATCAAACGATTTCATGCACCATGTAGTGCGGGAGTGATGCAGTTTGTACAAATAAACGACTTTGTTCGTATACTGTTATGCGACTTCTGGTTGTCTGGGTCCCTGAGTTAGTCTCTGGGGGTCTGTTTGCAGATTTCCCTCTTGTATAAAAGAAATACTGTGACTATTCAACAAAACAAAGAACAACCCCTTGCTATTGGATTGACATCTCTTAGAGAATTTTAAAAGGATTAAAAGCCTAAGTTCAATTGCCCAATCCTGAAATGAACCCGAACCTGATAAACACCTACCAAACCCCGATCAGGTGGTTCATAAGATGATTAATGTTACCCTGTGACAAAAAGTCTCTTTTTTAAGCAAAATAGTCTGTAAAGTCACTATTTTTCTCTTGTTCATTGCAGTGAATCATGATTTATAATTCTCAAGGCTTTTCCCAGAATTTCTTTTCGGAATCCTGGAAATATTTTTAAGTGATTTATTCAGAGATTGCTTCTCGAAAACATTCAGGAGCTCCTTCGAGCATCCTTCTCAAAATTCCTCTATAGATACTTGATACTTGATGGGCTACAATTCGCTACGATTAATCTGCGCCGAATTCCTCTCTAGATTCCCCACAAATCTATGAATTTGTCCAGAAATTCCTTTTGAGATTTTTTAGGAACAATTAAAGGAATTCACTATTTTGGGCCAACGCAACTACCTGCAGTAATTTCCATAGAAATTAATATAAAAATTTTCCTTCAGGGATTTTTCTATAAATTTTTTCATCGATTGCTACAGTAGTTACTCTATCAGATCTTACTTTCTACAGTTCTTACAAGAAAATCCTCAGAGGTTCATTTAAGTTTGAAAAAATTCGTTAGAGATTTTTTTTCATGAAGCCCTACAAGAACTCCTCAAGGAGTTCAAACACTGTTTTTTTCTGTTCTTCTTTCAGTCATTTTTGTATGGATTCCTTCAAAATTCCTCCAATTTTTTCAGAGATCATTCAAGAAAATCGTCCACGATTACTCTTGCAGTCCTTCCAAACATTTCTCAAGTAATTTTTCGAATTTCATTGAAGGTTTCACACCAGCAAATGCTACAGCATTTATTCCGATCAATGCTATACAAATTTCCTCCGGAATTCCATTCAATGTTTTTCTAGAAATTCCTTCAGAAAACTCAACATGCCATTATTCCATAATTTGTTTTTATCGATGTCTTTCGGTTTTTAAAGAATTTTCTCCAACAACTTCAAAATATAATGCTTGCCAATATTTTGTAGACATCCCTGGGAAAAGTCTTGAAAAAAAATCTTTGAGTACTTCCTTGGGCAATCGGAGGACTTTCTGAAGGAACCATGAGAGGAATCTCTGGAGTTTTTTCCTTAGTTAGTGCTGATCCTACTAGCTTGCCATCCTGTCATTAAAGACTGTTCATGCATTTTGATATGCATCATTTTTCGGGAAGCGGGTCGTTCGGGGAGCTGGCTTTCGGGAAAATGACGTTCTGGGAAATGGCATTCAGGGAAAAGTAGCACAATCTCTTTAGAGAGTTTTAAAAGGAATAGAAGCCTAACCTTAGTCGTTTAATTCTGAGAAGAAATTGAACCTGGCAAATACCTACCAAATCCAGAGTAAAACCAGTGTATTATGAGTGGATCCTAAAACCAGGGCTGGTAGCAGATTGCTTTTTAGAGACACCAATCTATTTTAATGCAAGTCTCTAAGAAGTTTCTATTTTTAATTTGAAGAGAGACACGGGGACGTTGATGCTTCCAGTGGACGATTATGTCATGCAACGCCCAGTGGCACAGCCGAAATACGTTCCTGACGAAAAGTTTTCCGGACTGAAGCGGGAATCGAACCCACACTCCTTGACTCGATGCGTCTAAATGCTAGTGTTACAACCGCACGGCCACGAAGCCCATGAATTGAAGGTCTCTAAAGTCTATTTTTCCTTGGAGTGAATAATCATGTATAATTCTAAACCCAGTCAACATTTCGATTGGTATATTTTTTGCTATACATCATTATATATGAATCAAATCATTCGTATAAAATGCATGGAAACGCTATGTACACACAAAAGTGGAGGCCATATACGCACTTCCCACGACTTTTTCAGACTTTCCATGGTCGGCAATACGATGCCACAAAATTCCGATAAAAATAAAAAAAAAGTTTCCAGTGGGACTTGAACACCGGACCTTTGGGTCCCTAAACCGGTACCATACCACTACACCCCAGACCGCTACATGAATAAGGTGTGATTATTTGCCAACATGAAAGGAAGTTTGCTATACAGCACACACGTTTTGTTGTTCTTTGAAGCCCACCGCCAGAAGATATCAACCTCGGGTGGCAAATTTTGCTAAGTTATTGCGATTTCATTTGATGCTAATCTGCATTAATATATGATCTGTCAGTTTATACACCTTGATGCGATTCTAGATTATACTATTTACGGCATGGTTTGTTGTCAACAAAGTTTGTCGACAATGAATCGTAGTGGAGAATTATATACAATTTGTGTTAACATTTATTCGTTTTGATTTGACATATTGTGCGATTCTGATTTCTGACGTATGAATATGAGATTTTTGGCGCACATCCTTATACGATACGTGGTTCACTGGGAAGGCTCCAGAGAAATTTTGAAACTCTAAAGTGATTATTATCCGGGATTTTTTTTTTCCAGGATACTCGTGGAACAGCTCTAAAAATTATTTTCGTTATTTCTTCAGAAATTCTTTTCGAATACTTTCAGAAGCTCCTTTGAGCATCTTTCCCGAAATTCTAGAGAATCTATGAATTCGTCCAGAAATTCCTGTTGTGTTTTTAAATGAATAGTTAAAGGAATTTATCCAGAACTCACGCCAGGAAATCCAAAGCCACTATCTCCATAATTTCTACAGATTTTTTTCTGCAAATTTTCCCAATAAAATTAAAAAATATTCAAAATTTTCCTCCATAGATTTCCACTCACCAAGTTTTCTACCGATTTCTATAGTAGTTACTCTATCAGATCTTTCTTTCTGCAGTTCATTCAAGAAAATTCTCAAGGTTTTTGAAGAAATTTGTTATTTTTTTTTTTCAGGAGACCCTACAGTCATTTTCGTATAGACTTTTTTACGAATTCATCAACGATTCGTCTCAGGAATTGCTTCCAAATTTCTCGAATTCCTTCAGAGATTATTCAAGAGAATCTATTATCCGAATAAATTCCACCAGAGCCTCATTGAGTCTCTCCAGTTTTTTTTTCTAAAAATTTCGTCCACGAATTACTCTTGAAGTCCTTCCAAACATTTTGCAAGTATCTTTTCGAATCTCATTCAAATACTACAGCATTTATTCCGATTATTTCAATACAAATTTCCTCCGGGATTACGTTCGATGTTTTCTATAAATTCTTTCAGAAAATTCAACATGACATTATACACGGATTTGCTTGATTATTATTTCGATAAAAATGTTATCTAAAAATACATTATTTCTTCAGGAATTCCAGAGAGTTCTTTTGAAAATCCTTTCAAAAATTTCAATATTTGTTTTCAACATTGCCTCCCGGATTTTTAAAAGGGATTTTCTCTTTCCTCCACTAATTTCCCTTACCAATATTTTGTAGACATCCCTGGGAAAAGTTCTGAAAAAAATCTTTGAGTACTTTCTTGGGAAATAGGAAGGAACCTTGAGAGGAGTCTTTGAAGTTTTTTCTGAAGGTATCCTTAGAGAAACGCCTTTTTGAAATCTTAAAGAAAGTTATGAACTTTGGAGCAAATCCCAAGGAATCAGTGGAGGCATCTATGGAGAAACTACTAGTTAAATTCATGAAGATGTCCTAAACGGAAATCGTGTACAAAATCGATTAAAAAAGTAACTTTATGGACTCCAGGAAGACGAAGACCGTTAAAAATGAATAAAAATTATTGCTGAAGATATCTTCAGAATTATACCCGAAGCAAAAATTGACAAAAAAATGAATAGTTTCTGATGATACTCTTGGAAAAATCTTTTATAAGATGCATACATGATAACTTGTCGTATTGTAAAGAGTAATATTTGGTGTAATTCAAAAAAATATTCTATCCATAAAGAAATATCTTTCCGAATTTTCTTGAAAAAAAAGTAATAATAACTCCTACCTTCTGATTCCTGTATGGTTTTAGTTGGTTTGGTAAGAAACTAAACTCTTCTTATTTTCACTTCGCTCTCTATTTGGTCTCTTTTTTTCAAGCATGAGGTCTCTAAAGTTCCTAGTTTTTGCTACCAGTCCTGTAAGACGAATAAGAGCCAAACCCTAAAGTGTCTTAAAAGCTGTACCTGTTTTGATTTTTTTTTAAATTTTTGATTCGAAGCATAATATGTATTGAAGTATAAATGGGATCCTAATCTTAGTTGAATAAGAATCCGTCGCCTTGTTCTAAAAGTATGCAATGTCATGAGAAGACTGGATGGCAAATTATAAGTAACCGAAGTCGAACTCTGAAGCAGTTCAATGGCACTGCGGAACACGATTTTTTATCAAGCACCAAAATACCGCTATTTACTTAATTAAGGGTTGCTGAATCCATTGTCATTTACTGAAATATCATAGCACGTCTAGTTTTTGAGATATTGGCTGTTGAAAATGCTAAATTTGACTATTTCAGCCAACTTGCATGCAAGTTTTCCAGCTTGTAGGGCAATTTATTTGCTTAATTTGCCTCAGAACTCAAACTTCATGTGTATAATAATACTCATTAACGAAGTTCATAATGCTTCCGATGCTCAAAAGTTATTTTTTGTTGGTTTAGAAAAGTATTGTATTTTGCCATATAAGAGAAACGAAGAATTTCGTATGGAGACTGCAAGCATGTTGAAAAAATTGATTTACCTTCAATTTGATCATGCAATTTCAATCAAATTTTATCTGAAATGAAAGTTATAGTTAAGTTATAGCATGCTTGATAGATTAGATCATAATATCTTTTGATAAATCATTGTTTAAGTTTTATGTGAACATCAATGAAACCTGTGTTTTATACAACTTTAGCGACCTTTTTCTAAACATTGTGACGTGCTGGAACATTTCTGAGAACGGCATCAGATTCAGCAACCCCAAATCTATTAGAGACACCTAATTTGATTCTTGAGACATGCAAGAATGCCGTTTTTGTTACGCTGTGTGATTGATGGTGTCTTATTTTTAGCTAATTCCTAAGAGGACTTGCAATTGTATTCAGATATGATTATGAATTCTGAGAGGAATGCTATTGCTATCGGCATTGTAGTTAAATATTAAGACGACATGAAAGGATTCGAAGGGTAATACGAGCCGAATTTGTCTCTAGAGCATACGAAATCAAATTTGAGTGAATTATTAAGCTTAACCTAAAGAGTTTCATGGTGAAATCAATGATTTTGATGGTTTAATGCTGGATCCTCATAAAATCGATTGGATTCCAATAAACGCTGAGAAGAATTTTAAACCAAGGTCCTAAAATTTTTGATGAGTTGATTTTGGAAGAGATTTATAGAACAAGTCAACTGCACTACAATTCGAATAGACCGCACATCAAGTGTTTCAACGCTTTCAAAAGACAGAATCAGTTCAATGAAGAACCTGTATCATATCTCTTCCTGGCCAGACTTAGTAGCGACAGCAAAATAGTGTTCCTCTTGATGACTAATAAAATTCTGCTGCCACAGTACCTACACGTTTCCGACCATATCAAATCTGCGCATGATCATAAAATCTACTAACCCACACGGCTCCACCAAACAGCAAGAGAATTTCTCCAACTGTCAAAAGTAGTTGTTGGTTGGCTGGCTGGCTCCCGACGGTCGTCGTCTGCTCGCTCGGTACAGGTGCACTTGGAGAAGCTCTGCCAGTGCACGAGCACCGAACACTAAGGGAAATTGACTACGGTTAACCACAACTGTGCTTGCAACATAGGTAAACGAAGTTTTGAACGAGACTTGACCTCAACAGCGCCATGAGATAATGCATCAGACTGCAGCTAGAGAGCCTCCGAAAGTAAAAGGTTAAATTCATGGAATTATGCCAGAAAAATATTGCTGAACACATTTCTACTGTCAGAACAGAAAAAGGAAACGAATGTTTCATGCTCATACTCGGTGACTTGTTAATTGAAGTAAACTGTGTTTGATCTGATTTTTGGCACCGCTAACTGGATGCTGGTCAACGACCGAGTTTGAGACCGGAGGCGAATTTTAGCACGTCTCAATTGTACAGTATGGTCCATAAAAAAAAATCGAAAATAATCTCATCATGCTCTATGATAAATTCTGTATGGGAAATGAAAACGAAACATACATTTTATTCATAAGTTTTTGGATTTATTTTGTTTACACTCTGTTTTTAGTTTTGGACATGATTTTTATTTGTCACTTTCCCCTAACATGGTAACCTAATTTTGTCATGCAGTCCTCGGAGTTCCATATGTTTATGATGAAAACTTTTAAAACGTTAATGATAGGGTGAGATTCTTCACATCTCGAACATTCGCCGATGTCAACTTCTATCATTTGGAATTATATTTAAGGTGATTATAGAACGAAACCACACCTCAAATTTTCAAGAGCACAAGTCTTGAGAACCCAACAGCGCTCCGCGTTGAAAATTTATCCCATAGGTCACCACCAGCAAGCAAGCTATTTGATTGATTTTCAACGCGAAATTCTCCAGTCTTGTGCATTTGAAAATTCAAAGTTTGGCATCGTTTTATAATCACCTTAAGGTACTGTAGGCTTCATCATATTTTAGTTTAATCTTCTTGTTCTGGAGAACCATGATTGAGCTTTCATGTAAGTGTGATATTAGGCTTCGTCTTTATATTTAAGCTTTGACCAATAAGACGCAAACGCTCCCAAGACCATGACCCTGGCGAAAACACGGTCTCTATGACCTCCCACATCCACGGATAGCGAAAAAATTGATATTTTCAGCTTTTCTTTTTGTTAAGATAGGATCAAATGCTTTTATGACTTGGAAAACAAAAATTTCAAACTTGTTTGCTTTAAAAGTTATAAAAAATTAAAAAAAATTACTGTATTGGAAAGTGATGTCAGAATAAACTACACTATATAATCATCGCATTTTTCATGGGTCATACTGTACATACATCTTTTCAGATTTCCGACCTCGGAATTTCATTGACAAATGTAATTCTGTCCAAAAATATATCGTTATAAACGATTCATCTTGCAAGAAACGATCGATTTTCCCACAATTTCCGGCACACAGCTCACAGCACGACATCCCTGCTGATGACCTATGACCTCCACCAGGAGCAAATACTGCAATCAAACAAAATAAAAAGCCAGCATCGCGGTCGTCGGTAAATAAATTGATTTATGTCTCTTAACCGATTGTTTCCCACAACCCACGGACTGAACCGAATAAAAGTTGTGTCGCTGCGACACTACTGCAATGTAACTTTTCCTTCTTCTCGCCTGATTTTAGGTGCCCACTAAGTACACCATGTATCGTTCGTTAGCACTTTGGAAAATATTGACATTTTGTTTATCGCCACAGAACAATTTTGCAACAACACAACATCACGCAAGCTGCAGAAGAGAGGTCGTTTTGGCCAGCCCATTATTGGCCAAAGCCGGAAATTCAGTTCAGTCGCTGCAGTAAAGGCGAATTTCCACACGTCAAGTCAATCGATTATTTTCGTTTGTAGGTACACAAATTTATTCCGAGGGCATGGGACGACAGTTTCAGTTCTTCCATGCTTGGCGAAATGGAACATTTGAGGTAAACTAAGCTTATGGGTGACCTTCTTTCATAAGGCAGGAATTTTCTTTCAATTGACATATTCAGCTTGATTTGTACGATTTACCGTTATGAATGAGCACATGAACTCCTTTTTTCTGTGGAATGTGGAAACATCCAGCATTTTTTTTATTATCTTGGTGCCGATACTTGGAGTGACAAATAAGTATGACATATCCTCGAACAGTCGATAGCTGTTCTAGTCACGTTTATCCAAAAGCTAAAGAATAAGCAAACAATATTGTTTGAACACCTACTTAAGGTGAAAATGAATCGAAGTCAAACCTCAAATCTTTAAGAGCTCAAATCTGAAGAATCAGACAGTTGTCCAAACTAAAGTTGATCAATTGGTCACTCGGTGGTGATCAATCGACCAAATTTTAGTGTGAAAGCTGTCTGGTTCAGATTTGTATTTTTGATGATTCGAATAGTCCACACCTTTAAAAAGATGCACAGAACTCTACGACCCGTCATAGATGATACGTGTGTAGTATATAAATAGAAAGGGCAATTCCATAGTATACGTTCTGGCAAAAATGTGGAAAAACGAGTAATTCGAAAAAAAATCTACACGAAAACAAACTCTCTGTCCTGGACCAGCACGAAAAATATTTTATAAATTATACAGCAAAGCTCTTGCGAATCTACCCCTTTGCTTCCCATTATTCAAACCTGTTTTTCAATAATCAAAACATGTTTTCAAAAGATAAGTTATCTAACGTGGATCTGCGTTGGTTCTTTCTCCCAGTGTATATTTTATCACAATGCTTGTAGTCTCCTGGATATTCTTCTGAAACATTATTTAATTCTAGTAAACGTTTATCTTGAGTAGACAAGACTTAGTTTTTTAGATATGTCCTTTCCAGTGTAAAACCTAGAGAAAATCAGCAATGTTTGGTGATTCGTATTTTTAGCTGGAAAAATTGTGAAATCTGCAAAATACGCGATGAATGTCGAACATGATTAGGGTTGACGCACCGGTTTTGGGCATAGCTCCAATTGAAACTATAGTAGTTTATGCACCGTTAATAGTTCATGTTAGGTAGAACACATGACGTTAGAGCTACGTTCGATTATTCGTTCAAATAAAAAAAAAATATATCCTTGTTATTTTACCATTCAGCCACCTAATTAAACCAGGGTATTCCTTTCAAGAGAAATCAATGTGATTGGTCAATTTAGGAACCAAAGTTAAAAATGTGGCTGAAACTGGTTCTGGCGGCCTATATTGACCAATATGATTTTCAATGCGAACATAAGATTTCTGCTTAGTTCCGTTATTTTTATTCATAATGTGGATCGAGAGCTTTCAATTGACGTACTCGCGCTTTTCGTATATTTTTTTGCCAGATACGCATATTTCATCCTCAACTGTAAGGCCGTCTTTAGTGTTGTATAGGGCAATTCGCTTAATATTGAACGGTTAAAAATCGGGGACGGACCTGGTGTAGTGGTTAGAACACTCGCCTCTCACGCCGAGGACCTGGGATCGAATCCCATCCCCGACATAGTCACTTATGACGTAAAAAGTTATAGTGACGACTTCCTTCGGAAGGGAAGTAAAGCCGTTGGTCCCGAGATGAACTAGCCCAGGGCTAAAATTCTCGTTAATAAAGCCAAATAAAAAAAAAAAAAAAAAAAAGGTTAAAAACCTCGCCTATTGTTGAACAGTCCGTGTATTCCTTATGGTGTGTTCAACCATTAGCGAGCATTTTGACCGTTCAACAATTGACGAATTACCTTACTAGACTCGACTTGACCTGTTTGTGTTCTACTATTTATGCTTTTCCACCATTTATGTATTTATTAGAAGTGAAATTCACACTGACAACGAGAATGGAAAGTCGCAAGCTTTTCAGAAAACTCGTTTTGAACATTAGACCATGAAAATTGTCCTTGTTTTCATGCATTTTTCTTTTCATGATCTCAAAAAAGTTATTACTAAGTTTTTATATATTTTGGAGGATTGTTCTGGTACTTGCACAGTGGTACCGCTCATAGGCCAAAATCGAAAAATAAGTTGTCTTGTTTTTCACTCTCTGGCCTCTCATGAAAAAAATGTGATCTCAAAAATGTAAAAACATGAATTTTATGTATGTCCTTGTAGAACATGTATAGTAAAACCAAGAATAATGGAAAACATTTTTCATGTTTTAAAAATATGTAAAAAAATAAGCATTTACTTTATTGTCTTCGTAAGCCGAAATTGAACAATTTTTCAATCAATTATAGTTACAGAACCTAAGTAGAAATGCATATCCATCACTTCCGGTACATTTTAGAGTGTTATGTGACAAATAGGAGCCAATAGTGAGGATAGACATATGCTCACTTCACAACTACAGGGTGTCCGCAAATTATCCGTACAAACTTTGAAGACATGCCTCTATACAATCAAGCATAATAAATTCAAAATTCTTGCACGGTTTTAAGCATTGGCTTATTATATTCTTAAGAAGTATGTTTGACACATTTCCTATTTCAAATATTTGCGAAACCAAGCGTAATGCATTAAGGTGTCTTAAAGGGAGATGTTTTTCGTGCTCTATGACGGAAGAGAAATATTCATAGAAACCACTGGATTTGAACCTATAATTTTCTATTTCCAGTTTAACTTGAAGCCATTAAGTTGTAGGATACTTCAAATAATAATAGGACATTTGGATTCATCTCTTTTAGATTTTAGGGGTAACAAATCTCCAGTATGACTAGTGGCCCTCAGGAAAAACGTCTCCAAAAAAAATCAATTGGCCTATCTCAGTAACAAGCAATCATTTTGAAATTTTCTAAAGTTGTATTTTGTGTTAACATATAGATGTATTTTAAAAGGTACATGGACATTGATTTGTTATTGTTTTTAATGCGAGATCATCTTTCCCGTATTTTGCTGTTCGGATAATTTGCGGACACAATGTACATCACTATATTTGAAGAATGTTCTTAATCACATTTAATGAAACTTTAGCCATCAATTGATCATGTTTGAGTTGGAAAATGAATCTGTGAAAGTTCTAGCTGCAAATAAATCAGCAGCGTGGCTTCAAAGTTGTTAGTTTTCAGTAATAGAGGCAATGATAAAAATATTCATAGATATTATCGTATACCAATTTGTCTATAACCAAATCAAATGAATATACAAAATAAACACATTTTCAAGGTAACTATATCAATTCGATACGACTACACCCTTTTTTAATAATTTTATTAGAGAGATGTAATTTACATAGATAAGTTTGTTTGCATAATTGATATAGATTCATTATTATTACAAAATTATGGTGTTACAATTACGAACCCTACTGAACATTGTTCTTTAACAGGGTCGTTCAAGATGATACATTAACTAACTATATTTAGATGCTAATGCTTATTACTTCACTCATCGGGAAACTGGAAATCTTACTTGCAACACTCAATCTTAATTGTTAAGTATTATGGTTTAGAGCAGGGATTGAATCCTGAGAAAATTGACAGAATCCCTCACGTATCGCTCTATGTAACACTCATAATTTGTAGCACATCGTGAAAGCCTCTTTATCAAATACTGCTACCAGTGATGGAAAGTGGGGAACAAAAACAAAACCAATTGCTCCCGAGCGTGAGAGCGCTGGTGTACTCGCATCTGTCGTGCTCCCGAGTAACCGAAGCAAAAAGTGATTCGTGAACGTGTTCGGAGCAGTTCAGAGTCAGTTGTGCTCTTGGGAAAAAAAGCTACTTCCTCTCCGAGATTTATGATTTCCAAGGGTGTTTTGATTACAAACTGGTAGTTTACTGTCGATTTGATGGTTATACAATCAATTTTCTGCCAAAACCATAATAAATCACACCTTGCTTGGTTACTCGCGAGTAAACTTTCAAGAGCTTGTTGCCACATCTTTTGGCATGTTCTCCCGAGCAGATGGGTGCGAACTTACTCACACCTAGCCAGTTCGCGAGTCTGTCATGTTTGTTATGCGTTGGTATACAATCGTGAGCTGCTTCGAGATTCGAACTTTTCCACCACTGACTGCTACCTACAACTCTGATTAGATCGGGGGGATAAAAACCCTTTAAACAAGCTCCAAACCTGTGAGACACTATTGCTATCGAATGTTCTGGGATTGTTTATCGTGCTAGTAATAGTAGTTTACTCGCTGCAGAACTCGATTTTTACAGCACTCGTCGCAATTATTTACGACTCGTGCTGTAAAAATCATCTTTCTGCAACTTGTTCCGTAAACTACTATTACGCAACTCATAACAGTTGTGTAATGAGAAAGAGTTGCGTAATGAATTATTACAGCACTGATTTCAGTTGCGTAATGACTATTGCCGCACTGCATAATTCAGTGCAGGAAAGTAGGCCGTTTCATGACAGATTGGCGTGATGAAAAACAGCCTATTGCGATGAGAAATTACAAAAATACAGTCGACTCTCTATAACTCGATATTCAAGGGACCATCGACTTATAGAATTATCGAGTTATGGAATGTGCTGAAACAAAAAATCACAAAATCGAAGGAACAAATTTCTGTATTTCTAATACATAAATGATCACCTCTGTAAGAAAGTAATATTATTTTGTTGATTGTACTTTACAAACTGTTATTTGAAAACATTTTTTGAAATGTAACGAAAAATAACATTATATTGACTGACGATATTTTTTTTTATTTTCCTGTTTTCAACTTTTACTACAACTTGCAAGTATTTTTTCATCTCAAAAAAAAAAAAAAAATAGACCACGTTTCCCCAAACAAGAAAGATTTTAAAATAGATATCGAGTTATGGAGAGAAATTTCGATTTACGGAGAGCACGATGTATGGAAATTTAAAGGGACCGAAAAATCCATCGACTTATAGAGTATATCGAGTTATAGAACATCGAGTTGTGGAGAGTCGACTGTAAAATACCTACCCTCAATTGTAAACAAGCGAGAAAAATGGATATCATCATCGCTCTCTCTTTGGAGTTTTCGTACGCTGCTATTTATTCAGACTTGTTACAACTTGCGATACGTTGCCGATCATGGACCGCCACAGATGGGATGTTTTTCTTCGCTTGCTTTGATCGTACTTCTAAATCAATTAAGAACGAATTCCGGAATGCTTGATGGAGTGTTTAGATCATAAAATCCTTAGAAACTAGTAACAGCCATTCCACTATGGTCCAGGAATCAGTTTTACGAGGAAAGATACATTTTGAGCTTTAGAATGAAACATTAGACAAAAACGGTCTTCTACAAAGTTGTTTGTATTAGTAAGGTCCTTTGGTTGATGTTATTGAAAATTAGGGTGGACCACATTTTCATAGAAATTGTGTAACTAACTTTCTTATATGTAGAAATTATACTATACATGCTTCAACAAAGTTGTAGACTATTCAATTTCAAGCAACTTTGCCAAAAAAAGTTTTTTTATATCTCTTAAATTGACCGATTTAGAGCTATTTTACTACGGTGACATAGGGTGGTCCGAACAAAATTGGTTTTCTTTTGAATGCCTTCAAAAGATATTTTTTATGTTTGCCCCAATCAGAAATATTCACAATCGAAGTAGGCATGTTTTTGAGAGAAAAACAATAATAACTCCCAAACGGAAAGAGATAGCGAATTTCTTCACTCACCAAACTACGCATTTTTCAAAGTTCTAAAAGTGTTTCATAGACTACTTTGATGAGAAATTTGAATTGAAAACTCTAGAGCCAGAAAACCAATTTTGTTCGGACCACCCTATGTCACCGTAGGAAAATAGCTCTAAATCGGTCAATTTAAGAGATATAAAAAAACTTTTCTTGGCAAAGTTGCTTAAAATTGAATGGTCTACAACTTTGTTGAAGCATGTATAGTATAATTTCTACAAATAAGAAAGTTAGTTACACAATTTCTATGAAAATGTGGTCCACCCTAATTTTCAATAACACCAAACAAAGGACCTTACTAAAACAAACAACTTTGTAGAAGACCGTTTTTGTCTAATGTTTCATTCTAAAGCTCAAAATTCATCTTTCCGCGTAAAACTGATTCCTGGACCACTGTGCATTCTAATATACGCGACATGTGGGAAGTCAAGTGGAAGAAACGACATGAAAATTTTATTCTACTTATCATTGGTAATCTAATCTTCAACAATATTCCAATACATACAGAGCCAGCACTAAAACAGAATGTTATGTAAATTAAAACCTAATGAAAATAGCAAAATATTATCGCATATAATCCACTGGTCTTCCATTTTTTAGCTGTGAATACTTGAATTATTAAGTTTAATAACATAAAGTGTCAAGTTCGTTTTTTGTATACAAGCTTTTTATAGCCTTATACCAAATGTAAGCAACACTGAGCAGGGATTCTTTATCATTGGACAGTAAAAATTCTGATATGCTGCTTTCAACGTAATATTTTTAGACCCTTTTCAACTAAATACTAAATAATTTAGTTATTCTTGAACACGGAAATTTCGCGTCACAATTCTAAAGGGCCAATTTTCAAATTGTAAACAAAACAGGTTTTGATACCATCTCCCAACACCCACGAACTATACAAACATTATCAACATAATCATCCTGTTTTCCAATAAATGAAATGAAGAATGTTGCTGTCGGAACATCTTTTGCTGGCGGAGATAGGCGGGGCTATAAATGTTAACGCGAAAATGTATGCAGTTTGGCACTTATGTACCCAACATGTTTCTGAGCGAGAACAAAGGGAACACCAGCGACATTATTCTTCTATGGTTTATTATTTCTATTGGTTTTCCAAATCGTTCATTGGCTCCCTGCTCGAAACGGCCAATGATTTGTTCTCTCTCCATAGAGGATTTTTAACAGTGCGAGAGGCCACACGGAAAAAAAAGTTTACCTAATTTTTGAGTTCACTTTACCCAAAATTTGGTGTATCGATTATTCTCTCAACCCAAAATCTCTCGATATTCTTTCTCTTCCCTACCAATGTTGTCAAAAATAGAGAAAGAGCTGCCCTACCCAATGAGGGTAGTTTGGTCCAATAAGTCAAATTTGGGTAAATGCATTATTCTCAAGCTTGGGTTGAATGAACTCAATTTTGCGTTGAATCAAACCAAATTTAAGTATTGTTTTTTTTTCTTATGGCTTCAAAGGTACCTGGGGAAGCAGGTATTTTATAGTGCGGACTTCCAGCTGAGTAGAAGTAAACCACTAAACATAATTGATTAAACAAGTATTCATCGAGCAACGGACTTATGTTCCGTAACCGGTCGTTTGAGAACGTCGCGACCAATTGGAAGCACGCACTATAGAAATCTCAGCCAGCACGTCGTTGGCGAGTTTTGCCCTATCTAGTGAACAGGGAGTCGTGAGTTCGATTCTCACCGAGAAGACGTGAAACTTTTTCGCAAATTTCACATCAATTTGTTCATTTAATTCAATTATATATGTAATGTTTAGTTGCAAAATATATGTAATGTTTAGTTTAATGCAAAATATATGTAAAGTTTAGTTTTTTGGTAGTTGTAAAACTTCCATTCGGCTGGTTAGTCGTAAACCACGAATCATAACTAGTTAAAAAAGTATTCACTAAAATTACTTGTAATTCCTATGGCCTGAAATTTTACAATTGTTTCTTTCATTTTTAGTAACCCTTGAATCATGCTCTGTTCATTCTAGGGTTTTCATTCTGGTATTTAATTACCAAAACGAGGATCCTAGAATAAAGAAAGGCACTTTTTCCTTTCTATCGGTAACATGTAATATGTACAACAGTTATAACAGTCTCTGTATTCAACCTCACCTACAAACGGGGCTAAACTTGATACAAACAATAAAAATGGTAATAAATCTTCGAATTGTTACCTATAAGTAAATAAAAACCGAATTTAGTACTATACCATTTAATTCTAATAAAGTTTGTATCCTTCGACCAATGGTCTACAATGTCGTGTTCTAAAAAATGTTCTTGGTTATTCCTTGTGCTCATCATTGAATTTGATTGGTATTTTTTAAATACTTCATGTATGCCTTATTTTGGGAACGCCAAACTGTGCTATAACTTCTCTACTTTTATGGCTTTAGTTTAATTTAATACAACATTGGACTCGATTTCCGTTCAATCGCCAAGATCATCTAAGCAGAAAAGACTTCTTCTAAAGAAAAGCAATTTACCGCCCATCATAACAATCACGAGATACACGATGTGAAATTTAAGCTCATCGCTCCGTGTGTACGCGCTTTGGAAGGTCACAACGTGAAAGCAGGTCAAGGACTGAGAAAATCTCGTCCTAACACCAATCCGAAACTGAAAAGATGCGATACCTATTATTTTCAGCGACGCATTTGGGCGTTTAATGGTCCCCGCGGGGGGTGTGAAATGAGATCTTCCATTATTGTAGGTCCGCCTTAGAAGCTTTCAAAGTTGATGCTATGAAACTGGGGCAACTTATGTTTCTGTTATACTTTAGCGACGACCCTCGCTCAATTTTGGCATTGATTGATGTTACAACAATTGAATATAAGTTGACGCGGTGATTGCATACAATTCTTATTTGTTCTTCTGCAGGAATGAGTGAAAATCAGTGCATATAAACAGTACATTTGAATATTTTGCCTACATACCACTACAAAAATCAATATTCAGTGCCTGACTAACCGCAGTGAAAAGTGCAAGAAAAAGCAAAGGAAAGGAATCTATTTACCACGTAACCAGTTTATTCCAGAGAAATTATTATAGAAATCCACATCTAAACCACACCCGCATCATCGTGAGCAAGAAGAAGAACTGAAACAAGATTTTAGGAACCATTTCAAAAGCCATACAAAATTCCGCCACTGGCAATCTCGTAGAAAACTGCAATCTCTATCTCTAAGCGCGTCGTCATCCATCATGCATCACCCATGAGGCGAACAACAAGGTATGCAAATGAGATGCACTCGTCCGGTGTTGTTTCCGTAGCTTGAGACATTGGGTGTATTGGCGCGTGAGGATAAATTTAGAGCCTCGGAGCCGCCCCACGTCGCGAAGAGCACGCTGTAATTGTAATTGAGGAGCAACAAGCTGCTCTAGTGTGGCCTCATTCAGTCACTCGTCGCTCGATAATAGTAGAGAAGAAGAATCTGCACCCAATGCAGATAACAAGACGCAACCAAACGAGCATCGCTTCAATACGGGGTTGCATCGACTAGGAAATTTGCATTTAGATTGGTGACCGCCTCTCCTTGGCCCGCATGACATGGAATGATGTTTGACACCCATTGTGGTCTATGGTGGAGATCAGCTGGAATGGCAACCAAGTACGGAGATCCAAGGGGGTGAACACCCGGGGATGACGGCATCCAACTAGCCAACTAAGCAGAGCAATTTTTATCGAGAATCACAGAAATATTTTCTATATTTAGACATCCCCGTTCATCTAAGTCCCAACATAGGGCGCGAGTAAACTGCATCATCTGCAACGTGTGTTGTGGCACCTATCGTTGAACTGCCGTTAGATGCGCTTCAATGAGTCCAATTCAGCAGCTGGGGCAAACGAAGACGGGGACTGAAACGTCAGCAGAGGTGAGAACGATAGTGTCGGAATTAGGAGTGGCGGTCGCGTCCTTCAGAGCTAGGTGGCACGTGCAGGGCTGTTACAACAGGCGCGAATTTCGCGATTCTCGCGGATTTCGCGATTTTCGCGGATTTGTAGCGGATTTGGCCAGCCAAGCGCGAAAATCGCGGGTGAATGAAATTCTGTTGCGAAAATCGCGGATTTCCTAAATCATGCAACAAAAATTGCAGTTTTAAACATACAGTCGTGATTTCATAATTAGAAAATTTCTATTTAAAACAAAAACAATCATGTCTCTTTTTGAGAGCACTAAAGTTCAGTTAGTATAGTCACTGATATCGAAAATGTTGTTAAGGGAAATATAAAAAACAGTAACATTTTATTTGTAAACCATTCTCATTTTATTTGAAGTCATATTTCTCGAGGGTCGCTAGGCAATCAAGAGATCGTTCTTCCCTAATTTTTTTAAAATGCCACTAATCTAATTTTTTTTATTTGTGTTTACGGCGATCGGTAGGTTTTTGGTTAAATAGGTTAAACTGGAAATAGAAAATTTTCATTTCTTTCTCGTTAAAAATCTTAGAAAATGGCGCTCATTTGGCTTGGTGTTTTAAATATCTGAAATCAGAAATGAATGAATATAATATGTCATGACATTAAACCATGTAGGAATTTGTGCGGATAATATGCGGACACTCTGGCTGAGTTTTGACGCTGCAGTTATAATTGGTTACCCTATGAAATCTTATCATCAATAGAAAAGTTTAAAACAATATATAGCTACGCAGTCAAATTAGGAGCTTTGTCAGTGAAGAGCATTGTAAATCTAGAAGATAAAAATTACTTGAAGTTAATAGAAAGCAACACTGGAAATTGTATGTATAGTTAATGCAATAGTGGATGTAAATATAACTAAATAAAACCTTTTGCAGTTTAAGCTGATCACCATAAAACCGTTTTACGATCTGCTTTGAAAACCAGTACAACGATTGAATCACCACTACAACACACCAGTTAAAAAGTTAGCATCTGTTGAAATCTCCAAATTTATAAATTTGTAACTCTGAAAAGGTGTTGAACACCTATGAGTGAAAAAAAATTAAACACACTTAGAAAAAATCATTGAAATTTATGTCATATATGCCCGACATATTGGAGCAAGTAAAATTAGGTAAACTTAAGTCACAAATGACGTAATTTTCCGTCATAATGGACTAAAGATTATTCGAATCACAAAAATTGTTTATTCACGTTAGACGTAATTTTACAAGAAGGGCGTATTTTTAATTTCTAATACCATCAAACTTACGTCACGTACGTAATATTAGTTTCTTCTTAGTGTGCAGTACTATGACAAATTTGGTGATAATAAAATTGAAGATATTTAGAGTTCTCTGTCAAAATTTCATGCGTTTTGCTCAAAGGAGAACAAAGTTTTAGCATGTTAAAGTTGAACATTCTATATGAAAATCGGCTTTCACTACTATTATTCTGAACACAACTGTATGTACCAGTGCTGCATTTGAACGCGTTCAGTTTGCGTTCCAGTTCAATTTTTTTGAAGGAGAGATCAAGTAGGCTTGGACATTGATCAGTTCAAAAATTTGAACTCAGAAGAGATGAAAAGTGAACGCGAAAGGAAAACTGTTTCATGGCGGATTAAAAACAAATTTTGAAAGCAGAAAGAGGGACATTTAAGGTTCCATACATTGTGCGTGATATGGACTCAACATAGTTCAAAGAAGTGTTTTTTTGGTTTTGTGCTTCAAAGTGCATTTCAAAGTGAACGGGCATGTATGGACCGATGCACAAGTTCACTAATTTGACGTTTTAGCGGTGCCGAATTCACTAGTTTCCATGGTGACATAAATAACACGGCACCGCTAAAACGTCAATTAGTGAATCCGTGCATAGGTCCATAGTCCAATGTACTGCCAATGACTAATGAATATTACTGAAAAAAAAATGTATTGCTGTTTGCATTTGAGATGAAAATGTTGAGTAAACGTCCTCCAAATGCGGTAACACAAAGTAATCAAAGGGCACTTAACAACGATTACATAAATCACCGCCGCCCTAGCAAGCAGTGTTGCCACATTATTTTCGAATTTCATCTGTGTTTTAGGTTGAAAAAATCTTTTTTATCTTAAATCAACCTCCAAAAATCATGGTAAAAACCTGTGTTGCGCAAAAATTCGAAATTTAACTTTTTATTTCAAAAAGAACCTTTACAAACTAAATTAATTAAATTATGGCTGTTCTTGGCATGTAGACAATTTTTGATTTGAAGTTATTCTACTAAAACTAAGAAGAAAATGCATAATTGTTCCTAAAAATTTAAAATTCTAAAGAATTTAAGAAAAAAATAATCAGAGTAATGGCATTTTTCTCAATATCTTCCACATCCATGTCCCAAACTTGTGTAATATCATAAAATCTTAAAAATCTATCTTTATATAAAAAACCTGTGATCTTTGATCACAGATATCTGTAGGCAGAAACAAGTAATAATATGTGTAGTTACAGATAAATCTGTGTATGTGGCATCACTGCTAGCAAGAAAAATCTATCTTTGACATCGCATTTCTTATGAATAATCTTACCGCGTTTGGTGTTTCCGCATTTGATATTAGCATTTCAAACGCACACAGAAATAACAATTTTCATAAAAACAAATTTGTTAAAAATATTAAATTATCACAACAATCTTAAGTATTTTTACCTCAAATTGATTGAATAATAAAACTTGAAATTTTATAAAAATAAAAGCAGTTTTCATGCAATGAATGGTATGCATTTCATACTTATTGTTCTACTGTCCACATCTCATAAATAAAACAATATGTTTGCAACATTATTTACTTAAACAATATGATGGTGTTTGCCTATCCATGTATTGAATGAAAAAAATACACTATTGGCGATCTAATTTTATTAATGGCAATCTTTTCGCTCTCGATAACATAACAACTTAAAATATAGTGTGAACTTAGATGAGAAAAAATTGCAAATTTAATGTGTACGTTTTTCTTGTTATTAACTTAATTTTGCATTTCCATTTGCATTTGCATCTTGTATGCAAAGATTATATCGAATTGTGTTAAGTATAGTTGCAAACTAGGCCTCCTCTCTGCTTGTAGTGACGCTACCATTTATCGAATTGCACGATTTTCTACAAAAAATATATATTGAAATGTTGATGACAAATACATTTCGAGTGTTATTGTTGAATACGATTTTTCCGATGTAAAACTCGAATTATTGGATTTTTCTACAACTTGTTTTGCTCAATGGTAGATACTTTAAGATAAGGCGAAAATATTCACTTAAAGTACCATTAAAAACTAGTTTTTGATCATGCACGTTTTCGCAGTCTTTTTTATAATGAATAGTAAAGATGTCAATGAAACAGATTTTTTTTCGGCGCGGACTGGTGTTTCTAGGCGCGGATCGAATTTCTCCAGTCGCGATTTTCGCGGATACGATTTTAAGATTTTTGTAACAGCCCTGCACGTGGCTTACGGTGAGACTGGGAGAAGCACCGACCGCAAGTAGTGTGGCATCGGTGGGATGATGATGGAGCACAATCTTCAACGACAACCGTCCAGACTGGAGGAGGAGACAGTGGAACAGAGAAAAGGTAGATGCACTTTTTGAAGGGTACCGAATATATAAGGAGAAATTAGAATAACAGAATGAAACTGCAGAAAGATTGAATGTTGAATATTTTAGAATTGAAGCTAACTTGGAATTTTGATGACTGTTTCTACGGAGGAAAAAACCTATGGATATTGAACTTTCCAGACTATATCTAGAGTTCATAAATACTACACTAATGAATGTTTGCCCTTTACTGCATTATACAAGATTTGACGGTATTTCTGAGACTTACTTTTGGAAACTTATAATCAGCAGGCACAATGTGTTTTGGACTTACAAATTCAGACAAAAAGAGACAGGAGTTGCAAAACAAGACGTATTAATAGTTAGGTACTACTCGGATCACCGGTCTAGCACACACGGAGTAGTGAGTACGGGTCAAACAAAATCGCTTGATTCACAAATTTTTGACTCAACTTGTCAATCAAACACACTCTGTGCCTTCCGATTACAGGTTTCCAAAAGTATTTGAAAACGTTCTGTTGAGAATACAACAGTTAAGTTCAGTAACAAATTGCTTTCAGGCTCATTTTAGTATATGTTGGTGCTTAAACAGTTGAACAATTGGACAACTGAAGTCTTCGATGTATTTGACCGTAAAGTATATAAAGTGCACTCCGAGATAAACATGCCCACCAAGAGTTTGAATTTGAAAATAAGACTACATAAAATGTCCTGTTTTTAATTCAACAGCAGTTGATAATTTAGATTTTTCAGAAAAAAGTACGTTATCTAACCAACTTGGCAAAGCTTCGAAATCAATAATCAATTTTACCAAATAATCGTTCAATAAACCATTTCCTAATCAGCTTTCGACTAAATTGATCAAATGTCATTCGACAAAATGTTCTAAAGACATTCGACTTATTGTCCCTTCGACCAAATGTACTTTCGACCAAATATCATTTGACCAAACGTGATTCGACGAAATGTTCTAAAGCCGCATGAATAAATTATGAAATGAATCTCAGGAATAATTCTTAGAGGTTATTTTTGTTTAGACAGAATAAGAGTTTTCAAGAAATTTCTAGGACTCTTGAAGAATTCCTGAAAGAAGTTCATAGAGAAAACACTGTATATGATTTCGTCAAAGGCTTCATTGCAGAAAATTTCAGATTTACCTCAAATAGACTAGATTCCAGGGTGTCCATCCATCCGGGAAATCCGGGAAAAGCGGGAAAAACCCGGGAATTACAAAAGGCCGGGAAAAATACGAGAAATACCCGGGAAATTGTTGGACACACCGGGAAAAAGCGCTAGATAATTTCGTCAAGAGATGCACATCTGAGTTTCCAGATAGATAGTTGAACGTTTCTAGTTTATTTCAAGAAGGAATACTTAGCAGATGTATTTTCACAATTATTATCGATTACTTGTAAAATGTTTTTCTGGCTAGAGAAATTATTAAGAACATTCAAAGTTGTTTTTAGTAAATATCATTGAGATCCTTTAAAACTGTTTAAGTATTGATGGATTGTTGGTAGGTTCTTAATGAGATGCTTTATTAATTTCTATTATGATTATTTTCATGACATTTGGAATACCGCTTTGGTGAATTTTTCTTGAAATTTTGGGAAAATTCCTAACGGTTGCTAAAATGCTGAGCTAGCATTTTAAAATTTGGACACATTCATTTGGCGGATTCCCGGATGAACTGATTCGGATTTTGAAGAAGCTTTATTTGGGATTTTTGCTTGAATCCGTGATCTATGGTCCCTGTCGAGGTTTTGAATGGAGTTCTACAAATTCACAACGAATTATTCCTGTCATTTGCAGCGTATTGCTAGTGACATGGAGAGTTTTTTATGGATGAATAAATGGCAAGTTCCTTTGGGCATTCTTAGGCAGACTTTTGCTTTTTCTCGACGACATTCTTGGAAAAATCTCTGATGGATCCCTGGGAAGAAACTTATTTGGAGTTATGTCAAATGATTTTGGTGAGATTTCGTTTCTGTTGTAAAGATCTACACTTGTATTCAACGAGAATTACCCCCGAATATAGATTGGCTTAGCTGTTAGAAACATTGTTGTTTGAGATCTGAATTAAGATAGGTATAATTCAAAAATTTCTCCGAATTTCTGATGAATTATAGTGAGTACAAGGCATCCTCCTTATTTCGGCACTTTCCCTTGAAAATAAATATTTATATAATATATTTTCAGTATTTACTAGAAGGTAGGTTCGGTGAATTCTAAAATTAAATGGGATTTTTTGACAAAAAAAATTAATTGATATATTTAAAAAATCAAAAATCTGATCTAAGGGAAACTTTAGCAAACTTGAAGTTCTAACAATCCATGATAGTTTGGGTAGTAAACCATCTCTAGTGTTGGGCTCTTAGATGTTCCAAACACAAGATTATAAAATTTTTTTTCTTAGATATTACATTTTGAAAAGTTGGTAATTTTGTATGACAAAACGAAAAAAGGCCCCTTTTTGATTAGTTTTGTGTTAGATTATTTTGTTATGGCTGTATCGGTTAGGTGACTCAGAAGTAAAGGAGGGAGTCTGTAGAAGATTTTTGCTAATGGTCAAATTAATAGGCGTCTCAAGGAAAGATCGAAATTTTATTAGGTGGTGAAAATTGAGCAAGCCATCGGGGAACCAGTAGGCCTCTAAGCCTACCCATCTATTTATTACATCATTTGCAAAAGTCTTCTACAGACTTCTTTTACCTTCGAGTCGCATGGTCTGTATTAGGTTCCGAAATCCGGGGTAACATGGATCAGTTTTTTGAATATTTATTGAAATTTTCAGTTAAAAATGCAAATGTGACACGTTTTATACTTTTAAAACAAGTACCGGCACTTAATGCTCGTGACTCTATACTTTGTTTTCTTAAAGTTTTACGTATGTTAAAAACAATGTTTCATGTGATTTTTTTTATATTGATCATCCAAGCAAACAATGATCGGTATTATTCAAAAGGTAATTACTTCCTAAAATCATAGTTCCTGAAGCCGAATATGAAAGCCAAACTCTTACAAGTAATTTAGTTTTTAAGTTATTTAGAAATAAAAAGCACCTTAACTCGCTGAAAACGCATAAATGTAGGCAATTTCCTAAGGAAATTCTACGTTCTTCATGGTAATTTGTCAATTTTGCCGAATTGAAAATATTTATGGAAATTTTTCGGCGATGCCATTTTTAGTAAACAGCATATTTTACTTGCTTCTATAATTTGCAGAATTAATATGGGACATGCTTCTATAATTTGCAGAATTAATATGGGAAATGATTTTTTTTTCATACTCATGGAAATCATTATTTCGAAAAGTTGAAAAATTTACCCATGAACGAAACTCAATTTTCACAAAAACCTTATTTTTGGTTTGCTCATGAATATAAGAAAGAGAGGCACCATTCATGCAATGAACATATTGTATGGATAATTGTTAATTTGATCTTTTTACTAGGAGTGACATTCCGATCAATGTTACCTCGCTGATCAATGTTACTCAGTTTTACAGCACCTAAAATTTGACATTCAAAAGCAAGCAGCTTATTTTTTTTAAATCCTTCTAAGATTGAGTGATTGGATTCAAATAATCCTCTACACCATTTAATTCACTAGTTATGGAACTGCAATGGTGTTTCCGATAGTTCAATATTTGACAATTTATAGGATAAAAATTACATGATGTTCTGATGTTATCAAGCAAAACAGAGTTTTTGATCGGCGAAAAAAAACCATGGTTTTAAAACGAATATTTTGAAAGTCAAATCAAATTTCAAAGCTTTCCATTGAAAAATGACTAAAAATATGAAGGCACTGTACCATGATTTCACCCGGTTTTAAAACTTTTAGGCATCCGGGAAAAATCCGGGAATTGGAAAACTGATTTTGAATGGACGCCCTGAGATTCGTATTTTCAATAGTTCTTAGTTATATTCACTTCTGACAAATAGACTAAGTTCTGTATTTTCAATAGTTCTTGGTACAACCCACTTCTGATTTTTGAATTCCTGTAAACATTATAGTTCAGTGGTTCTCAGTCCAACTGATTATACGAAACAGTTCATTGCTTTACGAATATGACGCAGACCACCAGAGATCTAAGGATAACATACCTGCAGTTATCTTGAACAGCGAGTAACGTTTTAGTGACTTGGTCACTGTTTTTTGAACGGGTCACTAAAGAGTCACTACTTGCAATAAAATGTCACTAAAGTCACTTTTTTCACAAAAATAGTCACTAATATCACTATTTTTAGAATCTACAAACTCAAATTCGGAAACCGACCTCGGTAAACGGAATCGTCGAGAACCCGGCAGCTGAAAAAAATAAGTACCGAGATTCGGCATTGAAAATTGTTGGAGCTGTTGGGTTCTCGGCGATTTGTTTTGTTGAGGTCGGTGAAATCTCGCATAACTTATGATCTCGCCGTTATAGCCATTGGTAACCGTTGTTTTTATGCTGGGAGATAGAGGAGGGTGTTCTCTTCATCGTAGTATCGTTTAATATCGCGTAAATCCATCCGTTTGCCTATAAACAGCAAACTACACACTTGATTACCAATAACTTTTACGTCGAGATCATAAGTTATTCAAGAAATAATTTAACTTACACTCTTAAGAAAACTATACTTTGATTAAGCTTTCCAAATTTAAACAGCAAACCAGTAATAAAACATTACTTCTTCTTCTTCTTGGCATTAACGTCCTCACTGGGACAGAGCCTACTTCTCAGCTTGTCCTTATGAGCACTTCCACAGTTATTAACTGAGAGCTTTTTTTTGCCAAAGTTGCCATTTTCGCATTTGTATATCGTGTGGCAAGTATGATTATGCTCTATGCCCAGGGTAGTCAAGGAAATTCCCATTACGAAAAGATCCTGGACCGACAGGGAATCGAACCCAAACATCTTCAGCATGGCTTTGCTTTATAGCCGCGGACTCTAACCACTCGGCTGAGGAAGGCCCCCTAATAGAGATCAATTATTCATAAGTCATTTTTTCCGATCTCAAGAATAAAAAATGGAGGTGAAATTCTTCAGCAATCTTTTTTTTTTTGGCTTTATTTAAGTTTTTTCTACTGATGCTAGTTTAACACTCAATAGAAATTCTAGAGCAATCTCCGGCAGGAAGTCAGATGGAATCTTTGATCCTTTTTTTGAGAAACCTTAACACAACTCTTTCATAAGATAAGTCTGAAACTTTTTTCCATTTCAACTCAAAGTTATTAAAAAATTCTAAAGCTTTTCATATATTTTGTGTTAAAGCTTGGTGACATTTATTCAGTAATTCGTTTGATTTTACTTAAGAATTTTAGAAATGCGCCAGGAACCAGGAAAACCTTATATCAGGGCTGCCCAACGTACGGCCCGCGACCTCATTTTGTGCGCGCAGAGGGTTCGAAGATTCTTCTCTCATTTGGCCCGTTGACTATTCTACCAACCCGAAGTTAGACCAAGACTATTTAATTTTCAACCAATATTTTAGCTTGGTAGTTATATGAATTGTTTTTTTTTTCATTTTCTTAGATGCTTAATTTTTATGAATGAATGAAATTCTAAATCTCAAATTCTATGTTTTTCAACAATATTTCTACCATGACTTCCCACGGCATTAAAAAAAAGCAGCCTAAAAAAAACTTATGGACAGAAGGCTGTATTTTCATATACAATTTCACTGAATCATATGTTAATATGGGCCTCGTGGCCGTGCGGTTAGTGTCGTCAGGCATTCAAGCGCATCGTATCATGCGGTGTGGGTTCGATTCCCGCTTCAGGCATCGAAACTTTTCGCCAGGATTGTTTCATGGCTGTTCCATTGGAGCATGCTTGTCCGTTGTCTAGTCTAGTGTTAAGTTACAGTCTGTGCAGCTAAATGGCTGAAAACGGTGTCCTTGTCTTTTAATATTCTCTCAGAATACTGAATATAATATTTATCAACACCTGGGCGTTATTCACGCAGATTCCTTGACAGGATTATAAAAAGAAGAAAAATTCTGGTCACGACTTTCACGGATAACATTGGAAAGATTCTCACAGAATTTTACAAAAGATTCCATAGACTTCAGGTAGAATTTTCAACGAATGTAATACATAATTTTCTATAATCTTGGGTGTGACTACAATCTAACGCTATGTTAAACTTGGCAGAACCTTAAGTGAATTTATAATAAAAATTTGAGCAGGTTTCTTCTGAAATACTTTTTAGCACTTTCAAGGTTGCATTCGAAATGATTATTGAGTGAGATTCTGAAGAAATTCTAGGCACGGTTTTTGTAAAATCCTGGACATTCTGACCAATAGTTTCATAAAAGCTTGATCAGGATTTTAGTACATTTCGGGTCATGCTAATAATACTAAGTCGAATAATCCAAAATTTCTGAGGTAGATTCTTCAAAATATTCTGTAGGTACAAGTGTATTATATAATATTTACCCGTGGTTCAAAAAGGTTGAACAGGCCTGCCTTATATGATCCCTTTTTTAGTATGTTGGTTTCTGACAGATTCCGCTGGAATCTCTGAAATTTATCAATGAAATTTTAAATATTCTAACAGACGTAATTCTTCTTAAAGTGTTCCTGAAATTTGTCTAGAAACGTCAAAGGCATTTTCCCAAAAATATATTTCGAACTCCTCTACGACATCTGAGAAATGTTCAATGATTTTTTGCTAGAAAATTTGTTATAAACACTTCAGAAAATATTGCCAGAGGATCCTTTTTTTTTCGGGATTAATGAATTATGTATTACCAAAAGTTTTCTACCGCATGAGATCTTTTGGGGCACACTTTTTTCCGTCGTGATGCTTCATACGTGTTGTGATTCGGTGCCCTGATTTCTAAGGAAGAACCATTTAAAACAATCAAGTCTTCTATTGTACGGATAACTGGTAAAAAATATTTCAAATTGCTGTCGCTCAAATTACACATGACATGTAGATTGGATTTTTCCATGCTTATAAGCAATGTATTTCGATTGTAGGCATATATTTAGAAAAAAATGTTGAAGTCTTTTTCAGGTCATTTAGAACATTATGATTACTAAAGTCACTATTGTTTTACTGTCTGACCGCTACCAGTCCTTCTTTATCGAATACCTAGAGAGATCCAAAACGTTTTCTGAAGAGGTCCTTTGTGAGACTTATATTCAACTTATAACAAAATTCTAGGCTACTTTCCTTTAACCCTCTAATACCCAACCCCGCTTTTTGACGGGGTACACTTTGGAATTTTGTGTATTTTTTCGTAGCTCGGAAATCAAAATTATTTTATTTTTGCTTAAACCTTGACTCATGACACGCATATAAGAAAAGTTTTTCATGACTTTTGAAACTTTTTTGTATTTTTGAAAATTGTTTGAAAAATTGTATTCTTATATAACCTGTAAATGCCCGGGGTTAATTCAACGTGTAATATAAAAAATCGTACCTTTTATATTTTTATACGATCGACCTATCACAAAAGAAGAGCCAGGTGGTATCAAAATAATTTCAAACCTGTTTTTCCGTTAGTTACACGGAAAATAAAATACGCTCCGAAAAAAAATTAAAAATGTAATATTTTTAAAAGTACCACAAAAATTTAAATTTTTATTATTGCCAAAAATCAACTTTCTGGTTGTTGATTTCAAGGTTGAGGCTTCAAGAAAAAATGAAAAAAAGCTAGAGATGTTCAAAAATAAAAATTATAAAAATCAAAAACCAAAATTCAAAACTTTGCGAATAAAAATAAATAATGGCCCAGAACGTGTTTAGAACGATTTAAGATAACGAAAAATAATATTTAAATCGAAAATAAAAATTTGGGTATTAGAGGGTTAAGACCATTAGTTTACTCTACTCGGATTCTCTTCAATAAAGATATCTGGATAACTATCCGTGCAAGGTTCTTGCCCGATTTCTCTCTTAATGATCTTTAATAATCAAATCAGATTCTTTTTAGAGTATTTCCTGTAATTATTATCAGTAGAAAATTCCAGATTGTTTGCAGATTTCTGAAGTATTCCTTCGCGGATTTGTAGAAAGACACTTCTTGAAGAGTTTCATTTTAAACTCTGACAAAACTTTTAGTAAAATCCTGACAAGATTCCCTATAGATGCATCACGAGGATTGTATTGGCATAAAGCCGTTTGGCATAAAGTCGTTTGGCATAATGGTCGTTTGGCATAATGTCCGTTTGGCATAATGGTCGTTTGGCATAATGGCCGTTTGGCATAATGACCGTTTAGCATAATGATTTACTAAGAATGAATATCGGCATTTTTGCAACTTTTACCGAAATCAACACCACCGAGCCCATAGCAAAAATTTTTGGTAGGTTCTCAATAAGCGTGGTGTTCGTTAAGATATTTCTCAAAAATTATTGTGACATTAGAGAGCATAACTAAATAAAACTCGTGACGGGTCTGGTGGAAGATTTCTTCGAAATAATATTTTTTTCAACATCCCAGAACTTAGAGTAAATATTCTTGAGCTTGCTGTGATATAGGGGGAGATCCCCCAGTGCCGGACAGCACCCAATACCGGACAAAGTCGAAACATTGAGAAATCATGGTCCGATCAAGATGGTGTATTAGTAGAAAAGAAAGCTATTATTTAGACTAATGTTTGCGTAGAATAACACATCCTTGAAATATGCATCCCTTTTTAAAAAAAGTAGAAAAGTTTGGAAATCTTTAAAAATTTGACGTATCTTCTTAATTTTGAGCCTATTTAATAATTATTTTGAATATGAAAAAATACTTTGGATCCCGCAAGCATGATCGAACATAATCCTAATTTGATAGTATGAATGTATTTTGTACCACAATTGAAGTAAATATGGACAAATTACAATTTTGGTTAAGCACCTCCTGTCCCTCAGTTTCGGACAGCTTGATTTGTTATATGATATCTTTGTAATTATTGCATCAGTGTCTCAAAATACTTTTATTTTTCATGGGTTCCGTCGACCATGGTATCAAACATGCAATAAAATTAAGAAGAATGAACATTCATAACAACATCGTTAAATGTGCTATTTTTCATCATATATGAAAGAGGTGTTTGATAGGCATCTTGCAAACTAAGAAAAACTCAAATTATTTTTGTAAATGTTGCAATTGCATTGAATTGGTAATTATAAACTATTTCTGTAGTGTACACATTCAATGATGTTCAAATTTACAGAATTCGAGGCATTTCCAGACCGTGTCCGGTATTGGGTGCCACCTTTCAAGTTCGATCAATTTGGTACTAAAATACATCATCAAAACTCAATGTCAAAATTCATATTTATATTTTCAAATTTATTTTTGTACACTATAAAAATGATAATATTTATCATAAATGGGTAACACGAGCCCATCAAATCAATATTTTTCGAATTATGAATTTAGTGGCTTAAGTGTCCGGTACTGGGGGATCTCCCCCTACATATTTGTAAATATTAAATTGGCAAAAAAAGTTCGCAGTGATCTCTAATCTAAAGATCTAATATTGCAGCATAATGCAAAAATAGCCTATATTCGAGAGCAGATTATTTTTCGTTTAAAATGTTTAAAGCTCTAGCGTAAAAAAATCTTCCCACAGCAAAACTCAAATGAACAATACATTTTTAAAAGAAAATATGTGTAGCAAAACTTCAAAATAAATTTTAATTTTGGAAGTGTACGTCAAAAACACCGTCTATTATCGAAATTTGTGATTGATTTTTTTTTCAGCATATCTCGAAAGGAGATCATGTGTTTGCAAAATATTAAAATAGTTGATAGTTAGTTATGATAAATAATAAAATTTAAAACAGTATAAATATAAAGAGCCTTTTCTAAAAAGAAGGCAAAATCTATGATTGAAGCAATAGAAGATTGGACGCCAATAATTATTTCGGCATAATAAACCAAAAGACACAAAAATTGCGTTAAGAATCATCGATTCCTCGAATGCCAGTTCCCCGGTGAAATTTAAATAATCTTCAGTGGCTGGATAGTGAACGAGAAAAAACTATAGGCAATCAAAAGAAGTAGGTATTCTGGCATTCTCGGCTACACACATGTTGGCAAAAATGCTAAGGACGGTAAAACTCGAAAGAATCGCAAATTAAATAAAGAAGGGTGCATATTAGATGGTTAGTTCGTTCACCAACCTGAAACGTATAAAGTTACGACAATTATGAGTGCCAAAACCTTTTCGGGAAAGTGGGCTAATCGGAGAAACGGGATTTTCAGGGAATTGGTATTCGGGGAACTGGCGTTCAGGGAAACGACATTCGGGGAAATGTAGCACAAGTGAAGTTACTACAGTAATCGATTTCTCTTTTCGCCAATAACTTGAGCAGATCAATGTAATCGATTGCCGCCCTTCTGTCAGTTGGAAACAAAAAAATATCTAAAAAATATATCTCCAAAAAAACAGCCCATGCACAAAAGAAGTTGAAATTTATTCAAATTTTAAATCAGCAGTCTTTATACCTATAATTATGGTTCCATCATATTTAGAAAAAAAAATGTTTGAAAGAAGGGTAAATTTGTACTAAATATAACAAAATCTTCAGCGCAAAAAATCATTCCAATAGCGGAACTCAAAAGAAGAATTAATATTCAAAAGAAGGTAATTTCTGGATAAATAATAAAAAAATGGCAAAAACATTCCTTATATGCTTTAGTTTATTCAAGAACATATGATTGTTAAATAAAGTGTAATTTTGTATCAATTGGCTTCAAAACAAGCCTAATGTAATCAGAAAGATTCAATAGAAACGTAAAAACGAATGTCATCCTAAGAAATTTTTGGTTTCAGACTCATCATGCCAAACGGCTTTATGCCAAACGACTTTGTGCCAAATGAACTACCACCCTCGTGCCGGGTTTCTACACTTCAGAACATAGAGTATCTTTGAGCTTGTTGCGATATACATATGAATACAGTAAATTGGCAAAGAAAGTTCGCAGTTATTCATGAAGGGAACGCTCATAGAATATTTCGCTGCAGATCAAGCTCTGTCCCAGTTTGGACGTAAATCTCGCTGAAAATTACTTGATAAAATAATGGATTTTTTTTTGAGAAATATCAAAAGCTCTAATCCAAAGATCTATCAATGCAATTTAATGCAAAAATAGCCTATATACGAGAGCAGATTATTTTTCGTTTAAAATGTTTAAGGCTCTAACGCACAGCATAGCTCACATGAACAACACTTTTTACAGCATAGCATTCCAAGAGTCATGTTGAATAGAAATGTTGGAATAGAATAAAATGTTGATAAGAATCAATTGGACCTAAAAAAAAGAATAGAAAAAAACGTAATTGATTATTCCCAAAACTCACATTATCAAAAAAAAAAAACATTATATTTGTCCCAACAGGATCGGCACCCCGGCGGAGTCGAAGCGAATGTGATGAAGTGATCTGTGATAGAAGCAACGTTGTTACCAATAACGAATGTTTAGCAATGAAAAGTACAGAGCGAGGTGCCGATGATGAAGTGAGACTGGATGTTGAAGCCTGCAGCATTGGGCGACGACGGGCGTCGTCCATGTTCAGCAGGAACAACATAACAACGCCGTCGCCATCGTCTAATGGAGATTTTGGCATGGTCGAGAGTTGTTGCAGTTCCGTGCAGCGATTGGACAGCTGTGGCGACCCGGATGAAATTAGCAATTATCTTAGCATAAACAATAGCCGTAGCAGTAGTTGTTGTGATATTCCTGAGGAAACCTCGCCTATGATAAGTGTAAGACGAAAAAGCAGAAGTGGCTTCGAAGATGACTTGGAAGCCAGAGGTATGCACCGTAGGACGGTACTTCTGCAGCAGGAAGGTCGACGACACCAGTCGGACTCGTCCGATTGCTGTGACATTGAAATCGATACCGGTGCTGAGGAAGATGAGGACGAAGACGATTCAATGCTGACGTCAACCAATTCCGCTGCGACGACTGCTACTGTTGCGTCCAACAAATCGCAACTGAACGTCCCGGATGCCCCGGCCGGACACGATACAAATGTTAATATTGTTGATAACCCCGTTAGTGATAGCAACGAACAAAGTGTTAATCAAACGCATAGTAGTGGTGGGGCGCCCCCACATACCAAAATTACAACGACGCCTTCGAACCTAAGCAATTGCAGTGGCCTGCCAACAGTGACCGTGGTGCAGCTCAAACAGAAACAGAATCTCCTATATTTTCTACGAGTGATTTTCAATCATTGCAAGGTTAATACTAGTCATACCGTTCACTTCTGATGCAGTAAGTGTGGAAGAATAGTTGTTCCGCAAAGCCGCACTTACTGCAGCAGAGTATCCTATTAATCATCGCTTCACATAGAGCCTGGTCATTAGGCTGTCATGTGCCGTCCATGGAGCAAACAAACGAAAAATGCTTTCACCGCACGAGGTCATTGGGTTTACCGTGGCATAAATCATGCACCAGGTCTGTTGGCACTCAACAAAAAGGGCCCATAGCGACGAAAAATCAATTACACTAATTGCATGCTTGTTTGTTTTAGTTTGTCAGGATTTCAGTATTCTGCTCTCTAGGGGCAAATCAACACTAGGTATTTACTTCGTTTTGATGACTAGTAGTTAGTATGTGCGAAGTGATGTGAATAATGTATCTTATATCAAGACTAACAATTCAAAAGGCCTCATCTCCAAAAAGTAAACAATGAGAAAAAACGCAATCTTGTATTGTCAACCAATAAATCAAATTTTTATTATGAATGTATGCATTGTAAGTTATTTTCTCGTCCAGAAAGTCGCTGAACAAACTGATTTATAGCAATGAATATTCATTACTATCATTTAAGCAAAAAATCCTGCTAAAAAAACGAGTCAAAGGAAATGAGGCTTATTTTTCACCAAAAGCTATGCAGCCCTTTTGATTTGTGCCCATAGACGCCGGCCGACGCTGATGAGGCCTGTGAGTTGACGCCTTTGTTTACTCTAAAATGTGTTGAGGCCTTCTCATTGTGGCTTGTTTTTTCATCATCTTCAAATGTGGCCTTTTGAAAATCATTAAAAATTGATGATGAAATAAGGAAATTGAAGCGTGAAGAATGTTAAGCAGTGAAGGAAGGTACATGGAGATCCCTACAGCAAGAGAAGATTCGTGCGGTCGATGAAATATGTGATTGATTGAATCCTTCGTCCATGAACATTATGTTTGTGCTACGCGACTATGTCGTCGAGAAAATGTACGAAAATATTGGTTCAATTTAAATAATATTGCAATTGAACGTTATTTTTCATGTAGTTGAAACCAAATCGTGTTTCTGTTGATAAGTTGTGAAGTACAGACAGGCTGACACAGGTATTATTTGGTAGTATGATACAAAATACATCAGTCTACCGGAACCCGACGGAAAACTGGATAATGTTCGCCGTCTAGACAAGCACTGTGTAAAATAATTCAAGGAGCAGTCGCTCCGTAGTATAACCTGCATCTTAGTGAATTTGAAACGTTTTTCGCAATCTACATTGCAATTTTGATGATATTTTAATAGGCCGCAACTCAGTTTACGTCAGATATAGAAATGAGGCCTTTTTGAGAAAAGGCCGCATTTGCGATGAATATCTGTATAGCGGAAAATGAGATGGGGCCTTTTAGAAAAATGTTATTTTTTCAACTTTTATGCATATTTTTAAATGATTATGGTATGTTTTAGTAAGAATAGGCTCTTATACACTAAAATCAGTAGAAAACCGATTTTTTTACATTTCAATTGTTGGTCTTGATATTGTTGCATATATTATAAATCCGAAATTCAGTTTTGAATGTTTTATTTGAATTTGTTTAGCTCTATGCGGTGAGACGATTTTGTGCTCAAAATCTGTGTACGTTCACGCGATCTGAGGCTGAGGACAGCTGTAGCCTGCACGGATTGAGCTATTAAAAGTTATAACGTTTAGGAACGTAGTTATAATGTTCTCTATGATCAATTTTCAAAATTTCAACAGTATTGTGTAGGGGATTAATAATACATCCACAAAAAAATCGATATCGGTGGCCAATCCGGATACACGGACGAAATGTAGTGTATACCATCGATTCCATGAGTGATTCTTGATTAAATTTCAATATATTTTGTTTTATAAAATCTTGCGAGCTCATGTGGAACATTCTTGAATCACAATAATAACTTGGCCACTTTACATGTTCAGATACAGGCGACCGATGTCATACTATGCGATCCCGCAGAGCTAATCCAAATCAATTATTGATTTCAATACTGTGTCTAATAAAATCATATTTATTGGACAAAAGATTACCACCGAAAACGTTACTCGTCGTTTTGAATACAGGTGATCATTTTAAGTCCGGTTTCGGAACCCCGTTTTCGGTTCCAGAAGTCCATTTTTTATCATAAGAAAACAGACATTATGTGAAACGAAACAATAACACTGTTTCAGCAAATGAAAACTTTTAGAGGTAAAGTTGGGACATTTTGGAAGTATGAGGTGCCTTTTTGGGTTTGATTAAACCCCGGTGTTTGGTTTCGAAGTTTAAATTGATATTTTTTCAACAATATATAAATTGGCACATAAATGAAAACTTGAAGGAAGAAAATTTTCGTCTCGAGAAATATGAAATCCAACTGTTTCGTAAAGATAAAAGCATGCTGAAATTCAGGTTTAGTAACAAAATTCCAATGATTTATTTTTGATATTTTGAATCCATTAAGAATTCTGGAAGGAAAAATGAGAATACTAGGAAGGTTTTGATGCATCCTCTAAGGGATCTCTCTGAATATTGATAAAAATTCTGCGAAGCATCTTATTTGCAAGGAATCCGATGAGAATTCTTATCAACATCCTCTCAGGATTCTCATTAGATTCTTCGCAGGGTTCACATAAGATTCTTCGTGTGATACTCATCAGAATCTATTAATGATTCTAATCAAAATTCATCAAAATCATTGCAGTATTCATATCAGGATCCTCACAGGACTGTCATCAAAGTATCTCAGGATTCTGTTCAGAATTCGCTTAGGATTCTCATCAGAATTCTTTTCAAAACTCTCTTAGGATTCTCATCAGAGATCAATTTTCGAGATGTCAGAATCCTCGTAGAGATCAGAAATCGTCCAAGGATTCTCATCAAAATCCTTTCAAAGTTCTCACCAGAACCCTCTTATGAATCCATTTAGGATTTCATTAGTATCGATGTCGAATTCGCATTAGAATCTTGTCAGAATCAAAATAGTCACATAAGAATCCCTCCAGGATAAATATTCTCAACAGAAGCCTAAGTATTTGCAACGAAATGCTTCCAGGATTTGTATACAAATCTTCTGAATAAAAACCTTCCTGGATTTTTAATTTTTATCAGAATTCTCCTAGAATTCACAATGTATATTTCCACGATGTGTTTTCCAAACTTTCTAGAACATCGGCAACATTGCAGAGATCTAATCTGAAATTCAGGGATTCTCAAAGAGATTCTTCCAGGATTCTCATTAAAATATTCCCAGGATTCTCATCAGAATCCTACCAGGATTTTCATCAGAATCCTACCAGGATTTTCATCAGAAACCTTCCAGTATTGTCACCAAAAGCTGTCCAGGATTTTTATAAGAAACCTTTTAGAGATTTCATCAGATCTTCTAGGGAACTTTCCTGAAACCTTCCAGGGATTTCATTAGAAGCCTTTTAGGATTCTTATCAGAATCCATTCAGGATTCTTATCAGAATCCATTCATGATTCTCATCAGCTTTCTCCTGGATGCTTATTAGAATCATTTCAGGATTTTTATTGAAATCGTTTAAGGATTCGCATAAGGACCCTCCCAGTATGAAATAAATTTTAAAAATATAGCTTTGGTCTTCTTAAATAAATTATTTGTAGTATTAAGAACAAAGCATGCTGTATTTTCTTGGTTTTCATGTGCATCTGAGAATTCACTCGCAAAAATGCTTCGTTCGTCTTTTGGAATAAATGAATGTTATTTTTTTGTTCCAGGAATTGGAACAAGGTTAGAAAATCTCTCCTGAAGTAATTTTTTAGCCTCTGAATAGTTATTTTCAGTTGCATAGATGAATTCCCAATCTTTTTTAAATTGGTCTTTCACCTTTTGCGACACAGCCCAGTCAAAAAATTGTTTGGCGTTATTAATTTCCGCTGACTTTCTAATACTAGCATCTCTAGCCATTCGCTTAATGTTGCCACCGATACCATCACATGGACCTTTTCCATGTGAGGTTGGGAAAATGTGCCATTCTGCTCTAATTTTAAAACCATTTTCATTGTTGCATACATTCTTGGAATTTGATTTTTTTTTTGTACTGCTCTCCGCAACCATCAGAAAGATAAATGATTTTTTCAAGCTCAGGAAATTTATTTTTAAATCTTGAAATTAGTTTTGTTTGAAAAGCATAAACTGATGTCGTGTTATGCTTTTTTATGTCAGCAATTACAACAAAATTTAAGACTTTGATCGAAGATTTGTCTTTGTAATAAATTACAAATGGATGTATTGTTACTTGAGGTCGTACAAAGTAATGGCTTTGAATGGAATCTTGTATCACGCACGAATAATTTTCCGCGAAATCCATCTGGCACATTATTTCTTTGTTTTCAACTAGTGATTCCTTTTTAGCTCTTATAAATTTATTTTGTTTATCTACTTTGAATTGATGCACAAGAAACTTCTCTGTGAGATTTTTCAAGTTTTCTATAAAATCATTTTTAGGGGCCCAGATAGCCGTAGCGGTAAACGCGCAGCTATTCAGCATGACCATGCTGAGGGCCGTGGGTTCGAATCCCACTGGTCGAGGATCTTTTCGTAAAGGAAATTTTCTCGATTCCCAGGGCTAGAGTATCTTCGTACCTGCCACACGATATACACATGTAGAAATGGTCAATCGGCAAAGAAAGCTCTCAGTTAATAACTGTGGAAGTGCTCATAAGAACATTAATCTGAGAAGCAGGCTTTGTCCCAGTTGGGACGCAACGCCAGAAAGAAGAAGAAGATAAAATCATTTACATTTTCCTCTTTGTTGATAATTTCACAACGAGGAGAAATAATCCAAAAACAATACTTAACTTCTTCAACGTTGTTTTCATCTAAGCAATTGGCAACAAAATCTAATTTCTTTAATTTACAATCCTCACAGGACCTCAAGTAACAATCATCTGTACTATCTGGACATATCATTTGACTAGTCAAAAAGGTGTTAAGTTTTTTGCTGTATTATGAACTTCAAAGCAATTAGTTTTTTTCAATGCATCAACCATGAATTTCATATTCTCATGTATCATGCAAACACAAACATTCATGGCCGATGAATCCTTTGTATAAACACATTGTTTTGGTTTAAGTTTCCAGAACGATGTGAATGAGACAGATTCCTGTTCACTCTTACAGGTTTTCAAATATTGTTTATATAAAGTATCTAAAGGGTCAAGCAAAAGGCGTTTTTGAACATTTTGGCGCACTCCATTGGGTAACTTAATAGATATGGTATCTTTCAAGCCAGGAAATGGTCGACTGATATCATCCCTTAGGTAAAAATTTGAAACTATGTCTTGGACATCTGATCCATGCGAGGGTCGTCCTACTTTTGAAAGTGGTTGAATCCCTAAATTGTATTTTTTTGATTCAGTTATAACGTGTTGAGACACGTCAAAATGAGCTTTAACTTTGGCATATGACCAATTCCTAGGAAGTAATTTTAGAAGTTCAATTTGCTTGTCAGGTTCGGCTTTTGTAACAGCTGAGTTCAAATTTAATAAAACGGAATTAAAATCCTCTGTAACATTGACAATATTAGGCGGAAACCAAGTCTTTATTTTACTCAAAATTTGATTGAACATTTCGTCCATAGGAGCATTGCGATAGTTACTACTAGAAGCATCCAAACGTGAGGATTTTACTTAAAAAGAAATTTCCAAGAATTTAGCAAGCTCTTGTATTTTTTGTACATTATTTATAGAACCAACTGACTCACCCGAGGAAGGAGTTTCCTTTGGCGACGCCAACGCAGATAGTGGTGAAACTTGTTCATCAAACGCCATTGCTTCTGGAAGATCCGTTACGAGAGCCTTCTGGTCACCGGTAATGGAGCACTTCACGCAAATTTTCATCTTTTCCGTAATCCACCGAACTCCATTCGAATGAAGCTTACTGATGAGGCCTTGGCTGATCGATCGTAGATTTGTTCTTACTGATTTGTGGCCGTCCAGTCCGAAGCGGTTACAGCATAAAGAATTGTATTCGTAATATTGTACTTTGTCCATTTCAACAGCTTCGGGAAAACTTTTTTCACTTTACAAAAAATAATAACGAGGAATATACAGCTGAAAGACAACACTTGCACTTTCTCACTGCTCTTTGTTAGTTTTTGGTAAACTTATGATTCTCAAGCCATTTCAACGCTTTAAACTTGAATTGGTAAATACCTATTTGTCATATTGTCTACCCATTTATTTAACTGTCAATTTTGTAGTTACCTAACAGGAAAAAATTGCCTACATGCTGATTGAAGAAAACTTTGTTTCTATGTAGTTTCGTTCTTAAGAAATTTTGTTTATGAACTTATAAATTTGTAAATATATGGTTCAAACAGCTCATCCTAGCAATATTTGATCATGTTTTAGGAACGAAAATGAGCGTATTGAAAAATATTGTAGGATTGGATCTTATTGATCGCTCTTTTCAAATATACTTTGTTTGAAAGCTGGAATAGCTAATCGGGTTTTCATTATTTGTTTTCATAAAATGTCCTGGGAAACTGATTCCATTTCAAAAATTTCATATTTTTGAGATAATTTGAATCCGGTTCGACAGGTCATGATGAGTCTTGAGTCATGATTTCTAAACGAAAAGGCATGTATGGCAAATCTTTGCATTTTTTACAAAATTGACCATAGATCAGGAACTAAAGAAAAGTACATCCTAAAAGTTACCAAAATTGAAGTTTATAAAGTTTCTTTCTTAAAAATATTTTATTAAAAAATTTCCGCGAGTTCGGGCATAGATTTTCCAGCTTTTGTTTATGAATTTCCCCAACGGTGGAAAATTTTGTGGAAAACTTTTTCCAGTTCATATTTTTTTTTGGATTTTTGAGAAAATTTGCTTAAATTTTCATATAAAAACTTTGTTTCTACGATGCTTCGTTCTTGAGTTATGATTTTTCAAAGTAAGTAGTGTCAAGGGAAAACAAAAAAATTTCACCTGAGTTTTCCGGAAAAATAGGCGACCCTGAATTTTTCTCAATTTTTTTTTATTCATATATCCATGAGCCCTGCCTGTGGAAAAAGTTTCATGAAAATCTGAGACCCTTCGGCCCAAACCCGTACGGTAATGAAAAAAAACCCCTTACTTAACCTGAGTTCCGACATCATGTTCGACAGTATCTTAAATACTCTTTAGCTTTCGTTGCGTTGCGTTTAGCTTTCGATAGATTTATCTTTATGAAACAGTTGTATTTTATTTTTCTCACATTCTCACTTTTCTTCGGAGAATATCGATATTATGAATGAATATGAATTTACGATTCTTAGCGAAATCCTAATAAAGGATAGGGATTTCTATCGGTACCGAAGGTTTCTACTGGGATTCTGTGTTCAACAGCTTAATTCTGAAAATTTCCATCGATGTATCTGGGAATTTATTACAGACTCTTGAGAATATCGATGAGATCTCGAATAAACCTACTTCTTGGAATTCTTATTCGGCTTTTTTGGGTTTTCCAACGAGATCCTTGCGATTATCAGCAAAATCATGAGAATAATCAGCGGTATTGAAGGTATATTGCAAGATATAGGGTTTTACGAGATCGCAACTTTTTCTAAGGAAATCCTGAGGATTACTAACTGAATCCGGGAATTCCTAAGAATTGTTGAATCTTGGGGATTTCGTGTAGAATTCTAGCAGTTTCCTGAGTTTTAATTTCTAACGGACTCTTGCTAATTTCCAGTGGCACCATTTTTTAGGATCCCAACAGAGTGTTAGGATTCCCAGTTGAATCCTCATAATTCGTAGCGTTCGCAGTAATGAGAATCCTAAAGATTTTAGAAGCTTAGATCTGTGCTTGAAAATAAAAACACTCTAACTGTAAAGCAGATGTTCCGAGGTTTTGCATTACTTGATACGGAAACGAATGAAATCATTCTGAACCTGGCCGTATTCTTCAAATGACATCAACTCGGACAGTGTCCAGTTGATTGGTGAGTGTAAGTACAGAGAACTTTCTTGTTGAACTCTTAGATTCTTGTGATACCTAATGAATAGATTTGAAACTACCAATCTTTTAGATTAATTACACCTTGTGATGAAAAGTTTATAGAGTTCTCTTTGCATACCGTTCGCATAGCAAATGAACTCCTAGACAAGTTTTAATGAGCATTTATTTCAATCAGACAGGTTCAAGAAATCCAATTGCCAAAAAACTAAAAAAGTTTGTATTCAAATTTTTGAACCATATGTTATGAATTGTATGGAGCCTTGGCGAACATTGGAACTTCCGATATTTTAATCCGTTAGCTTCGTGACGCATACATGGTAAGGGATACCACACAGTGATTTAGGCAGCGTCCATTAATTATGTAACGCTAAAATTGGAAATTTTCGACCCCCTCCCCCCCCTCCGTAACGCTTTTTGTATGAAAAATTTTAAATTTTTGTATGAGTCGTAACGCTTGAGCCTACTCCCCCCCTCCCCCTAGAGCGTTACGTAATTTATGGATGCCGCCTTACAGTGTTTATCAAGTTAGCTATTCATCACTAGCCCACATTGAATGTGTTGTGAAATACCGTTTTGATTCATATTACGGACACTTAAGGACTCAGGGAAACATAAACCAGCATAGAGCATACAAAATAAATCATTCTGTATGATTCCTTAGCGCTATCGAGCGTCGGAAGCCCTTTACTTTCGAACGGTGGGTGAAGAATACGCTTCCGCAACTTCAATAATTTTAAATAAATCAAAATGTGTGGCCTTTTCATGATTCTTATTCCGGACGCTTCCTCACTTTTGCCTCATATTCCGGACACTTTGAATCAAATTCCGGACAGCTCATGATAATCATCAATGGAACAGTCAAATCATCAATCGAAATCGTTAAACCACCAAAGAGACATCGAAGGTAGTTGGGCATTATAAATTTTCAAAGATATTTATGGAAAAAGTTTACTAAAACGAGCCTTGAAATTGAGAACTTTTGAACAGCAAAAATTGAAACATTTCGCGTGAAATGTTTCCCATACAAAGTAGAGTGTCCGGAATTTGAAGCTGTCCGTAATATGAATCAAAACGGTACTCAAGTGTCAAACAAAATCATCTGCTTTGAAATTATTTGTTCTGTTGAATCTTAGACAACTCTTCTCCGCATCGAATTATACGGTATGATGGGACCACGCGTATCGAAAACTTCCGTTGATCAACTAATGTTATCATATGACAGATTTTTCCATGTTGTTAAATTCAACGACCTCGTGCATAGTAAACATTGTTCTTTTTTCTCCTCAGTTATAGGTTGTTAGTCTGTTGACGATGCTCTTTCCACTTTTTCAACAAACTTTACATTCTATCTAATGCAAATTCTAATTGATGTTCTTTTATTTTTCGCAGAGTTCCGGTATCGGTGAGCCTAGCGTGTATCATGCCTTAGTTGTGATATTTTTGGAATTTTTCGCGTGGGGTCTGCTAACGATGCCCGTGATAAATGTGAGTAATCCTCAACATCCTATACATGGTAACCCCACATTCGTTCACTGTAACAAATTAGTTGGGTGCACTCCGTTTGACAGCGGGGAATCCTTTTACGCAATCGGCTGGAACTATTCTTAGGTATTATAGCACAGAAGGCGTTCTCGCAAACAGACGCCGATTGTTGCGTAATTCTGTGATATATTTCTACCGGTGTCATCAATCGACAGTGCAAGGTTTGCTGTAATTCCTGGTGTAATCGTTGTTTTTTTCTACATTTTTCTTTGCGATCCTTCGAAATGCTCGCAGGTCCTGAATCAGACCTTCCCCGACCACACATTCCTGATGAACGGTCTGGTGATGGGCATCAAAGGAATCCTATCGTTTCTAAGCGCCCCACTTATCGGTGCATTGTCCGATGTGTGGGGCCGAAAGTTTTTCCTGCTGATAACAGTGTTCTTCACCTGCGCCCCCATACCGCTGATGTCAATCAACTCATGGTAGGTGTCACCCTTCGATTCAGCTTCTCTGGAATAGTAGTCACATTGTATCCTTTCCATTTTAGGTGGTTTTTCGCAATGATCTCAATCAGCGGAGTGTTCGCTGTTACGTTCTCGGTGGTGTTCGCTTACGTGGCCGACGTAACGACGGTGGAAGACCGATCTCGGGCCTATGGTCTGGTGTCGGCGACATTTGCTGCTAGTCTGGTAAGTAACTGCTGAGTCTCGCTTTAATCTGGTTCGTGATAATCGACACATTTCCAATTGTAGGTCATTTCACCAGCCCTGGGAGCCTATCTGAATGACAAATATTCAGAACCTCTAATAGTAGCTTTAGCGACAGCGATCGCAGTCTTAGATGTATTTTTTATCCTAGTGGCAGTGCCGGAAAGTTTACCGGAGAAGGTGCGGCCTAGTTCGTGGGGTGCACCAATAAGTTGGGAACAGGCCGATCCCTTCGCCGTGAGTACAACTCGAATCGCCACTCTACTAAATCATTGCTAACGTATTTTCCAACCCCCCTCCAAAACAGGCACTACGGAAGGTTGGCTTGGACCAAACCATTCTAATGCAGTGCGTTACAGTATTACTATCCTACCTGCCAGAGGCCGGACAATATTCGTGTATTTTCGTCTATCTGAAGCTGAAAATGCATTTCAGCTCAGTGGATGTGTCCATTTTCATTGCCGTCGTCGGTATACTGAGCATACTGACGCAAGTTGTTCTAGGTGATTTAATGAAGTGAGTACCCGTGAACTACGTTTCTATTTTAGGCATTATCACTTCATGTAAACATTATACTTTCAGGGTACTTGGTGCTAAGCGTACTATAATAATAGGATTACTTTTCGAAATGCTGCAACTGCTGTGGTACGGTTTTGGTAGTCAAACTTGGTAAGCGAAATAATGCTCTTGACCTTGGTGTATCGAATTACCAATCGATAATTTTGTCGTCTCCTTTCTGTCTACAGGATGATGTGGGCTGCCGGAATCCTAGCTTCACTCGCGTCAATTACTTATCCAGCCATCAGCGCATTTGTATCGATACACTCGAATCCTGATCAGCAAGGTAGGACCCAATAGTTTCCTGAATCCAGCTCCCCATAAAATACTAATCCTCCTCATGAATCCTCTTTCAGGTGTTGTTCAGGGCATGGTGACGGGGATGCGGGGGTTGTGTAACGGGCTGGGCCCGGCCATGTTCGGTGTCATCTTCTACGTGTTCCACGTGGATTTAAATGACGACCACAATACCGGTGTAGCCGCCAGTCTGAATGGTCACTCGGCGGCAGGAAGTGCCATTGGGGGCAGTGCCCTGGGCAGCTTAGATGGAAGCAAATTCGTGCGAAACGAAACCCTACACGGGTTGGGTAGCAGCCATCACATCATCGAAGACGAGTACTCGCAGCTGATGCCGGGTCCTCCGTTCGTGTTCGGCGCACTGATGGTGATCTGCGCGATTGCCGTGGCAGCATTTATTCCGGAAGCGCCCAGCGATAGCATCCGGCGGCCTTCGGGTGAGAAAAAAAGTATTAATTCCAGTTGATTTTCTTCTTATTTATGTGATTTTATGTTCGCTTAATTGGTGGATGTGTCACGTCACTCATATGGAGCTATTATGTGTGTTGGATAGGTTCTTCATCGAACGGTGTCTTTGTAAAGATAATAACTCAATAACACTATCATATTTCCGATGCGGTCATTCTAACACAACTGACAAGGGCGGCTTTGTTCAAGCGATATTGGCGAACTTATTTTGAAATTTTGTTTTCCCTTTGTTACCTTTATTTGCAGAATCGGACTATAGGAGCCATGATAAATTTTCAGTGCTTATTGGCGAATGATTGAGTCACAATGTAAGAGTTATATTTTCGCATAGTCAAATCCATTTCTTTTGAAATTTTCTTTACTTTGTGTTACTCTGAATAGTGTATACCTAGCGCCAAATTGGCAACTACTATTTTTCCCGTTGTAAAAAAGCTAGACAAGTAAATATCTTCTCTTCACTCCCTTTCATTGGCATGCTGGTGTTTCCCATTGCGATTTGCGAACAGCAACTGTCAATAGCTGTGCGATCTCAAAGGAGTGAATGTAAATATGTTTATTAAAAGGAGCTTTTTTTATGATTAAGGTTTGATTTTTCTTATATTAGAATAGAGTGTTTTACAATCAATATTGCCGATTTGTTTTGTTTTATAGCGTTTATTGTGCCTGTAAAAAAGGTACACTTAAGATTTTTCTTCTATTTTAGAATATATATGAAATTAGCTTGTTATTTAGAATTATATATTTTGTACAAACAACCTAATCAATCAGACAAATAATTCCATTGCTTACAATTGGGATTTCTCGATCAAATATAAAATCCCGTTATATTAATTCAAATATTAGGACGGAAGACGAAATAAAATTGTAACCACTCTTGTTCACTTGAGGCACTAACTTTATTATTTGAATTTTATTTAAGGAGACTTATTACATTTGCGTCCGTTTTGTCCAACAGTCGAAACCAAAGCGACTGATCGACTGACTATAATTAAGTTGTTTATTGCGATAATAGCTGTCTAGATACTACAATCTCTCTCGGTTTAACAAATTTACCAATCTATTACAATACAGTTCTCATATTTGTTCGTTTTGAATAATGGTCAAAATTATTTAGGGTATTTTAGTCTTGGTTGTCCATTTAACCTTCCTTAGTCCCTAACAAAAAGTTACAAATTGTGATTTAGGGTCGTTTTCGACCCGAAAATTCAAACAGCTCGCAATCAGTGTGTTGACCGAATTTAGTTCTGTTGGGCTTAAATGAAAGGCACACATGTCTTTCAGAAACCCTCCTGGAGATCCGGATTTGGTCACTGTGGCCATCGGGAACCTGCTATATCTGAAAAAAGTCCCTTTAGAGACCCTTACTTTGACGACCTGTGTTTTCGTAACTAAACAAGTAATCTGAACCGTCCTCATATTGTTGAATAGGTATTCACGTGGACTGTGAATAGAGATTCTCAAATCACTTAGTTATTCATACCCGGTTTCGGAAACCCGGAACATCCGTAAAGTTAGTTTCCATCGTAGTTCTGTACATGTTATTCATATTGGTACTATTCGGTTGATGGATATTTTGGCATAAAATTTTTCTGTAATAACCCAAGAAATAATTTTGGGCGGTTAATAAACATGTCTGCTGAACAAGTGCTTAACAACAACTGTGGCTGTTGAACAAAATTATATGCTGTATAAAGTGATGATCAAATGTTGCATGAATTCTGAACAGCGCTTTTGTTCCTCACTTTCATGTTATTTTAAAAGCTCGTTGAACCAAAGTTGATACAACGTTGGTTAATAACTTAGTTTGGTTGTCTAATAGTATCTCTTTAATAGTAGAAGACGAGCTGTTTCTACGGATTCAGATTCTGTTGTTCCATATGTGACATAAAGTTTACAAGCTTTAACAACACTTGTTTCATCAATTTTCAACAATGGTGCAGAACTACAGTGAATTTAAACATGTTTGCTTGAAAATGCTTTGAACTCAACGTTTTAACCAACTACAAGTCATTGCGCGAAATCTGAAAGCTCTTAAACATACAATTAAAAACCAACTTCCTAACAAACAGTTTTTGCCTTGATAAAGGTTTCTCAAAGCTGTTTTATTAGTTGTTTAATAATTGTCTTAATTAAAAAGAAATTATTATTCAAGCGTTATTCGCCCAGAAATGGAGAATCTATTCAATAACAACCATTTTATTTACGTTATATAGTGCATGTTTATTCAATGATCTTACCTCGGCCGTTCAACAGTAGTAACATTATAAGTAGACTCTAAAATGTTTATTCAACTTTAAACCACCAGTTATCCATCGAACATCCAGAAATACTTGTTCAGCGTGTTTCTACTAGGGTTGTATAACGAGTAATAACTAAATTGTGGAAGAAAAGTTGTAGAAGTGTAGAAGTCTATTGCCACCGTTATTCAAAATAATAGCCTTTGTACAGTATTAATTCAACCCAATGTTTTCATAACGAGATTATTCGAAACTGTAATAAAGCTGATAGCTTTGATAAGGCTTGCTTTTGAGACCTTTTCACAAACAATGTTCAACAATGGTGTTTACATACACCGAAGGCAAGCAAATGACTTAGACGATGTTTAAACAACATATGTACGATAACTTGTTCGATTATCTTATTGTATCTTTAAATACTGATTTGAACCTGCAGATGTTTGTTACCTTGTTTAGAGCAGTCGAGAAGCATGCGCCTGTAAATCGCAAGGTCCTGAGTTCGAGTCCCGGCATCACAAAAATGGTTAAACAATTGAAATTTAATAATTATGCATCAAATTACAGATACACAGATATCAATATGTAATAAAGTGTACAAATAGATACACTTTTTAATATTTTCGTTATCAAATAAATATTGAAGAAACATCTAAGAAACCTCTTTTGCTACGTTTATACAACCAATTCTATAAATAAATATGATACCCATTCAAGTCGAACAAAACACTAAAACAAAGCATGTTTTTTGGTGTTCCTCAAGGCAGCATTTTGGGACCAATATTATACAATATTTTCACATCTGACTTACCTGAGCTACCTCAGGGATGTCAAAAATCTTTGTTTGCGGATGACACAGGCCTCTCCGCCAAAGGACGAAGCCTGCGTGTCATCTGTAGTCGATTGCAAAAAAGTTTGGATATTTTTTCTTCATACTTGCAAAAATGGAAGATTTCTCCTAATGCTTCCAAAACTCAACTAATAATATTCCCACATAAACCAAAAGCTCTTTATTTGAAACCTTCAAGTAGTCATGTTGTCACGATGAGAGGGGTTCCAATAAATTGGTCAGATGAAGTTAAGTATCTAGGGCTCATGCTAGATAAGAATTTAACTTTCAAAAATCACATTGAGGGCATTCAAGCCAAATGTAACAAATATGTAAAATGTCTCTATCCCCTTATTAATAGAAAATCAAAACTTTGTCTTAAGAACAAGCTGTTGATATTCAAACAAATTTTCAGGCCAGCCATGTTGTATGCTGTACCAATATGGACTAGCTGTTGTAATACCAGGAAGAAAGCTCTGCAGAGAATTCAAAATAAAATTTTGAAAATTATTCTGAAGCTTCCTCCCTGGTATAGTACCAATGAGTTACATAGAATATCCAATGTTGAAACATTGGAACAAATGTCAAATACAATCATTAACAATTTCAGGCAAAAATCGTTACAATCTTCTATTGCCACGATTAATGCGTTATATGTTTAGGTTAAGTTAGGTTAAGTATATTAAAAACGTTTTTTTTCTCCATTTGTGGGCGAATAAGGCTTGCATAATAGTTTTATTTTCACTAAGTCAATGATAAAGCGACTAATAGTTTAATAAAACAGCTCTGAGAAATTTTTCTTAGGGCCAAAATTGTTTCTTGGGAAGGCACCAATTACACAGCGTAACAAAAATGATATTTCTGTGTGTCTCAAGGATGAAATTATGTGTCTCTAGTAGATTTGAGGTTGCTGAATCTAATGCCATTCTCAGAAATGTTCCAGCACGTCACAATGTTTAGCTACAGGTCGCCAAAGTTGTATAAAACACTGGTTTTATTGATGTTTACATGAAGTTTAAAGTACAATTTATCGAACTTTTTTATAATCTAATCCACCAAGCATGCAAAATAGAACTTGAACTTTCATTTCAGATACAATTCGATTGAAATTGCACGATTAAATTTCGATTAAGCCGATTTTTTCAACATGCTTGCAGTCTCCATACAAAATTCTTCGATTCGTCTATATGGCAAAATACAAAAATTCTCTAAACCATCAAAAAATAACTTTTCCTCATCCAAACTATTGTAAACTTTGATGATAAGTATTGTTATACACATGAAGTTTGAATTCTGTGGCAAATTAAGCAAATCAATCGCCTTACAAGCTGGAAAACTTGCATGCAAGTTGATTGAAATAGTCATTTTTTGCATTTTCAACAGCGAATATCTCAAAAACTAGACGTGCTATGATATTTCTGAAAACGGCAATGGATTCAGCAACCCTTAATTGAGTGAATAGCGGTATTTTGGTGCTGGAGACAAAAACGTGTTCCGCAGTGTTACCGGCGCATATTCCCTGAAAAATTCGGTCCAGTATGGTCCATGCAGAACCGGTTCCTGGAGTCCCGGAAGGTGGCCAATCTTGACAATTCGATGAAATTTCTCAGATTTATGCTTCAAAACCAAATGAACTGTGCCCAACTCTTTACGATTTTTTATTTAAAAAATAAAGACACGGACACCGTCTTCAGCCATTTAGCTGCACAGACTGTAACTTAACACTAGACAACGGACAAGCATGCTCCAATGGTACAGCAGAGAAACATTTCTGACGAAAAGTTTCAATGGCTGCAGCGGGAATCGAACCCACACCCCATGGCACGATGCGCTCATTGCCTGACGACACTAACCGCCCACAAAATTGTTTGGATGTATTTTGCAAAAAAAATGAATGGAGTGACGGCTAATTCTTCATGATCTTGAATACCTGTGACTCTTCTAGTTGGTTCTTCTGGGCCACTGAAATAACCCAGGAATGGCCATCGGAGATACCCGTATTGTGGAACATTTTAGTTTTTGTACCAAAACTAAGCAAACACTTCAGTCGTCATGCTGTTGTATTTTGTACAACACTGGTGAAAAAACTCGCTTTTCGTTCACAACTGCAGCGTGGTGGTTCTGACGGTTACAAACCGTGCGACGACTGGAAGGGTAATAAGAGAAGAAGGGGCCTCGATCAATGAGAAACGCATGACTCCATCAATGCTCCCAAATCCAGTTGTAGGTTGTTGTGGTTTACAACGTAATTCAACTAAGATACGCGTGCCATGTTTAACGATCAACGCTCCGTCATCGCAATCATCAGCATCATGGAAACTTCAAAAGCAGTTTTTCTGTTCAAAACTAAAAATTATTCGATGAAAATGTGTTCACTGTGTTTCGTTTGGAGAAAAGAATACAGTGAACACATTTTCCTGTAAATTTTCTTGATTTTGAACGAAAAAACTGCTTTTGAAAATTCTAAAATCAATGACGGATCGTGCCCCCTTAAACTATCAATGAGCGTAGCATCTGATGATCTGATTGAAGAGCTAGTAACATCGGGATTGAATTAATTTGATGTGCTGAATTTCCAACAAATGCCGGGTATGTTGAAGTCGCCAAGTATCAGTAAACTGTTCTTAATTTTCATTTTACCAGTGATCCAATAAAACGCGCTAACATGTTGATCAATTACACTCATATAGTGAGAGCGGTCTGGAGGAATGTAAAGAACACAAATGAACAATGCGTTAGTTTGAAAGCTTATAGCGGACTTTGGGGCAAGTGTGCCATAGGGGCAAGTGTGCCACCCCTGCTTTTTATAAAAATTACAATATATATTTTTTCTTTGAGCTTAACAATATGTTCCCTTATAGTTCATAATACAATGATTAAAATATGATGAAAATTGCTCTATGTTTCACGTATTTATATCGACTTGTGCAAAAACAACCAAATTTGAGTGGATTTTTATAAGATTTCGTTGTTTCTAAATAGCATGGTGAAAGGTACATTATTAACAGATTTTTCTAACGTACTGTACATCGTGGAAATATTCAAATGTGTAAGATATTGTGGCATTTGAACCAAAAAAGTATTTCGTTTTACATACGAAATCTAGTTTGGTTGAAATGTATACTTATTGGGGCAAGAGTGCCACCTATTTGGTAAACAAAAATTGTTGGAGTGAAATTTATAAAAATGTAAACATCATCAACAATATCATAATAATAAACCATAATGAGGCACCAGTAGTAGTTTCTGAAGTATAGTAGGGGAATAACTGACATTTTTCCCCCCAAAATGAGTTTTTCTCAAAATATTCAATAATAACAGGTTTTTCGGCTTATTAAGTACCGTTTTACATATCTACATCAATATTTTACCGTTATTTAGTGCTGATCTAATTAAATATTAAACATATTCGTCGTAATATAAGGGCAATACATATATTGTATTGAATGGAGACAAAAATAACCATTTTAGTTATTCGAATCGAGTAATAGGGAGTTACGCATGTTTTGAACCTTGTTATAAAGCATCCCCTTATTACGGTAAACTTAAAATTATTTGTTAAATTATCGATTAGCGTCTGCTTTAAAAAAGACACTGACACGTTAATGCTTCCAGTGGGAATTTATGCCCTTTGAAGGAAGCACCACACTAGACAACGGACTAGCATGCAACGCCCAGTGGCACAGTCGGAAAACATTCCTCACGAAAAGTTTACCGGCCTCAGGCGGGAATCGAACCCACACTCCCTAGCATGATGCGGCTAAATGCCTGGTGACACTAACCGCACGGCTACGAAGCCCACAATATTGCTTTGTAAGTAATATTAATGGGAAATAAATAAAATTTTATTACAAGTAGAATTACATGCGATGTTAATTCGGTGGCCGTCTTGCCCCATATGGGTGGCACACTTGCCCCATAGTGTCGAAAAATTAGTTATTTTGGATGGTATTTGAGCAGCACGAAAACTAATACTTTTTGAAATTATTTTCTTTTTAAATGGCACAGTGGTTATCAAAAGATGTGAAACTAACAACATGAGGCTAAATTGGTGGATTTTATAAGCTTTAGGCATAGTTAGAGAACAATTTGCTTAAGGTGGCACACTTGCCCCAAATTCCGCTAGCATCCCATACCTAATTCTCGCGGAACATTACTAAAGGACCTATGTACAAATGAAAGGCTCTCTTTGTTTACTTTCTCTTTCATTAATAACTGAGTCACATCAACCTTTTCTGTTGCGTTTTATGTATGAAACGCTAGTCAAGGAAATTGACTTTCGATCTATGGTGGAAAACTTCCCTAAATCTTTAGTATTCCACTGTTATAATCGAAAGAGAACGAGAGAGGAGAGAATCTTTCATTTGTACATAGGTCCTTTAGTAATGTTCCACGAGAATTGTTCGATAGCTTCTGAATTCGGAACTGACAACTGCCTAGCTTTAAAGCTGCTTTTACGGCTAATAAGACTCCTTCACCTGAGTTTTTCAAACTATTTTGGGAATTGCGATACAAACGAAAAACGCTGTAGGTATCGCTGAAAATCTGACTGGGAGTGGCCAGATTCCCAATGAGCTGCAAATTAGTTTCACGACTTAAATTTGGTGCAGCATCATTCCTCGCTTCGGCGGGACATATAGGGGAAAGCGGAGCAGTATGGTCATAAGGGGTATATGGGCCACCCTTAATTTGAGCTTAAAAACCGATTTTGATCCCAATAACCTTAGGATCTAATAAAACATGCTTTAACTAATCACCATATAATATAAGGTTCGCGGGGCAAGTGGGTAAATGGGGTAAGTGAAAATAAATTGGAATATTTTACTGAATATGTGAATTAATGTTTTAAACTCATGCGTAAATCTTATATATATATATATATATATATATATATATATATATATATATATATATATATATATATATATATATATATATATATATATATATATATATATATATATATATTATATTATGACTTAACTATTATAGTTTATGAAGTTCTATGTAACTAGACTTCAGTCAAGGTCGCTTTGTCTTCTAAATACTAAAGGATCATAATTAAATCTGACTTCAATGGACTAGAGAAGCATAGTTGGCCTACCTGTCACAGTACAAGTATCACTAGATTCAAAGAAAAATGTCGCATAGATGTTTACTAGTTTAGTCGCGCTATTACCATTAAAAAAAACTACATCTACCAAGGTTGTGCTTACCTTAGCTATAGATAAAGCGCAAATTATTCAAACGCTGCAATGGTGCTAAACCACCTACTCTACTTTGAAAGCTAGTCTCACTATTTAACTTCTGTCTTCGTCTTGAATCAAGCTATTCCCATAGTTAGTTTCTCTATCTTCATATATTCATTGTTTTCTATTGTAGGACTATCAGTGGATGCGGACTTCGAGTACGAACGGGGTCGTAAAGTAGCTGGTCCACTGTCACCCCTGATGCATCAGGACTCAGCTCAGCTATAGTTTTTCCTGTAAGAACCCGAGAAAGAATAGCAGCATCAAACGAACAACAGCAACCTGCCGCAAGCTTGCTAGCCAAGCTCTGGAGTCAGACAAAAATATCACTCGCCTGAGACGCAGCGGTCGCAGAGCATCTATAATCATTGGACCCCCCTCTCGTTGAGAAACTCAGACAAGTTTCAAACAACCCATTTTAGTTGTTTTTAAGTAGATCAAGAAGGAAAAGTTTTTACGTGTGAATGAAATATATAAGAAGTCACACTCGCGCCAATACTGACGTTCGGTTTGGGAAATTTGAACAGCTAGTTTGTATTATTTTTCAGGTGGAAATTCCCCTTTCATTCCCACATAACACTCTGTTTGTGCGCGTTCCAGAATATGACACTGAGGTTAAAATACACGAAATAGAGTAGCACCCGCGCTTGAAGTTTGATTCCCATAGGGCGGCGTTTGTTTGTGCGTATCAAAAGATTGTATAAAATCGAATCGGAAAATTTTTAGCTTTAAATTTGAACCAGATTTTTGAGGGAAAGCTGCCAGCAAATGCACGCAGTGCAAGTTTAGTAAGTAGGTTTATTAATTGGAAATTGATTATTAAAAATCCATGCAATCGGTTCATATGCATGTGTGTTGTATTTAGTAGCAACGATTGGATAATAATGTGGTCAAGTGGGTTGGTATCAAGTAACGATAAACGATGAAGACAATGCCATTAGTCTAGTCAACGAATTCTTTTTTCTATATTCGTGTATTGTTTTCTGCTATTCTGCTTTGTGCAGATATGCAGCGTTAAATTTAGTCTGGGTTTATATTCATACACATGGAACACAAATTAAAAATTGTTTGGACGAATTGTTACAATCGAAAGAGTATACTTAAACAGAAGAATGAGAAACAAAAAAAGTGTGAGACATAAACGAAATAAGAGAATGACACGACTTCTTACTACCTACCTAAAACTACTAAAAAACGAAAGAGTGATAATAGCATTGTAAGGTTTAATTTCAGTTTCGTAGGCAAATGGTTGGATTTAACAAATTGAACCAAGGCTGGATCAGTAACGGCGAAGGGTGGACAGGGAACGTGTACGATATCTGCTGTAGTAATTATTGAAACTAAGGTAAATCGAGAGGAGTCCGTTAGTAGCGTGTACAATCCATCTTAAAAGGAATGAGCTTGAGGTGTGATTTCACGCATTGTTAAGTGGTATAGAAAAAAAATTGATCTAAATTGTTGTTTTGGTAACTCATACAGAAGTGATACTACCTCGAGTTAGTTTGTTTTTAGAGAATTCAACAAATGATTATTTTCTAAATTTTTTCATGCTTTTGAATTTGAATACCACAATCGTTAGATTTTGTATGCGAGTACCTCGGATGCACAATAGATGAATGATCATCGGAAAATGGTTTGTTGGGAGTGTTTCTGTACTCACTTTACTTTTCCTTCATAAGTTTCCGAAAAATGTTTGAAGTAGATGGGACAAGATGAGCACCTTAATATTGGTCTATGTAACTGAATTTCGATCCAAATATCTTCTATTTATAACTGTTATAATAAAATCTTGTTTAAGCAAGGAGCCCCAATTGTTTTTAGTCATGAACGCTAATAGTGACGAATATTTTATTTCTTCCTATGGAGGATTTTATTTCAACTGTGATTACTTGTAATTTTGATACATTTTTCAATAAAATAACTTTAGTTGATACAGAAACACTCGTTTGATTGAATTCAGGCCGCAACTTCTTATTATTTTCATCTTCACTAATAATTTAACGCTACGAAATAACATTAATGTAACCTGTTTGCTATCAATTTAAAATTTGCTTGACTATTTGAATAAACAATGTGTTTGAAAATCGATGCAATCTTTTGCAATTAGAACCCCGCTGAACTATCGTTTCATTTCATATTTCGGACATTCGCTGTTGTAATTCATTCTTTTACATTCATGAGTCTTATTTTTCATAAAACATTTTTCTGCATCAATAGGGGTTTCAAACTATAATTTAATTATTATAAAGTGCGACAAATAAACTTGTAACTTCGTACCAGCAAATTTGATACTCTTCCCGAATCTTTTTTTACAGTACTCATTTGCCGAATTATGAACTGAAACGTTGTTAGGTATTCTTTGGATCAGACGAATATAGAAAGATGTAATTATTATTGAGCGGAGTGAGGCAGATAAAAAGGTAGTCCAAAGATTAATGAAAAATAGTTATCTAGCAAAATAAAGCAACTAGCTACACTAGACCATAATAAACTGAACAAGCAGCAAACAAAATCTAAACCACACCCAGAAACTAAAGTTATCCTCTATTTGTATAGCAAAAAAGTAAAACAATCAAATATAAAAAAAAAACAGCGGAAAGTAGCGATACAAATTCAAAAACACTACAAGCGCAAACACTTGCAAAAAAAAAAAACAACGTTCGATAAGTTCAACCGTTTTCGAAAAACAGTCCGACATCGGAAACCGAAAGTCAATATAAAGCAAAATAAAGCGCAGTTTACACCTCGTCAAAGGCCCAACAGAACTGCATAGAAACGTTTCAAACCTTTGTATTTAGGATGAAAATCTATTGAAGTGTGAACCAGTTGGTCGCACGAAGGTGGGCACATATTACAAACGAAAAAATGATTGCCGTTTTCCTGTTTTTGAACACAGGCACACCCACTCAAAACAAAAAAAAAGTTGTTGACAAATCGTTGAATCAGAGAGCAGTGCGTTCTATTTTGTTTAAGTCGTGTGCGTGAGAGAGAAAATCAAATGAATGACAGTGAAACAACAAAATGGAAATTCAAATGGAACGATTTGACCAGGTGTGGAGACAGAGTCGAGACAAACATAATTGTATAAAGTGAGATAAAACAGAAAATCCCAGTATAAATAACAAACATAGGTTTATCAATTAACAGTAACAGAAGAGTCTTTTTTAGAATCGAGCAATGAAGGCGGAAGATGAGATGTAAAATAAAAATAGGAAACAGAAGGAAGGAAAATGTACGGAAGCTTGAAATGGAAAGCTGTAAAATAAATTGACAACAAAATCCAATCCAATGGAACTTTGCTGAATATTATGTGTCTAGATGCAATTATCTATGATCCGAACAATCTTTGGTCCGAATAATATTAAATATGTTGAGAGCACGGACAGCCAACACCTAATCTAATCTGGTGGAGCTTATATAATCGTTTTCGATTATATATTTGAATTTGTGAAAGAACTTTTGAGGTCGTTAAACCAAACGTAGCCTACGTTGGTTAACAATTGCATTTGAATATCCTGTGAGAAATACGATAATAAATACGTTAAACACAGAGGAAACGTATGAATTTGCAGTGAGAAGCAACTCGAACAGCACAAATGTTACAGTTTAGCCAAAGCAACTGAACGAAGTTGTACAAATTGTAACTCATTCGCTTTTCTTGAAAGCTACGCAATTAACTACAAGACTAAAACAACACTTCAATTAGTATTCAAAAATATCAAAGACACAAAATCCCGAACTAATCCTAAGAAGTGTGATATTAAAGTGAGATAATCTTAAAGTTTTGTTCATCTTATTTACTTAGGGTCATTATCAGTTTACAGATCCGAGTTAGCCAAAATCCAGTCTCTGAAGAAAGTGACGCGAACGTACACCGAAGGCATTCCAATCGAGCATCCGGCAGCGGAGCCGAACGACACGATACCGATCTGCAGGCTGTTTCCGCCATCCATAACAGTCAGTGGGCCACCCGAGTCACCGTTGCAAGCGGAGCGACCGCCATCTCCGGCCAAGCAGACGTTCTGGGCCTGGATCAAGTTGGTGTTTCCACCCCAGCGGGAAAGACAGTCAGCCTGGGTCATGATTGGGTTACTGGTAAACATGACGACAGCAGAAGTGGCCTGGCTGGCATCCGAAGTGCGGCCAAATCCAGAAACGGTACCGGTCATACCGGCAAAGGTACGGGAGTCGCCAGCAGCAGGAATACGAGTGGGGACGACACGGTCGTTGAAGGTCATTGCGCTGTTCAGGCGAACGGTAGCAATGTCGTTACGGATGTTGGTTGGGGTGTATCCAGGGTGCATGTGGATTCCGGCCGAAGTGAAAGCAATGCGTTGCTGGCTAGCTTCAACGACATTGCGGTTGTGGGCTCCCATGATGGCGGTACCTCCAAAAGCGTTCTGGACACAGTGAGCAGCAGTCAGAATGAAGTTGTTGGTCAGGACGGATCCACCGCACAGACCGGTTCCTGCGGAGAAAGTACTGAGCAGAGCAATCTGGTACGGGAACTGTCCGGGGGTAGCCTGCTGTCCATTGGTGATGCGGCGTTCCGGTAGCAATTGACGCAAGTATTGCAGCTCAGCTGGCAGACGGGCCCAGTAGTGGTCAAATTCCTCAATAGGACGAACCTGCGACCAATCGATTTCGATCCACTCGGCACTGGCCACAGCCAGGAGACCAACCAACAGCACTAGGGTTTTCATTGTAAGGCCACAGTCAGATTGACTACTGGTTTTACTGTGCCAGGTAAACGCTTTTATAGAGAAATTTAACATTAATCTTAAGGCGCATCCTTATCGAAAGTCTTGACTAATCATGGGAAATTTCGCCATCGACTGATATTTCCATTTTTACCAATCGCAAATCCGCAAACAATTTAGGTGTCATAACGACAGTTTGATAAGCGATCGTGATAACCATAATCTATTGGAGATGCACCAGCCTATTGTGAAACATATTTCAAAATATGTGCAGATACAGTTATCAATTTATTGACCTCTAAATGCAAAAATTTCAAAACTGAGCATAAGATCTGAAGCGCAGAGATATGCGGGGCCAGGGTGGCCACCGAACCGGGAAAAACGGGAAAAGCGGGAAAAAGACGGAAATTTGAATCCACCGGGAAAAACCGGGAATTTGAAAAGATCACCGGGAAAATCGTTTTGAACGAACATTATCTTCAAGCTGTAATCTACAAACCTACCTCCAAAATAAGTTTTAGAAAGTAGTTATGTTTAATGATATTGCCATGAGGTATCCGCAATTTTGAACAAATATCTTTCAAACATTAATGATTTAATTTCTACTAGAGGAACTTACGTATTCTCGGCAGTCTAAGCCGATGCCGCGCTTCTCTTGTAATTTTCTCGGAAATCAGCAGACAAATTCCGTGTTTGTGCGTTGCTCAATCCTCTATCCATTCACACCGACAGACTTGTCAAAATGCTTTTGGAAACGTTTTTGCAACGCTGCGAACATCTCTTGTCAATGTGACTATTGTCGGCAGCCTCATTCTCTTCGGCAACTTTTCCAAGAACTGCTGGTGAATCTCTTCGGCAGCTCCAAATCAGTCACATTTTGAGGCGTGTTCACTTGAATTGATGACATCTCTGGCGATATTGTTTGTTCAGTCTCGGAAATCTCGTCAGCAGGAAGCGGGCTGAACAAAGAATCATCTGAATGTTTTCAGTAATGTGTTTTGATAGAAAATTATTATGTATTTGGCGTTTGAAATTTGGTTGCCGATAATAGTCGAATGGTGCCGAAGCCGTAAGTCTCCCTATGCTACACCATATTTATTAAAAATGTTTTACTTTTTTCTTGGCAATGTTTCGAAATATTATTTTAAATTTTTGTTCTCGCACTGTCAGGGCTAATGTTTTTGAACTTTTCTCTAACTATTTTACTCGAAGTTTTAAATCAAAGTTTAATTACTTAGTGCAGATTGGTTTAGCACTCTTCTGTAATTGCTGAATACCACAACTAATCTTGAAAACAAGCCTCTTTTATAAAAGATTTTTATGATTTTAATAACGATCAAGCTGTTTCAGCTCAGATAAAATGTGTAGGATATCCATACAAAAAGCATGTCGAGAGGGTGGGTGAATGTCAAAAATGGTAATTTTCGTTGTTATTAAAATTGTGAGTGAGCTCTAAGTAAGTGCTTCTACATGTGACCTTGTTTCATCCATACCTTGAACTTGTTTGCTGTAGAGAAGAAAATACAAACTACTTGGGTATCTTGATGATTTGCTTAGCCACCTGGGGCATTTGTCGGCCAAATTATCTGAAATTCAGCAATGGATACACTTAAGATGATTATAAATCAAAGCCAAACCTCGAAATTTCAAGAGCACGAGTCTAGAGAAGCAAACAGAGCTCTGAGCTGAAATTTTGATAGTTTTATCATCACCAGAATGCAACCAATCAAATTTTCAACGCGTACCGTTGTCAGGTTCTCTAGATCTTAAAACTTGAACTTGAAAAATCAAAGTTTGGTTTAAAGGGAATATTGTTGGTAAATATGGTTCACATAGCATTCAAATTAAACTCCTGTCGTGTGAAGAGTAGAATCTGTTTCCATTTGCATAATTAACCAACTCTTTCCCATGATAGATAGCTTCAAACCTCCATTGACGAACGCGAGACAAATCGATTCAGACGATTATTGTACTAAGACATTTTTTCAGAATAAGATTCTATATAGATTAGACCAATCTAATAGTCAACGTATTGTTACAACAGTGAAACTATTGATAAACATTCAAATTACTATAGAAAAACAACTAAAAAACTTTGAACCGATTTCAAAAAAAAAAAACAATGTTACAGTGCTTTTCATAAAAACGATTTTTAATATGGAAAAAGTCTATTAAAGTCGTCGGAAAGAATATTTTAAAAACCGGGAAAATTATTTAAAGTATACCGGGAAAACCGGGAAAAAAGCGGGAATTTCAAAATCGAAATTTGGTGGCCACCCTTGTGGCGAGGGTGGAATTTCCTGGTTTACCTGAGCTTAACCTGTCAGGACAAATTGCCTGATTACACAGCGTAACAAAAATGACATTTTTGCGTGTCTCAAGGATCAAATTATGTGTCTCTAGTAGATTTGGGGTCGCTGAACTGCCGTGAATCGCAAGTCAGTCCCATCTGTAAAAAGTAGGCATTGAGAAAATGGGGTGTGAAGTTTCCAAACTCGTTTTCCATACGAATATTTAAAAAATTACAGAGGATTTAAACATGTTCAAATCATAATGAAACTTTTACAGTTTACTTTTCACTACGATATCTTTTTGAGAAATATATAAAAATGATCAGAACACGGTTCATTTTTGTGTTGCACGGTGCGGAAATCTGTAGTGGGTATGATATGCGGTTACTTTTCATTATGGGACAATTTGACTTGCTGTTTTTTCCTACTTTTTTCCGAATAAATCTTATTTGTGGTTATTCCACGAGTGGCGTGAGAGGAGAATAGTCGTCTCACTTTGAGTGAGCGATTCCGACACTCGAATGCAGTGAGAATGGTCACTATGGATGAACTCGAGTGAACTCTCGCTGTATTCCGAGAGTCGGTGTATATCGACTGTGGTCGTTGTCTCGTGACTTTTCCATCCCGACGAGAGTCGTAACGTCCTGGCCTATCGACTGGCTTAAGAATGGATGTGAAAAAGTAAGTTTCATTAAAATTATTTGAATTCAGGCATGTACATTACCAAGTAGGTAAATCTATTTGCCCAAAATTTCACGCGGCCTACGCCGAGGGGACGACGCGCCGCATTTATCATCTTCTTTCTGGCGCTATGTCCCAAATGGGACAGAGCCTGCCTCTCAACTTGTGTTCTTATGAGCACTTCCACAATTGTTGGGACCCAGTTGTTGACCGGTGGGATTCAAACCCACGATGCTCAGCTTGGTTTAGCTAAATAGCTGCGCATTTACCGCTACGGCTATCTGGGCCCAGCACTTTTATCATCCCGTTTACTTGATACTTATGGGAGAGTAACATCTACGAAAATGTGACAGTGCGTGTATTAGCAGGGGATATCGTTTTGGTACCCACTTTCTGGTCGGATTGCCCTAAACTTGCTCCTGATTTTCGAGTATATGGCTCATACGCTGCTAGTGCAAGATTCTGGCAATTCAACATATCCAATTTAATCGTCGAATTTGATGCCGCTTTTCAGTTGTTAATCATTTTTGTAATGTTTTACACATCAGCGAGGTATCATTGATGTCTCCTACCCATATGTTTTGTCCCTGGAACACTGGACGTCATGTTGAATCAATGTTGGGTTGGTTATTATTGGCTCATGCCACCCCCAGTGCAGTAGGTGTTGGAATAAATGTGAAATAGAGGGAGGGTTTTTTTCTATCTTTATTAACGAGATTTTCAGCCCTGGGCTAGTTCATCTCGGGACCAACGGCTTTACTTCCCTTCCGAAGGAAATCATCACTAAAATTTTTAGTGACTATGTCGGGGATGGGATTCGATCCCAGGTCACCGGTGTGAGAGGCGTGTGTACTAACCACTACACTAGAGGGAGGGGGATTTTGAATTCCCTTAAAATGATGGATGTCATATTTGAATTATCCCTTGCGGTATTTGCGTGTGGCGCGTAATTCCCTTAGAGGAATTCCGCGTGAAATTTTGCAAGTGCCCTATGGGGAACAAATTTCCCGCCGCGCGGCGTTTATTATTCAATGAATCTGACAATCAATATTTGGTTGCGTTAAGTAGTTTTTCTTTTGTTCTCCGTAAGTGCAACTCTAGTTATACGTTTTGATTATACTTGTTTTGCAATGTATCATATTGTTTCATTTGAATCCTATGTTTGTAAATACCGGAGTATTCCTGAGACGTTATTCCAGGAAAACCTTTCAACGAATTCCACCAGGAGTTTTCGGAATACGCTTTGAGATTTCCTCAAATTTTCATCAAGGTATCCCGCAAAGATTATTTCATGAGTTTCATCAGGAACTAATTAAGATATTCTTACAATAACTCTACGAGTATTATTTTAGTAATTCCTTGAATTCTTTCTCAAGTTATCTCGAGGAATCAATGAATTTCTAGTTTTTTACAGCCAACGGCTACTGTAGCATTTTCTTTATGTTTTTTTTTTCTTCAGATGATTCTATCAGGACAGAATAATTCGAATAAATTTCAGGGATTCCTTAGGGGCTGCCTATCAACCACGTGATCATTTTTCATATATCCAGACCCTTTCCCCCTCTTCCTTCTATCCATATGAAAAATCTGGGAAATACTCGGGAAATTGTAGAACACACCGGGAGATGTACTATGAGTGAAACTACGAAGCTGCCTGACAACTCGTAGTTTGCCTCATGACTATTTTTTTGGTGAATTGCTAGAGAAATAATTCAGTTCCAAGTATATTTTACCAGCTTCAATGATTTTCTAATAAGATCTTTGGAAAATTTTTCTCAGACACTTTGTGATTTTTTTACTTGAATACTTCGCACGTTAATGTTTCCAAAAGACGATTATGTGCTTTGAAGGAAGCACGACACTAGACAAGAATGCAACGCCCAGTGGCACAGTCGGGAAACATTCCTGACGAAAAGTTTCCGGGGCTAATGCGGGAATCGAACCCAAATTCCATTAATCGATGCGGGTAAACGCTTGGTAACACTAACCGCATTGCTATGAAGCCCACGTACATAATGCGTAAACGGAATGGTCATTAAATATTCTTAAACTGATTTTTTTAGTTTTTACTTGGATTTGTGTCATTTTTTTAGCATGCATGCCATTCACAAATTTCATAACGCTGAAGGGGATGGGTGTCCTTGAAATGTTACAGGGCATACAAAATTTGTTGAATACTCATAGAAAAAAGCGTTACAAGAGGGTGGATGGGTGTCAACAAAAATGTCTTCCGCAAAACATGTTTAACCCGTATAGGCCTGAGTGAGAGCAAAAATACTGAAACCCTCACCGCTCAGCGAATTCTTAACGGATTCAAATGATTTTTTGTCAGTTCACTGGCCCACATATCTAGTTTCTAGAAGTAGCCAGAGGAACTCGCAAATATTCTTGTGGCCGGAGTTATTCTGGTGGGTCACTGGGTCAAGTCGGGTGAAAAAGGGCTATTTTTTGGGACATGCCAAAATACCTTTATTTATTTTCAATGACAATCATTTCAATTTATATAAATCATTGAGATCTGATATTTAACATTATAAATGAAGAGTTTTGCACCGTTTAAAATATATCGAATGTGGCTATTCGGACGTAATGCCCGGTTCTTTCGATATAGATTTGTTGGATACTAAACCGTTTCAGTTCTCGAAAAGTAGGAATCAAACATAATTGTGCTCTAAAATGCGTTCTCATTCTTGGCCAGGGTATGCCATGGGTTTTTCAACATTTTTTAATTAAACGTATCTAGAGATTCCTCTAAGATTACGTAGAAAAAACGAGAAACATTTCCAAGAATTCACTTTGCAATTCTTTCAGGTATTTTTGCAGAAATTATCACTGGATTTTTTCAGAACCAGCATTAGCAACAAATCCAGGGAATATTTTCCAGCGCTTTCACGCAAAAACTCTACAGAGTATTCTAAGCAATGACACCAGGAATTTTTATTGCATTAAAAAATGCTTTCGACGTAAAATCAGTATAATATTGCTAGTAATAATCTATCTTGCTCTCCCAATTCATATAGGGACATTTGAGGAAATTGCCCCAGATTCCGAAAATTTCTACCCGGATTTTGCCAAGGATTCTTCAAGAATTACTACAGGAAGAAATGTATATTGGAAGTTTAATTGGAAAACCTTTCAGATTCGTCCTTCATTTTATTTTTTCAGGGAGCCTTTCTTGGATTCGTCTATTACTACTATAAGATTTCCATGTGATAGCAATAACAAAGATTTTGCAAGAAACTCCTTAGCGATTCTACTAGCTATTTTTTCAAAATTTCTTTTATATATTATTGCAAGAGTTATCTAAGACTTTTTCTATAAGGAGTTTATAGAAAAATCCAAGAATTTAAGGAATTTTGACAGAAAGAATGCGGTGTACTCCAAAATTTAAAGTAATATATTTATCTAGTAATGAATTAAGATAAAGATAGATAGATATCTTCATTAAAAGCAGGGGGTTTCAGCCTTTTTGGCTAGCGGAGCACCTGTTATTCATCACCACTCCGTTTGAAATCTGGACTTTTTACACGCTTAAATAGACCTTATAATCCATTCGAAAATCGTGCAGCAAAGATTTGTGTTGGTTTCATTACAGTGAAGATGAATCGAATCAAGCCTGAAATTTTCAAGAACACACATGCAGAACCATACATTTGTTTAAGCTGAAAACTTGATCGATTGGTCACTTGCTGTTGTTTCAACTCTAACGGATGTTCAGTTCTCCAGATTTGTGCTTGAAAAAATTAGGATTGGCTTAGATCTATCGTAGACATAATTATGATTTTATATTAAACTTTTTATTCTAATTCAAAGATTTATTTTGTTTGAATGAGCAAGCTTTTTTTGTTCTAAACTTGAACTGTGACAGTTGAGCATTAAAATGAAACTTTATTTGGATTTCATTTTTTAGAAATTCGTGGCTTGATAACATCGAAACTATTTTAAAGTATATATTAATTAAAACCAACGCCTAATTTTAAGAGCTTAAATCTAGAGAACAGAATAGTAAGCTAAAATGAAAATTTGATCCATTGGTCGCAACCAACGATTTACTAATCGATCATATTTCCAGCGCGGTCTGTTGCTTTGTTTTCTAAATCTAATCTTCTAAAAATTTTAGGTATGGTTTGTTTGGTAAAATTAAACCCGCATTTTAAAACAAAAAGTTGAGATATTTCAAGGCATTGGTGAAAGTTTTCAAAACTGTCGCGGACAGGGTGTCTACACTCTTAAAAATAATGAAAATTACTCTGGACGTAATTCTGGTTATGACTGAATGACACATGATGTAAATGATGGAACGACACAAAAACGTGTCTATGAAGATGTATTGAACAAAAAATGTAATTTTACATGTTGAAGGACACGAAAACGATGGAACTGTGATCGACATTTCCCGAACCAGACACTAACGTATTTGAAATGCGACACAAATTTACGTCATTCGACTCGCTTCTTTTATGTGCATCCCAAAAGACGTAAATCACATTATTTTTCGGTACTGTGTACTCATACACAGAAATAAAATTCCCTGATATTTCCAGGTTTTTCAAGTTTTAAGAAATAATTCCTGATTAAAAATATCACAAAATATACGAATGTTTAATTTTAGAACACTAAAACTTTTTTAAAAAATTATAGGTATCCTTGGAAAAAAAAATATCTAACAATAAATTTCAAAGTATTTTTTACTGCAATAAAAAACAATTATCTGTTTTGTTCTTAACGTGTACATATAGGTGAAAAAAGCAACACAATTGGCGATTTATATTGAATCGCCACGAAAAAAAAAAAAAATGTTTATCAAAACTCAACTTTCAAAATTTGATTTGATTTAATGGTTTGAAAGTGCCTTTAATCATCAAAGTCAGATATGAAAAAAATAATCTATTTGATCTTACGAGGAAAATAGCCTTTCCCTTCAAATGAAATTTAGATTTATTGACATCAGCGACACACCCACAATATTTTTCTGAAGAACGTTTTGTATTTTTTTCCTATTTAGATAATATGTATAGGAAATCAAGGCTGGTAGCAAATGATCGAATTAGAAATAAAAAGTTTAGATACCTCTAGCTTAAATCAAAAGAATTATGAATACTAAAAGAAACCTAACAGGAATCACGAGATGAGAGTTAAATTCATAAGTAGAACAGACCTAAGTATAGTTTTAAGGCCTTATTTTGGAATTTTTCGTAACATCTCAAGAGTTTGTTTTGAGATTCCCCACTAATGTTCTAAATAATTCTTCCAAAATTTCGCTTTAGATACCGCCATCAATTCGGTCTAGAATTTTTTCTATGGATAACCGCATCAGGAATCATCGATCCAAAAATTATTTCATGGATTTCCCTAGGACATCCTACAGCATTCCCATTCAGAACATCTTCAAGAATTCAATATTCCTTCAGGAATCACCCCAATTTTTTTTTTAACTTTTCAACGAAGTCTTCAAATATTTTTTGCAGCCGTTCAAGGAAATCTTTTAGATTGTTTTGATGATTTTTTTAATCTGGAATTTGGAAATAAAACCCTAGAGTATCCTCAGATAAAACTTATGTGAATTCTAAGTACGCCTTGATGAATTCTTACGAGGATCTCTGAAAGACCTCCCAAATTTTTGATTATACTTCTTACAACATTTTTGATAAATTGCTAAGATAATTGAAAAAAAAATTAGAATCTCTAAATAATGTCCTACAACACGTTTTGAAGAAATTCGAACCGAAACTCTGAATTTTTAATAAAGATTTGAAGAATCCATGGAGATCAGGCAATTTTATTTTAAAATTTATTAGAGAAATGTTCGAACCGCAACAATAATATTTTGATGGAATGCTGTAGAAAATCCAAGAGAAATTTCTGGAGGATCTTAATGAGGAATTTGTGGGATACACAATCCTAGGTCAAATTTATCGAGGAATTCTTAGAAAAGTTTATAACAGATATCATCGAAAGAGGATATTTGGAGCATCAACTGAGAGGATGAATATTTGAGAAAAATCTAAGAAAAATACCTGTAATAGATGAAAAATCGGTTTAGGATTTTTTTTTTGTATGGTATTCAGTTGGAGCTGCCTGACAGCTTAACTTGTCAAGGCTGAACCCTCGGTCTGGCTTTTGCCAAGTTTCCCCTCTACCAGGACCAATACTCAGACGGACTAGGCTATGGTGCCCACATGAACACTGTTTTTTATTCGTATTGTGACGAGGTAGTTTTTGAAAAATACCCATATTCCCTTGCTTCTGAGAAAAAAAAGCATTGAGAAAATCATCAGCTCCATCAGAATTTGTTTGAAATAGTAGTGTAGTAGTGTCATTACTTATACTGTCAAGTCAAAATGATTTTAAATAATTTGTCATTTAAGTGCTATTCTGATTACTCCTGTATTTATTGGTCATATATCCTTACAGAAAAAAGTCACTTTCCTTGTCTGTTGAATTTCTCGAAACTAGCAAGTGTACCCTAATGATCGATCTCAGCGTCTTACTTTCAATAGTCATTATTATAGTGAATATTTAAGAATAAAGTTACCTTAGGCTTCTATTACAGTCTCCTACAAGATTCACTTTTCGGTGGCAAATGCAATGCTTCACAACGCCTACTTTCTACTTGTAAATTTTGCGAAAATGAAGCTGGAATTAGATTATTCATACCGTTGTTACATAAGAGGTATTTCTTATTATGGCAATGTAAAAACCATATTAAAATAAGATTGTCTCCACTTATTTCTACTCGGTGAATCTACTAGTCATTTTCCTCAGAGTAATATTCCCTACGTCGTATATGATAACGATGTGTCTAGCTAGCTAATAGTAAGAGTGGCTACGGATCATTCAGGTTAGCAAAAGGCAAACTGATCGTCACCAATAGTATTAATGTCCACTTCGAATAGATTAATTATTTGAAATGGGCATCAATTCTATCAATGACGCAGAATGTCCGTTGGATCACATCCGAGATATTATTGCGTCTATGCCATATGAGTAACGACGCGGCTTTCAGCAAAAATGCCAAAATGTGATACCACCACTACAGGTTACGCCTTTGGTTTCCATCATATGGGCTAATGGATTATGCCCTCCCATCGCGGCAAGGTCGCATAACCAAGGGGTGGGAAAAATACGGTTTAGGAATGATTGTAGGGTTTCGTGGAAAAATGACGAAACGATTTTTCCGAAAACTCTGGAATAAACTTTTGTGGAAGCGTTGGAGTACTCTAGAATTTTTTGGACAAAAATATAATAGTTTCTGTGGGTTTTTGAACCTCTAGAACCAGGATTCAATGGAAGTAAATTAAAAAAAATGACTTCAAAGATAGATTTTATTTAAATGAATACTTTAGAGACCTTCACCAAATATTAAGACTTGCATTAAAATAAAGATCAAGACTCTAAACAATGTGCTTACATGAGAAATGTTTTGCTGCTCTTTTCCTACAAAGTTTAATATTTTTGTATAGGAAAAGTGTACCAGTTATGACTATAGTGGTTCCCTATTTGGCCATATGCGAATTCTCGAAAACTTTCTCTTTTTGAATATTTTGAATGCTTAAACATCAAGATATATTTGATATCATACTACTAAAACACACAAATAGATTAAAAAAATGAAAACAATTAAATTAACGCGTATGGCGAATTAGGGAACCATTATGTCCATAACTGGTACACCCATTTTTTTAATTTGAATGTTTTCAACGTATCATCTGTTTTGTGCTGATTAACTAAGGACTGTACATGTCAACTGGCGTTTTGATAGCGGCGCAGCCGAAATATTTTTTGATTGAGAAGATTTTGTGTCCCAAAAACGACATAGTCTACCATGTAGGGCGTCTGTACCAGTGATAGAGGCAATAGTAACGGGTTGAGGAATAAAAATTCGCCAAAAAATAACGGATGATCGTTTTTCATATCTGAATACGACATTCGAAAGCTTCTTCTTTCTGGCGTTACGTCCCCACTGGGACAGAGCCTGCTTCTCAGCTTAGTGTTCTAATGAGCACTTCCACAGTTATTAACTGAGAGCTTACTATGCCAATGACCATTTTTGCATGTGTATATCGTGTGGCAGGTACGAAGATACTCTATGCCCTGGGAAGTCGAGAAAATTTCCAACCCGAAAAGATCCTCGACCGGTGGGATTCGAACCCACGACCCTCAGCTTGGTCTTGCTGAATAGCTGCGCGTTTACCGCTACGGCTATCTGGGCCCCAAAGCTATTCGAAAGCTATTCTATTCTATTTCACGTAAAAAATAATCTTAGAATGATAAAATCATTGAATCTTTCGAAAAATCATTTCCTCCATTACTGGAACATGTTCCAGTAATAGTGGTATTTGCTAACGCCTGTTCCTATAATAGTGGTTTACATTGATTTCCCATTGAGACTCACTATTATAGGAACACCCCACTATTACTGGTGCAAAGGAGCAAAAAAGCTAAGGTTTTTAATTGTTTTCTACTATTTCCTTACTGATATACAAGATTTTTTTATACACATTCATATTATTTTAACGTGAGCCATGTAAGAAAAATACACACAAAAATTAAAATTGCCAATAGCACGCTTAAAACCGCACTACCACTATTATTGGTACACACACTATCACTGGATCAGCCACCCTATTACTGTTTCAAATTAATTTCCCTGATTGTAGCCAGGCTTTGTAGTCCGAGGCTGGCTTATCCCTTAAATAGGATGCAGATAAATCGAAGCCACAGTTAGAATTTTCAAGAGTACCAATCTAATAAACCAGACAACCGTTTGTCCTGAAAATTTGATCAATTGATCATATCCAGCGAGTAATAAATCGATCGAATTTCAGCGTAAACAGTTGCCTGGTTATCTTTATACTTTGTCAATAGCTTCTTCTAGAGAGCTTTGTTTTAATTCGATGGTTTTATTAGAATGCGGACCCTACAGATAGACGCAGAATTGCTTCGAGCTACATACTGAACAAATGTATGACTCTTAAATAGAGATAGAAAACTATAGATGACGATTTTCGCGTTGACATTTATAGCCCCGCCTATCTCCGCCAGCAAAATAAGAGACAGTGACGCCAGCGACATTCTTCTTCTATGGTTTACCTATTATTTCTATTGACTCTTACAATCCACGAACCTGAAGCAAACTCCAACGCGAGCGACTCGCAACACGATTGATCCTGACCGCATTTTTCGCCCCGCAGGACCAAGAGACGCGACCAAAGGATCAAACACTACTCTATAATTTTGCATAAGGATGGACTGCGAAAAAAGTGACTTAAAAGACCATTTTGGTGGAAAAAGAGAATCGTTTATTAAAAATAGACTTTTTAGAGACTTGCATTAAAATAGTGACCTAGTCTCTAAACAGCCCTGAAGATTACATATAGAGCGGAACACCGCCTACCACTAACCCTGTCCTGATGGGTCTTATATGATTGAGAAGGAACGCAGATTTTTCTGTAGACTATCTCTTCACTTAGAACACAATAAAAATAATGAATCCATGGATATTTCTCTGGGGGCTTCCCTTAGCCGAATGTTTAGAGTCCGCGGCTACAAAGCAAAGCCATGTAGAAGGTGTCTGGGTTCGATTCCCGGTCGGTCCAGGATCGTAATGGAAATATTCTTGGCTTCCCTGGACATAGAGTATCATTGTATCTGCCACACGATATACGAATGCGAAAATGGGAACTTTGGGAAAGAAAGCTCTTAGTTAATAACTGTGGAAGTGCTTTTTGAACACTAAGCTGAGAAGCAGGATTTGTCTAAGTGAGGACGTAATGCCAAGAAGAAGAAGAAGCATTTTTCTCTATGTCTAATGCCATGCCATACTCTATGTTATAAACAGATTTTATTCGAAACCCCTTAAATCTGAAACATTTCCCTAAACGATTCTCCTAAAGCTGGGCCCCGATCTGGTCCAGCGAACTCTTGTCGATTTCCTTCAAACGTGATCACAATTTCATCGTTCTTGTTGATAAAATTCATCAAATACCTAATTGCCGCTTCCGTCTCGTCCGAAGCCGCTCCGAATGTGTGCTTGATGGAGTAGATTCGATTCGAGCCGAGTTCCGCACCTCCTCCCCCAGGTCCATTGCCGGCTTGGTTCCGCACCGTATAAACGTTGGTCACCTTTTGCCGCTGGGTAATCAGCAGGAACGAATTGTTTGCAAACAGGTGGTGGGTGATCCCCGATCTGACTCGTTTCGATGTAGTCGAATGCCTTTTCCGAGGACATTTTCACGCGCGGATTTGCTTTCCACTCACAAACCACTGACTGAAGATTAACCTACTGCGAGAATCGAACGGGAAAAACGCGACTTGGCCCGATTTATGATGCAGATTTCTGCTTTCGAAGTGAACGAGGAGAAAAATTTGCGCGAGATGCTTGTAGTTTGACTACACTAGAAACATAAACACCATAACATGCGATTAGGGCGAATTAGGTTTCATCTTATCCCACAATAAAACAACAATTCGGGTTTATTTGAGACTGTTTCCTAAAATGTGCTGTAATAAGATTTGATTCGACTGGTATTAAATCATACAGCGATTGATCTTAGTAAAACATGAATGGTTCACAAGGAATAAGGTTTGAAAGTTCAATATTTACAAATTGGGTTACGCCTTAATCGCAAGTGATGGTAGCTTAGCTTGATTGACGTTTCTGATAATGAACACACTTCTGTTTGCGGTTCAGTTTGTCACTCGAATAGAAATGAACTTCTCACCTCATTCGAGACGACTCTCGGAATCGCAACAAAAGGTTCATTCGAGAGCGAAGTGACTATTCTCGACTCCTCTCACCCCAGTCGTGGAATAAGCACAATTATATTCATTACGGCAGCTGAAGGAGCATTGGAAGATATGTTGAAAACTGAACTCAACTCAATTTTGACGAAAATGCAGATGGGACTGACTTGCGATTCACGGCAGTGAATCTGATGCCGTTCTCAGAAATGTCACTGCACGTCACAATTTTTAGCTACAGGTCGCCAAAGTTGCATTATGGTTTAATTGATGTTTATGGGAATTCGGGGCATAATGGACACATCAAGCAAATGCTTGTTTTAAGACCATACAATGAATTTTTTTTCTAATTACTTCCGGCTAGTTTTCAAGTTTGATATTAGTACGACGTGCTATATTCATTCATGGTAATAAAAATCATATCATATGTCAGAAAAGTGAGATAAAAAATTAGGTCCAAAAGAAGGCTAGTGAAAAAGTATCGGGACAAAATAAACACTTGCATGAAATTTAAGAGCAAAATAACCATCATCGTTTTACAAATTTTCAAAACCATTTTTTTTTTGCTCAAAATTTAAGCAATGTTCAAGACAATCTATCATTGCATTACACTTGCTTTCTGAATTGGAATGATAGATTTTTATGAGGATTTTTTTAAATTTTAACGAAAAAAACTGTTTTTTCGTTTTCGATGATTGAATGATGGGTTCTTGAGCCTTAATGATTCCAAAATATTAACTGTCTGTCAGTCGTTCCGATGTATAAAAGGGCTCTCCCTCTTTCATAAGAGCTGAAAAGAACCTTTCTGGGGTTGTTGTTTTGCTCAAAAATTAGATTCTCCCACCACCTTGCTTATCAGCCAATTTGAAGCTTAGCTTAGACTAACTACACATATCAATGGTTGCTATTCTGTGATTGATCTAAGTCAGTGAAAATGCACAAAGAATCAACTAGAAATTTAGTTATATTTATTTTATTTATTTTGTACGTCAACCAGTGTTGACCAGACTCATTCCCCCGAAATTCGAATTGTGAAGCCATGAACTGTTATAACTGTGCGTTGTATTCCTGAGATGGAGGGGGAGGTGGTTGGGCTTGAGTGTTGCACATGGGTTCCGACAGTTTCGATCTCGATGGGCCGCAATTCATGTTTCGGTGAAATGATTCGCACTCACTCACTCACTCATTTCATTTCACCGAAACTTGAATTGTGGCTCTCTGGGATCAAAATTGATCGATTTTGTGTGCAGTACTCAAGCTTAACCATCTGCTTTTCTATCTCAGGAGGATAGAGCATGGTTGTAGTAGTTCGTGGCTTCGTAGTTCGGAAAATGTTATTTTCGGGGAAATGAGTATGAACAACACTGACGTCAACAGGTTTTTAACACCCAAATGACTAAACTTAGATCATAAAACACAAAAATCTAACATTACACAGAAAGCACACTCAAAAATTTTTGTCTCAATCTATTTTTGCTTAAACTAAATTCAAAGCCCTCGAAACAGGCAACAAAAACACATACTTTTCACGGGATCATTCATGCCGTAGTTTGTACTCGATCTGTCGATTTGCAGAAAATCATTCGAACGTATTCCCCTTCTTCTAATATTCACGTTCAGTAGACTCAGAAGCTCCAGACAATCGAATTAAGGAATTAAGGAGGTCACTGACGAAGCAGGCTTTAGCTACGTCACGTCTAACATTCAAGAGGTCAAGGTGTATCAATTTACAGCGGTCAACGTAGCTGAGTAGATTATTACGATCGTTCCACGGTAAATTACGAAGCGCGTAACGTACAAATTTTTGCTGCACACCCTCTATTCTACGCAGACCGTTTTGGTAGAAGTGCCCACACTACGGCCGAGTACTCCAACGTAGAACGCACCAAGGCACAATACAAGGCTTTCAAACAATAAATGTCCTGGAAGTGTTTGCCAAAACGAAATAGAAAGCCTAGTTGAGATGACGCCTTCGATACGATGTAAGATACATGTTCTTTATACGTCAGCTTGGAGTCCAAGATTACTCCGAGATCCTTCACAGCATTTTCACGCTTCACCGCTGCACCGGCCATAGTATATTCGTGGAGATACATTGAACGTTTACGGCCAAACGAAATAACAGAGCATTTGGAAGCATTGAGAACCATTCTGTTTTTTTCGCACCAATTTGCAAACACTTCTATTAGCTGTTGCAAAAATAAGGCGTCACTTGGTTTTGTAATTACACAGTACTGTTTGAGGTCATCTGCACTTAAAAATGAAATTAATGCCGTTCATGTAGAGCAGGAAGAGAAACGGCCCAAGATGACTACCTTGCGGTACTCCAGATGTACCACGAAATGATGCGGAACAATGATCTCCAATCTTTACGCACATAGTGCATCCTGTTAGATACGATCGCAACCAGGTGAGGAGACTACTACTTATTCCCAGTCTGTCAAACTTGGCCAAGGCGATTTCGTGGTCCATTTTGTCGAAAGCTGCTGACAGATCCGTGTATATTGCATCAACTTGTAAGCCGTTTTCCATTTGCCGTGTGATGAAAGATGTGTAAGTGACAAGATTAGTATTTGTCGAGCGTTTAGCTACAAACCCGTGCTGATCTGGCAATTCCACGATAGTTCGATACATTGCGCTTACAACCTTTTTTATGAACTGGAAAAACGAATGATTCTTTCCAACAGCTGGGGAACAATCCAGCTTCGCAGCAGTTATCAAGTGATGAGGTCCTACAGCCGAATAAACTGGTACGCTAGCAGCTGCATCCATTATGTCTCGGCTACTAGTCGATGGACTGGAAAAAACGTTGCTGAATTGCACAAGGAAGAGTTCGGCAATTTCTTCAGTCGAAGAGGCTTCCAACATTCCGTTGGTCATTGAACGGGGGAGTCCAGTCTCCTTGCGTTGATCGCTAACATACCGCCAGAAACTTTTAGGGTTTGATTTCAAGCGTCCCTGTAGACGTTCTTGGTGAGCAATAAATAGTTTCCCATTCAATCGCTTATAATGTTGATTTGCTCGTAAATACCGTGCCCTGGATGATGGAGTTTATGTTTGCTGAATTTTCTCAAAGCTTTCCGTTTTTCCCTTTTAAGACGTTTAAGGTACGAGATCGACCAGGCAGGGTGAGCTATTACTCGGTTAAGCTTTTTTGGTACAGACTGGTCAATGGCGTAGAGCAAAATATTGCTAACTATTGAGGCAGACCGATCGGCATCACAATCGCGAAGTACTTCAGCCCAATGTACATTCATTAGAAACAAGTTCATACTATCAAAATCGGCACTACCGAAATCATAGAATAATGTACTAACTTCCGCATCCTCGAAGGCAAATTTAGTATTGGTCTTTATCGAAAGTTGTAGAGGAGGGTGATGCCTATACACTTTAATATCAATTAAGAGGAACCGTACGACATGGCTGGCTCCTGAACTGGTGGCGACCCTAAAGCACTCTCTCTCTTTTTGACGCTTTTGCGTATCATTGGTTTCTATTATAGTTTTCTTTTAATTTAATCGTGATTGTACCATGCTTTTTCCATTTTTTCGGTACTGATGGAACTCTGTCTATGTACATAACTACAAGAATGAGAAAGGCTTCATAAAATTGTCCATTAATATAAAAACAATCAAGAATTAGGGATTTATTTAGACAATTTATCAGTTTACAGATCCGAGTTAGCCAAAATCCAGTTTCTGAAGAAAGTGACGCGAACGTACACCGAAGGCATACCAATCGAACATCCGGCAGCAGAAACGAAGGACACAATACCGACCTGTAGGCTGTTTCCGCCATCCCTAACAGTCAGTGGGCCACCCGAGTCACCGTTGCAAGCAGAGCGACCGCCCGCTCCGGACATACAGATGTTCTGAGCCTGAATCAAGTTGGTGTTTCCACCCCAGCTGGAAAGACAATCGGCCTGGGTCATGATAGGGTTGTTGGTGAACATGACGACAGCAGAGGTGGCCTGGCTAGCATCTGAGGTGCGGCCGAATCCAGAAACGGTACCGGTCATACCGGCAAAGGTACGGGAGTCTCCAGCAGCTGGAATGCGAGTGGGAGCTACACGAGCGTTGAAGGTCATGGCGCTGTTCAGACGAACGGTAGCAATGTCGTTACGAATATTCGTTGGGGTGTATCCAGGGTGCATGTTGATTCCGGCCGAAGTGAATGCAATGCGTTGCTGGGTAGCCTCATTTAAATTGCGGTTGTGGGCTCCCATGATGGCGGTACCTCCAAAAGCGTTCTGGACACAGTGAGCAGCAGTCAGGATGAAGTTGTTGGTCAGGACGGTTCCACCGCACAGACCGGTTCCTGCGGCGAAAGTACTGAGCAGAGCAATCTGATACGGGAACTGTCCGGGGGTTGCCTGTTGTCCATTGGTGATGCGGCGTTCCGGTAGCAATTGACGCAAATATTGCAGCTCAGCTGGCAGACGGGCCCAATAGTGGTCAAATTCCTCAATAGGACGCACCTGCGACCAATCGATTTCGATCCACTCGGCACTGGCCACAGCCAGGAGACCAACCAACAACACTAGAATTTTCATTGTAGGGTCACAGTCAAATTTGACTACTGGTCTTACTGTGCCAGTTGGACGCTTTTATAGAGAAATCTTAAAGCGCTTCCTTATCGAAAGTATTGACCAATCATAAGAGATTTCGCTATCGAATTGTATTTTTGTTTTTTTTTTAACTAATCGCAAATCCGCAAATAATTTAGGTGTCATAACGAAAGTATGATAAGCAATTGTGATAACCATAATCTATTGGAGATGCATCAACTTACGGTAGAAAATACTTCAAAATAAGTACAGATAAAACTATCTATTTGTTGACCTCAAGATGCAAAAAACTGAATATTAGATCCGAAGCGAAGAAATGTGTAGGGATACCTTTCGTTTGCGATTTTTTCTGGTTCAGGCATTTCTACTGATTATTGTCTTAACTTAAAAAAGGTTTACTGCATTTTCTTGAAAATATTTAGGTACCGTAGGACTAATATCATCAATGGGTTTTCTAATCAGTTTATCGTAGGGAATCTTCTCCGATGTATGGAATCGACAGAATTTGAAGCTACATGCTATAGATTACTAAAGGCGATTGAACGACAAGGTGACTGGTCGGCATTCAGACCTCTATTTGTTAGAAACAATCGGCCAGTTTTTGGAGAAACCAAATTTAGTACTATACCATTTAATTCCACTAGAGTTTGTATCCTTTGACAGATACGCGTATTTCGACCTCAACTGTAAGGCCGTCTTCAGTGTCGTGTAGCATAGCATAGCTAAGTCGAGTCTAGTACACGACACTGAAGACGGCCTTACAGTTGAGGTCGAAATACGCGTATCTGTCAAAGGATACAAACTCTAGTGGAATTAAATGGTATAGTACTAAATTTGGTTTTTTCATCTACTTATAGGTATTCTACTAAACAGCTCGAAGATTCATTATCAGTTTTTGGATAATTTTAATCCTGGATTCGTCCGCGTTCAGTATCGTAGCAGGGGCAATGATGCAAACGGTTAAGGGGCGATCCATTAATTACGTAAGACAATTTTCGGGGTTTTTCAACCCCCCCTCCCCCCATGGTAAGATTTTTTGTATGAAAATTAAAATTAAATTGTATGGCGCGTAAGAAATCTCAAAACCCCCCTCCCCCCATAAACCCTTACATAATGAATGGACCGTCCCTTAGATGTAATCATACCATCTACCAGAGCTGCGGCAACACACGTGAGCTGGAAACAGCTTTCATAGTGATGGGTGATATGCAAAGGCGCGTGATCGGGTGGTGGCCGATCAATAAACGAATGTGCGAGTTAAGAATCAAAGGCCGATTCTTTAACTTCAGCATATTGAACGTGCATAGCCCACACTCCGGAAGCACTGATAATGACAAGGACGCATTTTACGCGCAGCCCGAACTCGAGTACGACCGCTGCCCAAGCCACGACGTCAAGATCACCATAGGAAATTTGAACGCTCAGGTTGGCCAGGAGGATGATAGATTTTGCCGCCTCCAATAATATGGCCATTCGTAGCACCTATTTCCAGCACAGCCTCCTGTATCGGTACACCTGGAAATCACCTCAGCAGACAGAGTCGCAAATCGACCACGTTTTGATCGATGGACGGCACTTCTCCGACATAACCGACGTCAGAACCTATCGTGGCGCTAACATTGACTCCGACCACTACCTGGTGATGGTGAAACTGCGCCCAAAACTATCGGTCATCAATGATGTACGGTACCGACGCCCGCCCCGGTACAATCTCGAGCGGCTGAAAAAACTCGGATGTCGCCAATGCGTACGCGCAGCATCTTGAGGTAGCGTTGCCGGATGAGGGCGAGCTCGATAGGGTTCCTCTTGAGGACTGCTGGAGGACAGTCAAAGCAGCCATCAACGACGCTGCCGAAAGAATTGTCGGATATGTGGAATGGAGCTCAAGAAACGATTGGTTCGACGAAGAGTGCCAGGAGGTTTTAGAGGAGAAGAATGCAGCGTGGGCTGCAATGCTGCAGCATGGTACGCGACAAAACATGGAACGATTCAGACTGAAGCGGAAACAGCAAACCCGCCTATTACGGGACAAAAAGTGCCGCCTGGAGGAGGTGGAGTTGCAGTACCGTTCTCAAGAAACGCTGAAGTTCTATCAGAAGCTCAACACATCCCGCAAAGGCTTCGTGCCGCGAGCTGAGATGTACCGGGATAAGGATGGGAGCACCTTGACGGGCGAACGCGAGGTGATCGAATAATGGTGGAAGCAGCACTATGATGAACACCTGAATGGCGCAAATCACACAGGCACAGAAGGTCAGGACAGCGAAGGCGATGGCTACGTCAGCACAGCGGGCAGTGGAAACCAACCAGCTCCCACGATGGGGGAAGTTAAGGATGCCATTCAACAGCTCAAGAACAACAAAGCCGCTGGCAAGGATGGTATCGGAGCCGAACTAGTACCAGGTCATCATTTGTTCATCGATTTCAAGGCGGCATACAACAGTATGGACCGTGTAGAGCTATGGAAGATCATGGACGAGAACAGCTTTCCCGGGAAGCTCACAAGATTGATTAGAGCAACGATGGACGGTGTGCAAAACTGCGTGAAGATCTCGGGCGAACACTCCAGTGCCTGTTGTTTAATATTGCGCTAGAATGTGTCATGCGGAGAGCCGGACTAAACAGTCGAGGCACGATTTTCACGAGATCCGGACAATTTGTTTGCTACGCGGACGACATGGATATTATTGGGACAAAATTTGAAACGGTGGCAGATTTGTTCATCCGCCTTAAATGCGAAACAACAAGAGTCGGGCTAATGGTGAATGCGTCGAAAACAAAGTACATGCTGGTTGGCGGAACTGAGCGCGACAGAGCCCGCGTAGGAAGCAGTGTCACAATAGACGGTGGTGGACGAGTTCGTCTACCTCGGATCCTTGTTGACGGCTGACAACAATGTTAGTCAAGAGATACGTAGGCGCATCATCAGTGGAAGTCGTGCCTACTATGGGCTCCAGAAGAAACTGCGGTCAAGAAAGATTCACCCCCGCACCAAATGCACGATGTACAAAACGCTCATAAGACCGGTAGTCCTCTACGGGCATGAGACGTCGACTATGCTCGAGGAGGACTTGCAAGCTCTTGGGGTTTTCGAACGCCGAGTGCTAAAGACGATCTTCGGCGGCGTGCAGGAGAACGGCGTGTGGCGGCGATGGATGAACCACGAGCTCGCTCAACTCAACGGCGAACCCAGTATCGTGTAGGTAGCTAAAGCTGGAAGGATACATTGGGCAGGGCATGTTGCAAGAATGTTGGACAACAACCCTGTAAAGATGGTGTTCGCTACGCGAGCTAGGTGGATTGACCAGGACCTGTAGAGCGTGGGTCGCAGTCGAGGATGGACAGAAGCGGCCATGAATCGAGTGAATTGGCGAAATATTGTTAGCGAGGTTTTATCAAGATAATTGATGTAAGACCAAATAAATAATAATCGTCCGCGGCTACAAAGCAAAGCTGAAGGCGCCTGGGTTCGGTTCCCGGTCGATCGTTTCTTTTCTTTATTTCCTTGGGCATAGAGTATTTGCCACACGATATACGAATGCAAAAATGGCAACTTTGGCAAAGAAAGCTCTCAGTTAATAACCGTGGAAGTGATCAGTTGAGAAGCAGCCTCTGTCTCAGTGAAGACGTAATGCCAAGAAGAAGGAATTTGAGCATGAGCATGAGCGTAGATGACCGTACAATTCGTGGTTGCTACCCCGTGATTGACCAGAGCAATCGAAGTTTCACAGAGATTGAATGAATGAGGCTTGGGATTAGCTCAATATTCCTCAATGTGCACAAATCGAGAGCTCAAACTTCAAAAGTCAATAACGGCGCCGGCCACGTCCTTACGGTCATCGGGAAAGGGAAAGAATGTAAGTTAGACAACCATTGTTACTAGAGACCGAAGAATCTTCTGCATCTGCACAGTTGTTATAGAAAGGATAATCGGTTAGTGGGATAAGGTAAAGATCTGATCCATGATAATTTACGCTGGATTTGCGTAATTATTCGATAAATGCACGCCGAATAAGTGCTCTTCGCACGCCCTAGCAAGAGCAAGCGATACGATTAAGAGATCAAACACTACTAGAGTGATCTGTCATTCGCGTTACTATTCTACCGTGCTACGCGAGCGACGCGCAACACGATTGATCCTGACCGCATTACATGCACCCCACAGGAGCAAGTGACACGGCCAAAGGATCACACACTACTGACTCATGCAGAAATATTGAGATTTTCTTCCGAAAAACTATCAAAGTTACCCCGTTTTACGGTACTTACAACCATCTTCTGAGAGGATGACAGTAATTCACATACTCTTATTACACTTATACGATTTTCCCTCCCTTAGTCAAGAACGTAATGCCAAGAAGAAGGAAAGATGATATCAGAAATACAAATCATGGTTCCTGGAGTCATAATCATGATTCTTCATAAGCGTAACATCCAGAGTGACATGTCATGCCACCACTAATCGCTGCGCTTTGCTTCAAGACATTAGTATGGGATTCTGATTTCTACCCTTGTTAGTTATTCTTTTAATGCTCACTACTACTGGCAGAACATGGAACCAACTAAACAAGCAGTTTGCAGCCATTGAAAAAATGTATAATTTTTAGGGGCCCAGATAGTCGTAGTGGTAAACGCGCAGCTATTCAGCAAGACCAAGCTGAGGGTCGTGGGTTCGAATCCCACCGGTCGAGGATCTTTTCGGGTTGGAAATTTTCTCGACATCCCAGGACATAGAGTATCTTCGTACCTGCCACACGATATACACATGCAATAATGGTCAATTGGCATAGAAAGCTCTCAGTAAATAACTGTGGAAGTGCTCATAAGAACACTAAGCTGAGAAGCAGGCTTTGTCCCAGTTGGGACGTAACGCCAGAAAGAAGAAGAATAATTTCACGAATGTCGTCTTCTAACATACCAAACTCAAACTTGAGACATATAAGTTTGAAATATTCGATGTTCACCAGCACCTCCTAGTGGCAGTTTGTTGAGCTGAATGAAGCTACACTTTCCCTTATTCATTTTTCCAAATCCTCAGTAACTAGTGATATAGATCGTCATAACTAATATATGGGCTCCGTATAGTAACGTTTTCTGAGCTAGTGCCATCACGCCGTGAAAATCTTTACTAACCAATGGGTAATATAGTGGCTCTCTTCCTGTTGTAAATCTTCACCGAAAAAAGTATAATTTTATATAGAACTGTTACTGAGATATAAACGTCCAAAATTGCAAAAAATGTATTTTTTTTACCCTTTTCCACAATAAACACTCCCAACCCTTTGAATTTTGTTATATTTTTAAGTAAAACTAAAGCAGAAAATCAAAAATCGCTTCAAATTTCGCCAAGTTATAGCGATTTGTATTTAGGGTGAATATGACCCCAAGGCACAGAAAACGAACTATGAATTTTCAGGTTATAAAAAATGACCTTCCGTGAAGTATACATAACTTTGTTAGTTTTCAACCAATTTTGAAACTTTGAAATTGAATTTAAATACATAAAATTTGTCTAAAATCGAAACTAGTATCAGTTAAAAATAGTTTTCTTTACATGTTTTTGATGCAAATGTAATTGTTTTGAAACTGTTCATACAACACATTTATCTAAAAAATGGTTTTGTTATTCAACAAAAACATGACTTTTAATTAAAACAACAAATTTCTGTGGATCATTTAAGTTTTTCAGACGAAAATTGCATTTTTTCTATAGAACTTAAGTTTGTTTAATTACGAGTTGAAAAGTGCACAAAACATATGCAAACATATTTTGGTATCAAAATTATTTACAAATTATTGCAAAGTCTTTCTCAACGTAGAATAAACAGTTTCAGGTTTGGAAATAGTGGTTGGCTGGGAAAATAGAAAAAAACTGGTATTTTTCGTCAAAAATCGTGGTTTTGCAGTTTTTGTGAAATAACTTGGGCAAAACAATCCAGCTCCTTGATCTTGCTTTTAAGAGGAATCGTACGACATGACAAGTCCTGCACTGGTGGTGGCTTCATATCACATCACAACACAATACTTGATCAAAACAGTGTTCAAGTGAAATGTGCTGTATGAACAGTTTGAGAGCAATTAAATTAGCTTCAAACCCATGTACATATTTGGAATTGGTTGAGTTTCATGAAGTTATGGTTAAAAAAGATGGAGTAAACTACTTTTAACTGAAACTAGTTTTGATTTTAGACAACTTTTATGTTCTACAATGTTTTTATAAATTTAATTTTGAAGGAAATGGTGCTAAAAGTTTTAAAATTGTTCGAAAACTAACACAGTTATAAAAACTTCACTAAAGGCAATTTTTTATAACTTGAAAATTCACCTTGAAGTCGCTTGCGCCACCTTGCGCCATGTTATATTTTTGGCTAAAATTTTGAAGTTTCTGTTTTTATGTGATTTAATTTGAGAAAAACACACGAATTTTTGGTTTTGGGAACTTTTGAAAAATAAGCCGCACACTATTCTACAGTTATTAAGCTAATTGAACCCAGCATGGCTTTGCTTTGTAGCCGTGACTCTAACCAGTCGACTAAGGAATCCAGCCTAGAAAGTGTGATACAAGATACCATACCGTGTGAGAAAGTCTTTGGTTTTTGTTTAGAAATTTACTATTTATTTAGGGCCATTATCAGTTTACAGATCCGAGTTAGCCAAAATCCAGGTTCTGAAGTGCGACACGCGGACGTACACCGAAGGCATGCCAATCGAGCATCCGGCAGCAGAGCCGAAGGACACAATACCGACCTGCAGGCTGCCACCGTCCTGGACAGTCAATGGGCCACCGGAGTCACCGTTGCAGGAAGAACGACCGCCATCTCCGGCCAAGCAGATATTCTGGGCCTGGATCAAGTTAGTGTTTCCACCCCAGCGTGCAAGACAGTCGGCCTGGGTCATGATTGGGTTACTGGTAAACATGACGACAGCAGAGGTGGCCTGGCTAGCATCAGAGGTGCGGCCGAATCCAGAAACGGTACCGGTCCATCCGGCAAAGGTACGGGTGTCTTCAGCAGCAGGAATGCGAGTGGGAACAACACGAGCGTTGAAGGTCATGGCGCTGTTCAGGCGAACGGTGGCAATGTCGTTACGAATGTTGGTTGGGGTGTATCCAGGGTGCATGTTGATTCCACCCGAAGAGAATGCAATGCGTTGCTGGGTAGCCTCAGCGACATTGCGGTTGTGGGCTCCCATGATGGCGGTACCTCCCAAAGCATTCTGGACACAGTGAGCAGCAGTCAGGATGAAGTTGTTGGTCAGGACGGATCCACCGCACAGGCCGGTACCTCCGGAGAAAGTACTCAGCAGAGCAATCTGATACGGGAACTGTCCAGGTGTAGCCTGCTGTCCATTGGTGATGCGGCGTTCCGGCATCAGCTGGCGCAGATATTGCATCTCAGCTGGGAGACGGGCCCAATAGTGAGTGGTCGAAGTCCTCAATTGGACGCACCTGCGACCAATCGATTTCGATCCACTCGGCACTGGCCACAGCCAGGAGACCAACCAACAACACTAGACTTTTCATTATAGGATCACAGTCAAATTGACTACTGGTCTTACTGTGCCAGATGAACGCTTTTATAGAGAAATAGCATATAACTGAAATGCTACATTAATCTCAAATCGTATCGTTATCGTATGTTTTGACCAATCATGAGAGATGTTATTTATTTTATTCCCGATCCGCAAATTGTTTTGGTGTATGATAACCAATCATGATAACCATAATCTATTGTAGATGCACCAGCTTACGGTAGAAAATACTACAGACAAAGCTATCGTTTTGTCGACTTCAAGATGCAAAAAAAACTGTATATTAAATCCGAAGCGAAGAAGTATGTAGGGAAACACATTTCGTTTGGGAAATTTTATAGTATAGCTGAGCTTACCCTGACTTAACGGGTATTGCTGCTGATTGTCGTCTCAAGTTAGAATAGGTTTTCCGCATACCGAATTGGCAGAAATTGGAGCTCCATGTTATTATATCACTAAAGACGATTGAACGATCAGCTGACCCGTCGGCATTTGGACCTATCTGTCTGTTAGAAACAATAGGCCAATTGTTGGAGAGGTTAAACCTTAACAGGCTAGAACTGTACACGGAAAGTGCGGAAGGTTGACTAACATTATGCAACTCTGGAATCGAGCTAAACCTAAAGGTTTCTAGAATGTTAAAAACAAAACGAGATCCAAATCCATAGAATTTGTTAAAATACTGCAATTTTTACTAAGAGCATAGAATTCACCATAATTTTGATCCAAATCTAAAGAATTTAAATACAATTATATTTTCCCCGATAGATTATCAAAGTAACTCTTCTATAATCTGTGCAAGATTTTCGCTAGAGGGCTATTTACAGAGACTATAGCATCAGAGACACGAACATCAAAATTATATAGCAAGGAACTAAGACATGAACCTTGGGAAGGCTCATGTAGCTAATTCTGGTAGTTGTTAGTTGACTGAGAGTGAAGCTCAAGCTTTTCTGAAAGCAATTGCTCCTTGTCCGCAAAGAGTAGTTGAATATTTGATTAAAACAACGCTAGACAACCGTTTGTTCCTTTATCATTGGGGTCGGTGTTCCCTTAGTAGACAGTCCCCTATAGTCGCACTTGTGGCTTTTCACGGCCGTTAGGCTATAAATCGTTGCAAAATATTTTTTCGACATGAAGGTCAGCAGGTATTTACCTAAGTACCATTGATACACAGCTCGATTTTGTTCAAAAAATGTTCGAAATAAATAGTTTTGCTTAAAATTTAAGCCCCCTTGTACCTATGGTAAACTTATTGTTCCTATAGTAGCACTGCCAAAAGAAACTATTTTTCATTTAACAAAATAATTGATGAATTAAGTACTTTTTTACATCAAATGAAAGCTTTTGATCCTCACTTTGAAGGAAAAATATAAAAGTTTTGTAAATATACGGGTTTGATTTGAATTTTGCCAAAGCCGTGAAGCTAGTGCTACTATAAGATCAGAAACTTTTTCATGTATCAATAAACATAAACTATGAGAGTGAAATTCAAAATGCTTTCAAACAATCTCAAACGCACCATTGATAAGAACCATATTTATCGGGTCATGATAGCCGATAATGTTAATCGCATAGTAAGTGGGAAATCTTTTTGGAAATTATAGATAGAGGAACAGTAGTATACAGAATACGAGCGCGAAATTCCCCAAGATAAATCAAAGCTGATTATGATAAGGAAATGTTTTGTGATATTTGCAGTTTTTCTCTATAAAAGCGGTCGATGGCCGCAAGATAGTCAGTAGTCTATCTGTTGGAACAATGAAAACTCTAGTGTTGTTGGTTGGTCTCCTGGCTGTGGCCAGTGCCGAGTGGATCGAAATCGATTGGTCGCAGGTGCGTCCAATTGAGGACTTCGACCACTACTGGGCCCGTCTCCCAGCTGAGATGCAATATCTGCGCCAGCTGATGCCGGAACGCCGCATCACCAATGGACAACAGGCTACCCCCGGACAGTTCCCATACCAGATTGCTCTGCTGAGTACTTTCACCGGAGGTACCGGTCTGTGCGGTGGATCCGTCCTGACCAATAACTTCATCCTGACTGCTGCTCACTGTGTCCAGAATGCTTTGGGAGGTACCGCCATCATGGGAGCACACAACCGCAATGTCGCTGAGGCTACCCAGCAACGCATTGCTTTCACTTCGGCCGGAATCCACATGCACCCTGGATACACCCCAACCAACATCCGTAACGACATTGCTACCGTTCGCCTGAACAGCGCCATGACCTTCAACGACCGTGTCGTCCCGACTCGCATTCCTGCTGCTGGAGATGACCGCTCCTTCGCTGGAGTCACCGGTACCGTTTCTGGATTCGGCCGCACTTCGGATGCCAGCCAGGCTACGTCCGCTGTCGTCATGTTCACCAGCAACCCAATCATGACCCAGGCCGACTGTCTTGCACGCTGGGGCGGAAACACCAACATCATCCAGGCTCAGAACATCTGTCTGTCCGGAGATGGCGGTCGCTCTTCCTGCAACGGTGACTCCGGTGGCCCATTGACTGTCCAGGACGGTGGCAGCCTGCAGGTCGGTATTGTGTCCTTCGGCTCTGCTGCCGGATGCTCGATTGGCATGCCTTCGGTGTACGTCCGCGTGTCGCACTTCAGAGACTGGATTTTGTCTAACTCGGATCTGTAAACTGATATTGACCCTTAGAAAATACACTGCTTTAACTTATATTTTGTATATACTGTTGAATACGATGACGAACTTCTTCTTTTATCTGACGTTACATCTAAACTAGTGCAAACATTGCTTCTCAGGTTATCATTATGTGAGCTTATTTAGTCAATTGACCATTTTTGGATTTGTAAATCGTGTGGTAAGCCCGAAGATATTCTGTGCCTTGGGAAATCGATGATCGACGAAATTCGAACCTGCCACCCTCTGCATATCTTCATCTATAGCTGGGCGTTTACCGCTATACCTAACTGGATCCACGATGACAAATACATATTACCAGATTTGAAACATTAGGTTTATTTCCAAAGTGCCGGAAATTCCTACTGATTTGCCACCAATTTGATAATGCATGTATGAGATTAGTTACAGAAAGATAATGTGGCGGTGTTTGTATGTCCAATTCTAAGCCTTACAGCGGTAGTACAGAATAACTGTTCTAAAGATCAAATTTCGAATGACAAGGAGAAATTTGGTTCAATCTACGATTTGTTGGTCTGGGAATACAATATGTCATATAGAATACACACCAAAACCATTTTAGGGGCAGAGATCTCTTATGGAGTTTTCGCCCAAATACCACAGAAAAATTAAAGAATGAACACTGAATGTGCGTGAAGTTCGACAGATGTGCCAAATAGCATAATTATGAACCGGTAGAGTAAGGTGGGGCAAAAGTTCGACCTTAGTGGTATAATCAATGTTTCCAGGAAAATAATAGCAGATGAAACAAAACAAATACCATACAGCGAACCTTCAACATATTAGCTATAACTTTGCTGAACAAACTTGTGTCAAAATATTTACCTATTTTTAGTTATAACAGTTTCAAAATTGATTGTCTTAAACGAACTTTTGCCCCACCGGTGGGGCAAAAGTTCGGATCTATTGTGGGGCAAAAGTTCGTTGGCTAAAACACAAAATATCAATACTTTTATGCCAGGCATACTTTATACCAGCCGTAAACTTATGTTTGCTGAAAAATACACACTAAATTTTCATCAAAAAATGCCCAAAACAGGGTCAATTGTAATACACCCAAAAAATAGCAGTTTTTCGCAAAACTAAGTGAAAATGTAAAATCTTTGTGACATTTTTCGCACGATCAGGCAAACTTCGCTAAATTTGAAGAAAATATGTAGATTTAAGGAAATTTGAAAAATTTTCCGTGGATTTATACATGGGTCGAACTTTTGCCCCGCAGATTCGAACTTTTGCCAGAAGTATAATACTTCCAATATGGACAAAACAACACAAAAATAATTGAATGGAGGATTATTCGGGTGTTTTATGTATTTTGGACAGTGCGTTACGCGTATATAATTTGGCCACTTCCATTTGATTTTGCCGTGGATATTCGCATAACGATCTTTCTAAAATACTTTGATCACCTTGATTAAAACTATAAACTCAAAATGATGTTCGCTGCAATTTATAGACAGTTTGTGTTACGCGTATATAATTTGGCCACTTCCATTTGATTTTGCCGTGGATGGCCAAATTATATTCGCATAACGATCTATCTAAAATACTTTGATCACCTTTTTTAAAACTATAAACTCAAAGTGATGTACGCTGCAATTTATAGACAGTTTGTGTCCTTTTCTAAGCACAACTTCCAAAGTTATCTTTGAAACCAAAAATGTGTTTAGTTTTTAATGCCAATTTCCAAACGATATTGAGATCAGGGCCTTCAAATTTCAATGAATATCAATCTAAATGATATTCGAAATTTGTAAATTTCATCGCCCTTTGAAAAAAAAATGGACCTGACTTTATCATTCTGATGTTCGATTACTGTAGTTGCCAATGCTTTCCAAAGTTAAATCTCCAATAGAAAGTGTAACAATAAATTTTCTTTGACATTTTTTGACTCTGATTGGAATACTCCAATTTCTTCGCACATTTACTCACACAAATACACCCGATTCTGTTTTTGCACGGGGGATGCGTACCGTGCAAAAAAGTTTTCAGTTCAAAATTTCAAAAACCGTGCAAAAAAGTAACACCAGTTCTCGACGTTTCATGCAAAAATAAGGTTTTGGCGGAAAAAATGTATGGGAACTTTTTTTGCACGGCCGTGTCAAAAAAATCCGTGCAAAAACAGAATCAGGTGTATGCTGTTGCAAATAAAATTTGAACTCGTGAAACTTTTGTTCTAGTAAGTGAATATTTTTTAGAAACTTATAAATTGTGCGAGGAGATGAATGGGATAAAAAAAAACGTGAAAGAGAAGCTTCAGTTCTCAAAACTCAAATAAAAAATAAGATTGGACATTTAACGTACAATAAATTGGAAAGCAAGTCTTCAAAAATGAGTATTTTCTGAGCTGTAAATGTTGAATTAAATTTTCATTTTTTTGCTCTTCTTGGTAACACCTCTGTTTTTTTTATTCCTTTGTAGCAAAAAACATTTAACATTACGTATACATTTTATCAAAAATTACGGTGACAAACCTAACAATCTGAGCAAAACTAGTCTTAAATGCTGTGTTTTGAGTCAATCAAATAAATATAGTCAACCTAATTGCATCCAACACTTTAATGCTTCCAGTGGACCATTTTGTCTCTTGAAAGAAGCACCACTTTAGACAACGGACCAGCACTCAACGCTCTGTTGACACAATCGGAAATCGTTCCTCATGAAAAGTTTTCCGGATGAAGTGGGAATCGAAGTAACACTCCTCAGCACAATGCTTGACGACACTGTGCGGTAGGCCTTAAATTCTAAAAACGAGTTCAAAAGTTCTCAACAATGAATGTTCCAATGACAGTCGATGAAAACAGATATAATTTGTTTAAAAGTCGTCGAAGAACGGTTTTCTTTAAACGAGCCTGACCAGTACTTATTTTCGAAAATTTGAGAGGTTTTCTAAGATAATGGGAAGATTTTAAATTTAATCACACACTTAACTTAATCCGCTCAAAAATTTGTACAGCACGCACAAAATCGGCCTCTCATGCAGCACAGATTCTGTGCAAAGGGGGCTCTACACAGTTTTGTGGAAATGCGCACAGAGGAGAAATGCTTGGAATGCGGAATTCGCTTCCATTTTTGTTTTGCTTCTGAAAACATTGAAAAAAAAAACATTCAAGTTTTAAGGTTTTCAGAGAATGTTTAAGTCGAATAGCCGAAGCGGAAGCAAATGGGAAAAAACTTCCTCATTTGCGACCAGCTTCCGGCTTTTCGCTAAAAAATCCCAGAAAACTCCCCATCTTTCCAACGGCCAACTGTTTGCTGCCGCGCGGGAGATGATTGACAGTTCCGTTTCCATCGATCCCCGCACAGCCGAAGGCCAACACGTCGGGTACTCACAGAATGAGTGCGACCTACACAGAATTTTCACTCAGTCAGCCAGGTTTGGATTTGGTTGCCTCATTCTGTGTAGTTTTAACACATGCGCTGCGTGGAGCAGGCTTAGCGTGTTTGTTTTAGAGATTCCACGAGATTTCCGTGCGTTCTCTTATATTGGAACTTTTCAATCAACGTCTTTCTTTTAATCGGCTGTCCGAAGTAAACATATTAATATCGTAATATTTGCCAACCTTTTTTTAGATGAGTTAAATGATTTGGCCATGATAATAGCTTTTAACGCTTTGAGTATAGTGTTTCTTGAACTATCATCACGTCCTGTTGTTCTATGATAATTGCGAACCTTGTATACTTATAGCTACCTAAAGAGAAAACACAAATTGAGAAACTTTTCACTTGCCCCACGTGAGTAGAAAATTGACGGTGTTTCAATTAAGTTATTTTTAGGTCTACGCCGAATTAATTCTAAAACTTTTTTTTATTGCGGTTTAAAACTGTCAGAAGGGACAACTTAGAAGTGGCACAGACAATTATTTTCCGCAACTTTTTTCCGCTGAAAATACTAAAATTAAATTGCACGCCGTCAACTTGTTACGGAGTGATAGTTGACAGGTTAACAATCTTTCGCTCTACTATGTAATAATGGCTGAACAATCTCAGAAATTTCTTGCCTAACGTAATGTTCTCAACGGCCTCAAAGGTTTACGCATGAGTTTAAAGCGTTTATTCACATATTCAGTTAAATATACCAATTACTTTCACTTACCCCATTTACCCACTTGGCCCGCGGTACCTTATTTGATCATTTTATTGCAAAATTGAACTTTGAAAATCTGCCTAGTACGCCTAAATGTACACTGAGAAAAATCCACACGTTTGATCCGGGTGCTTAAAATTATGGATCGATTCATGAACGTCTATATCGATTTGTTGTGATTTTCTTACAAACCTCGTGTGTGTTACACATTCAATTTTTTAGTTTTGCTTCATGGACCGATTCATCAACCGACAACATGAATTCCATAATTTTCCACATAAGTTCCTGAAGCTTTTCATTTCAAATTCGTGTGTGTCAACCTATGGGTGCATATATCATCATCCAACACGGATTCAGTGTGTTTAACTTATGGTTATCTTGTGTCATGCTCATCATGTTCAAGTTGGTCGATTTGAAATCGATGAGCTTGCTGTCGATTTCCGTGTTCCAAATTTCTAAATTGTTAGTGATCAACCCATAGTGAACTAAATTGCGGTCGAACCTCGTGTCGAACGACAGTCATCATCATGTTCCAAAGAGAAGAAGCAAATTCTAAAGCTGAAAGTGTTAGAGGAAAATTTGCGGATTCGTTTTTCTTTCAATTAGTGAAGATATCCGAGTGAAGATGATGAGTTCATTCTAATTTTCTATAAATGAAATGCTTTACTTCCATCATTGGATATAATGTATGGTGTTAGAGAATCGAATTCCACCTACAGATTTTCCTTGCTTTCAGCTTCAAATAAAATGAAATATGCTAATCCCGAGCTTCTCAAAATATGGATTTGCGGCGCCCCGCTTGTTGCTGACTCACTTGCTTGAAAAAAAAACATTCAAGTGAGCTTGCGACAAGCAGATGAGCCTCGAATCCATATTTTGGGGAGCAAGAGTTCTTCTACCAAATTTCTTCTTTCAGTCTCATGACATTCATGTTCTATCACACATAACTATCTAAAGCCACTACATTTCGAATTCAAAAAGCAAATCATTTGGTTTTCATGATTTAATATTTAGACATTCATGTTTGTTTCACATGACAACCTAATGTTGATACACATGTTATCATACCGTGAAGTCAATTACGAAATCCATATGGCTACCACACTCAAGTCATGTGGTTTTCCTCTTTGCGCAAATCTATAAGTAAAACACACGACCTTGACGTGTAGATTTTTCTCAGTGTAGGCAATTTCCCTTGAAATATGCACATTTTTGAGAATAAACGGTTTTATGAGCAAAAAACTATACTCGATATGCTGTTTTACACCAAAAATGCTTTCAATAGTTCATACTTAAGCTTACACAACATTTTAAATACTCAAAGTTGACATGTAGGCATAGCACCAGTGGATTGTTTAGCATCGACATTTCCAACTGTATTGCTTACACCTTCAAAAAAATGAATATTTCTATGCAAAATTGACCCATATAAAATGAAATAGGAGATTTCGAAGTAATGAAAATCAGTTCGTATTGCACTGACATAGTTTGAAAAATATCAGTATACGCTACCAGTGTAAGTATTACTACATATACTTTTCTGAATCAATGTTAAACATGAGTACCATCAGTGCACCAGATTCCGCTCATTTAAGGGAGCGGAGTGTTCAAATGTTTATTATGAAATAACTATTGTGTCGATCAATTTTATTTTTATGTCACATTGTTGCTAAAAGTATAAGTAATCAGCAGCAAAATAAAAATAATTTGAAAAACTTTCATAAAAAAATATTTAATTGCATTTGTTACTGCTTCTAAGTGTTCCTATTTCCGCTTACGGTAAACAGATTTTGTGATTAACTTACTAAAAAACGCATTATTTCGAATTTCGTTATTTATGCTGATATTTTCTATGGTCAAACCGTAGCTACTACTACAATAAAGAAGGCTGTATACTAAAATCGACATTTCTTTAACATTTTGTTTAATTTTTTGCATGAGCGGTTATTGGAACACACAAAAATACCTAGTGATCCAATAACCGCACACGTGGTCTTGTGTTTCCAATATAAAGCATTATTTTATCAAAGAAAAATAATGTCAGACGACATCATTTGATAGTTGTTAATATTGCTAGAATATATCCGTGCGAAAAATGTTGGTTTTTGACACGAAAAATCATTTTTAACACAAGTGAGCGGAAATAGAGGCATGAGCGGGTACTTTATTACTTTGAAAATGGTGCTGCAAAGTAATGATGTCTGCCCAAAACGAATGCCAGGCTACTTAGCCGTACATAATGTTTCATTAAATTACTCGACTAGTCATCTACGGTAAATCATATTGAAATCGATCTATGCAATCACATCATTCTATTTGATCGAGAACTGCGTGAGGCTATACATCTAAATATTGAAAAGTAAAAACATGTAACCAGAAATCTTTGCCAGTGAATACAAAGCGATCACTATACTTCCTTCTTCAAAGATAATCTATCTATAATCAACATGACGTACGCGTTCAAGATAAGCTGTCGATCTTGGGTTTCTCGACCGAAAAACCCATAGGAAAAAACAAAAATGCCCACCGTTTGCCCTCTTATTTTGCAATCCGTAATCGAAAAGTGTACAATTTATGGCAGCCATAAACCGCAGCTTTCGATAGCCACCAAAATTTTGGCATCGGGAGTAGAAGTAGATAAACCATTCAAGTTCACGTCATAACCAATATGGCCGTTGAATACCCGTTAGATTACCGTTCGGTGAAGACCCTTATCGTTCGATAAGCTTAGCTTATTTATACACCTTAGAGTACCTACGCGAAGTTTAGTCTTTTAGATTCGACCGAACGTTCCGAAACGCAAGATGAAAGTTAGCCTAGTGCTAGTGCTGGCCCTGGCCGCCTTCGTGGCCGCCGATGAAATCAATTGGCACAAACTCCGACCAGCATGGCGTATGCCCCGTTACTGGAGACGCCTCCCGAAGGAGGTCATGAAACAGATGGCTAGCGAAATCAAGGATCTGCCAAAGCAACGCCCGGATGGCAGAATCGTCGGGGGATACTTTGCCACGCCCGGTCAGTTCCCGTACCAGATTGTGATGATTGCCAACTTCCCCGAGGGTGGAGCTCTTTGCGGTGGTTCGATTCTGTCGCAGAACTATATCCTTACTGCTGCCCATTGCGTAGACCAAGCCAGCGGTGGTACCATCATTCTCGGAGCCCACGATCGTACCAATGCCAATGAAGCCGGTCAGGTTCGCATTCCATTCACTGCTGACGGAGTCTTCTACCACCAAAACTGGGATCCATCTCTGATCCGTTACGATATCGCTACCGTTCGTATGTCCAGCCCGGTTACTTTCACCGACCGTATCCAGCCGGTGACTCTGCCACGTTGGAGCGATGTTGGAAATGACTTCTCCGGAACCACTGGAACCGTTTCCGGCTTCGGTCGTTTCTCGGACGACATCAACGCTGCTTCGGATGTGCTGCGCTATGTGACCAACCCGATCCAGACCAACACTGCCTGTAACATCCGTTTCCTGGGTCTGATCCAACCGGAGAACATCTGCCTGTCCGGCGAAAATGGACGTGGTGCTTGCTCGGTAAGTTCGTTGCTTAATTGCGTAATAAGCAGCGTTGAGTTTATCGTGTTATCTCGATCTATTGTTTCAGGGTGACTCTGGTGGTCCAATGACCATTTCCCGCGACGGAAAGACCGTCCAGGTTGGTGTCGTTTCGTTCGGTTTGGCTCTGGGATGCGAACGCAACTGGCCCTCGGTGTTCGCCCGTACGAGCTCCTTCCTGCAATGGATCCAGGCTCACTCCGATGTGATCATTGAAGCTTAAGTAACTATGTGTCGTTCATCTAAGTTGTTGATAAGTTTGATGAATAAATGTTGTATGATTTTGAGTATAAGTAATGTGTATGATTTCTAGTACTACATTCGGTCCCATGGTACTACTATACTTTTTCAGCACTCTAAATTTTGCTTTATTACCTCTTGTCTCATAAAATCTTGGGCAACTATGGGGACGGACCTGGTGTAGTGGTTAGAACACTCGCCTCTCACGCCGAGGACCTGGGATCGAATCCCATCCCCGACATAGTCACTTATGACGTAAAAAGTTATAGTGACGACTTCCTTCGGAAGGGAAGTAAAGCCGTTGGTCCCGAGATGAACTAGCCCAGGGCTAAAAATCTCGTTAATAAAGTCAAATCAATCAATCAATTGGGCAACTTCGCTGAGATGTAAGTCTCTATGAAGGGTGTAAATAGCTCGACCATTTCGTCACATTCGATGTTTACATAAATCTCTGAAGAATCAAAACAAGAACTGCACAGAAATCGATAGTTCATTACAATCAATAGAAAAACTGTGTATGATATGCGCTTTACACTAGTTCGGGACAAAATGCTGATTCTCGCTCAAGTCCCCTACATGGATTGCGTTAAGGTTTTCACAACAACTGTATAAAGTTTCAGATCGATCGATGGAATATAATTTAGTGTCAGCCGTTTGAAGTTTAAATGGGATTTACTATGGGAAAACTTATTTTTACAAAGAAAAATCGTCATATGCCTCTACAAGAATCCACATACCGTAAATTCGGGTGAAATTGATCAGTAGGATGAAATTGATCAACGTATCACACGATTTCATTCCTTCCTAATGGAGCACAAATATCAATAAACTTCAGGGAATCAACGTTGTTTGTTGTAATTATTATTGAATTGTGTGTTGTGACGTTTTTTGTCTTGAAGAATGTTCATTATTATGAAAATAATGTGAAATTTTAAAATCATGTTCGATGTAGTAAGGACTGTTCATTTTATAAAGTGGACACTTTGTTTATGCTTTATCTTTTTTATTTATTGATAAAATCGTAATCGGTTTTCTGTGTATCGTTGACCTATTATTCTAAAATGCTATAAAAATATAAAATCTTTGAAAATGCTTTTGGTTGAAGAGCTAAATAGTTTTTCCAAAAACTTTTAAAAAAAGCTGTCCGTCAAAGTTTAACATTATTTTTCGCAAAACAAAAATCCTTATTTTTATGAACAAAGTGTATGTTTGTATCCTTTACTATTCTACTAAAGGTAAAGCTTTAAAAATATCAATTATATTCCACCATTCTATGACATTAGGTAGCTTTAGTGATTTACCCATTTATGGCCAAATTTGCTGATACACCATCCTTTCACTCCCAGCAAAAGAGAACAGTAAAAAGAGTGTTCAAAACTAGTTTGGATTACTAAAGAAACTATATTAGTATAAACGAAAGCTAAATCGTGAGATTAAACCACAGTCTTAAGAATAAATTTTACTATTTATGGTAGTTTTACTAAAAAGTCTCATACTTTTAAAATCATGTACGCATATTTATCGATCTACAGCAAATTGTAAACAGTTTTCTCCGAATTTTTCAATTGGTTATCTCAGAATAACATATTATGAAAATAATATGTGGAAAATAAAATCGATTTTATTACAGCAGTGTTGCCAATTTTGATGATTGTCAATGTACTTTGATAGGTCTTCTAAGAATAAAACAATTGTGTTTCTGTTGTGCTTTGAATGTGACGTGGGGACTTACTAAGTAACTCTATGAAGGCGTAAGTTATTTTTCATGTTAATACTATATTAGGACTTCCGTCAGGACGTACTTTTACACAAAAAATTCTACTCATATCAATTCCCATCAAATTTAAAAAAAAATTCTTTAAAAATATACGGGATAATTGATTTTATTATATCTGTAAAATTGTTGCTCCAAAAATAATTTGATTTTTTCCATCAGGCTTCTGATTGATGATGCTTTCGAAGAACAAGCCTTTTTTGAAAATAAAAATATAAATTATCGAATTTTCCAGCCAATTTCTTACAATCATTGATTTTGATAGCCTCAAAAAATCGACCGATCTAATCGTTGTTCCATATTCGTGTGAAATTTAATTATTTTGGAGAATTTTTATTATCACAATATTGTACAATACTACATATACTCGAACGATGTGCAAAAAACCGATTGAAATTTCATTGATTAATAAGAAAGATACAGCATGCACAAGGTATCCACTTTATAAAATGAACAGTCCTTATTGACAATCATCCATAAACTTCTAGTTCTAAAAAAGGATTTGAACATGGTATCAACCTGAAAGTTTATTTTTTCTATTTCAGATAATCTCGCACAGGATATAACTTGGTTCTTTTCCGAATTGCAAAATAAATGTCCAAAATTTTATAAGAATTTTGCCTTCAAACCAGTGAGATTATGTTTGAGCAATTTGAACAACAACTTTTGTTGAAGCTTGCTAAATAGTCTCACTTCATTTTTCTATCAAGTAGTGAAATAAAACTTTCACATTATACGACTTTCAAAACGGTCTTTTTACGCTAAATTATTATAAAGAACAGTTCTAACGTTCATTCAAATTCTGAACAAAATGCCTAAAATCCAGCCACTAAACTCTGCTGGAACTACATTTTCTAAATTTGCAATTTTAAGTTTATGTAAGTTAAATTAAATAAGAAAAGGTCAAAATTTTACGTTGGTATATTCCAACTTCAAGTAGGTAAAACAATCAACGGACCAGATATGAGACGAGTCTTCAAACTCTTCGCCGGCCGTACGTTGGGCAGTCCTGATTTAATGTACAGTCTTGTCTCCTATTAGACGCTGCTACCTACTTTACGCCCACCGCGATTTCTCAGCTGTCGTACAATTGATTCTAGTGAAATCTAGTGGTAGGTAATGAGCTCGTACTCAGTGTTGCTCAGACTCATTTCCCCGAAAATAACATTTTCCGAACTACGAAGCCACGAACTACTACAACCATGCTCTATCCTCCTAAGATAGAAAAGCAGATGGTTAAGCTAGACTAATGCACACAAAATCGATCAATTTTGATCCCAGAGAGCCACAATTCAAGTTTCGGTGAAATGAAATGAGTGAGTGAGTGAGTGCGAATCATTTCACCGAAACTTGAATTGCGGCCCACCGAGATCGAAACTGTCGGATCCCATCCACACTCAAGCCCAACCACCTCCCCCTCCATCTCAGGAATATAACGCACAGTTATAACAGTTCATGGCTTTACAATTCGAATTTCGGGGAAATGAGTCTGGTCAACACTGATCGTACTATGCCCCAGTTACAAACGAAGTACATGGGAAAGAGAGGGTTTATAACATTTTTCATAAAAGTCGGATTGCTTTGCGATCCTCGACAATGCTCTTCATCGTGAACATACCTATCAAGGTCAGTTTTCAGAATTTGTACAGAGATCAATGAAAGATGTATTGTGTGATTCTTCAAATCTCATAGAAAAATTTGAAGAAATTCTCCATGGACACCTTTGGGAACTACTCTTGAATTTACCCCAGAAATCCATTCAGGAATTATTTCTAAGGTTCTTATCAAAAGTATTTCTAAGGTTCTTATCAAAAGTTTCACTAAGCATTCATTCAGTAATGTGGACATGTTCCAACGGTTGGGTGACAAAACGTCGAATCCCAAAACGTCGAATACCAAAACATCGAAATCCAAAACGTCGAAAGGACAAAACGTCGAAGAGCAAAACGTCGAAAGAATAAATAATTCATTATGTGCCAGACATTATTCATATCATATTTAATCGACCCCGATGTCAAAGAAAAACGTCTGGCAAACATTATTGCAATTCGCCACTTTCTACGTTTTGGGATTCGACGTTTTGGCATTCGATGTTTTGGCTTTCGACGTTTTGTCTTTCGACATTTTGTCCCTAAACCGTTCCAACAAACGAATGATCGCTGTATAATAAGTTCGAGGCCGATATATCTACAACACTAATGGTTTGTCATTCAATTCAAACATTTCAAGGTCTTCCTTTTCTTCAAATCAAAACAAGAAACTTATGAAACAATTTCAGAATAATTATTGTTAACTATCTCCAATTCTTGGAGAATTTTTTTTTAATGTGATTCTTCGATATATGTTGGACCGATTTGATCTCAAACTTTCTGAACTTATTAATTGGCAAACAAATGGATAAAGCTTGTGAGGGTCTCAACGATGCTTTTCTGGATGATGACTTGAGAAACTTTCAAATATTTTTTGTAGAAACTTTGTGAACTACTTCTAAGAAGGTAATAAAAGAACGACTTGGACGCTACCAAATAAAAACAAACATCAGGCAATAATTCCTGGACTTAAAGATTCTGTTCAAGTAAAAAATCTTCTAAATTTACTTTTAAATTATATCGATTTGATTCTTCATTCTATCTGATCTTTTGTGCACAAATGTGAAAGTTACGTTTTGTTCTATTTCTCTGGCCGGATCTCGTTTCGTGCCATTACGCCAAGCCTGTACCAATCTAGGTACGAAGCGAGGGGCGTTAATGTGATCCCGAAGGAGGCAAACTCGCCAAATACACCAGAACTTCGTCCGATCGAAAAGTTTTGGATGATAATAAAGAAGAAGTTGACGAAAAGCGGACAAACATTTAAAACCGTTGAAGCTTTGTAGGAAAACTGGGAGAAATTGTGTAAGAAAGATACCTCGCCCAAGATCTCATGAGCAGTGTTAAAAAAAATGTGCGAACATTCAGCTTGGGGATGAAATTCTAAAAATAAATTATGCCAAAACATTGCAAATATATAGTTATTTAATCCCTGAAATTTTGAGAAGTATTCGATTTAAAATGAATGTTTGGTGATCATTTTTGTGTGTCTCATTTCTTTCGAGTCCAGTCTTTATTATGTTAGTAGTTTAGAATTTATGATGTGATTTTGTGAAAGATTATCACTGAATAAATGTTCAGTCTAATATTTCATTATTTCAACTATTGTACCGCGGCTTTTATAGAAAATTTCCGCAGCAAGATCTTATCATGAGGGCCACCAATAGATAGGAATGGGTTATTCCAGGAAATCACACAGATCAAGCAATTGATTCGAAAACGTTTGATTCAAATTTGACCTTATCGTTCGCGTAAAGCCATTTCGTAGAAATTTAAGTTTTGACGTTAACTACGTCTTACGGCAATATACCGGGTGTAGATTGAAAATCAAAAATGTTGCGACCGTCACGAAATTATGTATGATTTTGTATTATTAGTATTCAGCCATTTATCTATAGATTTTCAATATTTTCCCACCAATCGGTCGGAAATTTATACAACATTGTACTCAAACGGAGAAAACTTTTGATTTTTGACGATAGACTGTCGAAAATTGGGAAAATGTCGACCCCTTTCTTACGCAACCAAACACGTTCAAACTAGAGTGTCCATTTCCCGGCCACTTTGCTCGTCCCGGGATTCGGGATAAAAATCCATGCTTGTCCCGGGAAATCTCGGGATCCCGGGATTTATCAAATTTTCAATAAAACTAGCTTTTCGGTTTGAAATGGAAGTACAAATTTAACAATACAATGCAAAAGTAAACGCATGTCAGTCCCACTGTAGATTTTCGCATCGCGTAACACAAAACTGAATCGTTATTTGGTCATCTTTATATTTTTCTTGAAAAGGTAACGGAGTGTAAAGGTGAAGATGAATCGAAGCCTAAACCTAATCGATTGGTCACCACCAACTAGTGACCAATCGATAAGGTTTTTTCAGCTTAAACGGATGTTTGGTTCTCCAGATCCGTGCTCTTGAAAGTTTGAACTTTGGCTTCGATTCATCTTCACCTTAAGATCGAAACATGTTCCAATCTCCTGGAAGTTTTTAAATATTTGTATGGAAAACGAGATTGAAAACTTCTCAGTCAATTTTCTCCATGCCTTCTTTTTACAGATGGTACTGACTTGCGATATGCGGCAGTTTATGTGTACTTTCAAATTTGTTATCTCAGCATAGGCTTATAACGGTTGATGTTGAAAAGATTAGCATTAAAACTTTGCAGCTAGACAAATTAAAATATGTGTTTCTCACTAAGTAAATTGATCTTTTTCATGAAAATTGTTACTCGTTCATTCTCTGCTTCATTATGTTTTTCTACTTTATCAAATAAGGTCGATAGTGCAGAGGCGTCGCGTGGCCTTATTATCAACCTGTGCACTTCTAATTTATGTTGAATTCGTTTTTTAACCTAGGTTGGAACTGACGCAACCTGTTCTGAACCACAGTTTCAACCCCAACCCGATTCAAGTTCGGCCGAACTAGAATTTGCTTGACGTTGGTTTATTTATGTGCTGATAACCGACCCAGTTCCTAAAAACGGAAACAACATAAGTGTCATTTTATATATGTCATTATTAGGTACACCGTGGATTCAACCCATTTTTTTCTAAGGTAATAAAATGTATAATCAATCTTTTCTAATTTTCGTTTTCAAATATATTTGTTTTTAGTCTTTCAGTTGATTAAAAATCTCTAATGCTAATCGGGTTGTTTAGTTTTATTTTCTCACTTTTTCATTTTTAACGATTAGTCATCATTATGGGGAAATTGTAAAATTACATATGAAAATAATTCAAATTATGCGGGTCATCAGTTTCGATTTATAAAGCACTGGATCCTAACTAATATTGCAATATAGAGTTAGTGATCATAACCCACATATTTTTACATAGAATTAATACAAGATCGTTCGCTTCGTGTACTTGGTGCACGCATCAAGAAAATTGCTCGCTTTTAAACCACACCACTAGCGTTATACTGACGATGACGGTACGGAGGGCACGACCGCTTTTGAATCTATTTCTGATTGTCTTCTGATTGACCATCACAAGTACCACCGCGCTAATACTGTATGCTGGAAGCGAGGTTCTTAACCAGTATTGTACAAAAAAAAACGCGCGGGCCTCGAGTCTCAAACTTACAGAAACTTCTTACCGTCAGCCGTCTAAAAAATCACGCCAGTACTCCACACCACAAGCGTGGTAATGTTGAAAGCGCGAAGGAAAAAAGAGAGGAAGCAAAATGGATCTCTCTCGTGGATTGATTTGTCTCTTGTCTTCCCACCGCACGCTCGCACAGATTGATGTGGCAAGACTGTGCACCGGCCAGAGTCGACGCTTTGGCTACTTACACACTGGCATTTGTAGTGCAAAAAACATTCTACCACATATACAGAATTGTGTGTACGACGAAAGGCAACGCGTCTCCCGATGAGAGTGCACACGTTGGGTTTCATCGACACAGCAGCAACGTGTAGCGTGGAACAAAGTGTTGCGTAGCATGCATCGCACTGAGCGCGTAGGGAAAATTAGGGCACAGATCTCGCGCCGCACCAAACAGCTTTTGCATATAATTTAAATACCAAAAATATAACAACAAATATTTTGAAAGGTGTAAATTGCGATGATCAATGATAAAGATAATTGAAATAGGCTAAATTTTATTGAGAGAATTGAAGAACCGTACTTCAATAATAGTAGCAATTGTAGGTTGTTATGATGAACGATTTGCCACCTGTGCAGTGCACATGTTGCACATGTGGACGCGACGCCTCTGGGAAAAATGTCATTGTTTTCCATTGAAATTTAGTGGTTTTCATCAAATTCTACGTACATTTCGGGAATCCCGGGATTCCCGGGATATCAGAAATAAAATCCCGGGAACCGGGAAATCCCGAAATTGGGATAGACACTCTAGTTCAAACACGTGGGTTGGGAAGCGCACTAGAAAAGCAGACCAATTTCTTCTTTTGACTTTAACTACGTCTTATGGCAATATACTGGGTATCAATTTTAAATCTAAAATGTTGCGACCGTCACGATATTTTGTTAGAGTTTGAACTAAAGGAAGGCTGCAACTATGACAATCGACTAAAATTCAAATGCAGAAAATCACTTGGCGTAGTTAATGTCATGCGGTCGTGTCTTGTACACAACTCCCTCGGTTTTTTTTTTGTGATTTTCATCAGCCTTTTCCAAGCAAACTGATTTATAAATACAAAATTAATAACATAAAATAGTTTTTAGCTTGCAGTGCTTAGTCAAGAAAATAAATTCGTGACCCCTTTATTATACTGCAAGCCAGAAACTATTTTCTTTAAGCATGAATCTAGTCGAATATCATTATATACAAAATATACAACTGTTCGGTCACGCCGAAACGACATCTCCCATTCACTGTAGCTGAGTGCGCCTAGCATACAGTGAATGGAAGATGTCGTTCCGGCGTGACCGAAATGGTTTATTATTATTTATTTAGTTAACATCTACACAGATAACACTGAATCAACAATTTCACGCCACAATACTCGGTTCGTGGCCGCATCTCTCCATCCTCGGTTCTGTCCCACGCTCGCCAAATCGATATGCACTTGATCCGCCTACCTAGCTCGCTGCGCTCCACGCCTTCTTGTACCAACCGGATCCGAAGCGACCACCATCTTTGCAGGGTTGCTGTCCGGCATTCTTGCAACATGCCCTGCCCATCGTATCCTTCCAGCTTTGGCCACCTTCTGGATACTGGGTTCGCCGTAGAGTTGGGCGAGTTCGTGGTTCATCCTTCGCCGCCACACACCGTTCTCCTGCACACCGCTGAAGATCGTCCTAAGCACCCGACGTTCGAAGACTCCAAGTGCTTGCAGGTCCTCCTCGAGCATCGTCCACGTTTCATGCCCGTAGAGGACTACCGGCCTTATGAGCGTTTTGTACATGGTACATTTGGTGCGGGCGTGAATCTTTTTTGCCTGCAGCTTCTTCTGGAGGCCATAGTAGGCCCGACTTCCACTGATGATGCGCCTCCGTATTTCACGGCTAACGTTATTGTCAGCCGTCAGCAAGTATCCAAGGTAGACGAACTCGTCGACCACCTCGAACGTATCCCCGTCTATCGTAACACTGTTACCTAGGCGAGCCCTGTCGCGCTCGGCTTCACCAGCTAGCATGTACTTTGTCTTGGCCGCATTCACCACCAGTCCAACTTTTGCTGCCTCGCGTTTCAGGCGGGTGTACAGGTCTGCCACCTTTTCAAATGTTCGGCCGACGATGTCCATATCATCCGCGAAGCAAACAAATTGACTGGATCTCGTAAAAATCGTACCCCGGCTGTTAAGCCCGGCTCTCCGCATAACACCTTCTAGCGCAATATTGAACAACAGGCACGAAAGTCCATCACCTTGTCGTAGTCCCCGGTGGGATCCAAACGAACTGGAGTGTTCGCCTGAAACCTTCACACAATTTTGCACACCTTCCATCGTCGCTCTTATCAGTCTCGTGAGCTTCCCGGGAAAGCTGTTCTCGTCCATGATTTTCCATAGCTCTATGCGGTCGATACTGTAATATGCCGCCTTGAAATCGATGAAAAGGTGATGCGTTGGGACCTGGTATTCACGACATTTTTGGAGGATTGGCCGTACAGTAAAGATCTGGTCCGTTGTCGATCGGCCGTCAACGAAGCCGGCTTGATAACTTCCCACGAACTCGTTTACTACAGGTGACAGACGACGGAAGATGATCTGGGATAATAATTTGTAGGCCGCATTTAGAATGGTGATCGCTCGAAAGTTCTCACAATCTAACTTGTCGCCTTTCTTGTAGATGGGGCAGATTACCCCTTCCTTCCACTCCTCCGGTAGCTGTTCTGTTTCCCAGATTGTGCCTATCAGCCGGTGCAGACAAATGGCCAGCCTTTCCGGACCCATCTTTATGAGTTCAGCTCCGATACCATCCTTACCAGCAGCTTTATTGTTCTTGAGCTGGTGAATGGCATCCTTATCCTCCCTCAAAGTGGGGGCTGGTTGGTTTCCATCTTCCGCAGTACTGACGAAGGCATTTCCTCCGTTGTCCTGTCCTTCATTGCCTGTTCTCTCAGCACCATTCAGGTGCTCGTCGAAGTGCTGCTTCCACCTTTCGATCACCTCACGCTCGTCCGTCAGAATGCTTCCATCCTTATCCCTGCACATCTCGGCTCGCGGCACGAAGCCGTTGCGGGATGCGTTGAGCTTCTGATAGAACCTACGCGTTTCCTGAGACCGGCACAGCTGTTCCATCTCCTCGCACTCCGTCTCCTCCAGGCGGAGTTTTTTCTCCCGAAAGAGGCGGGTCTGCTGTTGCCGTTTTTGTTTATAGCGTTCCACGTTCTGCCGGGTCCCTTGCTGCAGCATGACCGCCCGCGCTGCATTCTTCTCCTGCAAAACCTCTTGGCACTCCTCGTCGAACCAATCGTTCCGTCGACTCCGTCCCACGTACCCGACGTTGCTCTCAGCTGCATCGTTGATGGCTGCTTTTACTGTTCTCCAGCAGTCTTCAAGAGGGGCTTCGTCCAGCTCACCCTCTTCCGGTAATGCAGCCTCGAGTTGCTGCGCGTATGCCGCTGCGACATCCGGTTGCTTGAGCCGCTCTAGGTCATACCGGGGCGGCCGTCGGTACCGTACGTTGTTAACGACGGAGAGTTTTGGGCGCAGTTTGACCATCACCAGATAGTGGTCAGAGTCGATGTTAGCGCCACGATAGGTCCTGACGTCGATAATGTCGGAGAAGTGCCGAACATCAATCAGAACGTGGTCGATTAGCGATTCTGTCTGCAGTGGTGATCTCCAGGTGTATCGGTACGGATGGCTGTGCTGGAAATAGGTGCTACGAATGGCCATATTTTTGGAGGCGGCAAAATCAATTAGTCGTAGGCCGTTTTCGTTCGTCAGCCGGTGGGCGCAAAACTTTCCAAACGTCGGTCTGAATTCCTCCTCCTAGCCAACCTGAGCGTTTAGATCTCCTATGATGATTTTGACGTCGTGGCTTGGGCAGCTGTCGTACTCGCGTTCGAGCTGCGCGTAAAAAGCGTCTTTATCATCATCAGTGCTTCCGGAGTGAGGGCTGTGCATGTTTATTATGCTGAAGTTGAAGAACCGGCTTTGATCCTCAACTTGCACATTCTCTCATTGATCGCCCACCACCCGATCACGCGCCTCTGCATATCACCCATCACTATAAAAGCTGTTCCCAGCTATTGCCGCAGCTCTGGTAGATGGTATGGTTACCTCTAAACGTTCGCACCATTGATCCCTTCCAACACACTTCCTGCAACGCTACGATGCCGAATCCACGGTCCTTCAGCACGTCGGCGAGTATGCGTGTGCTCCCGATGAAGTTGAGAGATTTACAGTTCCACGTACCGAGCTTCCAATCGCTAGTCCCTTTACGTCGCTGTGGTCTTCGCCGATTGTCCCGGTTCGTATTCTCTCGTTGATTATTCGCTGCTTGATTTTTTTACAGCTGGCTTGCAGGGCCTGACACCAACCCCCTAGATTTCCGGAGGACCATTCCCCCTAAATGTTCGGAAGACCATAGTGCGCAGTTTAGCTTAGAGTCCTTCTCTGGCACTCGGACGATGATCAGCCGCCCCTGACATGGGGAACAGACGCTGTTGTGAGCCACTCCTAACATGGAGTACAGATGCTCAAGGTTTGCAGAAGCAAAAGCAAAAGCAAACCCCCCTTTCCCTGTCAGCATACGACCGGCCCAAGAAACATTTGCCTGTTTTATAATCATTTATTAAGCAATTTTTCACAACTACATACTGAATAGTTGCTTTATTATATTACTTTGCAGCTGCTACGCACACATTGTTCAAGCAAATCTGGCGAAATTATTAAGCTTCTTATCATTTAGTGACTGTAATCATATATTGTAATGATGTTTATTCAGGTTTCACTTAGCTTAATAAGGATTGATGATTTAACAACGCTAGTTTAACAAACTACATTATTGCAGTTTAATTCAGCATAATGTTGAACAACATTTTAATTATTTCCAAGTGAAGCCTTTGTTCAGGCGTTGTTCACACAAATTTGGAGAAGTTATAAAGCGTGTCGTTGTATATTGACTTTATTCTACAACTTCAAAATCGCTTTATAAGCATTCATCTCAGCTTTTATTCAACTGCCACAAAATTGATTGAAAACAAATAAATGACTAAAAATAGCTAACACTGTATACATCAAATGCAGTGTATACCTTTACCATGAATAATTCATTATTAATAACCACACTTTTAATAATTACCTGAAAACTTAGCTTAGCTTAGCTTAGACTGACTACACATATCAATGGTTGCTATTCCGTGATTGACCGAAGTCAGTGAAAATGCACAAAGAATCAACTAGAAGTTCAGCTGGGATTGGCCATAATCTTCTTCAGTGTGCATAATTCAGTGCCTCTATTTATACAAGGTCAATAACGGCGCCGGCCACGTCCTTGCAGTCAGGTGGGATTGAGGGAAGGAATGTTAGTGTGTAACCTTTGCTATTTGGAGACCGTGTTTGCCTCTGCATCTCCACAAAGGTTACTGGGAGGGATGTTTGTTAATGGGGATGATCGTTGGGTCAAAGGATTCACTTTGATAAGCGATTTGACCATGATAAACAATGATTTGTGAGATATATACATGCTTATACGTAAATATAATTGTTCATATAATTTCTATGTAGAGTAAAATTATGCCGACACTTGAGGTGACGAACCTTTCAAAGTTTGTTGAACAAATACCTAAATGTAACATTCCTACAGCTGTCAGTACGAAAGCATGTGTTATTATATTTTACTCATTTGAAAAGAAACAAAAGACTCAATTGGTTGGGACATCATAGAACACTCTTATTCTTATGCCGACACTTACAGTGGCGAACCATCCAAAGTTTGTTGAATAAAGTGAACCTTTCGCAAGTCTACACTTGTAGTGTCGAACCATTCAAAGTTTTTTTTAATTACAAAAATAAAGGTATATAAGGGGTGTTCTGAAAAAAAATGTTAAACATAAATAAATCATGAATCAGAGTTTGTGTCGACACTCACAGTGACGAACCATCCATAGTTTGTTGAAACATCATATTTACATCCCACCATTGTTACGATTAAATGTGCAGTCATACATATTTAATAGATTAGAAATAGTAGCATGAAACGAGCTCACCAATTGATCCGTTATCCTTGACTGAGCAGCCACAATCCACTTTCAGCTTCACTCGTTTGCTCGGCTAGCACTCAGAAAAAAAAAAAAAAAAAAAATAGGCGCGCGACCCGAAAAAAAAAACACGGACGACAGCTCGGGCTTTCTTGACGCACTGCCCAGGAGCAAGCGTCAAGGTCGTCGAAAGATCAAAAAGAACGAACCGATCGCGGCACTTTTTAACTTACTCCAACCGAACTCCCCGATCACGCCACTTTTTCACTTACGAGACCGACGCGCGACATGTTTGATCCTGCCCTCGTCGCTCGCTCCGGCAAAAGCAAGCTTCAAGGTCGAAAGATCAAACAGAACTCCTTTTAATAATTACCTGAAAACTGGATTCAAACTCGAAACCTTCCCATCGTCAGCGGTATACCTTGTCATTTGCGTCATCCTTGAATTCATATATCAGCCTTCCAGTGCCCAATATAAACCTCTTGTAGCTGATTATTGATCATGCTTGAGCTTCTATTCAACAATAATTAATCAACACGTGCTATGCTGATCAACAACTGAATAAGCGCATTACTTCTGCTGCTGTTCAGTACTGATGCGAGCTGAACTCAGTCGGCTATTTATAGCGCACAGTGAGAAAATTTATTTCAATGCTGGTCAAAAATAAAGTTTATTCACAAAGTAAAAACAGTCTGAAATGATTAATCGAATTTCATAATAAGTTTTAACTTGTTAAAATTTCAATTGAATTGTTCATCTAACTATACTAAAATTCATTTATTAAATGTATAATATATCTACTAGGTAAATATTTTAATTATTTGTCATACTTTTTCCATCTATTAAACATTATACAAATATTAAATATATTTCAATCAATAATCCTATGTCAGAAGACTGATTCAAAATATTTTCTAAACATAATTGAATATTGCATTGAGAAACCATCAGTTATTATTGTATCCAATATGTTTTTAAATATTAGTAAGTTGCGAATTCGCCAAGAGCGCCAAGCCACTCAAATAAAGATAAATAATAATAATATTAGTAAGTTGAACATTGCAATACATTAGGAATACAACGCAATTATTAGATATTTTGTCCATTTTTCAAAAATTTGGCTATGGTGTGACCTCTTTTGTAAGGCTTCTTTGTTGCTGAACAATGTGTTTAGTAATCGTTATTTTGGACTTCTTTGGATGACCTGCTCGGATGATATATCTATGTTGTATTAGGATTTTATAAAATACCTATTCAGCTTTTAATCATGTTCCTGTTAACATGGAAACAGCTGAAGTGCGAAGCAACCAAAACGTTAGTTCGTCTCCTGTTCATCTGTTTACACAATTATATTTGTTTGGTGGAATATTGGCTCTTTAATAGAAGGAAAAATGACTTGTTCAACTCATTAGTAAAACAATCTTGACAAGTCGGCAGAGATTCTTTGGAGAAGTTTAATAAGTGTTGGTTCTACTATTATTCATTCCAATGAAAAATGTTGAACATTGACTTAAATTTGGATCTAAATACCATCTTCTCAGCTCTTTGTAGGGCATTTTTTCAGCTGTCGCCATTATTCAACAATAATTAACTATGTATGTTTATTTGTAACACTTGACTGTAAGTTGGGTAACCACTTTCATGTAACTATTGTTAAATTATTATTTACACTTCGATTATCATTAAAAATGTTATGATTAGTAACTTTTACCGATATCAATATATATCGTTGATCCATTACGTTGCCATTACGTCCATTACGTTAATCCATCCATCGCATACACGTCTTGGATTTGATTTGTAAAACATTTGAAACATTTGAAAATAACATAAAAAGACATAATATGTTTTGCTTGAATAAGAGCATACTCATAAACTGTTATTCACATTGTTTATAAGTTTTACTAATCATGCTGGTCAACATTTTAAGTATTAGACACTGAAACTTTTGTACGATTTGTTGTTAATCAAATGTTCAATATGCTACTAAAATGATGGCTACAACCTATAGAAGCTTTTAAGCAGTCAATTATTAAACTTCTTATGTGTTGTAGAACAAAAGCTACTATATTTGCATTTTCGGAGGTTTATTCAGCTCTCATTCAAAACACAAACTGCAAGTGGAATAACAGCTTTTTTATAAGCGGAAATTAATTGTATTCAATTAATGATTCAACTAACAATTTGTTCAGCAATGGTTGCTGCTATGCAGCTTGTATTAAACACGTAAGTATCTTAAAAGCTACCAATTGTTCCTTGGGGGTGTTCCCACCGGGGGTTGGTTACCCGATCTTCCCTAAGGTTACTCGTACCCCGGCCAGTACCGCGAGGAGGTAGGGATAGGAGTTGCTGGGCAAGAGGCTAAGGGGTCTATTTTATTCCTTCAGGTACGCGAGGTACCAATGGTACGCCATGCCCACCCATTTACCAACCGAAATGGTTTGCGAAGACTAAATTTCCAAAGAAATAGATCGAAATCACAAGTAATACAGGCAAACACGACATTTTTTTGTTTTTATTAGTAGTTTTTCACCCGAACGCTGTTTCACCTCTAAGTATGACATTTCTTTCGTAAGTAAACTTAATGAGACCAATGTTTTAAGTATCCTTCTATAATTAAAAAAAACTCAAGCTACTTGCTCATCAACATCGGAATTCTCCAAAATCCAGTCCAAAAAGTGCGTTACCCGAGCGTAGACCGAAGGCCTTCCGATGGCACAACCAGCCGACGATCCGAAGGATACGATTCCCACCTGAAGGCTTTTGCCATCTTCCTGAACGGTCAGTGGCCCTCCGGAGTCTCCATTGCAAGACGATCTTCCACCATTACCTGACAGGCAGATGTTCTGCGATTGGATCACGTGCACAGCATTGCTCCATTGATCCAAACAATTGGCGAATGTGATGATTGGATTGGTGGTGAAGAAAACCACAGCGGAAGTGACGGGACTGGTGTCCGATGTTCTTCCGAACCCGGAAACCGTTGCTATACGGCCGGAGAAGGTCCGGACATCGGTCGAACTTGGAAGGCGAATTGGTCGGACGCGATCGTTGAACACGATCGAATTGGTCAAACGAATGGTCGCTACATCGTTCCTGATGGTATTCGAGGTATACTCAGGATGGATCGTAATTCCATCGAGCTCAAACACGATGGACTGTTGAGAAGGTTCATTGTTCAGTCGGTTGTGAGCTCCAACCAAAGCGGTTCCACCGCTGGCCCCTTGGACGCAATGAGCTGCAGTCAGAACGTAGTTATTGGAGATAATTGAGCCGCCACACAAACCACTGCCCTGGTTGAAACTGATAACCAACGCTACTTGGTACGGGAATTGGCCAGGGATGGCTTCGCGTCCATTAGTCACTCTTGCACTGGGAACTGAATTTCGCAGAAACTGCAACTCTGCGGGAAGACGTGTCCAGTAGTGATCAAAATCTTCAATCGGACGTACCTTGGTCCAGTCAATGTCGGCGGCCACCGTCACCAAAGCTATCAGAAACACCGCTGCAATTCTACTCATCGTGGATTATGGATTACGTGTACTATGCGTATGCGTATCGACGGTTGCTTTTGTAGCCTCGTATTTTTGCTTATCACTAGTCCGACCGATTCCGATTATCTGGGATATCAGTCTCGTTTAATGGCGAACGGCTGTGGATTGTTATGGCATTGGTTGTAGAGTTCATCAAGATTCGATTCGAATGAGGCCAAGTTCTTTTGAGCCAGAAATAGAAATAATTGCTAGTAACATTTTTCGGAAGCTCGGTTAAATAAAGCACCAAAAACCTCTGGATTGCTAAAATTTCAATCTACACTGTGTGATTGTACCTTAACTCATCGTGACTGTAGACTTCAAAGGCAAGCTGAAGCTTATTCTGGAAGTTTATAACTATTATTCACATTAAACACAATGTTGTGAATTTAAAGCATTAATGATCGATCTCGCATAGGACTGCTTTTAGCGTATATCTTCAACCAAATTCTGTTCTACGTATGCTTCATTGTTCATCTCTAGAGATGAACCGATATTTTATCAGGTATTAAAAATTTTAGTTAATATTTTTTCCGCCTTGTAATCGGCTTACAATCATCTCAGATACATTTTTACTGCGAAAACTGTTTAATATCTGTTCGAATATTCGGTGCATCACTATTAATTTCATCTTCATCATAAACTAACCCATTTTTGGTTATATATGGTTACTGCTTGATTGAATTTTACGTAAAGCGCTGTGATCTGACGTTATCCTTTGAGGTACATTACCTTTTATACCAATCGCGTCTACACTGTCTGAAATCAGATATCAGTACAACGCGGGGTTTTTCATCAATCTTGAGATAACGCTATCAGCTACAGAGACATGTTATTCTCCTCGTATCTGACGTTACGTCCCAACTGGGGCAGAGTCTGCTTCTCAGCTTAGTGTTATTATGAGCACTTCCACAGCTATGACCTGAAAGCTTTCTTTGCCCACTTTTGCATGTGTATATGGTGTGTCAAGTACGAAGATACTGAATGCCCTAGGAAGTCGCAAAAATGCCCAATCTGAAAAGATCCTTGAACGGTGGGATTCGAACCGACGATCCTCTGCTTGGTCTTGCTGCGCGTTTACCGTTACACTGATAAATTCTTCCATAATGATTGTCATGCTTTGGTCATTGATCTAACTTTGGAAGATACAGGGTGTCGACTACCTGGAAAAACCTGGAAAGTCAGGGAATGTCAGGGAATTCGATTTTTGACCTAGAAAGTCAGGGAAAGTCAGGGAATTTCACTAAAGGTCAGGGAAAAATATTCAATACTACTTGATGTTGTAGTTGATTGAGAAGACGCTTTTATGCTTATGAGAGTGAGCTGTACTTTACTACCTATACTTATTCTTAAAATGCAAAATTTTCTGAAATGAAAAGCATCAACAGTGCTCTCTGAACAATTTCTTCAAAGTTGGCGTAGCTTGCTTTATTAATATTTAGTTTGCTAGATCAAATCATTGTCTTCTCTTCAAAATCTTGAGGAAAAAATGGAATCCACTTCATCAAATCATGTCAATCTTTACAAGTTTGCCCAAAATATCCAAGTTAAACTGATAAAACGAAATATAGAAAACAACCAATGAAGATTCTCGTATTAAGGTGAACATGAAAACTGTATCTCAAAATTACAAGAGCACAAATCTGCAAGGCATAATTCCCAAATTTTTTATCATGTCGTTTCTGGAATCAATAAAGATAATACCGCAAAGTGCTCTAATACTGATATTTGTCCATTTTGCTATCTATTTCAATTATGATTTTTCAATTTCAATTTTCCAGGACTTTGTGAAAATATCGTGAATTCCAAGCGTTACTTCAGGATTTTATCCAGGAGCTTACTTACCGATATGTCCAGTTTGTTTTTTGTTCTGAGAATATGAGGGAATTCTCCAAAAAATATGCAGATCATTATCTAAGATATCTTTGTGAATCCATAAAATCCATCGAAGCAATACTTTCAGGAATTTAATTTGAAGGAATCTGCTCGATAAGTCTTTGATAGTTTGTGAGATTACTTGGAAGATTAGTCGGACATCTTCCCGTAGATGGGCTAGAGCTTAAACCGGTCGAATAAAAATGTAGATTTAAATACTTTTTTAATTGTTCGTAAGAGCAATATGTGTTATGTCCGTTCTCGTGTCGCGTTCTGTGAGTATACATGAAGTTCTTACGTTAGCATAAACTCCCGAAAAAAGTTCTTGGAAGATACTCATTGAGTACTCATTCTTAGTGCAGTCAAATCGAGGATTGTTGGAGGCACGACACATTACAACGAACATCTGAAAACTTATTATTAGCGCGTTATCCAATTCCAGAATTCATTCCATTCTAAATATTTAGATAAATTTCTGGGGAGAACGATTGCTTGAATTTAAAAAAAAATCGGAATTCTAAAAATTAACTAACATAAATTACCTGTAAAGAATCATGGTGAAGAATTTGAAGAAAAAATGAATACATAATAATTCAATAAAAAAGTGTCTATGCGATCCCTAAACATTTTTTGAAGTATTTCTGTAATATTCTTATGGACTCTAAATTAATTTCTAGGATAAAAAATCATGACTGAAATAAATTCTTCAATATGTTCTAGAGATTTCTGTAGGTGAATTCCGGTACAAAATTTCTTCAAAGAGAGAAAACTTTCTTCCATTATTCACCAGCAAGAAAATTTTCTATTCTTCAAAGAAAATACGCGCCGGATGTCATTGGATAAAACATTTGAGGAGGTTCTGGGAGAAATATTAGAGGAGTTTCTGGAGAAAGAAGTATTGGAGGAATACCTGGAAATATACATTTAAGAATTTAAATTGAAATTTCTGAGAATTTTTTGTTGAATTCCTTGATGATTTTTTTTTAAAGAAAGTTTTTTGACAATGGCTATAATTTTACCTGAAAAAGAAGTACCGTAATCCGGGGTATCATTGATCAGCGGTTTAACATTGATCGAAATGACTCATCCCGTAAAAAAATCGTATCATCATTTATTGATGGAACATTTCCAAATCACGAATGGTGCTTCTCTTTCTTATATTCATGAGCTTATATAAGTGAAGATTTTTGCGAAAATTGCGTTTCCTTTATGCGTAATTTTGTCAACTTTTCGAAACAATGATTTCAATGGTTAAGGATGACACTACCGAAGATTCATGTCTCACATATATTCTGTAAACGATATGAGCAAGGAAAATCCGATTCTTACTAAAAACTGCATCGCCGAAAAAGATCCCGTTGTCAAAACTTTCATAAGTATGCTCAATTAGGCAACATTAACGAATTACTGTTAAGAATGTAGAATTCCCTTAGGAAATTGCCTACCTTTAGGCGTATTCCGTGGTTCGAGGTGTTTTTAATTTTAAAATAACTCATAAAGTAAATCACTTGTAAGCATTTGGTCTTCATATTCAGCTTCAGAAGGCAGGATTTAAGTAAGTAACGACATTTTCAATATAACCGAACGTTGTTTACATAGGTGATCAATGTTACCCCATATCAACTAAATCAAAAAATCACTTAAAACATTTTTTAAAACATCCTTCAATCTTTCAAAAAACAAAATACAGTATATAGTCACGAGCTATGGGTGGCAGGACTTGTTTGAAAAATATAAAATTTGCGACATTTGCATTTTGAAACGAAATATTTAATAAATATTCAAAAAAAAAAATGATCAATGTTACCCCGGATTACGGTAGCCAAATTTCAGGAAGAAAGTCCTTCCAATAAAAAAGCATAGTAATGATCTTAATATAGTGACATCTTATGTATAAAAAATGGTATGATCAGCTTGCGAAAGGTTGTCACCTCTCCAAAGAAAGGCCGCATGAGACGGAGACAAAAAAAAATGATTTAAAAGAAGCTGCGATAATGGTATCATTCTTTGACCAACCAACAAAAGTGCAGCATCTACAATGGTTCGAACAATTAGCGGAACCATGACGCCAAAACCCTTAATTCGACTCATACAGGGGACTAAATAGAAGTTTGGGTTTCACATAAAAGAAGATGAGATTTTCTACTCAACAAAACAAGCACTTTAGCTAGGGTCACACATTTTCGGATCTAGTTTCAAACTTCGCTATTAACTGGTCATTCTCACTCACCGATCTCTAGTAATTAGTCATCTTACAATGGTACCACTATCCTATCGCTTTTGGTGATCAGATTGGCCATATAGCCGTAGCCCATAGTTCACCACAGATCTATATTCTAGAAATGGCTAAACTTATTATCACCTTCTAATTGGAACTAGAACGGACTTACTCTGGTCAGAGTTTGTTTTTTCACTTGTTTCAACTTTCACCTTACATGCACTCTGCTTGGTAGTTAACCAGAAACTGCTGCTGATTGCTCCGTAGGTACGGGTTATATCTACGTAGATGGTAGTCTTCTCTTTAGTCCGACTATGAGATCTACTCTTAGTGAGTGCGAAGAGATGTTGTTTGGTACTAATCCAGATAGAACGGGTTGTGTTGGATCTCTACCTGTGTGGTGACCCATCGCTATCACTATGACCTATATACTTCAAGCAGTGGTAATACACCCAGTGGAGACTGAGAGGCTTACGGTGAGATCAACTGTTAATTGGCTACAATTGACCCGACGAAGATTTGTTCTGTGGTATTGTGTTGTGATTGTGTAGTGACTTGAACATGATCGTAGTTTAACTCAAACTCCTGTGTTGGCTTCAGAGATTTAGCACATTTAATATCTCACTCGAGCTGAGTGGCGTGCCAACACAGTGGTTCGGAAGGGCAAGTTACAAGGTGTCCAAAATTGTCCTTCATGCCTGAAACTTGTGAAATTATATCTGAGGTAGTTCAATATCCGAATACATCGTTTTCTACAATTTTAAAAGTAACTTTTGCGCTTGAAGATTTCCATATGATCAGTAGATGACTCAGAATTCACTTAGCTTCTACTCAGCTTTTACCGCTTTATTGAGTTCTGTTTGATCCTTCGCTTGCTCCTGGGCAGTGCGTCAAGAAAGCCCGAACAGTTTTTTTTTTTTTATTCTTTTTGGGTCGCGCGTTAATTTTTTTTTCCTGAGTGCTTTTTTATAGCCGAGCAAACGAGTGAAGCCGAAAGTGGATTGTGGCTGCTCAGTCAAGGATAACGGATCAATTGGTGAGCTCGTTTCATGCTACTATTTCTAATCTATAAAATATGTATGACTGCACATTCAATCGTTACAATGGTGGGATGTAAATATGATTTTTCAACAAACTATGGATGGTTCGTCACTGTGAGTGTCGACACAAACTCTGATTCATGATTTATTTATGTTTAACATTTTTTTTTTCAGAACACCTCTTATATACCTTTATTTTTGTAATTAAAAAAACTTTGAATGGTTCGACACTACAAGTGTAGACTTGTGAAAGGTTCACTTTATTCAACAAACTTTGGATGGTTCGCCACTGTAAGTGTCGGCATAAGAATAAGAGTGTTCTATGATGTCCCAACTAATCGAGTTTTTTGTTTCTTTTCAAATGAGTAAAATATAATAACACATGCTTTCGTCCTGACAGCTGTAGGAATGTTACATTTAGGTATTTGTTCAACAAACTTTGAATGGTTCGTCACCTCAAGTGTCGGCATAATTTTCCTCTACATAGAAATTGTTCATATCAAATGAAAATATTATATTTACGTATAAGCATGTATATATCTCACAAATCATTGTTTATCATGGTCTAATCGCTTATCAAAGTGAATCCTATGACCCAACGATCCTCCCCATTAACAAACATCCCTCCCAGTAACCTTTGTGGAGATGCAGAGGCAAACACGGTCTCCAAAAAGCAAAGGTTACACACTAACATTCCTTCCCCCAATCCCACCTGACTGCAAGGACGTGGCCGGCGCCGTTATTGACCCTGTATAAATAAAGGCACTGAATTATGCACACTGAAGAAGATTATGGCCAATCCCAGCCGAACTTCTAGTTGATTCTTTGTGCATTTTCACTGACTTCGGTCAATCACGGAATAGCAAACATTGATATGTGTAGTCAGTCTAAGCTAAGCTAAGCTAAGCTAAGTATGTACTTGGAGTCCAAACCAAAATTATTCACGATGAACAACTAGTAGGCATTCGTGTGGTCTGCAGCCTTCATCACCGGCATCACTCATCACTGGCATCACTCATTCATGTCTGCATTTGTTTTAGATTCGAAAAAGCTTTTCACAAATTTTGAAACATTCAGATGATTTTGATCTACAATATTACATACACTTGTAGAACGAATAATTTACCCCGTTTCGCCCTAATAAAAAAATAATTTGCAAGTTTTTACTGATTGCAGCATGAAGAGTGGGTATTTCATTTGGATTAACCATTTTTAAGGTACTCAAATAACAAAACAAAGCCCAACACCTTTAGAGGCTTTATCTATCGATGATATTGTATGTTTGTCATATCGCACGGAAATTGAATGATAGTAGCTGATTTCCACTGGAATTTCCTTTCCGACACTCTTATCGCTCTGCGTTTGGGTTCTGCTACGCATCTCTATTTCCTATGGATTGGATTTCCTACGTATGGTATTGTTAGTGTAATCTTGATCATCCTTAAAGCCGCCTTGCTATAAAAACCTCGTAAGGAATCTACAATCTTTAGTTTTCCAAAACCCCTCTAACCATGAAGTCCATTGTGCTGTTGATCGGTGTTCTGGCCGTTGCCAGTGCTGAATGGATCGAAATCGATTGGTCGCAAGTGCGCCCGATTGAGGAATTCGACCACTACTGGGCTCGTTTGCCGTCGGAGCTGCAGTTTCTGCGCAAGGCGTTCCCGAACCGTAGAATTACCAACGGACAGCAGGCAACCCCAGGACAGTTCCCGTACCAGATTGCTCTGCTGAGTACTTTCACCGGAGGTACCGGTCTGTGCGGTGGATCCGTCCTGACCAACAACTTCATCCTGACTGCTGCTCACTGTGTCCAGAATGCCTTGGGAGGAACTGCCATCATGGGAGCCCACAACCGCCTCCAAGCCGAAGCAACTCAGCAGCGCATTGCCTTCTCTGCGGCCGGAATCCACATGCACCCTGGATACACCCCAACCAACATCCGCAACGATATTGCTACCGTTCGTCTGAACAGCGCCATGACCTTCAACGACCGTGTTGTCCCAACTCGTATTCCTGCTGCTGGAGATAACCGCTCCTTCGCCGGAGTTACCGGAACTGTTTCTGGATTCGGTCGTACCTCTGATGCCAGCACGGCAACTTCCGCTGTAGTTATGTTCACCAGCAACCCAATCATGACCGAGGCCGATTGTCTGGCCCGCTGGGGTGGAAACACCAACATCATCCAGGCTCAGAACATCTGTCTGTCCGGAGAAGGCGGTCGCTCTTCCTGCAACGGTGACTCTGGTGGCCCATTGGCTGTCCAGGACGGTGGCAGCCTGCAGGTCGGTATTGTGTCCTTCGGCTCCGCTGCCGGATGCTCGATCGGTATGCCCTCGGTGTACGTCCGCGTGTCGCACTTCAGAGACTGGATTTTGGCTAACTCGGATCTGTAGATTTCTGCTGATCGTATGAAAATAAAGTTATAATAATTTAAGTTCCCAAGTTATAGGCAGTGCGAGGTATTTTAAGAAGAAAGAAACTTCTCCAAAAGTAAGGAGCAGCTGTCATTGGCTGTTGTTATTGAGACAAACTGAAGTGGTCAACGTTGAACAATTCATCTGGTGTTTCCAATTAAATTACGAGGAGAATTCCTCCAAGGATTAATTTGAAAATTTTATAGAATTGGAATTGTTTTAAAGACATTTTAATGAATTCTTCCATGGGTTATCCAGGAACTGGCTCTAGAAATCGAATCAGATAATCCTTTCATGAGAAATACATTGAGGAAATTCGCAAATATTAATTCTTAGGATTCCTTAGGAATGCCTACAAAAGTTTATATTGTCTTATTATTGCAACTTATCAATATGGACTAAAAGCTTTCATTTGACGTATTTGCAGTACATGTGGGGCTTTCCACATACAGTGAGAGGCAAAATAAAGTGCCCACCTTACCAGTTTTCGAATTTCTCTCATTGATTTGGTTCAAATTAAAGTTAACACACCTAAATCTTTTGTGATATTTTATTTTTGATGTTCTTTTAAAGTTGCACTTACGAAATTTTGATAAAAAAAAGAATTTTACTTAAAGAAAAAGAAAATCAATTTGTATTGAAAAAAAAGTAGTGACAAAAATAAGTGCCCACTTCCTTCTTGGCCCCAGAAAAGATGATTTAAGAAAAATAAAAAGCAATTTAATAGTTAATGTGTCCTCCTTTGGCCTTAAGGACTTGCTGGAGGCTCTTCGGCATGCTTTTCACCAGGTTTTGTAGGTGTTGTGGATCTAGTTCTTCCCAGGCGCGCTCCAAGGCTTCAAAATAATTATTTTTGTTGGTAACACCAGTTTTTTCAACCCTGGCATCGAGAATCGCCCACAAATTCTCGATGGGGTTGAGGTCTGGGCTTTGTGGAGGCCATTCCAGCGGTTTAATCCGACAAGACCGGAAAAAAGACTTGGTCTTCTTTCCAGTATGCTTCGGGTCGTTGTTCTAGAGAAATATGAATTTCTCTTCAAGGCCCGTCTGGATCAGCGAAACCTCCAGATTTTCCAGCAAGATGTTAATGTAGGAATCTGCCATCATTATTCCGTCGATTTTCACGAGGTTTTCTACTCCACTCCATGAAAAACACCCCCAGACCATCACATTTCCTCCTCCATGCTTCACCGTTCCTTGGATGTGGTGCTCTGCATCACACACGAGCCCGCCGCTCTCGGTTAGACAGCTCGAGCTTCAGGAGCGCCACATCCAAGGAACGGTGACGCATGGAAGTGTGATGTGATGAAATGTGATGGTCTGGGGGTGTTTTTCATGGAGTGGAGTAGGAAGCGTCGTGAAAATCGACGGAATAATGACGGCAGATTCCTACATTAACATCTTGCTGGAAAATCTGGAGGTTTCGCTGATCCAGACGGGCCTTGAAGAGAAATTCATATTTCTCTAGAACAACGACCCGAAGCATACTGGAAAGAAGACCAAGTCTTTCTTCCGGTCTTGTCGGATTAAACCGCTGGAATGGCCTCCACAAAGCCCAGACCTCAACCCCATCGAGAATTTGTGGGCGATTCTCGATGCTAGGGTTGAAAAAACTGGTGTTACCAACAAAAATAATTATTTTGAAGCCTTGGAGCGCGCCTGGGAAGAACTAGATCCACAACACCTACAAAACCTGGTGAAAAGCATGCCGAAGAGCCTCCAGCAAGTCCTTAAGGCCAAAGGAGGACACATTAACTATTAAATTGCTTTTTATTTTTCTTAAATCATCTTTTCTGGGGCCAAGAAGGAAGTGGGCACTTATTTTTGTCACTACTTTTTTTTCAATACAAATTGATTTTCTTTTTCTTTAAGTAAAATTCTTTTTTTAATCAAAATTTCGTAAGTGCAACTTTAAAAGAACATCAAAAATAAAATATCACAAAAGATTTAGGTGTGTTAACTTTAATTTGAACCAAATCAATGAGAGAAATTCGAAAACTGGTAAGGTGGGCACTTTATTTTGCCTCTCACTGTATATAATTTTTAAAATATTTAATAACCATGTACAAAATCAAACATTTGGGTGATCTAGTGAAATAATAATACAATATTAATGTCGTATAACATTAAGTTTATTCCGCAACTATCATGTCCGAAGATTAAGTTGGTCTGATATTAAGGTGACCAGTAAAGTGTGAAACTTTTTAATTATAGGCTTTAATCTTTGTTATGCCCATCATAACTAGTTTCGCTCCAGTAACATTTTTTTCCAGATGCTTTGTTCCTATGCAGTTTTATCGTCCTTAACTTCACTTAACTTGGCATTATTCAAAATTCAGTTTACTATGTATTGTACTAGTTGCACTGATACCTTTCGATGACTCAAAACTCATGATTTCCTACCCAGAAGTGAATTAATGTCTAGTCATGAATTATGAATTCGTTCTGACATAGAACCAGAACAGTGACATACTCCGGTAGGGCTTCAAATGGGCACTTTTGGGACCTCATGTGTAGTTGTCCTGCAACTCGTATAATGTCCGAAAAAAATAATTGAAAAAGGCAAAAGTTACTAGAACAATTTCCTAAGCAATACATAGCCGGAAGAATCTGAGGGAAAAAAAACTAAAAGAGTTTTTATAAACATCAATATTCTTTTATGTATGGTTGCTGATTCCTGATTTCCATAATTAGTTCTTCAACTTATTTTCAAAGTAATGAAAACATTTTCGCCAAGATTCAGTAAAATTTTGTCCAAATTCAGTAAAATCTCACATTAAAAATATTACAATAAGCAAAAACTACTCCACATCAATTGAATAGTCTTTCCAAAAAAGTAGGAAAAAAAAGTTTCTACATCGATTTTTTCGCCATTATTATTTATTTATTTATTTATTTATTTATTTATTTATTTTTATTTATTTATTTATTTATTTATTTATTTATTTATTTATTTATTTATTTATTTATTTATTTATTTATTTATTTATTTATTTATTTATTTATTTATTTATTTATTTATTTATTTATTTATTTATTTATTTATTTATTTATTTATTTATTTATTTATTTATTTATTTATTTATTTATTTATTTATTTATTTATTTATTTATTTATTTATTTATTTATTTATTTATTTATTTATTTATTTATTTATTTATTTATTTTATTTATTTATTTATTTATTTATTTATTTATTTATTTATTTATTTATTTATTTATTTATTTATTTATTTATTTATTTATTTATTTATTTATTTATTTATTTATTTATTTATTTATTTATTTATTTATTTATTTATTTATTTATTTATTTATTTATTTATTTATTTATTTATTTATTTATTTATTTATTTATTTATTTATTTATTTATTTATCTATTTATTTATTTATTTATTTATTTATCAATTTTTTTATTTAATTTTATTTTTATTTATTTATTTATTCGGTTTTACATCAATTATCTTGATAAAACCTTGCCAACAATATTTCGCCAATTCACTCGGTTCATGGCCGCCGGTGGGGGCCTTCCTTAGCCGGGTGGTTACAGTCCGCGGCTGCAAAGCAAAGTAATGCTGAAGGTGTCTGGGTTCGACTTCCGGTCGGTCCAGGATCTTTTCATAATGGAAATTTCTTTGACTTCCCTGGGCATATAGAGTATAATCGTACCTGCCAAACGATATACGAATGCAAAAATGGCAACTTAGGCAAAGAAAGCTCTCAGTTAATAACTGTGGAAGTGCTCAGAACACTAAGCTGACAAGCCGGCTCTGTCCCAGTAGGGACGTTAATGCCAATATGAAGAAGAAGAATCATTCATTCCCTGGGCATATAGCGTATAATCGTACCTGCCAAACGATATACGAATGCTAAAATCGCAATTTGGCAAAGAAAGCTCTCAGTTAATAACTGTGGTAGTGCTCATAAGAACACTAAGCTGAGAAGCAGGCTCTGTCACAGTGAGAACGTAATGCCAAGAAGAAGAAGAAGATGGCCGCTTCTCTCCATCATCGACTGCAACCTACGCTCTCCAGGTCCTGGTGCACCTCGTCAATCCACCTAGCTCGCAGCGCCCCACGCTTTCTTGTTCCGACCGGATTCGTAGCGAACACCATCTTTACAGGGTTGATGTCCGGCATTCTTGCAACATGCCCTGCCCAGCGTATACTTCAAACTTTAGCTACCTACACGATACTGGATTCGCCGTTGAGTTGAGCAAGCTCGTGGGACATCCTTCGCCGCCACACGCCGTTCTCCTGCACGCCGCTGAAGATCGTCCTTAGCACTCGGTGTTCGAAAACCTCAAGAGCTTGCAAGTCCCCCTCGAGCATACTCCACATCTCATGCCCGTAGAGGACTACCGGTTTTATGAGCATTTGTACATCGTGCATTTGGTGCGGAGATGAATCTTTCTTGAAAGCAGTTTCTTCTGGAGCCCATAGTAGGCATGACTTCCGCTGATGATGCGCCTTCGTATTTCCCGACTAACATTGTTGTCAGCCGTCCACAAGGATCCGAGGTAGACGAACTCGTCCACCACCTCGAAGGTATCCCCGTCTTTCGTGACACTGCTTGGCGGGCCCTGTCACGCTCAGTTCCGCCAACCAGCATGTACTTTGTTTTCGACGCATTTACCATTAGCCCGACTCTTGTAGCTTCGCGTTTAAGGCGGGTGAACAAATCTGCCACCGTTTCAAATTTTTTCCCAATAATATCCATGTCGTCCGCGAAGCAAACAAATTGTCCGGATCTCGTGAAAATCGTGCCTCGACTGTTAAGTCCGGCTCTCCGCATGACACCTTCAAGTGCAATATTGAACAACAAGCACGAAAGTCCGTCGCTCTGTCGTAGTCCCCGCCGAGACTCGAACGAACTGGAGTGTTCGCCCGAGATCTTCATGCAGTTTTGCACTCCGTCCATGGTTGCTCTAATCAATCTTGTGAGCTTCCCGAGAAAGCTGTTCTCGTCCATGATCTTCCATAGCTCTACACCGTTAATACTGTCGTATGCCGCTTTGAAATCGATGAACAAATAGTGCGCAGGGATTTCTGGAGGACTTGCCGCACGGAAAAAACCTGGTCCGTTGTCAAGCGGCCGTCGATGAAACCTACTTGATAACTTCCCACGAACTCGTTTGCTATAGGTGATAGACGATAGAAGAAAATCTTGGATAGCACTTTGTGACTTGTGGAGTAATTTGTAAAGAAATCATTAAAATTGAGGTATTCCTGGAGAAAAAAATATGAAGTTATTACTAGAACGTGGAACAATACCTGATGAGAATTATTTAATGTTTTTTGATGAGAATTTTTCAGACAATCCTGAAAGAAGTTCCGAGAGATTTTTTTGAAGAATTTGAAGGTAATCTCCAGGAAAAAAACTAAAAGGCAAAGTTGGAAAAACTGTTGGTGTAGAAAAGATACTTGCTTGGTGGTCTTGAAGACAATTTTAGTGAGACTCGTAGAATTTCTTGTACTATTTATTACAGAAATCCTCAGTGATGCCATAAAACTCATGATTAAGGAACAGCTGGATGATATATCAAGCTAACAAATATAATTTAAATGTGATAAATTCATAGTATTATACAGTATGGCCCATAAAAAAATGTGAAAATCGTCATATCATGTATTATGGTAGTTTTTACATAGAAAATGTGAATAAAACATAAATATTATTCATTACTTGTATTGTACAATCTATTTAGACTCAGTTTTTCGCTTTGGACATGCTCTTTATCTGTTACTTTCTTCTTACCGGAGAGGAATTGGAAGCCTACCTTCAAATTTTATCATGCGGACGTCGAGTTCAATGAAAGTTCAATTGAAAGTTTCTAAAACATCAACGATGGCGTCAGCTTCATCACAGGCCTTGTCTCCAGCATACCCCCATATCAAATGATAGTATTGGTTCATACCTGAGTCATTGAAGATTTAAACATATTTTCGGAAAAAACTGCTTATTATGGAGAGCTTTGATTGAACCTTGATAAGCAGCTCCGTTTTGCTCAAAACCTATGAGCTAGTATTGATATAAGTTGTCTCTAACCGAAGGAACAAATTTCATCCCCAAAAATCTGTTATAGGCCTCCGTATTTATTTTTTATTCAACTTTAACAAAAAATAGAGGCATATCAAACCTATAAGACGCAAATTCCCTCAAAACTATGACTCTGGCAAAATATTTTATTGTGATCATGAAAAACAGGTTCTCTAAGAACTCCCCCATCATCGGATACCAAACAAATTAAAATTTCAAACAATAAAGTGTGATTTTTGAAGGTGGAAAATTTATCACCAGAGTATACGACAATCAGACGCTGTTTCTTGCTTTGGGCGGACAAAACCTTTGAGCTTCTTTGCTTCATTACATTATTCAGAACAGTAAGAAAAATATGACAAAAATTGTCCTGGATAGCGAAGTTATGTCAGAATATACTATAATAATCTAAAATTACATTCACTAGCAAAAACAATGAAAATATCGCTTGTGGATGCTAAATTCACGTTCAAACAACTTTCGCATTTTTTTTATGGGCCATACTGTAGTAAAATAATTTCTAAAATATTCTCTGTAAGAATTCTTCAAGAGATTTTTTAAAGCAATTTGATAGAGATTCTCCCATTTTTTGTTTGTAAATCAAAAAGTAAAGGTCAAAACACTTCAAGAACAAATTGTTGAATAACAGCTCTCAATCCCGGGAATGATTTTCCGTGGTAATTCCTGAAGCAGTTCTGTGAAAACTTGTAAATAAGGTCTTAGAGGAAGCACTGGAAAAGTACGGAAATAATTCATCAACAAAGGAAATTACAAAGGAGGAAGCACATGGTTGAATCCTGAGAAGTTCGTGAATGAATCACAAGGGATATTTCTCGTGAGTTCATCGGAAGAATTCTCGAAGAATTTTTTTTATTGGATTAAACAGAATGAATATTTTCCGTAATGACTGAAAATATCTCTGATCTGCAGCGATATCAGTATAACACCACAACAAATAAAATCAATACAAATATATGTAAACTACGAAATTTATGAAAACAGTGATGATTGCGACAGACATTACTCCTGTAAAACAAGAATCTGGTAGGCCCTAATGCATTAATGCCTTCTAAGCATAAGGCACTTGCAGCCTTTGTTTAGTGTGCCCAACGGACCCCTTTGATTTTGCTGGGAAATGTTTCGTAGCGTATTTCTCGTTTCAAACTGGCTTGGTAACGAGCCAAATCAAAGGGAACCGTTGGGCACACTTTTATTTGCTGCAAGCGCTCTATTCTCATCGTCCAAAAACCTCGGAAAACCCATTGTTTCGTCCAAGTCTATCCACAGATCCAATGGCTTTCTCAGTTGCGATGTTGATGTCTGCGCTTAAACAATTCTCTAACAGGCCTCAAGGGGGGCCACCATGAACTTTCACTCGTCCTTGCGTGTTGATGTTCAATTTTCTTTGCAATAACGCCTACCGTTAGGCATCAACTTAGCGTTCTATAATAGCCAAGACCGTTCATTATCTGGGGCTGCTTACTTTATCGATACTCGATACATTTTTGAGTCATAACTAAGTTACCATATCAGCGTTGAACACCAAAAAAGAGACAGCTGTGTACTGTTGCTCCTATTTATCTCTCCGATGCAATTTTATTACAATCCAAAGTCAAGTATTTAATGATAGCCGAAACAATCATGCAATAGGTCATGTCTAGCCCCTCACCACCTGTAGCTATCTACCAAAATCCCAAGAGAAAACAACGACTAAGGATAAGATTTTAATTACACATCGAAAATATCTGTTGCTAATCCACTCGCTAGACGATAAGACACCGACCTCAAGTCAAATGTTTACGGGAACACCTTTCGGTAGTCATATACGGTTTGGTTGCATTTCCGATTGGATGTTTTGCTGAAGACTCCCGGTTTGAAACATTTAGTTGCGATACCTCAAGATGAAGTACTTGGCGGTGTTGAGCGTGGTGGTGGCACTTGTAGGATTAAGTGTGGCTATAAGCGTTGCCGGTAAGTCTACGCGGAAGATCGACTGGAGCCTGGTTCGTCCGATCAGTGAGTTTGCACATGTACGGCAAAGAATTCAGAGCTTGACCGAAACAAAATCCTTAATGAACCAACGAATCGTCGGTGGACAGATTGCATCACCCGGACAGATTCCATATCAGGTATGAAGATCTAGAGTTGTAATGTGAGTGATGTCTATTAATATCAATCATTCTAATGTAGGCTGCAATTTTGGCTGACATTGAAGATGGTTCGGGACTTTGTGGCGGAGTTTTGATCTCAGCGAATTATGTGTTAACCGCCGCGGTGTGTGTTAATGGAGCTAGCGAGGGAACTGTGATTTTAGGAGCCCAAAATTTACAGAACGAAAATGAAGATGGCCAAGTGCGTATGGACTTCACCAGTTCAGATGTGCATGTTCACGAAGAGTATGTTGAGTTCATCTTTAGACACAACATTGCTGCGATTAGATTGCCTCAACCGGTAGCGGTGACAGAGAGGATTCGTCCGGCAGTGTTGCCAGCTGCCACCGATTCGCGAACCTTCGCGGGAATGCAAGCCACCATCAGCGGATTTGGACGCACCTCAGATGCCAGCACTTCGTTCTCCGATGTTCTACGTTACGTGTCCAATCCTATTATGACAAATGCCGATTGCGGTGCCGGTTATTATGGAGATCTGATTGATGGACAGAAAATGTGCTTAGCTTACTTCAATACTCGTGGGCCTTGTATTGGGGATGATGGGGGACCTCTGACGGTACAGGATGCCGGCCAAAGTTTGCTGGTTGGAATCTTCTCATTCGGGTCCGTTGTCGGGTGTGAGTCCCAGTGGCCGACAGTTTTCGTTCGAATTACTTTTTACTTGGATTGGATAGCATCGCACACCGACGTCGTTATCGGATCGCACTGACCTAATCTATGTTGTAAAATTGGCTGGTTACTGCAGAACCATAAAAATCAACTGATGCGAGTCATGTATCGATGAATCGAGAAACTAGAAGCTACCAGAGTGAAACAAATGGTGTATATCGATAAGATAAATATATTCATTTTGATTCTGAACTGAGCGAACTGATGATGGAGTTTTATTTTCTCTTGTTGGGTTGCGGATATTACTTTGCCGTGAAACTATTGTTCAGCTGTTTCAATGGTGTTGCATATCTAATAACCCGTATAAGCCTGAATGACGGGAAAAAAGTACTACAACTCTCACCGCTCAGCGAATACCTAACGGATTTCAACTAGTTTCTCAAAGTGACCAAAGGGTCTCGGAAATGTTCATATGGTCGTAGTTATTCCGGTAAGTCTCTGGGTCAGGTCGGGTGACAAGGGTACTGTGCTTCTGTGCCCCGGTAGGTAGGCAAATTTCATGTCACAGATAATTCCCGGAATCGGCTATAACGTGGCCACTATATAGACGGATTTCACGCCAACTCGACACGCGATTGGCAGCACCCCTTCAGAATTCAATGAAACTTTCTGGATGTCAAAAGTATGTGAAACTAAGATACTTTGCATATTTTGTATTTTCAAAATCGATCTAGACTAACATTTGAAAAGGGTCAAAGTTTTTTTTTACTTTTTTTTTAAACCCGTATAACTCGAAAACGGTAAGACCTACAAAAAAGTGTTGTATGGGGGACTGTCGTGAAATTTCCTAAAGTTTTAGAAAAAAAAATTGAAAAAATAAAAAAACATTTTCTACACCGAAAAAACAATGATTCAAAACTATAAAGTCGATTTAAAAAAATGGTCATTTCAGATTTTGATCATCCTTAAGCAAAAAGTTTGGTAATTAAATTTACTAAAAGTCGTCCATACATTGCAAATTGGGCATATTTTAGGGATAAAAGTTTTTCTAACAACAAATTTTTTAAGTCCAAAATTTTTATTTTTTTTTTATTTTTTTATTTTGCTTTAAATAGTCTAGTATGCTCATATTTTGAAGTGATAAATGAGTTTTAATCACAAAATAGATTATATTTGTTTTATTCGGAGTAGTTAAAAGAAATAAAACGGAATTATACAGAGTTTTTTTTTTAATTAAATACAATTGATCTCGCACTAACCCGCTTATGAGAAAATGAACTCCGTCTAACAATCCGATGGGTTTTTAATGGTTGGAAAGATATCACAATAATATTTTATTTCTTATTTGGTCAAAGCCAATCTTAACAGGTGTCTGGAAAGGGTCAATATTATGCTTATAAAAAAAATCGCTGTTTTTTTTATCATGCATCATTATTTTTTTTATTGCTATATATCCTAAAACGTAGTAACTGCACATGAATATTTACATTATTTTTGGGCTTTACTGAATAAATTGAATATTTTTGGTTCATTCTCTGAATTGGTATTCCGTTTGGTTGCAGTTTGTGTATCACTAATAGGCATAAAACAATGATATTTTTGGGTACCAGGGACAGTTTTAACCTTATCAAACAATTCCATCAATTCCTCTGACATTTTAACATACTGTTCATTAGATATATAACAGAAATTTAATTTGGTGATACATGTATCAGTTTGTTTCACTGCCCAGTCGAATAGTTCTCGCGGAGTTGCGATTGTGTTTCCATAGTCTTTTGCATGACTTGCTCTTTTTGCCATTCGCTTGAGAGTGCCACCAATTGCGTCACAGGGGCCTTTGCCGTGGGATGTGGCAAAAAAGTGCCATTCTACTTCCAATCCATATATTTTCTTGAAATTACATAAGCTGGCAAATTTTTTTTTAATTTTTATAATGAGCTGCAGCTCCATCTGACATAAAAATAACTTTTGAGAAATTTATTTTTTGTTTAACAAAATTTATCAATTTTGAAATAAATAGCTGAACTGCTACTGTATCACGGGTCAACACTTCTGATAAAACTAACGTTTTCCTATTTATTATCTTTTTTTATGGTAAATCTCGAATGGGTGTATCGTTGCTTGGGAATTATTCCAGTGATATCCTTGAGCAGCGTTTTGTATGATAAAACTATAATTTTCAGAAAAGTCGCTAATTACCAGTATTTCACCTTGTTTTAAGGAGTTTTTTTTGTTTCGTAGAAAAGAAGACTGTTCTTTGCAAATAAAATCATGAGTTATTAGCTTATCAACTTTCTCCACGAAATACGTAACAAATTCTTCAACAGGCTTTATTATAGTTTCTAAATTACAGCGATCGGTGGTGAGCCATTGCTGAAAAACTACATCTTCTTTGTCGCTTTCCTCTAAAAGCGAGATTAGTTCTCCTGTAATATTTTCTTTGGAATTACACTTTTCACATTCTCGAAAAAAAAAAACAATCAGTCGTTCTTACTAAAACATCGCATAACAGTTTTTCACAAATTTCTGCCTGAGAGACAATTCCTAAACTGTTAAGCATTAATTTAACATTTTCGTGGTATGTGCACACACATACATTGTGAATTCCTGTGCTATCGAGAAGCCTACAATGTTTAGTCCTCAACATAGTAAACAAAGTAAAACCAATTTCTACATTTTGGCATCTTTCTTCAAAAATCATGTACGCCTCTTTAAGAGACATCATCAATAGACGCTTTTGAACTTGTTCTTTACTACCATTTCGGTACTCAGAAACGAAGTCATTGGCTCCTGGCATAGGCCTACTAATATCATCACTATCAAAGAAATCAATAACAACCTGTTTATCTGTTTCACTAATTCCATGCCCACTTCGAGCCCTTGTGGTACATAGAATGCCCTGTTCATTCACAAGTTGTTTCACTTGTCTTACCATGTAAATTGGTGCCTCGAACTCCTCGACAATTTTGTTGATCGACCACGACTTAGGAAGAACCGATAATATTTTCAACTGGTCATTTCTGTCAATACCAGGTGAGTTGAATTTTTCTTTCAACTGATTGATGATTTCCTCGAATGCCTCCACCTTGTCGACGTCCATTGCATCCATGCCTAGTATGTCATGACGTACAGCTTTGGTGATCTCCACTGACTTTTTAATTCGATAGTCCAAGCTCCTTATGTTTCTCGACGAGATTGGGGATAAATTCAAAGTTTCAATAATACTGTTGAATTTTTCCACGTTGTAGGGGCCTAGTAATTCATACGCTGATGGGACGGATGGCAAAGATGAACAGGACGGGACTGCTTCTAAAATATACAATAATGTCAAATTAATATATTGATATGAGTTCTATGTAAACAATCATTGTCGTTTAATGTGCTGCAAAGTAAATTTATCTTACCTAGCATTTCATTGGAGGCCAGACCGCTTGTTGGTGGTTGTGGATTGTGATTCACTTCGTTTCCACCCGAACGTCGTTTTTTTCTTAGGCGGACTTCTGTGGAGCCTGATCACTAAGCGACATGACTCACAAATATGCATAGTTTCATCAAGCTGATGACTATATCCCATAGCACGTATGCGTTCGATCATTGTTGGTGACAAGTTTCGCAACTGGCTACGCCTGCACTTAGGATTGTTTATACCGACGCAACATCTCGAAATTTTAATGCGCGATAAATCTTGTTGATCCATCTTTAACTTCTTTTCACAAATGACTTAGATAACATGAAAAGAGTTTTATTGACATCAAGCTTAAATAGTTATATGCATAGGTAGAACGACAATTATAAGTTAAATACTTATCTTTCTATACACTCACGCGGTGATTGTTGAGTAACTCAGGTCGTTAACGGACATTTTAGGTAGATAACAATACAAACATTATTTCTTATTCATCTGGCTTGTAACGCAGGTACGTTTAGTAGTATTTTCTAGAAGAAAATCTAATGGGGTATGGATCAGGTTGTTCCTTTTCAATGTTTGCAATCTTTCGAATCATAAAAATCCGTCGGATTGTTAGACGGAGTTGATTTTCTCATAGGCAGAGGCGAAATCCATAGATTGCCTTTATTTAAAAAACATAATCACTGCATAATTCCGTTTTTTATCTATTCTCAATAAAAAATACAATTTATTTCTGATTCAAACTCATTTATCACTTGAAAACACCATCATATTTGACGGTTTAGAACAAAATCTTTGAAAAAAAAAATTCAGTTTTGGACTTGAAAAATTCGTTGTTAGAAAAACTTTTTTCCCTTAGATATGCTCAATTTGCAATGTATGGACGACTTTTAGTAAATTTAATTACGAAACTTTTTGCTAAAGGATGATCAAAATCTGAAATGGCCATTTTTTTTTTAAATCGACTCTTAAGTTTTGAATCATATTTTTTTTCAGTGTAGAAAATGTGTGTTTATTTTTTCAACATTTTTTTCTAAAACGTCAGGAAATTTCACGACAGTCCCCTATACAACACTTTTTTGTAGGTCTTACCGTTTTCGAGTTATACGGGTTTATAAAAAAAAGTAAAAAAAAAACTTTGGGACTTAAAAAAATCGATGTTAGAAAAACTTTTTTCCCTAAAATATGCCCAATTTGCAATGTATGGACGACTTTTAGTAAATTTAATTACGAAACTTTTTGCTTAAGGATGATCAAAATCTGAAATGGCCGTTTTTTTTAAATCGACTTTAAAGTTTTGAATATTTTTTTTTCAGTGTAGAAAATGTGTTTTTATTTTTTCAATATTTTTCTCTAAAACGTCAGGAAATTTCACGACAGTCCCCCATACAACACTTTTGTGTAGGTCTTACCGTTTTCGAGTTATACGGGTTTATAAAAAAAGTAAAAAAAAACTTTGACCCTTTCCAAATGTTAGTCTAGGTCGATTTTGAAAAAACAAAGTATGTAAAGTATCTTAGTTTCACATAGTCTTCACACCCAGAAAGTTTCATTGAATTCTGAAGGGGTGCTGCCAATCCCTTTGTCGAGTTGGCGTGAAATCCGTCTATAATGGAATTTTAAGAAAAACGCATCAGCGTAAAACTTTTGAGAAACGATTGAATTGAATAACTATGTTTCCTGCATTTGATTGACTCTAGAAATTACCATTTTCGGGTCCCAGGGATGCCTCAAATTTACGATAAAGTGGTCAATTTGTATCTAAACGTCTGTACCAAGCTTATTGGGACGCATTTTAGTAAACTATTATGTTTGAACTCTAGTTTCAGAGAATTGAAACGATTATTAAGTATTAAGTCCAAGTCGCCTCATCCGGTGCTTTCTAAATGGTACAAACCTCTTCATTTATAATGTTGAATATCAGATCCTAATGTTTTATGAAAATTAGAATGATTGTCATTGAAAATAAGTAAAGATAACTCGGCATGTCCCAAAAATAAAGCACTTTTTTACCCGACTTGACCCAGTGACCCACCGGAATAACTCTGGACACATGAATATTCCCGAGTTCCTCCGTCCACTTATAGAGACTAAATATTGTATGTGTTCGTAGTGCAGTGTGGAGTGTTTTTGAGATTTTGTTTAAATTTGAGTCGTGAGTTTGTGAAAATACAAATATTTGTGAGAGTGTGGTGTTTTTCTTATAGTAGGGTACAAACAAGCTTCAAAAGCCTAGCCTGTTGTGTGTTGGCACTCACGTGGGACTCACGTTAGGCGTGCTTAACCACTAAAAAAACTTTCCCTACTGCTCCTGTGCCTCGATCCCCTCTGGAACTACATCAGGCAACTTCATCGGGGGAGGGCTGTGCTCATGCACTTCGTCAATCTCAGCCTCTAGTGGTGGAGCTAGCCTACTCCGGATACGCGCTTCTTCATGCTTCGATACTGGCCAGTAGAGTGCCGAAGTCGGTCCAGTGATTCCGGTTGGAGGATGGCTTCCGGTTCACTGGCGCTCCGACAACTCAAGCCGGTGATACGCTACGTACTACTCAGAGTAGTCCCCGGCGGTGGATCTATCCTACTCCGACGAAAATTTCCCCGGCGGCGGAAGATCTCCCGAACCGATGCTATCCGGGCAGATGCCGAGGTCGGTCCTGCGATTCCGGTGGAGGGAAACTTCCGGTTCACAGGCGCCCCGACGACCATTTGCCGGTGTCATTTCGCGAATTACTCAGTTAGACCCCGGCGGTGGACTCAGCCTACTCTGACTTGACGTTGGTCGGCCAAGTGCCAGGGTTAGTTTTGCAATTCCGGTTGGAGGATGGCTTCCAGTTTTCAGGCGCCCGACGACTTTTAACTGATACTACGCTACGCCCGCTCTACTCGGCCTAGTCCTCGACGGAGAATCTAGCCTACTCCGATCGTGACCCGGAGCTCTCTGGTCTTCACGCCATCTCCTTTGCAGCAACGACATAATCGCCGTTATTCCTCTGTTCACTGCATTTTAGGTGATTTCATGCTGGCACATGTTCTGCACGATGTTGTCCGGATTTAGGACGCTTGCGGTTTCTGGCATCATCTCGCTTCGTATATCCCTGAAGCGAGGGCAGTGGAATATAACATGCTCCGGTGTCTTTTCGATATTTGGACAGGCCGGACAATGTGGAGATTCTGCGTGTCCGAATCTGTGCAGATATTTCCGGACGCATTGATGGCCTGACAGAAACTGGGTCAGGAAGAAGTTAACTTCTCCATGTTTTCTGTTCGTCCACACTGACACGTTAGGAATGAGCATGTGGGTCCACCTTCCTTTCTCCGAGTTATTCCACTCCTGCTGCTACCTAGCCATTGTGTCCAACCTAATGGTATTCCTAGTGTCCCTTTACTGGTAGCATGCAATGTGCCAGAGTGATGCAGATAGGGATCATTCCGGCGATGACGCACACTGCGGTACTCGGTAGGCACTCGCCACCCGTATAGCCAAGAGCCGGAACGTACCTGCCAGCTTATCTCGGTTACGTTCCCGGGAACCCGCATTCTGTGTAGGGCTGCGGCGATAGCCCAACTGGCAGTATCGATTGCCTCTCCTCTTCTGTTTGGACGCTTTCTCCGCGCACGCGATGACTGCCCGAATAGCATCCACCGTCGAAGTCTTTTTACGGAATCCGAACTGCCTTCTCGACAATCCGTTCTCGCCTTCCGTGTAGATCGTCATATTGGTCTATATGGAGCAGGATGTGTGTGGTGTAGAATTGGGCAACAGTCGATAGATAGCAATCAGGGATGAGAAATGTAGCAAACATTTACCACCTCGACATTCACATTTTTCTACACGACCATCAAAATCCGAAGCAAACCATGACCGTTCAAAACAAAAAATGTCACGGCTCTTCTAAACTGTAATCTTCTTCTTCCCAACGTTTTTTCAAACCCGAATGCGAAATGACTCGAGCACAGTGGTGACACGATTTTTCCGTTTTTCGGGGTTTTGCATTTTTGCTCGATAAAGGCAGCATGAAATTGAACTTGTTTATATGTATCGCAATGGAATGATTGTGCTCTTGCTGTTAACGCTAATAGATATCAATTAGTTGAAAACACAAGCGAAATATTAGCGATTGAATTATTTTACATTTTTTCCAATCATTCACCTCGAGATGGCTGCCCGAAAACGGTCATAGTGGAGAGACAAAAACAGTCAAACAGTGTGTGAACCGTTGGCAGCGCAACACCTGATGGTATTGATGCTGCTGTTGCTTTGTGTTTTGGTTGACTGGCAGAATCGATGAACTGTGGCAAATTGTGATCACAGTTCTCAAGCCTGGATAGCAATAGTCGGAAAAGTCCGAAATAAATGTAGCTTGTGTTTTTATGTGTGACAGTGCGATCATTCCCTGCCTTGCGAAAGACTGTAGTGAATAAGCATGCCGACCCTGAGTTCATGTTTCAGGGAGTCTCAGGAAGGCTCCTCTCTGAGCTAACCAACAGTTACCATATGTATACCAGTATACTGACAAAAATGTGTGTGGTGCTAGTGAACACAAAGTTTTGTTTTACGGATATTTCAGGATCCTTGCCACTTTGACAGATAAGGTCTCCTGCAAAGTTGTTCAGTAGGTCGAAGGCTATCATTGTTTATACTTTCTAAGAGGTCAGGATTCTAAGATACCTACAGAAGAAAAGTTGCATGCATACTTGCGCCGTGAAGAGCCTGCCTTGTTAATTTTTTATGCCGTGATCAAGACATGTCAATTTTTGTGGACGCCTGGAAAGAAAGGCAAACATTAATAATGATTGATAATTTTAATTAAGCAATTATCATTGAGTTAGTTACAGATTTTCATTGACTAACTTATGAAATTTAGTAATCAAATTCTTCACCAAAATCATAAGTAAAACTTAAAAATTTCAACAATAATCGTTGTGGCGCCAGATCATAATTATTCCTTAAGTAATTATTAAGTTTTTTTTTGTCTCAGTGAAGCAACCTTGCAATGAATCACGAGAATGAACAGCGCGTGGATAAATTAATCCTACGAGTGGAAAGGCTTCGCGAACCGCTTATCGGTGTGTTAATTTTGCTTCTTCGGCGTTGCATCCGTTCGCTTTTTGCGATACTCTTCGTGACGCAAATATGAAAAATGAATTTTGGCGAATGTTGGATCGCGAAGATGCGTCGATCATTGTTCACGAAGAAGATCCATCGCAACACTGAAGCCCTTGAATGACTGAACATCTCTGACGAAGACACCATTTTTCTAAGTGGTCAGACTCCTGATATACCCGCAAAACAAAAGTTTCATGCATACTAGCACTGCATGGTGCCAAATGTTAATTCCAACTTTGGTGGTCCTTGAATTACTGAACAACTTTGTCGAAGACACTATCTTTCAAAGTGGTCAGGCTTCTGAGATATTTGCAAAACATAGTAAACACCCAAATAAAGCCTTTAGAAAGTGTTTTGAAGTTTCTATGCGAAATCTAACAAGCAACCTTCTATAAATCAATGAATGGCTGCGAAACAGAAACAGTTTATAGTAATGTTTGTACAAATTATGAGGATAAATCATTAACAAAATATCGATAAATTTTGCGGGAAATTTGTTTTTATTGTTTATTTCTATAATATTACAAAATACAAAAAAAAAACAAACAAAAAAACAGAAACAAATATTTTAAACATTTAAAAAGGATTTTGTCTTTGAGAAAACTTTTGACTATTTTCCTATCATTTGTTTTACCGTAAGAGAGAGGAAACAGCTGGCTTTGATTGCGAGTTCTCAAAAGTCTTGATGAACCTGTCATCAACTGCCACTAAAAACCGCACATTGATTGGGAGAAGTGCAAAAATTTGGCCAAACTAAAAGTGGCTGTGATTGAAAATTGAGGTTGTTTTCCAATGCGCTTGGAAAGTGTATTAGTTATTGACATAGTGGCTTCCTATTTGGACTAATAATAAATTTCGGTAACTTCCACATTTTAAATCTATTTGATATTCAGACGCGAATGACCTGCTATGGTTAAAGCGTCTATAATTCAAAAGAAAAATCTTTTTGATTGTCTTACCATCAAGAAATATATTAAATTTTACTACCAAAACACACAAAACCTTTCAAAATTTGAAGACATTCAAGTAATCATGTATGTATGGAGAAATAGGGAACCCCTATGTCCATAACAGGTAGACCAACCCTAGATGAATTGTGGAAAAAAGATCACAGATAAGGAAAACAATAGTCTTCTTCTTCTTATTCTTCCTGGGTGTAACGTCCCAAATGGGAAATAGTCCTCTTTTCATGTGTTCTAATGAGCTCTTGCACATTTATTAACTGAGAGCTTTTTTGCTATTGACCATTTTTGCGTATGTGTATCTTGGAGAAAAGCACGACGATAGGAGTAAATGGTCCAAAATGCTACTTAAAGGATTTGTGTCGTTTTCTCTTAAAAAGATCCACATTTTAAGGCCATTCGAAGCCTTTACAGTAACTTTACAATTTTTTTTAACTATCACCATGAAAACATTTACCAAGTGTGACCTTTTTTACTGTTTAAAATCGTGTCGAATAGTTGATTGAAAAATGGGGGTGGTTCAAAATGACCAAAAAGATGTGGTAGAATGCCATTTAGTATGGATAACGTATAGTCAGCAACCAAGCTGCCCCATGAGTTTGCTTCATGGCATAGAAACGCTTATTCGTTAATAAAATCATCGAAAAAGCTTAGGACTTAGGCAAAAAAGTGAAGCATTGTTGAATTCCACCCGGAAATTAATGGAAAATCTATAAGTGGCAAATATTGGATAGACATATTTTAACATTGTTCGGGAAAGAATACAAATTGAAACGTTCTAGGAATGTTCCAATAAATCGAGCCATTTTATCCAATCAGAGCGTATTGGACCATGTTTCCCTACCCTATGCTCTGGGAAGTCGATACAATTTCCAATTCGAAAAGATCCTCGACCGATGGGATTCGAACCCACGACCCTCCGCAACATAAGTACTAAGGGGGGGTTTTCAACGAGAAGTTGGAAAAAAAATATCATAAAGTTCTTCTATTTTTTCTTTACAGCTCAATTGTGCGGCCAAAATCCAAGTGGATTATACTTTGAGGAGGCAGGATCCGTTATCAATTTGAGAATTTTCAAAAGCAGTTTTTTTTTGTACAAAATCATGAAAATGTGTTCACAGTATTCTATTCTCTAACCGAAACATAGTGAACACATTTTCGTAGAATAAATTTCAGCTTTGAACAGAAAAACTGCTATTGAGTTTTCGACGATGATGATGATTGCGATGACGGATCCTTGAACGTTAATTGGTTCACAGTATATCCCAAGTAACACCAAATACATCTTTTTGTGCAGCATTAATGATATATTGTTATATTGAAGCTCTATTTGAGAATTATATAACATCTTGTGTTATATATGAGATATAGTACAGTATTCGAAAAACATGTCATGCAAGATCATGAATTAGAAATAAAGCAAAGGGTCTAGGTATTATTATTGCTTCATGAGCGTTAATATAACTTTTATAAGATTTAAACCGCACATGTTTACGTTATCGAAATGTATGCGCTAAAAAGTATTTTGAACTAGTTTTCAATAACATTCAAACACCATGAAGATGCATTAACATCAGGCAAGTTGTTCATATTGACCCGGGCCTTTCTACCCCACTCCCATATGACGATCAAAGTTTTGAATGTTAATTTTTAAGGTGACAAAAAGACAATTTTCAGCTGGTATAAACTTTACAAACCATTTTACACCTATCAAAGTGGAGGCTATCTAAGCACGACTTTTCCACACTTTTACAATCAGACATACGATGCCACAAAAAATTGATGAAAATTAAAAAAAAGTTTTCACCCGGTCTCGAACACGTGACCTTTGGATTCAGAAGTCAACACCTTATCACTACACCACCAAGTAATGCACAGTGGAGCCGAGATTGTTCACCAATATAAATGCAAGCAATCTATACAGTAGCACATGCTCTGTTATTCTTTGAAGTCCATCGTCATCACAGCTGAGCTACAGCGATTGCATTCGATGCTATTCGAGATTGACGTATGATGTGTTACAACAGTATAATAATCCTATTGAAAAACATCTTGTGGTGAAATACAGTCATTGTAAGGTTTGATGATTACAAGTTGCCTCACAACTTTCAATCAAACAAACATATGTTTCTGATGCGTATTGAATACGTTGATTATACAAGTATATGACTTCATTACCTTTCTTGAAAATGAAATGCTAAGTAAAACGCCAGTAGCGCATTACAAACACCTGTTTGAGCCAACTTGATGGTTTGAGATTTATGCATGTTATTTTTACGTCTTAAATACGTTGTTCAAACAAACTATACAAGTGCTTCATTTGCCACGTGGCACGTACAAATGCAAAGTAAAAATTTGCCGGGGGCAACATTGACGGTCCAAAAAATTGCCACGGCACAGTATATAAAGTCGTTTGATTTATGCTGTCCGAGTGTTAATTTGAGAAGTGAGCGCAATAAACACATTGTGATTATCCACAAGTAGTGTGTTATTCAGGGTAGTTCGATTGATATTAATGTGGATGTTCTTAGTAACATGATTTTCATAAAATAGTTTAGAATATAAACATCCGAACATTTTTTGACGGCACTGCAGGCTTCGTGAGGAAGACTCCATATTGTGTTTCTGACATTGGGAATTGATACGATGAAAAATTCTATGATGACACACATATTTTCAGGATAGTTTGTTTTGTTTTTCCATTTCATTGAGGCGCATGGATTTACAATTAATAAAATTGTGCATTTCACAATAAATCTGGAGCCGCACACAGTTTGAGTACACTATTGGGAATCAACAGAAGAAAAGTTAATAATCACCACAAGCAATTCGCGAAGAGAAAAAAAAAAACATTCGCTTTCATTATTTTGATTTTGTTTTGAAATGATGCTATCAAAACAAAAATAGATGTAATTTGTAAAACAATACATCTTCTTAGCTTCACTATAACAAGTAAGTATTAGTGATGCTATGTAGTACATCTTTAACACATAATTGTATGTTCTAATGATGTATTGGGAAACATCTTCTATGACATGAAAGATGTTTTATAAGCCGCCATTTTTTGCGCTGTTTCGGTGATATAAGTGTACAAAATAAAGTCATCCATATACACCACAAAACATACCAATTTGTAAGAATCAAGTATTTTATTCATTTATAAAACAAGTTGTGTTACTTGGGATGGTAGACATGATCGCTCCAGGACCGTTCAAGCATAACCCAAAATTCATATATGGTAAATGGACAAGGAACCCAGACAACCAGAAGTCGCATAGCAGTATATGAACAAAGTTGCTTATTTGTACAATCTGCATCACTTCCGCACTACATGGTGGATGAAATGGTTTGATCGATGAATTTCCTCGCATAAAACGCTGTTTTCTGAGTTCATAACTACATTCCATTTCGTCCCGTATTCTTGTACAAAGTTAGTCGGATCAATCCGTAGCAGATGTCAAATAAATTTTGTTATCATAAATTAAGTCGCATAAGAGTACAAACTAATTCGCAAGAAAATCTACACACTCGCATTACATGTTATGTTTCATCTTATAAAATATGCACGTATATCGCCTCCACTTTTGTACGTATAAGGTCTTTTCGCGACATCTTATACGTGAAACTTTGCACATATAAGCATCGCATAACGCAAAAGGTGATTTCGTAATCCACTAGAAGCAAGATCTGATTTAAAGTGAAGATGAATCGAAGGCAAAATTCAAATTTTCAAGAGCAGGGATCTAGAGAACGAAACATCCGTTTGAGCTGAAAACCTAATCGATTGGTACCCACCAGCTAGTGACAAAATGTGTCGATATGGGACGAAAGCGAATGTGTCATTGTCCCATCATAGTCAGAATATATTTAGATTGTCTCGTTACATTACCCATGAGTCATTGGACAACCCATGAACCTACAGCTGGTCGCCCTACATTCGACTTAGATAGGAATTTCTCCGCCAACCTAGCAGGGCACTGGGAATCACTACAGTGAAAACGTTCTTATCTCGACAGATTCCAATCGAACATGTTCATCTATCTCCCGCCACATACTGTCTCTTGGACAAAGAGCACAACAAAACGTCTCATTCGAAGATATCGGTTCCGGTAGAATTCGATAAAACAACATCATTACCGAGTTGCGCATCCAAGTACTGGTTCAACACGCGTCGCGCAATGATCAAATCGTTCGTTCTATTCGCCTTCCTGGCGACCTTGACCCTTTGCCGAGTTCACGGTGTACCTATGACTGCCCTTCAAGGTGACACCGGATGGATGGAAATGTCCAGGTTCTGGATAAGGCTGCCTAATTTGGACTATCGGAAGGAGGTCGTTGTAAGCGAGGCGAGCATCGGAGGTTCCAAGATCGCCGGTGGTACAATTGCCGAGAAGCAACAGTTTCCGTATCAAGCAGCGATTTTGATCAACTTTCTGGATGGTTCTGGTGTTCTATGTGGAGGAGCGATCATTTCTTCGACTTATGTGTTGACTGCTGCCCATTGCTCAGATGGAGCGATCGACGCCACGGTCATTGTGGGAACCAATGTAATCAGTATTCCAAGCGATGATCAAGCCGTGGAGATCAAAGTTACCTTTCACGATATATTGGTGCATCCGTTGTACGATCCGGTAGAAGTTGTGAACGACATCGCCATTGTACGATTGACTAAAGCGCTTGCGTTTTCCAGTGAGTCATTGTTGATTTTTTTGTGTGAATAAGAGTAACCAGTGGCGACATCGTTTTTCGTTTTAGATAAAATTCAGCCGATTCGTCTCCCCAACAAAAAAGAAGCTCTACTGGATCTAGCGAATACTGATGCTACCGTTTCTGGATGGGGAGCTTTGAGTGGGGAAGAGTATGTCGAGATCACAGGCAGCGTAAAACTAGAACTACGATACACTAATAATCCTGTGATATCCAACGACGTTTGTGGCAAGGTGTTCCAAGACATGATTCGACATTTCCACGTTTGTGTCTCCGGAGATAAAGGTCGAAATGCTTGTCAAGGAGATTCGGGAGGCCCTTTGAGAGCCAATCTGAATGGAAAGACTACTCTGGTGAAAAATTGTAGCGTGGTAACGAATACTGTACTCTTCACTAACGTGTGATTCATTGCAGATTGGAATCGTCTCTTATGGTTCCGTAGATGGTTGCGAGAAGGGATCGCCTGCAGTCTATACGCGAGTTGGGTCTTATCTCGAATGGATAACACAGCACACCAATGTTCCGATAGAAAATTGAGCGATGGATCTTCATTAAGGCAATCAAGATAGCGTATGTGTCATCAATAGGGACGTCTTCCAAATAAATCAAAACTTTGTATCCATGACTGTATGGACATGTGTATTTTTTCCGTGATGACCTTATTTCCGCATGCTCTTTATCTTTGCCGTTTGTTTTCAGAAGCTAATCACTTCTGCAGGCAGATTATTATCTTTCAAATTGTATAAATACAAACTTGAGACATGATTAGCCCTTAGTTATATTCAGCAAAATCCGATTGCACGGTGGCATAATCGGTTACGATAGAGATTCCACAATGCGTAAGCTCGTGACACTGACGGTGCTTCTGGCTTTGGGTAGCCTGAGTACTGCCTACAGCGTTCCAAGTGCCAGGATTATTAAGTTGCCAATTGCACAAGAACTTCCTAACATCGAATCATTGGTCAAAGAATCCAGTCAGAGAATTACGGGCGGTGAGGTGGTGCTGCCAACTGATATCCCATATGCTGCCGGAGTCATCGTACAAGGACCAATCGGTACGCGATGGTGTGGTGGAACCCTGGTTTCCGTAAACTTCGTCGTGACAACGGCAAGTTGTCTGATCCTGTAAGTTATCGAATTCAAACGAGTTGATACCAATTGATTGGATATATCCTATTGTAGTGAACCAGTTCCGATTACTGTAGCTCTGGGCGCTTCGAATATGAGCAATATTGCTGATCCTGTAATGGTTGCTGAAGTGCGCGTTCACGCGGGCTACGATGCGGAAGCATGGCAAAATGATATTGCTCTGTTGCGTTTGCAGAGACCCACTACCGTCAGTGGTATGTAGCAAGCGAGCTCCGGAAAATCGATCATCACTACTGTACTCTCTTCCTTCCTCAGCAACCATCCGACCGGTTCGTCTGCCCAACATGCGTCAACTGCAGTCTCCTTTCCTCAACCAACTGGCAACTGCATCCGGATGGGGTGCCCTGTTCCAAAACGCTCCGGAGGTTCTTCCACTGAATGATCTGCGCCGGGTAAGTTTGCCGGTCATCTCCAATCTCAACTGCGCCGTCCGATTCCCGGGATGGATTACCGAGAATCAAATCTGCGTCGCAACCGACATGGGTTCACCGTGCCACGGTGACCAGGGAGGTCCCCTGACGGTGGCTGATCCCGATGGCAGGACTACGCTGATAGGACTTTTCGCCTACAACTCCATCTTGGGATGCAACTCCGGGTGGCCGGCAGTTTTCACTCGAGTTACTCCGTACTTGCTCTGGATTGCGGAGAACTCGGATGTCATCATTTCGCTCGATTTCGAGTACTGAAATGGTGTTATTTGTTAATTTTGGGTTGAAACTAGCTGTTTGAATTGATAAGAGTGATATGTGTAAAAGAACAGAAAAAAAAAATCCAGGTTGTATATGTGTTACTTTTGATTCCGAACAATACAACGTTAAAGTAATCTTGTCTCTCTGGTTATCTCACACAAGAAACAACTTAGTGGTTGGCGTGTATGCGGAACCGTAAGTACCTACATCTTTTTTGTGATGTGCTACGGGATTTAAATCTTCCAACCGCTAAACTTTATGGTTCTGATTGATTCAAACGAAAAGAACAAGGTATTCCAGTAACCAAAAATACTTCCTTTAGAGCTTGTAGCCTCAGGCCAAACATGAACGTATTACACAGTTCCATCTTCTACGGTCTTGGGAGGTACTCCTTCAGTTGCTTCGTTGGATCGGTGGTTTATACAGGGGGAGTTTTGTTCCATCTAGCAACTTGCGGAAATGACTAAAAGTCCATATTCGTAGTTGCAACATAGCTTCTCACCTCACGGGGTACATCATTGAACACACTTAAATTATTGCACCGACCTCGGCAAAACCATTCCTCGAGAACTCAACAATTGAGATATCGGTATTTTTCAATACCGTATCTCAGTCAAAAATTTAACCATGATCTCGGCGAACGCTCTCTGTAAATCTCGGCAAATAATTACCAAAATCTCAGCTGTTGAATTCTCGGAAATCCGTTTACTGAGATCGATTTCCGAATTTATACATGTCACAAGTGCAGGGATGAGAAAAGTACTGGAGCAAACATTTACCGCCTCTACATTTACATCTTTCTACACGACCATCAAAATCCAAAGCAAACCATGACGGTTCAAAACAAAAAAATGTCACGGCTCTTCAAAAATGTAATCTTCTTCTTCCTAACGTTTTTCAACCCCGAATGCGAAATGACTCGAGCACAGTGGTGACACGATTTTTGCGGTTTTCGGGGTTTTGCATTTTTGCTCGATAAAGGCAGTATGAAATTGAACTTGTTTATATGTATCGTAACGGAATGATTGTGGTCTTTCTGTTAGAGCTAATAGATTTCAATTAGTTGAAAACACAAGCAAAATATTAGCGATTGAATGATTTAACACTTTTTTCAATCATTCAGCTTGGAATGGCTGCCCGAAAATGGTCATAGTGGAGAGACAAAAACAGTCAAGCAGTGTGTGAACCGTTGGCAGCGCAACGCCTGATGGTACATATTGATGCTGCTGCTGCTTTGTGTTTTGGTGGAATGGCAGAATCGATGAACTGTGGTGAATTGTGGTCACAGTTCCCAAGACTGCACAAGTGTGTTTTAAATGCATTCTTCAACGACTTTATAATGATGATTTTGAAAATGATCATTGTGTCAGTAAATCACAATTATCATTTTCAACATCATCATTATGAAGTCGTTGAAGAATGCATAAAACTCTACAAATTTTTGTGAACTCATAGTAAATATCTAAAGAAAAAAAATAAAAAAAAACTCGTCTTCAACTCTTGCATGTAAATAACGATTCTTTTAGGAATCTGTAGAGGATTGTCTGAAAAAATTCTAGAGTCATCTTGGCTGGAGCAGCTAGATGAATCCTTTGAGAATCTTGTGAAAGACTTCCGAAATGAATTCCTAGAATAATCCTTACTGAAATGTACAATGTTGTTCACAATGAAGCCTCTGAAGAAATTCAAGCGGATTTAGAAACCACCTTGCAAAGGATTTATGGAGAAATCATCTCAGGCCATCCTGGAACACTATCTGCAGAAATTTTTCGAAGGAATTCTAGAGAAAATCCCGAAAATAAATTTAGGGAAAAATCCTGTGAGCATAACTGGAAGTACATATTACTAAAGGAGTCCTTAATGAATCATGTGCGCATACCTTACAGAAATTTAAGGTAATATTCGCTGAAGGAATTTAAAAAAAATGAAAATCCCTCTCAAAATATCATTGGAATACTCCTGCGAGCAATTACTAGAGTAATTCTGGATTGAATCACTGCAAAAAAATCAAAACAAATTAGTATTTAAATTCGTTTAGAAAATTTGTATAGAAATAATTTGGGAATGCCTATAGTAATTCTCAATTCAAAATAAACTAAGAACTTAGAAATGTCATGGTGATTCGAATGCTATTCAAGTAAGAGACTTTCACTCTAAATATCATAAAAATCGATTGACATTTGGAAATAGGAATATTGTAATATGTGGTCAAACTTCCAATGCATGGAACCAAATGAAGATAGAATATTTTTCAATATTTTATGTAAGGGCGTTTCTAGGCCTATCATAAGGATGCTTTGACGTGTATTAGTTTTTACATAAATGCTTGGAAACAATGTTTGGCCCATAGCGGGACAAAAGTCCGAATCTGCGGGGCAAAAGTTCGACCTATGTATAAACTCACGGAAAAAATTTCAAATTGCCTGAAATTCACATATTATCTTCAAATTTAGCTAAATTTTCCTGATCGTGAGAAAAATGTGACAAAAAATACTTAGTTTTGAAAAAAAACTGCTATTTTTGGGTGTATTACAATTAACCCTGTTTTGGTCTTTTTTTTTGATAAAAATTTAATGTGTATTTTTCGGCAAACATAAGTTTACGGCTGGTATAAAGTATGCCTGTCATAAAAGTATGATATGTTGTGTTTCAGCCAACGAACTTTTGCCCCACGCTAGATTCGAACTGTTGCCCCACCGGTGGGGCAAAAGATCGTTTAAGACAATCAATTTTGAAACTATTATAACTAAAAATGAGTAAATATTTTGACACAAATTTGTTCAGCAAAATTATACCCAATATGTTGAAGATTCGCTGTATGGTATTTGTTTTGTTTCATCTGCTATTGTTTTCCTGGAAACTTTGATTATATCACTAAGGTGGAACTTTTGCCCCACCTTACTCTAATGCTTTTGCAAGGTGGAGGAATTTCTAAAGAAAAAAATAGAATCCTGAAAACAATCCTAAGGGAGGCTGAAGCGATGTCGGTGGGATCTAGCTCTCCACACTCCAGATGTTTTATTACGTGATTATTAATCCAAGAAACATGAACTTTATGATAAATAATTTTAATCGAACAAGTTAAGTATGTCAATATCAATAATAAAGATAACGATTTACAGCATGCGGTAATCTCTAGACAAATGCCCGAACAATTTCTTGAAGTATTCACTGATAAAACTTTTATAATAATCCCTACTGAAATTCCTAGGAAATTTACAATTTTCTTAAGAAATTACTGGAAAGAACTTTGGACTTTTGCTTCTGCAAACCTTGAGCGTCTGTACTCCATGTTAGGAGCGGCTCACAACAGCGTCTGTTCCCCATGTCAGGGGCGGCTGATCATCGTCCGAGTGCCAGAGAAGGACTCTAAGCTAAACTGCGCACTATGGTCCTCCGAACATTTAGGGGGAATGGTCCTCCGGAAATCTAGGGGGTTGGTGTCAGGCCCTGCAAGCCAGCCGTAAAAAATCAAGCAACGAATAATCAACGAGAGAATACGAACCGGGACAATCGGCGAAGACCACAGCGACGTAAAAGGACTAGTGATTGGAAGCTCGGTACGTGGAACTGTAAATCTCTCAACTTCATCGGGAGCACACGCATACTCGCCGACGTGCTAAAGGACCGTGGATTCGGCATCGTAGCGTTGCACGAAGTGTGTTGGAAGGGATCAATGGTGCGAACGTTTAGAGGTAACCATACCATCTACCAGAGCTGCGGCAATACACATGAGCTGGGAACAGCTTTCATAGTGATGGGTGATATGCAGAGGCGCGTGATCGGGTGGTGGCCGATCAATGAGAGAATGTGCAAGTTGAGGATCAAAGGCCGGTTCTTCAACTTCAGCATAATAAACGTGCACAGCCCTCACTCCGGAAGCACTGATGATGATAAAAACGCTTTTTACGCGCAGCTTGAACGCGAGTACGATAGTTGCCCAAGCCACGACGTCAAAATCATCATAGGAGATCTAAACGCTCAGGTTGGCCAGGAGGAGGAATTCAGACCGACGATTGGAAAATTCAGCGCCCACCGGCTGACGAACGAAAACGGCCTACGACTAATTGATTTTGCCGCCTCCAAGAATATGGCCATTCGTAGCACCTACTTCCAGCACAGCCTTCCGTATCGATACACCTGGAGATCACCACAGCAGACAGAATCGCAAATCGACCACGTTCTGATTGATGGTCGGCACTTCTCCGACATTATCGACGTCAGGACCTATCGTGGCGCTAACATCGACTCTGACCACTATCTGGTGATGGTCAAACTGCGCCCAAAACTCTCCGTCGTTAACAACGTACGGTACCGACGGCCGCCCCGGTATGACCTAGAGCGGCTCAAGCAACCGGATGTCGCAGCGGCATACGCGCAGCAACTCGAGGCTGCATTACCGGAAGAGGGTGAGCTGGACGAAGCCCCTCTTGAGGACTGCTGGAGAACAGTAAAAGCAGCCATCAACGAGAGCAACGTCGGGTACGTGGGACGGAGTCGACGGAACGAATGGTTCGACGAGGAGTGCCAGGAGGTTTTGAAGGAGAAGAATGCAGCGCGGGCGGTCATGCTGCAGCAAGGGACCCGGCAGAACGTGGAACGCTATAAACGGAAACGGCAACAGCAGACCCGCCTCTTTCGGGAGAAAAAACGCCGCCTGGAGGAAACGGAGTGCGTGGAGATGGAACAGCTGTGCCGGTCTCAGGAAACGCGTAGGTTCTATCAGAAGCTCAACGCATCCCGCAACGGCTTCGTGCCGCGAGCCGAGATGTGCAGGGATAAGGATGGGAGCATTCTGACGGACGAGCGTGAGGTGATCGAAAGGTGGAAGCAGCACTTCGACGAGCACCTGAATGGTGCTGAGAGCACAGGCAATGAAGGACGCGACAACGGAGGAAATGCCTTCGTCAGTACTGCGGAAGATGGAAACCAACCAGCCCCCACTTTGAGGGAGGTTAAGGATGCCATTCACCAGCTCAAGAACAATAAAGCTGCTGGTAAGGATGGTATCGGAGCTGAACTCATAAAGATGGGTCCGGAAAGGCTGGCCATTTGTCTGCACCGGCTGATAGGCACAATCTGGGAAACAGAACAGCTACCGGAGGAGTGGAAGGAAGGGGTAATCTGCCCCATCTACAAGAAAGGCGACAAGTTAGATTGTGAGAACTTTCGAGCGATCACCATTCTAAATGCGGCCTACAAAGTATTATCCCAGATTATCTTCCGTCGTCTGTCACCCGTAGTAAACGAGTTCGTGGGAAGTTATCAAGCCGGCTTCGTTGACGGCCGATCGACAACGGACCAGATCTTTACTGTACGGCAAATCCTCCAAAAATGTCGTGAATACCACACGGGTAAAAATGCGGCGCTCTAAAACAGGAGAAAGAGTCATGATTTCGGGAGGAAAGTGTGTTTTCATGTTATGAAAATACACCATGACCAAAAGTCATGAAATCATGAAGCATTTTACCGTAACGCCGGCTGTGCGTTACTTTTCCAATTTTTAGCGAAGAAAAATGGCAATTTAAATTCTCAAATCATGAAGCATGTATGCTGGAACCATGAATAAAATTCATGGAAACATAAGCACTATTCATGGATTTTGTCATCTGTCATTTATGATTTCTATTTTTGATACGAAAAGTGGCAATTTCGGTCATGAAATCATGAAGCAGGATCTGATATCATGAACATAGGTCATGAAAACATAAGCACTTTGCATGTATTCAGATACCTGTCATTTATGATTCCAATTTTGGTGCTGAAAAGTGGTAAGTTGAGTCATGAAATCATGAAGCAGGATCCCTGAATCATGAACTCAGTTCATGAAAACGAAACATTATTCGTCAATTTAGATCCCAGTTTATATTTGCCATTGGTAAACAAATAAAATAAAGATTAAAATTGTTTCTGCTTTTGTGTCGATAGTTTCGTAATGAACCGTGAAAACATTCCACAAATGTCAACCTAACGAGTGTGACATCTTTAGCAGGACCGCGAACATTCGGTGGTTAGGTTTGTACGCAAAATGTTGTTCCGAGCATCAATTGTATTGGTAAATGGTCCCTGGGCTGGTGCATTGCATGAGTCATGGAACAGTCCTCAACAGCTCTGCGGATGTGGAAAGTGGAACTGGATCATCCGGCTGCCTTTTGTGACCTGCTCTGTTATAGGACGTGGAGTATGCATCACTTCCGAACAGTTAAAATCACCAACGAGCTTGTCATGCAAAATCTTCGCTCAAAGTCAAACCTTTCCCGGTTCTGCAAAGTCAGGATTAGGTAAGTACATTGATTGTGTTGAAAAACAATGTAGGAACTCACGAGAATTACACCAAGAATGTCATCGATATGATGACAAGGTTCCGAAGAATTTAAACTTTTTCAAAACAAAACTTTTTTTATAATTTCACTAGAAAAGATCACCGATCGCCATGAGACACGTTGACTAAGGTGAAGAAAGTGACAGTTAGATTTGTGTAACGCCCTGAGCATACGAATTCTTGCATAATAGTCACGATTTCATGACTTTTAGTCATGATATCATGAAACATAAAATTATATGAAATCATGACTTTTTGTTCATGAATCCGGCAACGGATTTTTTTCCGTGCAGGTCCCAACGCATCACCTTTTCATCGATTTCAAGGCGGCATACGACAGTATCGACCGCGTAGAGCTATGGAAAATCATGGACGAGAACAGCTTTCCCGGGAAGCTCACGAGACTGATAAGAGCGACGATGGAAGGTGTGCAAAATTGTGTGAAGGTTTCAGGCGAACACTCCAGTTCGTTTGGATCCCACCGGGGACTACGACAAGGTGATGGACTTTCGTGCCTGTTGTTCAATATCGCGCTAGAAGGTGTTATGCGGAGAGCCGGGCTTAACAGCCGGGGTACGATTTTTACGAGATCCAGTCAATTTGTTTGCTTCGCTGATGATATGGACATCGTCGGCCGAACATTTGAAAAGGTGGCAGACCTGTACACTCGCCTGAAACGCGAGGCAGCAAAAGTTGGACTGGTGGTGAATGCGGCCAAGACAAAGTACATGCTAGCTGGTGGGGCCGAGCGCGACAGGGCTCGCCTAGGTAGCAGTGTTACGATAGACGGGGATACGTTCGAGGTGGTCGACGAGTTCGTCTACCTTGGATCCTTGCTGACGGCTGACAATAACGTTAGCCGTGAAATACGGAGGCGCATCATCAGTGGAAGTCGGGCCTACTATGGCCTCCAGAAGAAGCTGCGGTCAAAAAAGATTCACGCCCGCACCAAATGTACCATGTACAAAACGCTCATAAGGCCGGTAGTCCTCTACGGACATGAACGTCGGGACGATCTATGGCGGTGTGCAGGATAACGGTGTGTGGCGGCGAAGGATGAACCACGAACTCGCCCAACTCTACGGCGAACCCAGTATCCAGAAGGTGGCCAAAGCTGGAAGGATACGATGGGCAGGGCATGTTGCAAGAATGCCGGACAGCAACCCTGCAAAGATGGTATTCGCTTCGGATCCGGTTGGTACAAGAAGGCGTGGAGCGCAGCGAGCTAGGTGGGCGGATCAAGTGCGTATCGATTTGGCGAGCGTGGGGCAGAACCGAGGATGGAGAGATGCGGCCACGAACCGAGTATTGTGGCGTGAAATTGTTGATTCAGTGTTATCTGTGTAGATGTTAACTAAATAAATGAATAAATGAAAACTTTGGACTCCACAAAGAATGCTTGCAGAAATATAGGAAAAATCTGGACAAATTCTTGCAAAAATGTTTGGAGGAATCTCTTAAGAAATTTCATAAGACATTCATTTGAAAGATTTCTTGAATTACTGATCCTGATCCATCAAACTTGAATTACTGAAGGGATCCCTGGAGAAATTATTGAATGAATACCTCATGTAAACATCGTAAGAGATTATTGGTCCTTTTCTAGGCTTTCATAACTATTTCTTCATATCATTCGTTCGTGGGCGCGTATTTGCTGAAAAGACTGTGGTGTTGGAGCTTGAGTCAACTTAATTCCCGGATAAATGCCACATCTTCGCTGAATCCATGGGGAAATTCTTGAAGGAATACCGTAATCCGGAGGCAAATTGATCACTATTTTACAACTTTATGTTGTATTATCCTTCGTAATTCAAATATTGTCAAATAAATTTCGACAAAACCAGTACTCCATTGATCTTTATTAGTTTATGTAACTGGCTGTTCATGAAATAATGTTTAACATAACGTAAAAATAGTTTTAATATTAAAAAATTTAAATGACACATTGGGGCGAAATTGATCAGTTTTAAGAATGAAACATTTCCCTATCTACTAAATTTGGGTTCCCTGAATCTGAAAATGATGTTAAAATTCTTACAACTCAAGTATTTCATCGTTTTATTGCAAAATTAAACTTTGAAAATCTGCCTAATACGCCTAAATGTAGGCAATTTCTCTTCAAATAAGCACGTTGTTTAAGAATAAACGGTTTTATGGGTTAGAAACTATCCTTGCTTTGCTGCGTGATATAAAAAATGAGTTCAGTAGTTCATTCTTAAGGTTACCCAACTTTTTAAACACTCAAAGTTAACATGCAAACATAGTACCAGTGGATTGTTTGGAACCGACATTCCCATCTGTATTGCTTACACCTTAAAAAAGTGTGAATTTTTCTATGCAAAACTGATCCTAATAAAAATGAAATAGTTCAAAATCATCATTAGGCATCTATAAACTAGAAAACATGGAATGTCTGTGGTGAAAACGAAACCTCCAGCATCCTTGGGAGGTAATGTTTTTTTTGGTGCCGACCTGATCAAATTCACCCCAGTGATCAATTTGCCCCCGGATTACGGTACCTAATGGAAGTTTCTCAAACGATAAATGGTATCATACTTTTTAAAGAATACTTTGCAGAACTTAGAAAGTCCTTGAAGCAATCCATAAAGGAGTTTATGATGGAATCCTTGTAGGTTTTCCGTTGAAGGAGAAATATCAAGAGTCATTTTCGGAAGCATCTCTGGAAAGATATTCGATAAAATACGTTAGGGAATAACATGGAGATTTTTTTTGAAGAAATATGTTAACAATTTTAATAAATCTTTGAGCTGTTTAGTAGAATACCTATAAGTAGATGAAAAAAAAAACCGAATTTAGTACTATACCATTTAATTCCACTAGAGTTTGTATCCTTTGTCAAAGGATACAAACTCTAGTGGAATTAAATGGTATAGTACAAAATTCGGTTTTTTTCATCTACTTAACTATTTTGTTCATGAATTAATTTATGCTCTTATGTATGTATTCCTCTCCGAGCCAAAGAGAAATGCCGGAAAACTCCTGGCTGCTGCTCTTGATCCAAGTGTGTTGGCAGAAATTCTTATGTGAGAGATTATATCTGCTAATTGCCATCACGGTGCTCCAATTACCGTTATTATCAAATAAAATATACCATTCAAACGGCAGTCAGCAGTTGATTCCTGACGTTGTTCTGTACCTCTGGGCCGATTTTTAAAAAAATCCTTAGGTAGAATTTTGAGTTACGCCCTTTTGAAGTTTATATGATAGAAATCACACAAAATATGCCACTTTAACTTGTTTAAACAAAGAGATTATAATAAAATTTTGTAGTTTTAATTTTTTATATGGTTTTAGATATTGAAAAATACATTTTTCTAAAATTGTTCTCGACCGATATTTGAAAAGGGCCAATGCTTTGTTTGATTATTACTAATAAGCCAATACACGAAAAATGATATGTACCAAATTAACGCCTGTTAGTGATTTTAGGAAATTGTCCAAAGCATTCAAATTTGTATGAAAAATTCTTGGACAGGATATGCAGATACGCCCTTTTGAAATGTATGGAAAAAAATATGGAATATGGGATATGGTGGATTCTGCTCCATCTGTAATCAACGGTTAGCTAGGTGCATACATAATCATTACACTTTTGCGGTTGTTCTTATTTCATTCAATTTAGCAAGTCGCATAGAAGGAATGATTCAAATTGTATTCAAATGTAACGCAGAATTTTCCAATTTGAGACCCCCTTTCCTCCCCCACGTTACAGCTTTTGTATGGAAAATGTATGAACCGTAACACTACCGAACCTCCTCGTTACGTAACATTTGAACGATTCCAAATTTACACGTACACATGTTGTCTATACTGCACGGGTAAAAATCGGATCCCAAAATCATAAAAAAAGACTCATGATTTCTGGAGCCTAGGGTATTTTCAGTTTATGAAAATACACCATGATTCGAAAGCATGATATCATGATTCGGTGCACCCGTAACGCAGTCAGTGCGTTATACTTTTGGCAGAATCATAAAGCTAAATCATGATGTTGGGATTTGGAATCATAATTTCCGGTGCGCATCTTTATGATTCTGGTCGGGTTTGCAAGCGCCATGAAGCTAAATCATATATTTAGGCTTTAGAATCATGATTCCAGGTGCGCATGGTTTATGATTCCGGTCGTTTTTTACAGGATCATGCAGCTAAATCATGCCATTAGGATCCCAAATCATGATTTCTGGTGCGCATCGTTTATGATTATCATTATATTTTCGGACCATAAAGTGAAATCATGATACTGGGATTTGGAATCATGATTTTGGGTGCGCATCATTTATGATTCTGGTTGAATTTGTTGGCACCATAAAACCAAATCACGTTTTTGAAATTTGGAATCATGATTTTTGGTTGGCATTGCTAATGACTCTGAGGAGGATGTAACGACAAAATTGCGTAGATACTTTCATTTATTGTAAAGAACTACTGTAGTGTGAAAGACAGAATAATATTTTAACTATTATTGTACGTAAAGTTGACTTATCATGTTTGGTGATTTGTAGATAATATTGTATTATTTTCTTGTTTATTGAAATGATGAAGGTTTGTTCTTTGGTAAATGCTACTACACATAGAGTACCTACATACACTCCCGGTCAAAAGTTTGGGGTCACCCCCTGAAAGACATATATAAGTTTTATGGTGATATCTCTGCGAATTTTCATCCGATTTCAAATCCTTTAGGCTCATCTGAAAGATAAAGAATTAAACTTTGTACATAGTTTGCAGATAATAATTTTTACATATGGTCGGTGTTAAGTCAGAGTGAACTAGACGATATTTTGGACAGGTGTAGACAAGCCAACAATTTTGACAACTCTGAACTTTTCGATGCTATTTTGTTAGAGAAGTTTTATTACATAAAAGAACTATGGTATTTCAGAAAATAAAGCGTTTGATGTGATATCCCAAGTGCCTGAAGGACATTTTTCTAAAATCATTGAAAAATACATGGTCCGGTCTGACTGGACATCGACCATATAGTGTATGGAAAAATGACCCAAAATTTTGATATTTTCAATTGCGCCTACCAAATTTTGAGATAAAGGTTGTAATAGAAGCCTTGTTCTATACCCTCTCAGCCACTTTTAAGAGATCATGGCGGAAAAATCTAGGAAAAAAGGTATTCCAAAAAATATCAACTGATGTCATTGATAAAATTTTTGGGTCACCCCTTAGTATGTTGCAATCCTTCAGTTTTGAGTCTCTTTCATAAAAAATGTAACAATTTTTCGTTCATATCTCTATCATTTTTTTTTTTTCAAAATTATATTTCTACACTGCTGGTGAAGGATAATGAATAGTACTCATTATAAGTCTTACGAAAATGAACTCAAACTTTTATGGACTGCTTCATACTAAGGGGTGACCCAACACTTTTGGTCGATGACCAAAATGACTTTTGTGTCAATTTTTCATATATTAAATGTAAAAAAATATTGCCTGCCAACTTTGTACAAAAATAGTTTCATTCCTTATCTTTCAAAAGCTCTTAAAAGATTTGAAATCGGATGTAAATTCGCAGAGATATGACCATAAAACTTTTACATGTTTTTCAAGGGGTGACCCCAAACTTTTGACTAGAAGTGTATGGTACTAAATTTAAGAAGTTACCTGTCATTTTAGTACCTTTAGAAGTTGCTTGTAGTATTCCTAATTGGTAATATCAGCTATTAGTAACTACATATGGATTAGCTAGAGCAGGGGTTCCCAAACTTTTTGTAATCATAATTGTAATAATCATAATTGTAGTGAACTTTAAATTCTTGCTAAATTTGCGCCGCTTGTATTGTAAAAGCATAAAAATAGAAAAAAAACGACAAATTTTGATCGAAGCAGGATTTAAAAAAAATCGTCAAAGGATTCCTTTCAATTCGAGGCTATAAAAATGTCTTTACATTTGCGAAAGATTTCAACATGGTTAACATTTTTGCATCAGAATAAGAAATAAGAAAAGTTGAATTGTTTCTCCCAGTGTTGTGAAACCCTCTTCTCGATATAACTAAGCGACTTTAATTTTGATAAGGAGAATAAAAATTATGGCATTTTCCAGGTTAGTTTACTTTTTGACATATGATCGCAGAAATGAGCCAGCCTAGGGCTGCAATTCTCTTAAACAATTAATAACATAAGTTCTTCCGTTTCTATGAAAATGTGTAGTATAACACAGGTAAACAGAGGAAGAGCAAGCAAGCAAGATGAAAAAATCATAGTGGAGCTTTTAACAACACAATGTAACTCCATCCAGCCTGAAGATCTGTTTGTTACTGAGATCCCTACCAGCAAGGTTGTGACTATAGCGTAATAACAATTTGATATCATTTATAGAGGATGTTGTTTCAGAACTTCATCAATATATAAACTCTGAGAAAGTTCTAACTAATCCTACAGAAAACTCTATTACAGTAGACGTTCGGTCGGTGCAAACGGTTTAACTGCAATGCTTTTTAACTGCAAGTCCGGTAACTGCAACAATTCTCCAGTTATCGCACCACCAAACGTCAAAATGGTGCGCCATGTTAGCCCCTGTTAGCCCAAATGAACAGTCAAATGAATTTCACGTTCATTTTACGTCAGTTGATGGGTTGTTGACGTTTGTCAGTCGTTGCAGTTATCGAATTTCGTTCGCTAAGTGAAACGTAAACATGTTGCAGTTACCGAACGTCTACTGTATATACCTTTACAATGTTTGTCAACATAAATTAGGAACATGGAATTTGAAAAACTTTGAACATAGATATTAATTTTTTTTTGAACTGGTTAGCGATATCTCAAAGCTATCTTTATGTTTTCACTCCCAAAAAGTTGCATTCAACTTCTGTGGCGAGCAGCTTAATTGTCTTCTTTGTTCGATTTTCGTATTCAACTTTCGTCTGATGCTTTCGATCAATGTAATACAATTACCTATAACATAAGTTGAGAAGGTTTGCCAGGCCTTACTTTTAATCGGCCCACGGCGCCCCTGAAAAAGATTTAAGGCGCCCCAGGGCGCCGCGGCGCACAGTTTGGGAAGCACTGAGCTAGAGGTTTTGTCTGTCATTTTTTGCAGACTAAACTACTGTGTGACGGTCTGATTAAGGACATGGTTTGTGAAATCTAAAAATGGCTATCACAATGGCCGCCTCTCATTCTGCTCTAATTCCCATGATCATAAATCTGATCATCCAGCAGGTCTATGAAGCTGAAAATATAACTCGTTGCTCGCTCACTCGCAGTAAACATTGTGGTACATTTTCAGATTGAGGCAGATTTTCAGATTTGTGCTCGAGAAAACGCGAGGCAAAATGCATAGTTTTGAAAGTAAACGCACTGCACCTTCACCTTAAGCTATTTGTGAGTACAACATTTATTTAAAACATATTTTGGGGTTTTGAGTTTAATTCATTTATTCTATTCTTTTCACTTGAAAAAAGATTATTTTAAGAAAAAAAAAACGATCTTCCAGTTTAATTATCTATACCTTTTAGCAAATCACGTGTGCTCTTCGGGAGCTCAATAATGGACGCCGGGATTTTGAACAGGTATGACTGAACAAAGAGCCACAGCGGTTTGCAGTCCGGAGTATATCGCAAATTTAGCACATAAGTGATATGCATACAAATGCATACAGCATGCACAATATTATCTGCGATATACTCCGCGCCGCCAAAAATAACCATCGTTGCTTTTGTTGAGTTGCTCGTGCCCACTGCGACAATTTGAGGTTGTAGCGATGATTCCCCAAATTTTTCGCGGAGATGGTTCAGTCGCCACTCGATCCTCCCTTCTATATCACCTGCGTTCTGTATAAAAAAAGAAAAAGTAAATACGAAATTAAATAATAAAGCATAAAACTATACTCAAAGACAACTTTGTTATGAAGTGCAGCTATAAATTATGTGGTACAATTGATATAATTGTGTTCTAATGAACACTAAGTTGAAGAGGCAGGCGAAGTTCCAGTGGGGACGTTTGATACAGAAAGAAGAAGAAGAAGAAGAATGTGTAACATCCAGAATATGCAGATGGTCGATAATCATGATTTTCTGTGCTGATATTAATTACATTTATTAGGGCTTCTGTCACTATGAATACAAGGTATAGTTTTATTTGAAGCAAGTAAAATTATATTCTTCTTCTTCTTACTGGCTCGACGTTCCTTACTGGAACTTGGCCTGCCTCTTCAACTTGTGTAGAGAGTACTTTTACAGTAGTAGAGCACTTTAACAGTTATCAATTGATCGGCTTTATTTGCCTGCCTTTGCATGATTTGTACATTGTGTGGCAAGCACAATAATACTCTATGCCCAGGGAGTCGAGAAAATTTCCCGACCGGACCGGGAATCGAACCCGCCGTCTCCGGATTGGCGATCCAAAGCCTTAACCACTAGGCTAACTGGAGACCCAAGTAAAATTATATTACACTTAATCATTATCTTTATACAACAAACGGACTAATTCTCTTTGAGCGATCCTCAGCTTGTCAAAAGGTAAATATAGAAACATTTAGAATCAATCAAGTGATTAATTTAGAAGAATACCTGCAAAGAAAAAAAAATATTTTTTTCACTTTTAAGCCTGATTCGCTGCTGACAAGTAATTTCTCGGCCTATCTTGATGCATGGGAAATTTCTGAAAGGAATCGATCAAGAATGCGCTTTTTTCTGATCGCAGTACGCAGTTGAAAAGAAATGTCAATTCAAATGGGAGTGGCTGTAGAAAATTTCTGCAAGGAATCGGCGAAAAATTTCTTTAGCGATTCCTGTTCAGCAGCAAATCAGGCTTTACACATTATTTTTCCCCTTTCCAGAGGGAGGAGGGGCTCCAAACTACCTTTAAAACCTTCCCCGTCCCCAAAAACCCCTGTATGCAAATTTTCACGCCGTTCGGTCCAGTAGTTTCCGAGTCTATAGCGGTCAGACAGACAGACAGACAGACAGAGACAGAAATTCATTTATATATATATAGATATTGTTCAAACAATACAACTGTTTTGCTCTGGAAGTACAACTTTCATTCCGTGTAAACTTCTACTCGCCAAAGAATAACAAGGATATTAGACTCAGAATACTTATTTTTATAATGAAGCAAAAGAAACCATACTTACTCAATGTTTCTCATTACATATTAGCTTTGAATGGAAATTGCCTTTCGACCATCGGGTAGGTTATGAAGATGCCTATGCCTATGCTATTACTTTTTAACTAAAATTTTTATTTCTCCTCAACTTCATCTTCACCTCAGTATCTCACCAACTTCTTTTTCCATTCCCGTTTCACCAGCTTATTTTCTAACTCACTTTCTCAACTCAAGAATGTGCGTTGATAAGATAGTGAGTTGTGGGTAAAATGAGTTGGTTAAAAAATAATTTTGTAAGAATGTGAGTTGGCAAGATAGTAAGTTGAAGAGAAAATTAGTTGGTAAAAAGTGAGTTGGTGAAAGTTGGTGGTGGAAAGTGAGTCAATAAGAAAGTAAATTGATGAGAATACGTGTTGGTGAGAAAATAAACTAGTAAGTTGGTGAATTGGTACGAAGGTGAGCTTATAGGAAAGAGTGTGGATTGGTTACAATATGAGTTGGCGAGAAGATGAATTTATGAGAAAGTGAATTGGTGAAAAAATGAGATTGAAAAGTGAGTTAGAAATCACCTTAGTCTTACCCAATTTAACTTCTTACAAACTTACCTTCTAACCAATTAACTTTCTCATTAAATCTCTTTCTCACTACCTCATTTTCGCACCAACTTACTTTCTCGTCAACTTATTTATCACCAACTCATTTTCTCATCAACTTACTTTGTAACAACTCACTTTATTATCAACTCATTATCTCACAAACTCACTTTCTTCCCAACTCATTTTTCATCAACTGACTTGAACTCATATTCTCATTAACTCATATTTTTCTAACTCGCATTCTCCATAACTCATATTCCCACTAACTTTCTCATGAACTCACTTTCTTATTAACTTGCTTTCTTAAGAACTCACTTTCTCATCAACTCAATTTTTCACCAACATATTGTTTTACAAACTCACTTTCTCATCAACATATTTCCCACCAACCAATTTACTTTCTTACTAACGTACTTTCTCCCTGAACTTTTCACAAACTAATTTTCTCACTAACTCACCCAATCACCCATATTCTCACTAAGTCTTTCACTTAATCATTTTATCACCAACTTTCTAATTCGTTTAATAACTCACCTCTGTTCTGTGAACTGATTGGCTTAGACAGAGAACTGCATTCAACTTTTTAACGATGTTTTTTTCTACTTCGGCTCCATTATGCTTCCGAACTTCTGTGCCTTTCGATAAAATACTATGTTTGAGTTATTATAAACGATGTTTTTTTTTTCAAATATCTTGAATGGGATGCAATGTACAGTTCACCTGTCAGCCGTATCAAGCATTCAAATTCTTCTTATTAGATTGTTTTTGTGTAATGTATTGCCTGTATCTGCAAAACAGTTCCATATGAAAAAAGTTGGTATTGAGAAAATCGTTATCAAAGTTTCAAACTACATAATTCATGTAAATGTTTGAAAAATCACTTATAATTAGCCAATATACAACATGGACCCGATTTTGTCAGCTCCATTTTGCGACAATCTTTATGCTGTCATCATTTTACAAATGAAAATTTTCCAAATCTTTTTGGTTCATCATCAAACTGCTTTCGAAAACTAAAAATAGAGCGATAAAAAGTTGAAAAATATGTTTAAATGTTAAAGGAGAGCAAAACATGTTCTCCAAACAGGAGCTGACAAAATTGGGTCAATAATGTATGTACGATAATAAAGTTACAGTTACAATGAAGTTAGAATATTATAATAAATTATAGAAAAATAGAATGACCTCGAAAGCAGATCCTTATGATGATTCCTGGTCAGTTCAATTCCATCATGGGGCTGATATGCAGTTACTTTGTGTCTCCAGGTAGCGTAGTGGTTAAGGCTTTGGATCGCCATTTCGGAGACGACGGGTTCGATTCCCGATCGGGTCGAGGAAGAATTTTTCTCGACACCCTGGGCATAGATTATCATTGTGCTTGCCACACAATGTACAATAATTATTCGTGCAATGGCAGGCAAAGAAATCTCTTCAATTAATTACTATGAAGTGCTAAAGGAACACTGAGTTGAAGAGGCAGGCCAAATTTTAGTAGGAACGTCGAGACAGAAAGAAAGAGTCAAAAACTAACATGGGACAATTATGTGTGGAGCGGCAGATTGAATGTCTGCCTGATAAAAATATTTAAATTTGTATTATTTGTTGCTAGACAACAGAGATTGTGTTGAAAACTACAGTAGTGCTTACGTCGACTATATGATTATGGACAGGATAGTAGGAGTGGGAATGGGGCACCCAAAACAGCAATGGAAATGGAAGCTAATTACGAATTAGAAGGCGGTGGAAAGTGGTCAGCATTTGATTTCCATTGCAGATGCAAAAATAGATTCATTTTGTAACACTTACCGGTAGTTGTGGGGGAAGTCGGAACGGGAACACCTACTGGGCGGAACCAGCCAAGGCTGAAAACGAAACGTCCGGAACGGCAACAAAATCGGGAGCTTTTTGCGGAAGAGAAGACGGTGAAAAATGGTCAATATTTGATTTCGATTAGAGGAGCAAAAATACATTAATTTTGTATCACTTACCGGTAGTTGGTAGGGCGGAGCTGGTCACTCAATGTGGAGCCGGAACGGATGCACCTATTGGACGGCAACAGCCGCGGCGGGAATGGCGACAGTGGTACTGGGACAATAAAACGGCTAAAAAGAGAAGACGGTGGAAAATGGTCAAAATGGATTTCGATTACAGGCGCAAAAATGGATTAATTTTGTACCACTTACCGGTAGTTAGTAGAGCGGAGCCGGAAGAATTTTCCCTCAATGCGGAGCCGGAACGGGTACACAGGAGCCGGAACGGGCAACAGCCACGGCAGGAAAGGAACAGAATGAAACGGCTAAACAGAGAAGACGGTGGAAAATTGTCAGCATTTGTATTGAATTGCATGCGTTTTTTCACTTACCGGTAGTTCTGCAGAGCCGGAATAGCTCGATATCAACGGAGCAGGAACGGAATAGTAGAGCAGGAACGACAGTAGAGCAACAGCGGCGCAGGAAACCGGCAATAAGAGTGAACTTTTTTTTTTTTTAAAAAAGGGCAACTTTTCCGTGAATGCGCAGCCAACTATGCTTTGCACAAGCTTTGCTAAACACGTTTTGACAGGTGCACCGTGTGCGTAACGCTTTTCATGGTCATGATTTGGAGCTCATGAAAATGGTTGCTCTGAATCATGATAGTGGTAGCTCAGCTTCAAAAATCATGAGTCTGAATCATGATTTCGTCCCAAGAGCAATTTATAATTTTCATGATTCGTAAATCATGATAATGGGATCAGATTTTTTCCCGTGTGACATTGAAAAAGGATCAAAGTATAATTGAAATATACACATTTCAATATAGCTGAACAATGACTGTATCAAAGTTGACCGGAACACTCGAACATCACTTATCTTTATCTATATTATATATTCATACATACATACTTCTATTCTAATCTGTTCTATTCTATTCAATTATACTCTACTTAAATATATTCTACTCTGATCAACCCTACTTGTTCTTATACATATTTTTACAAATAGACACTGTAAAAATTACCAACTGCGCGCAAAAGATTTGAACGGTACTCTTTCGATATTTGTACGGCTTTTTAGCGCTCCCAGCTCTGTAAAAAAAAAATGCTATGCACAGATTCTGACTCCTAATGCGTGCTTCTCATATGATCCATAAAAATGAAGATTTGAATTTTTATTTCACAAGGGTTTCAACTTATATATGATAGTTTTTATGTATTTTAAGGAATTTAAGCTTTTTGCAATAAATGCTTTTCATTTGAGCTGGATCCTCGTTTTAAAGGTAATTTGAACAAGTTTGTCGAGAGCTGGGAAGAGCAGAGTCTGACAAAATCTTCGAAATATCATATCACCATGTTTAATGTAAAAGACTTCTGCAATGCAACTGGTCGAGGACTAGGCTGACATAATGAGCTGGCGTCGGATAACGCTGTGCATAACGCTGTTTCACAGACCTGTCTGCGCTATAAAGTCGAACAAACATCGAAAGTGTATCGTTCAATTCTTTTGCGCGCAGTTTTTGATTACAACATTGGCATTTGTAAAAATATGTATACGAACAAGTAGGGTGGATCAGAATAGAATAAATTTAAGTAGAGTAAAATTGAATAGAACAGATTAGAATAGAAGAGAATTAAATAGAATTAAATAGAATATAGAATATAGAATTATGTAGATACAGATATGTAGTGTTCGAATGTTGCGATCAACTTTGATGTTCAGCTATATTGATGTGTATATATTTCAATTATACTTTGGCCCTTTTATAATGTCAATCTAGACAATATGTGTACGTGTAAATTTTGTGCAACTTGCTAAATTGAATGAAATAAGAACAACCGCAGAGGTATAATGATTATGTATGCACCTAACCGTTGATTATAGATGAAACGGGATTCACCATGCAATATTATTTCCATACACTTCAAAAGGGCGTATCTGCATATCCTGTCCAAGAATTATTCATTCATATTTGAATGCTTTGGACAATTACCTAAAATCACTATCAGGCGTTAGATTGTTAGATATAATTGTTCGTGTATTGGTTGATAAGTAATAACTTATCATAGCATTGGCCCTTTCCAAATGTCGGTCTAGATTTTTTTTATGAAAATGTTTTTCAAAATATAAAACCAGATAAAAAATCAAAACTACATTTTTTGTATAATCTCTTTGTTTAAACAATTAAAAATGGCATATTTTCAGTGATTTTTATCATATAAACTTCAAAAGGGCGTAACTCAAAATTCTGCCTAAGGATTTTTTTCAAAATCGGGCCAGAGGTGCAGAACAACGTTAGGAATCAACTGCTGACTGCCGTTTGAATGGTATATTTTATTTGATAATAACGGTAATTGGAGCACCGTGGCCATGCTTTTAGCATCAGCGAAAGATAATTATCAAAGATAACGAAAACGGGTCTGTTTCTCATCACGCCAATTTGTCATGAAACGGCCTACTTTCCTGCACTGAAGTATGAAGTGCGGGAATGATCATTGCGCAACTGAAACCAGTGCTGTAATGATTCATTACGCAACGCTTTCTCATTGCGCAACTGTTTTGAGTTGCGTAATTAATCATAATACAATAATTTTTCACAAGTTGTACAATTATGTTGTATGCATTCCGATATAATTGCTGATACCCTCAAGTGGTCTTCTACGAAATTGCAAAAAATGTAGTACGTAACTCGTTGCAGAACTCGATTTTTACAGCATTCGTCGTAATTATCCTACTTGGCAAGCGTCATAGGATAAATTTACGACTCGTGGTGTAAAAATCATCATTCTGCAACTTGTTCCGTAAACTACTATTTTGCGATGCCGTAGAAGACCACTTGAGGCTATCAGAAATTATATCGGAATGCATTCACCATTATTTTACAATTTCTGAAAAATTGTTGTGTTATGATTCATTACGCAACTCAAAACAGCGAAAGAAAGCGTTGCGTAATGAATCATTACAGCACTGGTTTCTGTTGCGTAATTACCATTCCCGCGCTGCATACTTCAGTGCAGGAAAGTAAGCCGTTTCATGACAGATTGGCGAGATGAAAAACAGCCTATTACGATGAGAAATTGCAAAAAGTTATATGTCCGTATCAGAGTGTTTGTATCACTAAAGCCTATCTTGGCACTCCTTTTATAACTTATCAGACTATCATAACTCATAACTGCTCAAAACTAGCTTTTCGTCCGTTGGCGCGTATTTCATGAAAAGGCTGTAGTGTTAGAACTTGAGTCAGCGTATTTTCTTGATAGTTGCCACATCTTCTCCAAAATTTTTTAGTTCACAAACTAGGAGACGGTAATTTGAACCCACCAGGAAAAAAGACGGGTAAACCCGGGAGTCTAAAGTTACATGGAACTTGGGCTCTTAAACTACAAACCATAAGTATAATATAATATGGCTTTACTTAACTAATCGACTATGAATTGAATAAATATGGTAGTGGAGAAATTCTCACTGAAACCAGGCCGCCATTGGCACACATCGTTAGAATTCCAATTTTATGTCACTGATCGTTAGTAGGGTGCCGGTGCCATTAGTGGACTACCTAAGCTATAAAAAATCATAACAAAATAACGAAAAGCCTTAACCGAGATCTTTTGGCGTCAGCAGAAAGATTTCAACCTCTACTATATGGGAAAAATATAAAGAGAGTGATAAAACTAATTTTTTAACATAAAATCGCTTGAGCCACTATTGGTACACGTGTTCCAGTAGTTGCGCTAGTGCTCCAGTAGTAGACGTTCGGGAACGATACAAGGAATTTTAAACAAAATGGTAAATTTTTACATAGGATTAACATTTTTCTCTCGGAACAGCAACTAATATCTTTCGAATGAAGCATAAAGATCATCTCTGGGACCTTTCTCCATTTTTGTACATCCATTTTTAAAACTGCTTCCATCCGTTGATCCACTATTGGAACACGACGGCTACTACTGGTGCAAGGGAGCAAATTTTTTGCGTAAACTTAATTATTTATATGACTTTTTGATAAAATAAAAAGCTGAAATTTGGCAAATCGACTAAACTAGAGGCGATCTATCCACCAAAAATAGCACATGTCGTTTTTATCGAAAAATGTACGTTTTATTCCATAGTCCAATCTACTGGTACATTACAACCATTGGTACCGGCACCTATATGCTAAAATTAAAGGGTGGTCGTTTCGGTTTTCTCAAATTGGTCGCTCCTCGTACTCCAGCCAGATAAACAGTTTGCGAAAAGGCCGCCAGATTTTTTTACTCAAAATAATACTCCTATTCTTTACTTGACTCAAATAAAAAACCAACCATTTAAAATCTTGTTCCTTTGTTGTACAAAAATGATGTTTACATTCATTGCACTCGCCATATACGTCAAAATCGATGAACATGATTTAGAAAATCTTTAATTTCATAGGGTAAACACCATTGCTCACCTAGTTTTTGTAGCCTATCTTATTCAATTTTTTTTTCAGGTTTCTGATGATGATCTCAGAATCGGTTTCTGACAAAATTCAAGATGGCGGCCAAATTCAAAATGGCCGCAACAAATTCTTGAATGTCAAATGAAAGCTACATCCTTCTTTTATACGATGCCACTAAGTTTGTGTTACAAGGGAAATATGACACATTTCACGTGATGGAATACCCATGATTTATCAAAAAGAGAACCCTTCATTTTCATGAGGAAGACAAGACAAGGGATTAGAAATTGGATTACTTGTAATTATTAGCACGATTAGAAACCGAGAAAATGATAAAATCTATACCGAAGAACCCAGCGAAAAAGCAGGAATTGCAAAATCAAAATGTTGTGCCCACCCTGCGGATCTGTTACCTTGAAATTAATTCGTTTCTCTACTTTTGCCATCCATGGTTGATGAAAAGCCATTTTTGCTAACTACATCATGTTAGGGCATGTTACAAATCGTAAAAATATGTAACTCGCCATACGTTTCGTAACTCTGCGGAAGATTGCCTTACAGGGACTGTTTCTCCAAAGCTGGTGCAATTCATCTTTGTCTCTTCATTTTTCACGCGATGGCCACAGTCATGACCAATTCCACTTTATCAGGTCTTTGTTTCTCGTTCTCGACAGTTTCAGACAATGTTGAAAGAATAATAATAAAAATCACAGGTGTATTTATAATTGTAATTCGTTAAGTATATTCCTCAGTCATTCTTTATGTTCTACAATACCACCGTCAGAAATGTTCTTATTCTAATTTCGCAGCACAACATCACTGTTATCAGCGATCCATTGCAGATAGTGAGACACCCGCACGAATCCAGACGGCATTCCCGAGGCGCATCCGTTCACGTGAACAAACGATGCAATACCGACCTGCAGACTACGGCCAATCTCATGTACGGCCAGCGGACCACCGGAGTCGCCATTGCACACGGACCGTCCACCAGCACCGGACAAGCAAATGTTCTGCGCACCAATTATGATCGAATTCCACAAAGCCGCACAATCGGCGTTGGTCAGGATTGGGTTGGTCGAGTACATCACAACATCGCTGGCAGGAGATCCAGTTTCATCCGAGGTGCGTCCAAAGCCGGAAATGATTCCAGTCATACCAGCAAACGTCCTGGAGTCCGACAGGGCCGGAATATCAATTGGCTGAACAAATTCGTTGAACACGGCTGGGGCAGACAGTCTCACAGTGGCGATATCATTACGCAGCAGCGCAGCGATGTAGCTTGGGTGCACATTTATTTGATCAAAGTTGAATCGCTGCTGAGTGGCTTCGACCACCTGGCGGTTGTGAGCTCCCAACACCACCGTACCGTGAGTGGCCACAGTTCCGATCTGCACACAATGGGCTGCAGTCATCACAAAGTTTGGAGTCAGAATGGTACCGCCGCACAAACCGGAATTGTCACCCTCGAAGAAGCTCAGCACCAAAGCTTGATACGGAAACTGATTCGGCTGAGCCTCCTGGCCGTTGACGATGCGTTCCTCGGGGGATGGTCGCAACACTTGCAACTGAGGGTCCAGCTGCTCCCAGAAAATGTCCAACTCTTCGACGCGCTTCATGTACCGGAAGTCGATGACCGATGCGCTGGCCAAGGCCAGGGCTGCTAAAACTACGGCGAGTGTCTTCATGGTTGCGCGTGAAGGCTTCGGGATCACAGCGGATGAGTGATTGGAAGTCGGGGAGCTGACCATTCTCTTTTATACAATAATATTGCTATTCGTTTGTGAAGTCCAAATCTAGCATAAATTATACGAATTGAAGAATGATAAGCTTAATCCAATCACGATAGATAACGTGGGAAACTTGCCTGAGAGGGATATTTCCAAATCGAATGTGACGAAACCGTGACGTCAAGAGAAATGTTGAGACTGAATAGATTTTATTGTGAGATTTGTACCATGCCCACACAGTTACGGATCACCCAATGTGACGGATCACTTTGGCGTTCAACATCGGATAACTCGCTCAAAACATAAACGTTGACGTAAAACATATTTTTCCCATGTTATGCTATTTGTCTTCTAGCATTTGTAAAGTTAAGCACAACATTCAACCGCTTAATAACGGTGTATTTGACAAATGTTTAGTTGGTACCACACAGCTATCATTATATGGTCGTTTTCTGTAAGAAGTGCCGTCAGCATTCATAAGCTCCCACAAGTGGTAAAAATAATATGTTATAGTATAAAACATGCTCGTTCGCTTCGATTTAGTGTGAATTCATCTTTAGAAAACAGTTTACTTGATTGTTGATTCTAAATACCGAATATTAGCACTTCTAACTAGTGATCCATAATATGGACCAGGAAATGATTGTTTACCACGGTTATGGATCACTTCCAAAGAATGTAGATTTCTACCATTTTAAGCATTGGATTCGACATTTTCAGACAATAGCACTAAAGATAAAACTAATACAACATCAAGGTTGGTAAATTTCATTTTTTAGCAGAACTTGGTGTGGAGCGAAAACAGTTCATGTCTAAGTTACTACAATACAGTTTATCACAAAAAAGGACATTTTACCCTTGTTTCCAGCTCTAACAATGCTATTTTTTGCAGTAATATGTAACACATTGTTAACTTTCACCAAATCATGCAATACAGATGCATTGAGTTTAAAATCTCTTGATTTTGCGCACTGATATGTCACAATTTGTCACAATTTGATCCATAATATGAAAATTGATCCATAATATAGTTTTCAGAAACCGATGCAATTTTTAATTTTTATGTAATCCTATGTAAATATTACACTCAAAACAGTTTACTAACCGAAGTTCCAATTTGAAACGATTCAATTCGTGCTTTTCAATTACAATTTTACGTTTTCCATGTCATTTTATTGAATTTTTTAGGTTGGACTCTACACTATTTGATCCATAACTGTGGGGTCATGATATCGAAGCGATAAACTGTTGTTTGATTTCAACCCTGGACAGGATAATCTATTGGGGTGGGTCATCCATTATATGGAAGCTGATTAGATGACACTCAATCAAATCAAAGTTTTCTTCATGCTTATAATGAAAATTAAAGATACAATCGATTATAGCTATGCATCGCAAAAATGTGTGAAAAACTTTTTTGCATTTTGATTATTTTGCATGATATTCTCATATTTTTTTTCCTTCGTTCTTCATTAGTGTTATCCAAGCATTACTTTCATTTCTTATATCTAGGTGTTCTGTGCTTGAAAACACTATCATCCTTATTTGGTAAAAAAAACTTACAGCATTTATAAATATTTTGTTAACAACATATTAAATTTAACATATCCAAACTTTTTGCAATCTACTACAGATGACACGCAGGCTTTGTCCTTTGGCCGAGAGGCCTGTGTCACCCGCAAACAAAGATTTTTGACATCCCTGAGGTAACTCGGGTAAGTCAGATGTGAAAATATTGTGTAATATTGGTCACAAAATGCTACCCTGAGGAACACCAGCTCTTACAGGAAGTCTTTCAGACCTGGAGTTCTGATAATTAACCTGAAGTGTACGATTTGACAGATAACTTTGAATTATTCTAACAATGTGTGTTGGAAAATTAAAGTTTTTTAATTTTACAATCAAGCCTTCATGCCAAACACTGTCGAATGCTTTTTCTATGTCTAGATGAGCAAGGCCAGTAGAATGGTCTTCAGATTTGTTAGAATGAATAAAATTTGTTGCCCGTAAAAGTTGATGAGTGGTCGAATGTCCATGGCGGAATCCGAACTGTTCATTGGCAAAAATTGAATTTTCATGTATGTGGGCCCACGGTGCTCCAATTACCGTTATTATCAAATAAAATATACCATTCAAACGGCAGTCAGCAGTTGATTGCTGACGTTGTTCTGCACCTTTTGAAGTTTATATGATAGAAATCACTTAAAATATGCCACTTTACCTTGCTTAAACAAAGAGATCATAATAAAATTTTGTAGTTTTAATTTTCTATATAGTTTTGTATATTAAAAAATACATTTTTCTAAAAATTTTCTCGACCGACAGTTGAAAAGGGCCAATGCTATGTTTAGTTATTACTTATAAGCCAATACACGAAAAATGATATCTACCAAATTAACGCCTGTTAGTGATTTTAGGAAATTGTCCAAAGCATTCAAATTTGTATGAAAAATTCTTGGACAGGATATGCAGATACGCCCTTTTGAAATGTGTGGAAAGAATATGGGATATGGTGGATTCTGCTCCATCTGTAATCAACGGTTAGCTAGGTGCATACATAATCATTACACTTTTGCGGTTGTTCTTATTTCATTCAATTTAGCAAGTTGCATAGAAGGAATGATTCAAATTGTATTCAAATGTAACGCAGAATTTTCCAATTTGAGGCCCCCTTTCCTCCCCCACGTTACAGCTTTTGTATGGAAAATGTATGAACCGTAACACTACCGAACCTCCTCGTTACGTAATATTTGAACGATTCCAAATTTACACGTACACATGTTGTCTATACTGACATTGAAAAAGGACCAAAGTATAATGGAAATATACACATTTCAATATAGCTGAACAATGACTGTATCAAAGTTGATCGAAACACTCGAACATCACTTATCTTTAACTATATTATATATTCATACATACATACTTTTATTCTAATCTGTTCTATTCTATTCAATTATACTCTACTTAAATTTATTCTACTCTGATCAACCCTACTTGTTCTTATACATATTTTTACAAATGGACACTGTAAAAATTAACAACTGCGCGCAAAAGATTTGAACGGTACTCTTTCGATATGTGTACGGTTTTTTAGCGCTCCCAGCTCTGTAAAAAATTGTTATGCACAGATTCTGACTCCTAATGCGTGCTTCTCATATGATCCATAAAAATGAAGATTTGAATTATTATTTCACAATAAGTCCAAATAAGGGTTTCAATTTATATATGATAGTTTTTATGTATTTTTAGGAACCTAAGCATTTTGTATTAAATGCTTTTCATTTGAGCTGGATCCTCGTTTTAAAGGTAATTTGAACAAGTTTGTCGAGAGCTGGGAAGAGCAGAGTCTGACAAAATCTTCGAAATATCATATCACCATGTTTAATATAAAAGACTTCTGCAATGCAACTGGTCGAGGACTAGGCTGACATGATGAGCTGGCGTCGGAGTCTGTGCATAGCGCTGTTTCACAGAAAGTCGAGTAGAATTGAATAGAATAGAACAGATTAGAATAGAAAAGAATTGAATAGAATATAGAATATAGAATTATGTAGATACAGATATGTTATGTTCGAATGTTGCGATCAACTTTGATGTTCAGCTATATTGATGTGTATATATTTCAATTATACTTTGGCCCTTTTATAATGTCAATCTAGACAATATGTGTACGTGTAAATTTTGTGCAACTTGCTAAATTGAATGGAATAAGAACAACCGCAGAGGTGTAATGATTATGTATGCACCTAACCGTTGATTATAGATGAAACGGCATTCACCATGCAATATTCTTTCCATACACTTCAAAAGGGCGTATCTGCATATCCTGTCCAAGAATTTTTCATTCATATTTGAATGCTTTGGACAATTTCCTAAAATCACTATCAGGCGTTAGATTGTTAGATATAATTGTTCGTGTATTGGTTGATAAGTAATAACTAAACATAGCATTGGCCCTTTTCAAATGTCGGTCTAGAATTATTTTTATGAAAATGTGTTTCAATACCTAAAACCAGATAAAAAATCAAAACTACATTTTTTGTGTAATCTCTTTGTTTCAACAAGTAAAAATGGCATATTTTAACCTTTCGGTCGTCGCGCCAATTTTTGTATCGCGAGTAGTCGCGCGTTGTACTTTGTACAACACCCTTAGTTTTGCGAATATTTCAGGAGTCTGTCCATTTAGAAAGATGACGTCTTCGTCAAAATTGTTCAGTAGCCCAAGGGCTATCATAATATATGCCAAGAAATTTGGGCTTTTGCTACTAGGCGGCGCTAGTGAGCATGAAACTTTTGTTTCGCAGATCTCAGGAACCTGACCACTTAGAAAGATGGCGTCTTCGGCAAAGTTGTTCGGTAACTCATGGACTATGATTGTTTGAGCTAGTTGATTCAACATTTTGCCATCAGGCGGCGCTAGTGAGTTTAAAACATTTGTTTCGCGAATATCTGAGGAGCCTGATCACTTAAAAAGATGGCGTCTTCGGCAGAGTTGTTCAGTAGCTGAAATTCTTTCTATGTTTAATCCTTAAAGATCGAGATTTTGTAAAATAATGATAGTTCCTGAGCTTCTGAACAACTTTGCCGAAGGTAACTGTCTAAAAAGTCAAGATCCTGCAGTATCCTCAAAACCAAAAAATCATGCTCACTAGCGCCGCCTGGTGGCAAAATATCCTATTTCTTGGCTCAATCAATGATAGTCCTTAAACTACTGAACTGCTTTGCCGAAGACATTATCTTTCTAAGTGGTCAAGTTCCTGATATATCTGCAAAAACAAAAGTTTCATGCTCACTAGCGCCGCCTAGTGGCAAAATTTTGAATCAACTAGTTCGAATAATAATAGTCCTTAACTCACTAAACAACTTTGCAGAAGACGCCATCCTTCTCAATGGTCAGGATCCTGAAATATCTGCAAAACAAAAGTAAAACTTCCATGCCCACTAGTGCCACCCTGGGAGGGAGAAACCAATACAAAATTTCTGTACGTCATAGTGAGCCGGGATTCCGCTGTCACGAACTGTCACTGTGAGCCCAGATTTCAAACATTGGACTAACATGGAAAAAGCGCGTAACTGATTAAAACACATTTTCGCATTTCATCAAAAGTGACAAAAATCGAATGAAAATCAATTCATGCACACAATGCAAGTAATGTCACGTGAGCACCTTTCAATCGGATTGAATATAAAGCATTGAAAAACGCATCGTTTTACTTTTTCCAAAAAAAAAAATTGAATATTTAGTGCATAGAAAACTGTGGCCCTTTTTCCATGTTTGTCAGGAAAAATCGAAAGTACACAACAAAAGAAAACTAGCGATTTTTCCCAAGCCTGCCTTGATTGTTGTTGGCAAGCTGGAGTTATCTTTCAGTTCAAACAAACATTATTCTATATTTCGTGTGTAGTATCGGTGCCTCCCTCCCAGGTGCCACCTACCGGTCAAATTCCGAATTAAATGAGGTACCATCAGATAGCGCTTCACCTCCAGAACAACTTTACTAAAGACCCCAAGTTTCTATATTATCTGGATTTTGAGATATACCGATTTCAAACCGTGGTTTACTCGAACCGTATACAGTGCGTTCATTATTATGCGGCTTCCATGTAAATTTGTTGATTTTACCGTATTTTAAAGGGCCATACTGTAAATAAAAACTGTCGAGTATTGCTCTTAAGAATATTCTTGAGGAATACATTTTGGTTTGGTGTCGATTGATATCTTTGTTGCAAAATGGTAGCATATAAATCACAACTGTTGTACAAAGTACAACAGCGCGACAGCCCAAAGGTTAAGTGATTTCTGTCATATAAACTTCAAAAGGGCGTAACTCAAAACTCTGACAAAAGATTTTTTTCAATATCGGCCCAGAGGTGCAGAACAACGTTAGGGATCAACTGCTGACTGCCGTTTTAATGGTATATTTTATTTGATAATAACGGTAATTGGAGCACCGTGGGGCCATCATTCTGTTCAAAATGACCTTTTCATATAGTTTTCTGATGGTGGAAAGCAAACTGATTGGACGATAGCTAGAAGCTTCTGCAGTATTTTTGTCTGGTTTTAAAATTGGTACTACATTAGCATTTTTTCATTTGTCAGGAACATATGCCAACTGAAAACATTTGTTTTCTATATATTAAGAACTGTGAGCTTCGTGGCCGTGCGTTCAGTGTTATCAAGCATTTAGCCGCATCGAGTCAAGAGGTGTGGGTTAGATTCCCGCTTCAGCCCGGAAATTTTTTTGTTAGGAATGTATTTCGACTTCAAAGAGCAAATCGTCCACTGGAAGCATTAACGTGCCCGTGTCTTTCAAATAATGATAAGCTACTTTCTGGAAGTTTCTTGATGAGGATGTAAAATATTCCATCATTGCCAGGGGCTTTCATATTTTTTATTTTTTATTTTTTTAATATTGCTGTGTGTATTTGAAAAGCAAATATCAATACAGGAACAACAAACGCGGTATGATTTTCTACAAAGAAATGCGATGTCAAAGAAAGCCTTTCTTTCCTAGGTTGGCGGTGATATAGATGGTCGTTGCTAAGTGTTCTTTGATTGTTTTGTCTTGCCGCATTTGAAGCACATCTAGTCGTGATTTGCACGTCAAACAGCAATAATAGTTTTCACTTCTTCCAAATCACTCACCCAGGAATGTTTGATTGATAATGTTTTCGAAGTCCTGAGCAACTTGATTTTCTATTGGACTAGTACGATGGACTCCACTGTCTACAGCGGGCCCCCTTCCTCATTGGTCTGCATTCTGACGTGGCAGGCGCCAATGTTGCCTAAAAATAGAAGATCACCAGCACTTATACACTGAGGGTGTCTGATAATTTGTTTTCCTCTTTCAATGCCGGAATTGGCTACTGATGATTTTTCAAAATTTTAGATAATTTGCAAGAGAGCTTAGAGCCAGGGCCCAATTCGAGAACGACCGGCGGTGCTAGATCACTCCGCTGCCAGCCATTATACTTTTGCGTTCGATCGCACACAAATAGTGGATTCCAAATTATAAACACGCACACAACACAGTCAACACATATGCCGGCACACACTTAGGTGTGGTAAAGCCGATAGACAGATAAGACACATGACTCAAACAGAATCAACTCAGCAAGAGTCCACACCAGAGGCGCGTCCACGTTCTAATGGAAATTGAAAACTACTATATTTTAGGAGCTCAAACGCAAAGGGTGCCAATCGTTACCACAATAATATAAAAAAATTCGTCTTTACGTGGCTGGTAGTGACTGAGGACCATAAAAAATAGGAAATTAGAGAACTTTTGCCTGAAAAAAGAGACCTAAATGGAATCAAGAAGTGGTCAAAATAAAAAAAAAATATATCAATCAGAAACCAAGAAAACATAACGAATCCTAAGCCAATGCTGCACTTCTTCTGTAGTGTTCTCGGACATCAGCAGACATACATGTTTGTCTGTTCACATTAATAATGAGCAGCTCAATCTTCTATCAATTCACACCCTCGGACCTGTTTAAAGCTTTTTGGAAAAGTTTTTACAACGCTTCGAATACCTCATGTCCGTATGTCTTCTGTTGGCAACCTTTTTCTCTTCGGCAGCTTTCCCATAAAAACTGCAAGCAAATCTCTTCGGAAGCTCCAAATCAGTCGAATTTGAAGCGTTCTTTTTTGATAAAAATACTGTGTATTTGGCGTTTGAAATTTGGTTACCGATAACAGTCGAATGGTGCCGAAGTTGTAAATTACCCGATTACTGCTCGTATTGAGTATGTGCTCTTTCATGACCTTTTCTAAGAATTTCATCAGAAATTGTTTCAGGTATGTTCAGATATTACTCCGGGAGTTTTTAGAGAAGTAGTTTAGTAATTATTTCCCAAGAAATTTATCCACGAATATGCATAGGGAATTTCCCCAAGAATTTTGTTAAGGATACCTCAAGAATTCAACCTGGATTCACCAATACCACAGCGAAGGAGTTTCTCCTTAGATTATTTCAAAAATCATCGGAATTCTTTCAAAAATTCTTTAAGATTTTTTTTAGATGGCCCTAACTCCCCTAAGATTTTATCCAGTGATTCATCCATCAATTTCCCTGGGATACGTTCTAAGATTCCTGGACAAGACGTCTTTTGAAATTCAATCAATAACTTCTCTAGAAATGCCCCTAGAAATTTCTAGGGATTCCTTATGAATTCAATTAAAGTGTTTTTTTTGGAGGCATCTTCAGCAATTGCTCCAGAGATTCCTTCTAAGTTTACTATAGAAATTCCTCTACTAATCCTAAGAGATTTTCAGAAATAAGTTTTTAAGGTATTTTTTCAGGAATTCTTCCAAGAATGTCTCAAGGAAAATGCCATGAAATTATTTTCAGAAAAATAAATCCTAAAGAAAATCCTTAAGTAACCTTTGAAAAATCCTGTGTACGTTTTAAAGAATCTCGGCAAGAAAATCGGCCTTTGAAGAAGATTTGGAAAATTTCATAGGTACAATTCGTCAATCTTTCAAAGATAAAATCAATCGAATCTATGGATAGTATTACGCCGAATTTTCTAAAGGATTTTCTCGAAAAACATTGGACAGAAAAGAAAAATGTGTAGAAAAAACTACGGGAGTAATACTTGGATAAAATGCTGGAAAATCACTAGCAAAAATAGATTTGTTCGCATAACCCCTAAAGGAATATTACATTTCTGGAAGAAACGTGGATGAATTCTTGAAGGAATCCACATGAACAGGCATAGGAGTTCTGACAGGGTTTCTTGCTAAAAAAACCCTTGAGCAATTCTAGAACTCTGGAATAAACCTTTGTAAATTTATTGGGGAGAAATTCCGTAGAAATCATTGGAAGATCTCCTAAAGTAACAACTGGAAAATTCGGTGGAAGAAGAGGTAATAGCATTGGAGTTTTCATGGATTCTGGAGAATTCCTCTAAACATCAGTTGAAAAATCGCTTGAATTATTACTGGGAGAATTGGTAGAGAAATCTCTAGAAGAATTTCTTCTCTAGGAGACCCTGAAAGTATTCTAAATAAAATTACCATGATAATTCCTGAAGCTTTTCCTCGGAGAATCTGAGAAGAGGCTGTTGAACCCGTGATAGTTTCTGGAGCCTGTACAATTCTGCATCAGGATTAAATTCATGCATAATAAGTAACAAAGAGATTTAAAAAAGAGTATCGTATTCCTTCCTGCTCTTAATATTTTCATGAAAAGTGCCACAAAATAACAAAGGGGATTTGATCCAATTATTATTTAAGAAGAATTAATCAAGAACTACTTGCAGAAACTTCTATGGCAATTCTGAATCAGCCAAGAACTTCTTGATACTCTAGGAGTTCTATAGGAATTGCTCTGTTAATCGTCAAAAGACTCAGCGATATTTTGTTAGATTATATCAAGAGTGATAGCACGTTCAGAAATCGCATGCAACATCACACTTGTATTGTGTAAAAAACTATGCAATTGGTCTCAGTTTAATCCATTTTTCTTCCAAATGCTCTTCAAGAATCTTTTGATGGATGTTCCAGAAACTGTTCAAGAATTACTTTCTGAAATATTCACGGTAATTTGTCCTAGAACATTTACATTTTTTTTAAGAAACCATCCATTGATTGATTCAAAAATGCCACAGAGGATTACTCCATTTGTTTTTCTAACGAATAAAATCTTACAGTTAGTTTCCAAAGATTTTCTCTAGAGATATTCTCAAACATTCCTTAAACGAGCCAAAACTGTTTGAGGTTCATACATAAACTATGACACGCTTCACAAGGCATACGAAACAATGGAAAACTATATCGTGTCTTCCATTCTTCATATATTTAATATCTTGCACGGTTGTTTGTGAATACCCTTTAATGGGTAAAAAATTACTCATTTTCAAATAGAACATGTATCTGTCAAAAAATGGGGGAATTCAGAAATACAAAATGGGTAAATAAACACCCATTATAGTAAAGCCAATGTAGATTAAAAATGGGTGTTTTAAAACCCTTTTATGGGTGAAAAACTAATTAGCACACGTTTCATAAATATCAGTTGTCTTGTGCGCAGTTGCTAAATTCAAATATAAATTGTTTGTTTTGTTTTAGTTCCACTATTTTTATACAATACTTGAACAAGCGGTAAGTTATGCACTTATAAAGCATTGCAATAAACTAATATCAATATTATAAATTCAATTTGTACTGTCGTTGTTCATGCAGGCTACAACAGATGCCAGATGATTCCAGGCACCGTTCAAATGACGGAGCAGATGGCGTGAAAATCAAATTTACCTAGTTGATAAGTAATTGATTTTGTAAGTCATTGATTTCTATAATAAAATCCCCTTACTTTTGACAATTTTATTTCAATGGTCTTTTTTAGTTGAGGTTATAATTATAATTATTTATATCTATTAATCGCAAAAAGGGTAAATTTTTACTTTTCTGACAAAAATTGTAATTTTTTTACCCTTTTTATGCCGTGAGCGAGATTTACAAAAAGGGTAAAAAAATACCCATTCATTGACAGAAACCACTTTTACCCGTTAAAGAGTAAACCGTGTTTACTCTTTAAACGTGGAGAGGCACTTCTAGAGGAAATGGGTGAATTTTTACCCATTAAAGGGTATTCGCAAACTACCGTGTGAACAGTTAATAAATCAGCTTTCTGCTGAACTTGTGTTTTTTTTTTTCGCTGGATCGTGGGTAGGACAATTCTTTGACTGTCCTACCCAGGTGTTTTTGTGCGTAGTACATGTCCTACCTGTCCTACCCACTTCCCGCGCCACTGGTCCACACAATAAGGATAAAAATGGCGATGAACTGGCAACTTTATCGAAGTTCTGCGACCCGGATCGTTTTTTCGGATTCTACGCGGAACGGGCAAAATAAGTAACCGAGACGATAAAAGTGCTCCAGCACTCCCTATTCGCCTGTTCGTTATTTTTTCATATGACTCTTGCTTGAAAATTCTGTGTGTTGACTTATGCTGCCTATGCTGTGGTCATGTTGACGAGAAAACGGAACACAGTTAGTAAGTGAACTCATCATATTCAAACATAAACACAACATAAAATGTTCATTGTCCACAGGTTCCTTGAGAAAGATACAATAAATATTTCCGAAACGTCAGATGAAAACCTCAAATCCGTTCTTAAGCATAAGACTGAAGGCCATAACCTAGAACATAATTATCACAGTCGTATCCCCGAGAACGAAATGTTAACGACAATATTAGTATCGATATATGTTTGGATTTTGGATTGCGAGTTAATTTCTGCAAGTCAGTTTGGAGCAAATTAACTAGCTGCGCAGAGCATTGAAAATTCACATATACATCTATGAAAGTATATTTACCGAGCTGTGTTTCAACAGAGACACCTAAAGTTCCAAAAACTTCAGTTTCAAATGATGAAAACAGTTGATGTTTTATACGCTTATGAATAATGATTGCAACTCCCCCACATGCCCCATCAAGTCGATCATTGATTGAGTTTGGATCCAGGTTTCAGATAAGTTTCATATATATGTATGTTATTAGCTGTTAGAAAATTAAACAGCTCGTCCTCTTTACCATTCAAAGAACGAGCATTTCAATTTAAAATATTTAAATTATTATTAGGATTAATTAGAAAAACGTAATCCAATAACAATTTGGTTAGTACATTTTACACCAACTTGGACTGCTTCATTCATAGCGGAGGTTTTGAACATTGCATCAATTATTTGATTCAATTGTTCAGTTAGAAAAATAAAATCAGAGAAAGACATATTAGGTACATCATCTGATGATTTTGCGTTAGAATTTTCGGTAGACGAAGAGGCGGAGTTGAAGTTTCTTGTGGCGGCAGAGTTTTTTCCATTTGATTTGAAACAATTAGAACGGTTACTCGTAGTTTGACAAGGGGAGGAGTTTAAATTACCTGCCACAACAGTGGCATAGAAGTTTCCTTGGGTAGATCCATTCGAAATTAAAAGATTCGAACGGCTATCCGACGGAATAAAATTAGTTTGTGAATGAGCATGATGGGTATGATTCATAATCAAGCATTCGTTAACTGAAAAATGAGCATTGATTGAGGGGAATTTCGGAAACGATCGTTACCGTTACTGTAATGGACATTACCGTTCATTTGCCTGGCACGAGCTTCGACGACTCGCTTTCGCGCAGGGCAATCCCAAAAGTTAGACTTATGGTTGCCCCCGCAATTTGTGCATATGAACTTTTTGGTATCTTCCTTCACAAGGCAGACGTCTTTAACGTGAGAACGAACTTAGTGGGGTTCTGGAAATTTCCTCCAGGTTTCTGGAAATGTTCCCATGTCACACGGACATCGAACATAATTATGTCTAGTTTTTCTAAAGCTTCAATATTAATTAGATCTTTTTTGTTTAAGTAAACTAAATAATATTCTTGAGAAAGCCCTTTCCGAAAAATGCCAGATTGGGTTCTCTTTTTCATAATGATAACTTGGGCTGGGGAAAATCCAAGTAAATCATTTATTCCTTTTTGAATCTCTTCAGGTGACTTCTTCACTTAAGTCACTTGAGAGACCTTTCAAGACGACTTTGGGCAAACGTTCAGTTTTGTCGTCATAAGTAAAAAATGAGAGGTTCTTCTCTTCAAGCTGTTCGCGATCTTTTAGAGTATCCGGCAAGCCTCCTTTGTTTGCGATTTGTAAGGAAACCTTGATTCCTCTGATAGAGCTCAAAATCTCCTGTCTAAATTCTCCAAATTCGGAACAACTGACCATGATAGGCGTCACTTTTTGTTTCCCTACTTGAATCAAAGAGCCTGGGCTAGAGGCTGCTCAGATTTTATGTTCGGAAAATTAGCCATTTCACCCTTGGGAGAAAGTGCGCATTCTGGAGAATCGTCCTTTCTTGCATTATTGCCACTGGTCTAATGCCAAAACGTTGAAAGGGACAAAACCTCGAAAACGGTGAATTTACAACATTATTTACTAGACATATTTTTTTGCATTGGTATGGATTTAATAAGCTATGAATATTGTTTGGCATATAATGAATTATTTATTCTTTCGGAAGATAATCATACTTCCAAGAAAAATCGTTTCCTTCATTTTCTTGCTTTTCGACGTTTTGTCCCTTGGACGTTTTGTCATCCAATCATTGCCACGTTTAGTGACAGTTTGAAATCAAACTTTTTTGGAAGGAAGTAGTAAATTCAGAGATTCACCCTTCCTTTTTTCGTAGCTACAACCATTTTATAAAAAAAAATAAACGAAAGAAGAAGAGACCTCCTAAGAGTTTTTTTTTTTTCCAAGACGGTGTCCAAGAAGAATACCACCGCTAGCTTTCACTAACGGGACGAAAAATCTAAGGCACAGGTCGTAAAAGGATCAACAGTAGAAAAATAGTACCGAGAAGTACTGTTTTTAAAGCACTGAGAAGCACTGTTCTATTGCTTTAGGTAGTTTTGTGCAATGTAAAAATCATTTGATTATTCGTTCAAAATTGTACTGTTCGAGGCAAATTTTTCAAACCTATGGGACAAACGGAAAAGGCATGGAATTAAATCAATGTATTTGAAAGATGTAATGATAAAAAGTGTAATTTTTCAATTTAATATTTCTACATCAGTGTTCTGTCCAATCCAATCCAAGTATTCTGTGACACGAGTGTTCACAGCTGATCGGCCGCGGTCGCATCCACGAATGCCGCTGTAGTGGAACGAATGCAGGCCAATCAGAAGTGTCTCTCCATCGACCTCTGCATATACTGGACCACCTTCATCACCCTAAAAACCCATTTGATAGAGTTAGTAAACACATAGTTCCTCACGCATTGATCTACGATACTCACATCACACGGACCACCCTCTTCAGTGGTGGTACAAATGTGACCCTCTCGGACAAAGCTATGGGAAAGGCCACACACAAAGTTGGTGATCACCTCCCCATGTGCGAAGTGAAGATGCTGCAGAGGAAGCGGTTCGTTGTCTCGGTTTCCAGAACTTCCCCATCCGGCGACCGTCGAGTTCCATCCCGTGAAAGAGAACGCCGCATGATATCGTCTCGGTAGACGCGCAACATCTACGTAGTCTCCCAACACTGCTGGACGTGATAGCTGAACGATCGCTATGTCGTCACGATTGAAGAACGAGCTGTAGTTCGGATGGATTATGACGTGGATTGGAATGTTCAGTACCGGGATGACCTCAACAATCCGGGTCATGTCACTCGCTCCAAGTACAACCGTCAGCGTATTGGTCCTGCAACAAGCGATCGTTTATATAGGGCTTCATGATCACAAAGGGACAAGTACCCTGAGACACATCTAGCGGCAGTTAGAATGAATCGCGTGGAAATCAAGATACCTCCACAGAATGAGTGATCTGAAGTGCCATCTATCAGTATTCCCACCGTAGAGGGAAAGTCTCTAGCTGATGCTACTTCACCATTGCTGATTCTTGTGGAAACAGCGTTTGTCGCAGTAATCAGTAAACTTAAAACCAGAAACACATTCATCATTCGCCAAAATTCGAAAGTTAACTGATTTCGGAAACAAAAGGTGCTTTCTGTTAATCGAAACATTTCGAAGATTAGATAACCCAAATCCGATTTGCTACTCGAAGTGTTGTTTATTGTTGTGACGCAAATTTGATTTCATTATCAAGATAGAACGATTAGTCTTGGTTCAAGGCCGAATATAGACGCCTGTGTGTTCGACCAACCAATCCAGATGATCGGTAAGCCGCGTATGGACGGAAGATCGTCCACGTCCACATCCTCCGATGCCGTCAAAATGGAACGAATGGATAGCGATCACCGTTGGTTCGCCATTCTCTGTGATCATAACTGGTCCTCCTTCATCACCCTTTAGAAATAAGAAGTTCATCATCAGATATTCTAGTGATTCGAAAATATCAACACTTACATCGCAAGGTCCACCATTGTCTCCAGAGGAGCATATATGTTCATCCTGCAGGAATCTGTGAGACAATCCACAGACAAAGTTGCTGATGATAGGGTTACGAACGACCTGCAGATGTTGCAGAGGAATCGTTTCGTCCTCTCTATGGCCCGACAAACCCCATCCAACGAGCGTGGCTCCGAATCCGTTGAATGTGTTGCCTACATGGGACCAACGAGGCAGCTGAGCTACCGTGACACTTTCGCTCAGATTGGCATTACGAGCCAAAGTCAAGATCGCAAGATCTGCACGACTGATCACTGTTGCACTGTGGTTCCAGTGAATCCGAACGTTGGTTACCGGGATGAATTGGTTCATTCGGGTAATATCCGGTGATCCCAGCATGACCGTCAACATTGTCTGCCTAAAGGAGAGTACAAGAACATTGAGTTCACGATCGACTAAATCAATGCAAATTATCTTACCGGATCACGCAATTGACACTGGTCAACACATGACGGGGAGTCACCAAAATCCCGGCACAGAAGGTATGCGCCTCGTCTCCGGAGATCAAAATGGCGGCAGTAAATGGGAACTCATTAGCACCGGCGTCCGATCCTCCAGTAATTCGCGCTTCCTTGCTATCGATGGCCAAGGCCGCGGACAGAGCCACGCTCAGCAAAATCAATATAATTTTCATCTCCAATCTGTTGAGTCAACAATGGGAAACTGAATTCAGGAATAGCTTCTGTTTTGCTTGATCCAGCTATCTAAGGACTTCAATCAGATGATTAGATAAGGGCGAGTGGTAATTCCTTGGAACCACTCACTGCAGGTGGTATTGTAGAGTGCCAATATCTTACGCGAAGATAAGAAAAGACCACTTTTAGCAAGTAACGGCTAATTATTCCTGATTCGGAACTTTTACGAACACCTGTTAGCTGAGCAGCAGGATAATCCAATCCAAATCCAATCCAAATCCAATCCAAATCCAATCCAAATCCAATCCAAATCCAATCCAAATCCAATCCAAATCCAATCCAAATCCAATCCAAATCCAATCCAAATCCAATCCAAATCCAATCCAAATCTAATCCAAATCCAATCCAAATCCAATCCAAATCCAATCCAAATCCAATCCAAATCCAATCCAAATCCAATCCAAATCCAATCCAAATCCAATCCAATCCAATCCAAATCCAATCCAAATCCAATCCAAATCCAATCCAAATCCAATCCAAATCCAATCCAAATCCAATCCAAATCCAATCCAAATCCAATCCAAATCCAATCCAAATCCAATCCAAATCCAATCCAAATCCAATCCAAATCCAATCCAAATCCAATCCAATCCAATCCAAATCCAATCCAAATCCAATCCAAATCCAATCCAAATCCAATCCAAATCCAATCCAAATCCAATCCAAATCCAATCCAAATCCAATCCAATCCAAATCCAATCCAAATCCAATCCAAATCCAATCCAAATCCAATCCAAATCCAATCCAAATCCAATCCAAATCCAATCCAAATCCAATCCAAATCCAATCCAAATCCAATCCAAATCCAATCCAAATCCAATCCAAATCCAATCCAAATCCAATCCAAATCCAATCCAAATCCAATCCAAATCCAATCCAAATCCAATCCAAATCCAATCCAAATCCAATCCAATCCAAATCCAATCCAAATCCAATCCAAATCCAATCCAAATCCAATCCAAATCCAATCCAAATCCAATCCAAATCCAATCCAAATCCAATCCAAATCCAATCCAAATCCAATCCAAATCCAATCCAAATCCAATCCAAATCCAATCCAAATCCAATCCAAATCCAATCCAAATCCAATCCAATCCGAATCCAAATCCAATCCAAATCCAATCCAAATCCAATCCAAAATTCCAATCCAATCCAATCCCAAATCCAATCCAAATTCCAATCCAAATCCAATCCAAATCCAATCCAAATCCAATTCCAAATCATCCAAATCCAATCCAAATTCAATCCAAATTCAATCCAAATCCAATCCAAATCCAATCCAAATCCAATCCAAATCCATCCAAAATCCAATCCAAATCCAATCCAAATCCAATCCAATCCAATCCCAAATCCAATCCAAATCCAATCAAATCCAATCCAAATCCAATCCAAATCCAAAAATCCAAATCCAAATCCAAATCCAATCCAAATCCAAATCCAAATTCCAAATCCAATCCAAATCCAATCCAAATCCAATCCAAATCCAATCCAAATCCAATCCAAATCCAATCCAAATCCAATCCAAATCCAAATCCAATCCAAATCCAATTCAAATCCAATCCAAATCCAATCCAAATCCAATCCAAATCCAAATCCAATCCAAATCCAATCCAAATCCAATCCAAATCCAATCCAAATCCAATCCAAATCCAATCCAAATCCAATCCAAATCCAATCCAAATCCAATCCAAATTCCATCCAAATTATAACTAACCCAAACCAAATCCACTCCGAATTGAAATCTAATTCTATGTTTTCAGTGTTTCATAAATCAACTGTTTGACTAGTGTATTTGTCTTTCTGGAGTAACTGTCTTATTTTATATTAACTTATCCTTGCCAAGACAATCAGGCAGGAACAACCACATCAGAATTCGCCTCTATCCAGTCTAGATATTCGGTAATCCTGGTATGCACCGCTGGTCGTCCTCTGTCACATCCCCGAATTCCGTTGAAATGGAACGAATGGATTCCGATTAGATAGATACGACCAGCCTCGCGTACTGTCACCGGACCGCCTTCGTCTCCCTGAAATTCATGTTGTCTGCGTTATTGCGCAATGGAGCTTTAAATTACCCGATACTTACGTTACAAGGTCCTCCGTTGTTGGTCGCCACACAGATGTGGGTGCTTCTGATCCAGGCATACGACAGCTGGCATATCAAATTGGACGATACGCTATCCGTGGCAAACTGCAAGTGTTGCGTCGGAATGGGCTCGTTATCTCGGTTTCCAGTGTTTCCCCAGCCAGCAGTCGTAGCGGACCAATCGACGAAACTCTTGCCAACGTCCGAACGGCGTGGCATTTGAACTGGACGAATTGTTACATCATCTATCGGCGCGTCCCGACTCAACGTGAGCAGTGCAATGTCGTCCCGTCCCAGAAGCCAACTGTAGTTCGGATGAGGATTGATGTGCGATACGCTGATCAACGTTCCGACGTTCATCATGTCCGTGGAGTTCAACACTACTGTCATGGTGCTCTCACTGCGTGGATAGAAGACTGATCAGTAAACTGAGAATGGATAGCGAGGAATGAAGATTTTACCCAGAGATGCAAACGGCAGCCGTCAGGACGTAACGCTTGGAAATCAGTACGCCGCTGCAGAAACCATGTCCAGAGGTGCCACCATGAATCAGAACTCCAGCAGCCCATGGGATATCCGTTGGCGATGCGATGTTTCCCCCAGATATCCTAGACTGACGGATGTCATCGTCGCTCAGTGGAGGAAGGCCAAACTTTGCCCGAAATTTGTCCGTTTCCTGCAGGGTTCGTACCGTGTTCCAATCGATGGAACTGGGATCAATATCGGTGTTGGCGATGGCCACGGCACACGTGATTACACATGATGCGACCAAAAGGCTTGACAAACTATGCATTCTGAATGCTCACTAGACAATTCGATTTCTTTAACTTGTAGGGTTTAAATGAAGCAGGTAGTGTTCAACTGACCTGTCTTTATAGCAGATCAAGATTAAGGATTACCCCTAGGATTAGACGCTTGTATGAATGGGACAGACACGGATTGGTGATAAGCGTAACAAAGCAATCACTACCTACAGATATAGGCTTTAGATAAGCATAGTGGTCGAACTTTCCAGCATGAAATATTGCAATACTTAATGCGTTTTTGGAATCGTTTATTGGTGGAAAACAATTGGTTCAAGATAACACAATCTATGCTGGAACAACTACGTCAGTGTTTTGTTCGATCCAGTCGAGATATTCGGTGATACGGGTATGGACGGCGGAACGACCACGGTCACACCCACGAATGCCGCTGAAGTGGAACGAGTGGATGCCAATCAGGAACACGCGATTTGCTTCACGCACCGTAACGGGACCTCCTTCGTCGCCCTGAAAGTCAACAACAGATAATTAGTCAAACTTATTTTTTTTCATAAACCTTAGATATGACGCACATCACATGGACCACCGTTGTTTGTTTGAACGCAGATATGCGTACTTCTGACCCAGGTGTACGACAACTGACACGCCAAATTCGAAGTAACGGAATCCGTAGCGAACTGCAGGAACTGCGTCGGAATAGGCTCATTGTCACGGTTTCCTGTATTTCCCCATCCGGCCGTCGTCGCTGACCAATCCACGAAGGATAAGCCCGAATCCGAACGACGTGGCATCAGAACTGGCCGAATTGTAGAATCATCGACAGGAGCGGGCTGATTCAGAGTGAGAATAGCGAGATTATCTCGATTGAAGAAGGAACTGTAGTTGGGGTGAATCAGCACGTGCGAAACGGCGATCAGCGTTCCGATGTTAGCCATGTTGGCAGCGTTCAAAGCAATGGCAATGTTGCTTTCACTATTTTGGCACATACAACAAAAAAAAGTTTATAATCGAATCCAGATCACTTCACAAATCAACCATACCCAACGACACAATCGGCGGCAGTCATAACGAACCGAGCGGAAATCAAAGTTCCGCTGCAGAAGCTGTGTCCCGAAGTGCCTCCATGGATCAGAACTCCGGCGGCCCATGGGATGTCCGTAGGCGTGGCGATGGTTCCTCCGGAGATACGAGACTGACGGATTTCGTCATCACTCAGTGGGGCCAATCCAAATCGAGCACGGTATTTGTCCGTCTCTCGTAGGGTTCGCACAATAGTCCAGTCGATCGTCTGCGGATCGATTTCTGGGCTTTGCATGGCCTTGACAGTGGCGACTGCCAGTGCCAAGACGAGTAGGATACTCGCGAATCTGCACATTTTGTCTTGTTTTCCCAATGGGTTCAATCTTTCAACTGATGTGAGCCTCCGGTGGCCTTACCAATTTTGTGAAGCTAGATAATTTTGATTTTTGGTAGGTCAAATTGTGCTTATCGAATGATAAGCTGGACTTTTCTTAAATCAGTTTTATGGTTCTTATCAAAGGTTGCAAAATCATGCAATTGCCTTAAACATTCAGCAATAAATGTCCGAGGGTGGCAGTCAACAATGATGAAGCAAGACTAAAGGCCCCAAAAAAAATCGAGAAATCATTTCAAGCCAAGGAAATAGCTGTAGTGGCTTTTCTTGATATTGAAGGCGCATTCGATAATGCGATTCTACCCCATTACCCCGAATCCCATTTCCCCGAATGCCATTTCCCAGAATTCCATTACCCCGAATGTACCATTACCCCGAATTCCATCACCCCGAATGCTATTTCCCCGAATTTACAAGTATGTTGACATGATGACAATGATGACATTTCTCAATGATATTGGAATTCGGGGTAATGTCATTCGGGGTTATGGGTCATTCAGGGTTTTGGATTTCGGGGTAATGGTATTCGGGTTAATGGGATTCGGGGTAATGGCATTCGGGGTAATGGGATAGAATCCGATAATGCATCTCATAACTCCATACGTTTGGCAATGAAAATGCTAAAAGATCGAGTAATTTGTGCTCATCTTGGAGGTGCGCAACTATCTATGAAGACGATAAAGGGTTGTCCTCAAGGAGGAGTACTGTCACCCTTATTGTGGTCATTTGTAGTAGACGACCTTCTTAAAAAGCTAACGGACCAAGGTTTTGAGGTGATTGGATATGCAGACGATGTGGCTATTAGGGATTTTTTTTATTACCGTACGGGTTTGGGCCAAAGGGTCTCAGATTTTCATGAAACTTTTTCCACAGGCAGGGCTCATGGATATATGAATAAAACAAAAATTGAGAAAAATTCAGGATCGCCTATTTTTCCGGAAAACTCAGGTGGAATTTTTTTGTTTTCCCTTGACACTACTTACTTTGAAAAATCATAACTTAAGAACGAAGCATCGTAGAAACAAAGTTTTTATATGAAAGTTTAAGCCAATTTTCTCAAAAATAAAAAAAAAATATGAACTGGAAAAGTTTTCCACAAAATTTTCCACCGTTGGGGAAATTCATAAAGAAAATCTGGAAAATCTATGCCCGAACTCGCGGAAATTTTTTAATAAAATATTTTTAAGAAAGAAACTTTATAAACTTCAATTCTGGTAACTTTTGGGATGTACTTTTCTTTAGTTCCTGATCTTTGGTCAATTTTGTAAAAAATGCAAAGATATGCCATACATGCCTTTTCGTTTAAAAATCAAGACTCAAGACTCATCATGACTTGTCGAACCGGATTCAAATTATCTCAAAAATATGAAATTTTTGAAATGGAATCAGTTTCCCAGGACGTTTTCACTGTTTATGAAAACAAATAATGAAAACCCGATTAGCTATTCCAGCTTTCAAACAAAGTATATTTGAAAAGAGCGATCAATAAGATCCAATCCTACAATATTTTTCAATACGCTCATTTTTCGTTCCTAAAACATGATCAAATATTGCTAGGATGAGCTGTTTGAACCATATATTTACAAATTTATAAGTTCATAAACAAAATGTCTTAAGAACGAAACTACGCAGAAACAAAGTTTTCTTCAATCAGAATGTAGGCAATTTTTTCCTGTTAGGTAACTACAAAATTGACAGTTAAATAAATGGGTAGACAATATGACAAATAGGTATTTACCAATTCAAGTTTAAAGCGTTGAAATGGCTTGAGAATCATAAGTTTACCAAAAACTAACAAAGAGCAGTGAGAAAGTGCAAGTGTTGTCTATCAGCTGTATATTCCTCGTTATTAATTTTTGGAAAGTGAAAAAAGTTTTCCCGAAGCTGTTGAAATGGACAAAGTTCAATATTACGAATACAATTCTTTATGCTGTAACCCCTTCGGACTGGACGGCCACAAATCAGTAAGGACAAATCTACGATCGATCAGCCAAGGCCTCATCAGTAAGCTTCATTCGAATGATTACGGAAAAGATGAAAATTTGCGTGAAGTGCTCCATTACCGGTGACCAGAAGGCTCTCGTAACGGATCTTCCAGAAGCAATGGCGTTTGAGGAACAAGTTTCACCACTATCTTCGTTGGCGTCGCCAAAGAAACTCCTTCCTCGGGTGAGTCAGTTGGTTCTATAAATAATGCACAAAAAATACAAGAGCTTGCTAAATTCTTGGAAATTTCTTTTCAAGTAAAATCTTCACATTTGGATGCTTCTAGTAGTAACTATCGCAATGCTTCTATGGACGAAATGTTCAATCAAATTTTGAGTAAAATAAAGACTTGGTTTCCGACTAATATTGTCGATGTTACAGAGGATTTTAATTCCGTTTTATTAAATTTGTACTAAGCTGTTACAAAAGCCGAACCTGACAAGCAAATTTCGTTTCTTTCAGATCTTTTAGAAAATTTGCAATTGCTTTGATAAAAAAAACCTTGTTTATCTGATGCTTCGATTGAAATATGGGTTTTCAAAGAAAAGGCTAATATGGTCATTTTTCACAAAATTGACCATAACTCAGGAACAAAAAAAAGTACATCCTAAATGTTACTAGAATTGAAGTTTATAAAGTTTCCTCCTCAAAAATATTTTAATAAAAATTTTCCGCGAATTCGGGCATAGATTTTCCAGCTTTTCTTTATGAATTTCCCTAACGGTGAAAAATTTTGTGGAAAACTTTTCCAGTTCATATTTTTTTTTTGGATTTCTGAGAAAATTTGCTTAAATTTTCATATAAAAACTTTGTTTCTACAATGTTTCGTTCTTGAGTTATGATTTTTCAAAGAAAAGTCTTATATGGCACATCTGGACATTTTTCACAGAATTGGCCATAACTCAAAAACGAAAAAAAAGTGCATTCCAAAAATTTCAGTGATTAAAGCTTATAAAATTACCTTCTCGAAAATATGTTTTTGAAAATTTTCCACGAGTTCGGGCATAGTTTTTCCGGCTTTTCTTTACGAATTTTCCCAACGGTGGAAAATTTTGTGGAAAACTTTTTCCAGTTCATATTTTTTTTTGGATTTTTGAGAAAATTTGCTTAAATTTTCATATAAAAACTTTGTTTCTACGATGCTTTGTTCTTGAGTTATGATTTTTCAATGTAAGTAGTGTAATGTGACCAGATGTGTCCCGGAAAAAATCCGGGACGCTTGTCAGATCTCATCCCCAATGAAGCGCTGCCTACATTTGATGTGCGATTTACATTCATATTCGATCTAAGGCATGAACTATATACTTGAATTTAAAAGTGTTGCCACTATACTGCCAAGTTAAAATTTGCTCTGTCCCGGATAATCCGGGACGTCTGGTCACTTTAAAGTAGTGTCAAGGGTAAACAAAAAATTTCCACCTGAGTTTTCCGGAAAAATAGGCGACCCTGAATTTTTCTCAATTTTTTTTATTCATATATCCATGAGCCCTGCCTGTGGAAAAAGTTTCATGAAAATCTGAGACCCTTCGGCCCAATTTGTACGATAATAAAAAAAAAATCCCCTATTGTTATTCCTGGAAAATATGAATACACGATTTCTAATCGGTTACAAGCTGCACTAAACATGACTCTCAAGTGGTGTAGAAGAGAGGGCCTGAATATAAATCCTTCTAAGATTAATATTGTTCCTTTTACCAGAAGGAAAAAAATTACTCTAACACAACCTTCTCTAGATGGGGTCCAGGTTCGGTTTTCGGATGAAGTTAAACACCTCGGTGTTACTTTGGACAAGAAACTGAACTGGAACTCACATCTAGAAAAGGTTATCACTAAGGGTACAAATGCTCTGTGGGTGTGTAGTAAAGCTTTGGGGAAAACATGGGGACTGCGGCCAAATATGGTTCTTTGGATATATTCGGCAATAGTTCACCCAAAAATTACCTATGCTTCTTTGATATGGTGGTCCAAAACCAATGAGGTAACCACTCAAAAGAAATTGGGTAAATTACAAAGGCTTGCCTGTATTTCGATAACAGGGGCAATGAAAAGTACACCATCAGCAGCTTTAGATGACCTTCTTAATATATTACCTTTACATCAATTTATTAAACTGCAAGCAGCAAAAAGTGCCTTACAGTTTATCCGTAATAATGAAATATTGGATGGAAATCTGGTAGGACATTTAAAAATCATCAGGGACTTCAATCTGAACTCAGAGATAAAGACAGTAGAAGACTGGATGACAACGAAGGCAAACTATGATGCTCCTTTCAAAGTGGTTAAATTAAGCCGATATATATGGGAGTCTGGTGGGCCGAGTTTACGTCCAGGTTCTATTAGTTTCTACACAGATGGGTCCAAGATTGATGAAAATACAGGAGCCGGAGTTTTTGGTCCTGGAATCAACAAAGTAATACCTATGGGGCACAGTCCCACTGTTTTTCAAGCAGAAATTCAAGCAATTATAGAATGTGCGAATATCTGTATTGAAAGGAAGTACAGATTTGCTAAAATCTGTATTTTTTCGGATAGCCAAGCAGCTCTAAATGCGCTGAAGGCATTCACTTGTCAGTCGAAGCTAGTGTGGGAATGCAATCTTTCTCTGAAACAATTGGCCAGTAGGAACGAAGTTACTTTATACTGGGTGCCCGGCCATTGTGGAATTGATGGAAACGAAACGGCCGACAGTTTAGCAAGACAAGGTTCTTCAATGAATTTTATTGGTCCCGAGCCATTTTGTGGAGGTTTATAAAGCCCAGTGGTTCAAAAGCCCAGGCTATGCTAAATTTAAATGAAAGGGATCTGAGGGTAATAACCGGTCTGTTGACTGGTCACTGCCCTAGTAGGTATCATCTGTATAAAATTGGGAAAATCCAATCTTCTGAATGTCGTTTTTGTCAAATCGAAAACAAAACTGCTGAACATATACTCAGCAGCTGTGGAGTTTTGTTCAATCAAAGAAGGTCAATCTTTGGAAAAGGGTTATTAGAGCCCCTAGAAATCTGGCAAAGTAATCCCAACAGGGTTATAGACTTTATAAAACAAGTTCAGCCTAACTGGGACCGTGTGCTATATCAACCAATGTCTATCACATCTCAGTTGTGACAGGATATATGATAAGCACCAAATCAATTACACAGCGCAACAAAAATGACATTTTTGCGTGTCTCAAGGATCAAACTATGTGTCTCTAGTAAATTTGGGGCTGCTAAATCTGATGTCGTTCTCAGAAATGTTCCAGCACGTCACAATTTTTATCTACAGGTCGCCAAAGTTGTTCAAAACACTGGTTTCATTGATGTTTACATGAAATTTAAAGTATGATTTATCATTTTTTTTTCGCTATCTAGTCCATCAAATATGCAAAATAGGACTTTAACTTTCATTTCAGTTATAATTTTGTTGAAATTGTACGACTAAATTTAGAATAAATCGATTTTTCAAACATGTTTGCAGTCTCCATGTAAAATTCTTCGTTTCTCTTATATGGCACAATACAATACTTTCTAAACCATCAAAAAATAACTTTTGAGCATCAAAAGTATTATGAACTTTGTTGATAAGTATTGTTATATACATGAAGTTTGATTTATGTAGCAAATTAAGCAAATAAATTGCCATACAAGCAGGCAAACTTGCATGCAAGTTGGCTAAAATTGTCAAATTTTGAATTTTCAATAGCCAATATCTCAAAAACTAGACGTGCTATGATATTTTTGAAAACGGCAATGGATTCAGCAACCCTTAAATTAGCAAATAGTGGTGTTTTGGTGCGTGTTCCGCAGTGTTATGGGTCATACCACAATATTCTTAAATAATGGACGCAGTGGTTAAAAAGGCTCTACAGTAAAGGAAAAAAAAGGCCCCATAGGTGGAGTAGCTAACGGTTAAAAAATCTGACACCTTCACATTGGTATAATTTCTGCAATACTGCATACTTCTAAATTTAACTGTATAATCAGAAATAGGGTGCCGGTGCCATTAGTGGACTACCTAAGCTATGAAAAATCATAACATAATAACGAAAAGGGCCGCACGGGACGGTGTTTTAATCACCCTCTCCATTTAAAGAAGCAAATCTCAAGAATCCCTCAATATATCGATGCGAAAAATGTATCACTATAATCATATATATGTAGTGCACAACCCGATAAATTTTCAGTTTGATCGTTTCACTAAAACAAGAGATTTGCTTCTGCAAAGTTTTGATGATGATTGTTAGAGTGAGACAAAAAATAGGGAAAATAACACGATCGCCCGTGTCACCTTAACAGAGATCTTTTGGCGTCAACAGAAAGATTTCAACCTCTACTAGGGTAGAAGCACCTGTTTTGGCCATACGCCATTTGTGGCCATAGTGGATTATATACCGTTTTACATAGCTAATCAGCATGAAACCTTTCGTGTTCAGTAGATCACATTTATATAATAGAGATACACTCATTTACTCGTATGAATTGATTCAAAACTTAAGAAAAACAATTAATTTTCCTTATGGTTTTAACTCCTATACACCTAATTTGGCCACTCTCATGATAAATCAATGTGATTGGCCAATTTAGGAACCAAAACTAAATCTCTGGCCGAAACTGGTTCTGGTGGCCCATATTGACCAACGAGATTTTCAAAGCGAAAAAATGGTTTTAACTCAATTCCAATATTCTACATACATAATATGGATTGAAAGCTTGCATTTGACATATTTGTAGTACAAATAAGGCTTCCCATATTATTTTTATTGACATTTTCTCTTAGGCTGGCCAAAACCGGTGCTTTACCCTATATGGGAAAAATATAAAATATATGATAAAATTATTTTGAGCATAAAATCGCTCGAGCCACTATTGGTACACGTGTTCCAGTTGTTGTGCTAGTGCTCCAGTAGTAGACGTTCGTGAATGGTATAAAAAATTTCAAACTAAATAGTTAATTTTTACACAGGTTTAACATTTTTCCCTCGGAACAGCAACTCACATCTTTCGAATGAAGCAAAAAGATCATCTCTGACACTTTTCTTCATTTTTATACATCCATTTTAAAAACTGCTTCCATCCATTGATCCACTACTGGAACACGACAACAACTACTTATTTTTATAACTTTCTTGTAAGATAAGCTGAAATTTGGCGAATCGACTAAACTGGAGGCGAATTATCCACCAAAAATAGCGTATGTCGTTTTTATCGAAAAATGCACGTTTTATTCCATAGTCCAATCTACTGGTACATTACAACCATTGGTACTGGTACCCTATTTAACATACGAAATGACAAAGTCTACAAAACTTCAACACATATTTGGATCTATGTGATCATTGATACATCATTTCATTTATTTAGTTAACATCTACACAGATAACACTGAATCAACAATTTCACGCCACAATACTCGGTTCGTGGCCGCATCTCTCCATCCTCGGTTCTGCCCCACGCTCGCCAAATCGATACGCACTTGATCCGCCCACCTAGCTCGCTGCGCTCCACGCCTTCTTGTACCAACCGGATCCGAAGCGAACACCATCTTTGCAGGGTTGCTGTCCGGCATTCTTGCAACATGCCCTGCCCATCGTATCCTTCCAGCTTTGGCTACCTTCTGGATACTGGGTTCGCCGTAGAGTTGGGCGAGCTCGTGGTTCATCCTTCGCCGCCACAAACCGTTCTCCTGCACACCGCCGAAGATCGTCCTAAGCACCCGACGTTCGAAGACTCCAAGTGCTTGCAGGTCCTCCTCGAGCATCGTCCACGTTTCATGCCCGTAGAGGACTACCGGCCTTATGAGCGTTTTGTACATGGTACATTTGGTGCGGGCGTGAATATTTTTTGACCGCAGCTTCTTCTGGAGGCCATAGTAGGCCCGACTTCCACTGATGATGCGCCTCCGTATTTCACGGCTAACGTTGTTGTCAGCAGTCAGCAAGGATCCAAGGTAGACGAACTCGTCGACCACCTCGAAAGTATCACCGTCTATCGTAACACTGCTACCTAGGCGAGCCCTGTCGCGCTCGGCCCCACCAGCTAGCATGTACTTTGTCTTGGCCGCATTCACCACCAGTCCAACTTTTGCTGTCTCGCGTTTCAGGCGGGTGTACAGGTCTGCCACCTTTTCAAATGTACGGCCAACGATGTCCATATCATCCGCGAAGCAAACAAATTGACTGGATCTCGTAAAAATCGTACCCCGGCTGTTAAGCCCGGCTCTCCGCATAACACCTTCTAGCGCAATATTGAACAACAGGCACGAAAGTCCATCACCTTGTCGTAGTCCCCGGTGGGATCCAAACGAACTGGAGTGTTCGCCTGAAACCTTCACACAATTTTGCACACCTTCCATCGTCGCTCTTATCAGTCTCGTGAGCTTCCCGGGAAAGCTGTTCTCGTCCATGATTTTCCATAGCTCTACGCGGTCGATACTGTCGTATGCCGCCTTGAAATCGATGAAAAGGTGATGCGTTGGGACCTGGTATTCACGACATTTTTGGAGGATTTGCCGTACAATAAAGATCTGGTCCGTTGTCGATCGGCCGTCAACGAAGCCGGCTTGAAAACATCCCACGAACTCGTTTACTACGGGTGACAAACGACGGAAGATGATCTGGGATAATACTTTGTAGGCCGCATTTAGAATGGTGATCGCTCGAAAGTTCTCACAATCTAACTTGTCGCCTTTCTTGTAGATGGGGCAGATTACCCCTTCCTTCCACTCCTCCGGTAGCTGTTCTGTTTCCCAGATTGTGCCTATCAGCCGGTGGAGACAAATGGCCAGCCTTTTCGGACCCATCTTTATGAGTTCAGCTCCGATACCATCCTTACCAGCAGCTTTATTGTTCTTGAGCTGGTGAATGGCATCCTTAACCTCCCTCAAAGTGGGGGCTGGTTGGTTTTCATCTTCCCCAGTACTGACGAAGGCATTTCCTCCGTTGTCCCGTCCTTTATTGCCTGTGCTCTCATTGATACATTTAAACTTCAATTCTGGGGATTCCAGATGTAAAGAATAAAAATACCGAATCCGGGAATTTTTTAAACCCGGGAAACTAGACCCTCTACACGAAATAGGGGATGTGATATAATAAGAGAAATGCCTTGTGAAACCCAGTGTGAGAAAACTCGTTTAAAATTATCTGTAGAGAATGGCTCAGCATGTCGTAAATAAACCGTACAAGAGACGTATTTGCTATTGAGGTTACCATTTCATAAGCATCAAATGCGACAGCACAAGCATCTCTGGTAAATAATGTGACTCATAGCTGATCACTGGCAGCTACAAGCAGTTTAAGGAGGGTTTACAGAAGGTTTCCCTTCCCACACGGAAAGAATCTGTTCCTGGAATCATGAATAAATCATGACTATCCATATTCATGGTCCGATTTTGTATGGAAAAGAGTGCCATGAATATTATTCATGGCAAAAAAATTCAAAATTTCATATATAATTTTCGTAGTTTCTGTTACCCGGCCGGTCCACAGTGGCCCGAAGCTGGCCAAAAGTCAAAAAAATGAAGTTTGCTTATTCCTTCTCGAATATTTTTCCTTGATTTCTTCAGTATTGAATGACAATTTTCCAAAGGTTTAAGATCCATCGGTGTATATTTCGATTTTTAACAGCATGTCACCTGGAGAGAAGTCAGCTGAAATTGACCCTATTGAATTTTTCAAATTTCGTGAAGGTTGTTCTATAGAAATTGCGGTTTCTGTTCTAAATCATGATCAAATCTTTCTCAACCGGTGTCATTCGAAAGAATATACCTTACTTCATTGATTGAATTAAAAAAATATGCTGTTTTAAACTAATTATGTCAAATGTACCGGAAATATCGATTTTCTGTTTCAGCGACTATTTCTTTCAAATTACCTCTAAAATCATGTTTTGAAAAGTAATTAGCATTTCTGAACGTTTTGAGTGAGAATTTGTATGGGATGCGGCCACTGTGCTGTCAGAGGACTGTCTCAAATATAGGGTCGGCTTAAGCTCGTCAAGGGTTCAAGAAAAACGCACTCAATTTCTTTTATTCTTTTATTTGACTTACTGGGTGTAGTGTGGGCGTGAAATCTCGCATAACCTGTGATTTCGCCCTAAAAGCCATTGGTAACCGAGTGTGTAGCTTCTTGTTTCTAAGCAAATTAATGGACCAAGATGAAAAAACTATCACTACTGGGAGATAGCGAAGGACCTTCTCTTCATCGTAGCATTGTTGAATAGCGTGTAAATTCATTCATTTGCTCAGTAACAACAAGCTACACACTCGGTTACCAATGGCTTTTAGGGCGAGATCACAAGTTATGCGTGAAATGTGGTGTCTCGATGCGGCCAGCCGGAAATGGGGCACGTGGGGGTTGATCGGTACGTTCTAGGCTGAACGCGATGTCTACGGAGCCTGGATGACTTGACCAACTGGTTATCCTTAATGGGTTGTGCCAGCTTCCTTGAGCGTCGGGGATTCCAATGGTCGGCTCCAGGTATCCTTGGCGTGATCCTTGGACCTTACGCGGGCCTTCAGGGCAGCTACAGAGGTTCATCACGTGTTTAGACGGGTCGTGGGAGCCTTTGCCGAATTCTTCAGACAAACAATAACGGGTCCTAGTAGTAGTGTTATGGGTAGGCCGTTAGGATGGCTATTTGGTATTCTGGATACCGTTTATATCGAAGCTACTCATACCTGATTCGAACGGTCTATGCACTTGTGCACTTAAAACTTTCTTCTGATAAAGGTCACTTTAATTTTGCAATATTTCCGTGTGGTCTAGCTGAGATCTAGATTGGAATAGACCTTTTGCTTAGCGCTTTTTAACTCAGTAGCCTGCTCATCCTGTTCCCTTTTCCATAGAGTAAGGTGGGGCAAAAGTTCGACCTTAGTGGTATAATCAAAGTTTCCAGGAAAACAATAGCAGTTGAACAAAACAAATACCATACAGTGAATCTTCAACATATTAGCTATAATTTTGCTGAACCAACTTGTGTCACAATATTTGGCCATTTTTAGTTATTTATTCCCTTTATTTATTCCCTTATTGACGTGGAATACCTTATGGCTGACGCATTCCCCTTTTTTGCTCACTTCATGCATGATTTGTGTTAGAACGTGTTCAATGTGTTTCGTGTGTTAATAAATTTTGTTCCTAATAACTATTTCCAGAGTAATACATTTGATTAACAATTATTGACAACATAATAACAAACATATAACAGTTCTACTAACATTTCTTCATAATTTATTATAATTAATTTAATTTTACTAAAAAACAAACTAGCAACAAATATTAATAATTATTCTGAAAAATAAATAAATAAATTAAGATCTTCTCAACGGTAACATTTCAGGAACACATTTTTACCCGTTCAGCGTCTGACGAGACTATTCCGCGGAATTCAAGAAAACACTTCACACTCCTGTTTATTCTTCTTCTTCTTCTATCTATCTCTCCTTTCATCTTTACCTTCACTCTGCTTCACCCACTTTGTTAAGACTATTCTGACTTTCATTGTTTCACTTCTTTCGGTCCTTGGTGTCCCTCTGCTGATGTCCTCGCTGCTCATGCTCGATCCATGGATATCCTGCGTCTTTTGCTGGCATTCCAGGACCTCACGATGAGCGTATTGAAGAGTGGACCTGAGAGGACCACCAGCTTGTCTAATGGTCTTCGGCCTGGTGTATCTATTGGCCGGAACTGTAATTGCTCAATTTTTGGATTATGGTTGGATCTTTGGAGTATTGTCTAAAGCAAAAATTGAGAAAATCATGAAAAAAAACCTATACAGTATTACTTGTTGTAATGTCATGAGTTCCCAAAATAAATCTCAAAAATATTCTTAGAGGCACGTCGGACAATCTCAGGAAAGTTGTCTCTCTAAAGCTGCTATTTTTAAGACACTTAATCGCTACCAGCCCTGGTGAAGTGGGCTTTCATCACCGATACAGGCGTTATTCCATTACAATTAAAATTAGTTCTACCGACAATACACGGCTATTTAATCGATAATTAACAGGCTAAAATTGATCATTACAGGGTGTCCAAATGGCCGAGTTGAGGTATTTAACGGTTCCAGTAATGTTTCTGTTGGCGCGTTAACCGGTTAACTCCGATCGGGTCGGGGTGGACTGTATATTTCGGAATCAAGGTAATCAACATCACTGATTCTGCTAGTACACTTTACACTACTTTATTTCGGTACTTTACACTGTTCACTTTTTACATTACTGTTACTGTTCACTTCACTTTACTCGGGTTATACCTATGATTTTGGCCATTCTAGATCGGAAAAAGGCTGCTGAATCGATTGGTGGCGGTCCCATTGACCAGAGACTTCGCCCTGGTCACCTAGAGCCCTGGAATCATCCTGAGTTCCTTACAGCAAGTAGAATTAATGGAACTGAAATAAACTGTCATGATTACGTTTTGCTGCGAAGCCGCACACGAAAATATTCTTACATGGGGGATTTAGAAAATGAATGATTGACCGTTATGGCCATTTTATGGTTCCGGAGCAAACCCGGAACATCCGTAAAATTGGCAATATTAAAAAAAATATTCTGATAGTTCCTTTGCCTCTTGTTTGTTAGAAATAAGTATTCTTACAATTCGTATTTAGTAATCTGAATGTTTGACCATTACGGCCATTTTATGGTTCCGGAACTAACCCGGAACATCTGTAAAATTTTCCATATTGAAAAAAAAAAAAAAAGATTATTCATATGTTCATTGTTGATTAAAATTAAGTATTCTAACATATTGAATTTAGTGGTATGAATGTTTGATCACTTTGAGCATCTTATGGTTCCGTAGTTAACCCGGAACATCCGTAAAATTGAAAAAAAAAAAAAAATGTTCTGATACTTTCTATGTTCCATGTTAGTTTTAATTAAGTATTCTTAAATGTCAAATTAAGTTGTATGAATGTTTGACCATTATGGTCATTTTATGATTCCTAAACTAACCCGGAACAACCGTAAATATTCCATATTGGAAAAAAATCTGATAGTTCAGGAAGAATGCTAAGAGAAATCTTTGAAAGAACTCCTGGAAGTATTCCTGGAATAATTCCTGAAGAAACTTCAGGAGAATCCCTGAAGGAACTCCTAGAAAAACAACTGGAGAAATCCATAACATTTACAGATGGAATTCCTGAAAGAACTCCTGGAAAAAATCCTGAAAAATTCCTGGAGGAATCTCTAGGAAACTTCCGGAGGAATTTCCGAAGGGTTTCCTACAGGAAGTCTTGGAGGAATTCCTGAAGCAACTCCCTGATGGAAAACGTGTAGGATGTCCTGAAGCAAATCATCGAAGATTTCCTGAAAGATTTCCTGGAGTAAATCCCGAAGGAACTCCTGGAAAAATTCTTGTAGGGAATCATGGATGAATTCCTGGAGGAATTGTTGAAGGAAACCCTGGACGATTTCCTGAAAGATCTCCTGGAGGAATTCCTGGAAGTATATTTGGAGGAATTCCTGGATGAATACCTGAAGGAACTCCTTGACTAATCTCAGAAGAAATTCTTTCAGGAATTCTTGGAGGAACTCCTGAAGGTATAACTGAAGGAACTCCGTGATGAATTCCTGGAGATACTCCTGGAAAGGTTCTTGGATACTCTTGGAGTAATTCCTGAAACAGCTTCTTAAGGAATTTCTGTAGAAACTTCTGAAAGAACTCTTGAGGTATTACTGAAGGAACACCTGGAGAAATTCGTGAAAATTCTCTTGGAGTTATTCTTGAACGAACTCTTGGTAAAATTCCTGAAGGAACTCCTGGGGCAATTCTTGAAGCGAACCCTGGAGGAAATATTTATAGATCTCCAAAAGTAATTTCTGAAGAAATTGCTAGAGGAATTCCAGAAGATATACCTGGAGTATTTTCCCGAAAGAGATAAGATGCTCACATCGCCTAATTTTATTTCCCAGCTAAGTAGCTGCGCACAGTTTGTACAAACTTTTCAGCTATGTATTGAAATAAAGCAAAAAAAAAAAACTCCTCAAAAGACTCCTGGAGGAATTTCTGTAGAATTTCCTGGAGGAATTCCTGAAAGCACTTCCTGCAGAATTCCTGGAGAAATCCCTAAAGAATTCCTGGAGATATCCCTAAGATACTCCTGGGGCAATTCCTAAAGGGTTTCCTAGAGAAACTCTTGGAGTAATTCCTGAAGAAACTCCTGAAAGAATTTCTGGGGGAATCCCGGAATAAAATCCTGGAGTAACTCCTGAAGGAATTCCTGAAGTAAATCCTTGAAGATTTTCTGAAAGATTTCCAGGAGTAATTCCTGAAGCACCTGGAAGAATTATAGAAGGAATTCATGGCGGAATTCCTGAAGGAGTTTTTGAAGGAAACTCTTGAGGATTTCCTGAGGATCTGTTAGAGGATTTTCTGAAAACGCTCATGGAGGAATGCTTGAAGATACTCCTGGAAGATTTTCTTGAAGGAGCTCTTGAAGGAATCCTAAAAAAACTTCTTGATTTATATGAATTATCAATTATTATTTTTAAAGTGGAAAATTTTACAGATGTTATGCGACCATCGAGGTATCCATAAAAAAACAACTTTTGCTATGGTTCGATATCGACATACGAAATATCGAGTGAGGGAGACATGGCTGTATATGAAAAAGTACTTCTCTAATCCTGACGAGATAATTTTAATCGGAAGCACACTGCATATATTATTTTTCTCATCTACTGTCACTATGTATGTCAATTGGAGTATGATAAATCCGTAACTGATGTACAACATATGAACTATCAGGTTTTTTTTCAACATGGAAAATTTTACGGATGTTCCAGGTTAGTTCAGGAACCATAAACATTCAGATTACTAAATCTGACTTGTAAGAATACTTCTTTCTAATCAACAAGACAAAGGAACTATCAGAACATTTGTTTTTTCTTCAATATTTCCAATTTTACGGATGTTCCGGGTTAGTTCCGGAACCATAAAATGGCCGTAATGGTCAAACATTCAGATTACTAAATACCAATTTTAAGAGTACTTCCTTCTAACAAACAAGAGACAAAACATTTTGGATCAGTTTTAGGAATCAAGTTCTTTGCGGTATGCGATCACCGTATCATATTAGGATGTTATACATTACTCCAATAATTCCGTAGTGGAACGTCTCCAGTATTATTAGAAAACGGCCAGAGATTCTCCCGGTGATTCCAGAGGGGCTGTCCGAAAGATTTACTCATGAAAATCTTCGGTATTCCACTAGCAAACTCACATGGGATCTCTGTATTAATATTATTAATGAATTATTAATTATGAATTATTCTTCTATTTGTTCTTGTGGAATCTTCCATCGAAATCCTCTAGGAGTTACTAAGGAATTCCTTCATGAATTCATCAAGAAGTTCGTTCATGAATTCCTCCAAGAGTTTTTTTTAGGAATTTCTCAATGAGCTCTTACATGAATTCTGACAGAAGTTTTTTTAGGATTCCTCCAAGAGTTCCTTCAAGAAAATCTTTCTGGAGTCTCTTCAAGAATTCCTCCATGAGCGTTTTCAGAAAATCCTCTAGCAGATCTTTCAGGAAATCCTCCAGAGTTTCCTTCAAAACTCCTTCAGGAATTCCTCTATGAACTCCTTCGATAATTCTTCCTTCAGGAATTACTCCAAGAGTTTCTCTAGGAAACCCTTTAGGAATTGCTTCAGGAGTATCTTAGGGATATCTCCAGGAATTCTTCAGGTATTTCTCCAGGAATTCTGCAGGAAGTGCTTTCAGGAATTCCTCCAGGAAATTCTACAGAAATTCCTAGGAGTCTTTTGAGGAGTTATTTCGGGAAAATACTGGGGACGGACCTGGTGTAGTGGTTAGAACACTCGCCTCTCACGCCAAGGACCTGGGATCGAATCCCATCCCCGACATAGTCACTTATGACGTAAAAAGTTATAGTGACGACTTCCTTCGGAAGGGAAGTAAAGCCGTTGGTCCCGAGATGAACTAGCCCAGGGCTAAAAATCTCGTTAATAAAGTCAAATCAATCAATCAATCGGGAAAATACTCCAGGTATATCTTCAGGAATTCCTCTAACAATTTCTTCAGAAATTACTTTTGGAGATCTATAAAGATTTCCTCCATGGTTCGCTTCAAGAATTGCCCCAGGAGTTCCTTCAGGAATTTTACCAAGAGTTCGTTCAAGAATAACTCCAAGAGAATCTTCAGGAATTTCTCCAGGTGTTCCTTCTGTAATATCTCACGAGTTCCTTCAGAAGTTTCTACAGGAATTCCTTAAGAAGTTCCTTCGGGAATTACTCCAAGGGTACCTTCAGGAACCTTTCCACGAGTATCTCCAGGAATTCATCACGGAGTTCCTTCAGTTATACCTTCAGGAGTTCCTCCAAGAATTCCTGAAAAATTTTCTTCTGAGATTATTCCAAGAGTTCCTCCAGATATTTATCCAGGAATTTCTCCAAATATACTTCCAGAAGTTCCTTCAGGAATTCCTCCAAGAGATCTTTCAGGAAATCCTCCAGGGTTTCCTTCAACAATTCCTCCAGGAATTCATCCATGATTTACTTCAAGAATTTTTCCAGGAGTTCCTTCAGGATTTACTCCAGGAAATCTTCGATGATTTACTTCAGGACATCCTACACGTATTCCATCAGGGAGTTCCTTCAGGAATTCCTCCAAGACTTCCTGTAGGAAACCCTTCGGGAATTCCTCCGGAAGTGACCTAGGGATTCCTCCAGGAATTCTTCAGGATTTTTTCTAGGAGTTCTTTCAGGAATTCCATCTGGAGTTTGTTCGGAAATTCCTCCAGGAGTTCCTTCAGATATTCCTTCAAATTTTACTCCAAGTATTCCTGCAGGAGTTCCTTCAGGAATTCCTTCAGGGTTATTTTCAGGAATTCCTCCCGTAGTAGCTTCAGGAATTTCTACTGGAGTTTCTTCAGGTATTTCTCAGGAATTTCTGTAGGGGTTCTTTCGGGAATTTTTCCAGGAGTTCCTTTAGGAATTGTTCTAGAAGTTCCTTCAGGAATTCCTACAAGAGTTCCACTAGGAATTCCTTATGGGATTCCTCCAGGAGTTTCTTCAGGAATTACTTCAGGAGCTCCTTCAGGATAATCCTTCAGGAATTTCTTTAAGAGTGCATTCAGAAGTTCCTCCACGAGATTTCTACAGGGTTTCAGGAGTTGCTTCCAGTTCCTCAAGAAATTCCCTCAGAAGTTCCTTCAGGTTTTTTTTTTTCTAGAGTTTTTTTCTAGAGTTTTTTTCTGGAGTTTCCTCCAGGAGTATCTCCATGATTTTGTCCAGGAATTCCTTCAGTAATACCTCCAGAAATTCTTTCAAGAATTTCTCTAGCAGTTCCTCCAGGAATTCCTCCTGGAGTTCGATTAGGAGTTCCTCCAGGAATTCCTCCTGGAGTTCGATCAGGAATTCCTCCAAGAGGTTCTTCGGAAATTCCTCCAGGAGTTCCTCCAAGTATTCTTTTTAATATTACTCCCAATTTTCCTCCAGGAGTTCCTTCGGGAATTCCTTCAGAGTTATTTTCCTTCAGGATTTACTTCGGGAATTACTCTAGGAGTCCCTTAAGAAATTACTCTAGGAGTCCCTTAAGAAATTCCTCCAGGAGCTTCTCCAGCGATTCCTCCAAGCGTTTCACGAGAGATCCCTTAGGAATTCTTCCAGGAATTCTTCCTTGAATCCCTTAAAGGATTTCTTCAAGTTCCTCCAGAGATTTTACTTTATGGATTTCTCCAGTTGTTTTTCTAGGATTTCCTTCAGGGATTCTCCTGAAGTTTCTTCAGGAATTATTCCAGGAATACTTCCAGGAGTTCTTTCAAAGATTTCTCTTAGCATTCTTCCTGAACTATCAGATTTTTTTCCAATATGGAATATTTACGGTTGTTCCGGGTTAGTTTAGGAATCATAAAATGACCATAATGGTCAAACATTCATACAACTTAATTTGACATTTAAGAATACATAATAAAAACTAACATGGAACATAGAAACTATCAAAACATTTTTTTTTTCAATTTTACGGATGTTCCGGGTTAATTACGGAACCATAAGATGCTCAAAGTGATCAAACATTCATACCACTAAATTCAATATGTTAGAATACTTAATTTTAATCAACAACGAACATATGAATAATCTTTTTTTTTTTCAATATGGAAAATTTTACAGATGTTCCGGGTTAGTTCCGGAACCATAAAATGGCCGTAATGGTCAAACATTCAGATTACTAAATACGAATTGTAAGAATACTTCTTTTTAACAAACAAAAGACAAAGGAACTATCAGATATTTTTTTTTTTTTTTTTTTGTAAGAATGTTGCGTTTAGCTATTTTTTCCTACAAACTTTGAATGGTTCATCACTTTAAGTGTCGATATTATTTTCTACTTCATAGAAATTTTCCATATCAATAGAAAATATTATATTTATAAGTATGTTTATATCTCTCAAATAATTTTTTATCATGGTTTAATCGCGTATCAAAGTGAATCCTGTGACCCAATGATTCTCCCTATTAACATTAATCCCTCCCAGTAACCTTTGTGGAGATGCAGAGATAAACACAGTCTTCAAAGAGCAAAGGTTACACCCTAACATTCCCTCCCCAATCCCACCTGACATCCTTGCACGTGGCTGGTGCCATTATTGATCCTGTTTATATAGAGGCAATGAATTATGTACACTGAAGAAAATTATGACCAATCACAGCCGATTTTCTAGTTGATTCTTTGTGAATCTTCAACGACTTCGTTCAATCACGGATTTATACTACTGCAATACTGTATTGCTAATACAGTCGACTCTCCACATCTCGATGTTCTACATCTCGATATCTCTCCCTATGTCGATGATTTCATAAGTCCCTTCAGTCTGCATACATTTTCACTTTCAATATCTCGGATCCTCCTTATGTCGATATCTCCATATCTGGATGTGTTACTGTTGATTTTTTGTTCTTAATTCTCTCTCTGTATGTCAATATGACCAATATCGAAGGTTGCTAGAGTTTCGGGATTCAAAGCAAATTAGAAGCGCAAAATGACGTCTGTTTGTGTATTACTTTCATGGCAACGGAGTCTTTTTCAATCTAGTACTCATCAAAAATTTATTCTTTGTCTCGAACTGTCCCTATCTCGATGGTCTCTTTGATATCGAGATGTGGAGAGGCGACTGTGTTTGACAATCTATATGAGTAATAATAATAAATGTTGTTATGATGCAACTGAAAAATATAAAATCGCAGCACCGTGATGTCCGATTTTGCAATTCATGGCATGCGAGAATCGGAAAATTGTTTTTTAGCAATTTCTCATCATTCTCATCGGCCTACTTTCCTGCACTGAAGTATGCAGTGCGGGAATAATCATTACTCAACTGAAGTTGCGTAATGAATCATAATACAAAAATGTTTCAGAAATTGTAATATAAAGATGAATGCATTCCGATATAATTTGTGATACCCTCAAGTGGTCTTCTACGAAATTTCAAAAATATGTTGTACGTTATTCGTTGCAGAATGATGATTTTTACAGCACGTAATAGGATAATTACTCGGCCTTGTAGGATAAATTTACGACTCGTGCTGTAAAAATAAATCATCATCCTGCAACTTGTTCCGTAAACTACTATTGCATGGACACCCTGTCACCGACAAATAGTCAATCCTTCATGGGCAGAATTTTCCGAAATTTGTCCAAGTCATGAAGTTAGTGAAGACCTAGAGTTTAACAAGCTTATAAAAAATGTAATCAATCAATACAAAATCTGACCTGATTGCACCTATCCATAAAAAAAAACAAATAGCGAGTTGGACCTCCTGTATAGGTTTCCAGTTTGACGCAAGGTATTGGAAAAGTATTTTTACCAGCTATATCTGATAATTCCAGCTTAGTCAAGATAGCCCACTCTTATCGCCGACGATAAAGCAAATTAGGGCCTCGTGAATCCAAACTCATTATTCCTTATTCTTTGGGAAAATCCTCAAAACTGGCAGAAATACATTGATCTGGTTTCAGTATCAGCTTTGTATCCACTGCAAACACAAGGCAAAATGCTAAGAGCGCTGATTTTCTTAACATTGGCCTTGACCGCCGTTACTGCCATCAAAAGCCCAGATGTTGATCCGAAAACAATCGATTGGTCAATCGTCCGAACCCTGCGGGAGACAGACAAGTTCCGCGCCCGATTCGGATTAGCTCCGCTAAGCGATGACGACATCCGCCAGTCTCGTATCTCCGGAGGAACTATCGCCACACCAACGGACATCCCATGGGCTGTCGGAGTTCTGATCCACGGAGGCACCTCGGGACACAGCTTCTGTACCGGTACCCTCATTTCAGCGCGATTTGTACTCACTGCTGCCAACTGTGTCCAAGGGTATAGTAATTCTTAGCAAAGTCCTGATCATCAAAAACTAATTAGAATTTCCTTTCCATCAACAGTGAAACTGACATTGCCATCGCGTTGAATGCGGCAAACATGGCGAACATCGGAACGTTGATCTCCGTGTCCAACGTGCTGGTCCATCCGAACTTCAGCTGGCTGTTGGGACGTGATGATCTAGCCATTCTAACTCTGAGTCGTGATGCTCCCGTTGATGGAACCACGATCCGTCCGGTTCTGATGCCACGTCGCTCGGATGCCAGCTTGTCTTTTGTTGATTGGTCAGCGACGACGGCCGGTTGGGGTAACACCGGAAACCGCGACAATGAAGCCATTCCGACGCAGTTCCTGCAGTTCGCCACGGATTCCGTCACTTCGAACTTGATTTGCCAGCTGTCGTACACTTGGGTCAGAAGCACCCATATCTGCGTGGGAACCGATAACGGAGGAGCGTGCAATGTGAGTAACACAGAATCTGTGATAGTAAGTGTTATATAAATCTCAATTATTTTCAGGGCGACGAAGGTGCCCCAGTTACTGTTCGTGAAGCGAATCGCATTTTCCTGATTGGACTTCACTCGTTCCACTACAGCGGAATCCGTGGATGCGATCGTGGACGATCGACTGTCAACACGCGTATCACCGAATATCTCGACTGGATCGCGCAGAACAGCGATGTCGTGATTCCGGCCTAAACTGTGATATTGTTCGATTAGTGTGGTTATGTTCTGATTAATGGGTCAAAACATTTGTTCAAATACATAAAATGCAAAAATGATAGTAGTACAGCTACGATTAAAGAATAAAAAATCCTCAAAAATGATTATTGTAAATTGCTTTCACCAATTATCCCTATTCACGCAGCATCATTTTTCAATCACGAAATTAGATTGCATTGTTTAAGATTGTTTTTTCACAAGTTACCAATCGATTTAGTTTTTGAATTTGAGTCCATTTTGATTATTGGTTCTATGGTTCCATAACTCCTTTGGAGACCGACACTTATCTATAGCTCACGGTAATATCTATGACTACAGATTATTTCTCATGTTCAGTTAGGTATTTGCTTTCCAAAACAATACTTAAATGAAAGTCTGATGCGGAAAAAATGAAGTAAGTTGGTGCGTCTTTATTTGAGTATTGAGCATTTTTATTCTAGTACTATTTTTGCCACTTTGAAAACGCCAGAAAATCATTATTTTCTAAGTTTACGGTTTGTTGTAGACAACTCAACCGTTTGGTATAATAGTTTAGAAAAGTCCTCGAAGCCTGACTATGTATAGCCCATATTTTTGTAAATTGACTGAAAATTAAATAATGGTCAAATAAATTTTGTATTGGTAGGAGAGCTGTTAAAAGTTATGAATATCGCGTGACTTTGACAATTGAATATGGACCAATGCATGAGTTCACTAGTTGACTTTTGAGCGGTGCCGTGTTATTTATGTGGCTATGGCAAATAGCCATAGCCGTGAATTCGGCACCGCTCAAACGTCAAATTAGTGAATTCGTGCATCGGTCCATTATCATCCTTCCCCGTGGAAAAAATCATCGAAAAATGTTTTTCCCGGTGACTTTTTGCGAATCACTAACGGTTAGTTATATTTGTTGATTTCGCATAGAAGCAATTGAAAATTTCCAAAATGTTGACATTTAACAGCGCTGGTTGGGCTGTCAGTGCCCCAAGGAACATCAGAATATCTTTAAAACCAGGTGACTAATGATCAAAATCGACAAAAGTTCTAAACATAATGAGCTTTCTTTGTTAAAATGTAAAAATAAATCATTCTAAAATAGCTAAAAGAAAAAATAAATTACGCTTTCAATAAGTGTGTGGTAAATTAAGTATGCTGCCAACTCTGAGCTGTACCCTGTTACTAAAACTTGGCTGAGCAAATTTTGGTTTCTGAATTTTAACCGAGAATCAGCTAAAAAAGACTGTTAAGTTGCTTGATTACAAATCGCGATTTACTGATACGCTGATCAGTTTTTTGCATTTAATTTTTATTTTTCATTTTAAAATGCAATTGTTGCAAGTTTTATATTTTTAGAGCAAGTAGGGTAAATTATGTATTTTGGGCAGGCTAAGGATATGGCTGCATTAGATACTAATATTTTATTACGTAATGATACTTATATGCTTAATGCTTCATTGTTCTTTGAGTTTCTGGGAATAAAAAGCTTACAAACTGTAGTGTTAGCTTCCAAAATAGCGTTTTTTGGCGACATGTCTGTTATACATTTCGGACACCAAATATACATTTTGGACACCCTCATGTGAATATAATTTGGACAGGGGCGTTATCTCAATATCCATACAATGGTTTCTTAAAAAGACGATTGTTTCATAAAACTTTGAGAGTTTACTTGTGACTTATGCAATTTTTTAGCTTATTGGATGTGTATATTAGTGATAATCAATAATTTCATTTAATGCAAGCAAATATCATCAGATCCACGAGAAAACGCCTGCAAGTATGCATGCATGCGACATTCCAGTGTATTTCATCAGATGACCAAATTATATCAACAGAACAAAAACCATAATCTATTTTGGACATCAACTGATTTATGCCTTATATACTCATGTTAAGATTTTAGATGAACTAAGCTTCAATTTTAGACATATTCAATCATATTGCCACTTTTAAACTTTTTATGAATGTCAATTCTGAGCTCTATTATTGCATTTAATGTATGTTCTTGAAACGCACGTCCTCTTGCATTCGTAGGTTTCACAGATGTTCTGATGATACAATTTACAATTTTGATAGTGTTGAAGCCAATTTGTAATTGTTTTGAAAATAGTCATCATTATTAAGTAGCATATGTATTAATAATGCAATACATGATTTCCCGTACATATATTCCTCACCATCTCATTGGAAATGAGCATAGAACGACTAGCCTGTCCAAATTATATGCATGTCCAAGTTATATACGTTACCCTACTGGCACCCATGACTCGTGACTGCATACATTATTCTGCTTTCTAAAAATTTTATGCTGGATCCGAGTGACTGACACTGAAGAAGGCTGCAATTGGTAGTCGGAATACGCGTATCTGTCAAATATAAGAAATTAGGGCGAAATTAAAAGGTACAAGGTACTAAAATCTACTTTTTAGTTTAATATTGATCTACATGGATAACACAGCGTAACAAAAATGACATTTTTGCGTGTCTCAAGGATCAAATTATGTGTCTCTAGTAGATTTGGGGTTGCTAAATCTGGTGCCATTCTCAGAAATGTTCCAGCACGTCACCATTTTTAGCTACAGGTCGCCAATGTTGTATAAAACACTGGTTTTATTAATGTTTACATGAAATTAAAAGTACAATTTATCAAACTTTTTTGTAATCTTATTCACCAAACATGCAAAATAGAACTTGAACTTTCATTTCAGGCATAATTTGTTTGAAATTGCGCGATTAAATCGATTTTTTCAACATGCTTGCAGTCTCCATACAAAATTCTTCGTTTCTTCTATATGGCAAAATACAACAATTCTCTAAACCATCAAAAAATAACTTTTCCGTACCTAAAGTATTACAAACTTTAATGATAAGTATTGTTATACACATAAAGTTTGAATTATGTGGCAAATTAAGCCAATATATTACCTTACAAGCTGGCAAACTTGAATGCAAGTTGGCTGAAATAATGATGAAATAATGTCATTTTTTGCATTTTCAACAGTCGATATCTCAAAAACTAGACGTGCTATAATATTTCTGAAAACGGCAATGGATTCAGCAACCCTTAAATTTACAAACCATCAAATGTAAGTTGTAGAAAGTTCTTTAATGAATGTTCAAATCCTCTGAGCAGAATCTCAAATAGAGAAACTTAAAAGTAGATGGAGTACCGTGTACCTTTTAATTCCGCTCCAGATGACAGATACGCGTATTTCGACTACCACTTGCAGTCTTCTTCAGTGTCAGTTACTCGTATCCACTGAGTAACTTTCTCTGTAGAAAGTTGTTAAGTTTAACTTTATTTTAATGACGCATTGTGATGTGTATTACAAAATACAATGAAACTTCCATGACTCGATATTCGCTCATGGAATCATACTCGAAAAAAAAAAATGTCTTGGTTACTATGATGATCCATCAAAACAGCTTTCCAAAGAATTGCTGTTCCATTACTCGATATTTCCATGAGTCGATGTTTCCTTTAATATCGATTGATGAAGGTTTCATAGTACGCCAGATTCTATTTTTGCACGGGCGATGCGTACCGTGTAAAAAAACCGTGCAAAAAAATCCGTGTTATTTCGAGAAACCGTGCAAAAAAAGCCGTGTAAAAAAAATCCGTGCAAAACCAAAATCGGGTGTAAATGATTTCCCCAGACAACCAGAAGTCGCATAAAAGTTCACGTAATAACTCATTTATTTATACAAATTTCATCAAACCCGCGAAACACGGTGGATAAAATCATCAGATTTAAGAGTTTCCTCGCATAATACGCTTTAGTTTTAGTTCATTTGTACATTGTGTTTCGTTCCATATACTAGTACAAAGTAAGTCGAATCAATCCGTAGCAGCTGTCAAATCAACATTTGTTATCATACGTTAAGTCGTATAAGATCACAGGTTAGTTAGGTAGGAAATGTATACACTCGCATTGTATGCTATTGTTAATCACATAATATATGCATGTATATCGCCTCCACTTTTGTACGTAGAAGGCCTTTTCGCGACATCTTAGAAGTGAAATTTTGCACATACAAAGCCTCCAGGTGATTTCGTTATACGTACATTTTGGTTGTCTGGGTCATTTCTAATTTGCTATATTGTGCTTCTCAAAAATATTTATTTTTCTCGATGGTTAACGATATTTAGAAAAAAAAAACTTGTCTCTTACTGTCGAGGGTAATATTTTTTGAATTATTCGCTAACTTTAGCACTTAAACATATCCTATCGAAAATTTTCTTCAGTTACTGAACATTTATACCCCAATACATTCGGATTTTTTTGGTAACAGCCATTTTTTGTAAGAACTTCTTCTTCTTATCCTTCTTCTTCTTGGAGTTTACGTGCTCACTGAGACAGAGCCTGCTTCTCAGCGTAGTGTTCTTATGAGCACTTCCACAGTTATTACCTAAGAGCTTTCTTTGTTATAGATGCCATTTGTATATCGTGTGGCAGGACGATGATACTCTATGCCCCGGGAAGTCAAGGAAATTTCCTTTACGAACAGATCCTGGACCGACCGGGAATCGAACCCAGACACCTTCAGCATGGTTTTGCTTTGTTGACCAAGAAAATAATAAATAAAACTGAAATACATTCTTCTACTTGCGTTGCTTCGTTAGGGACTGTCCATATTGAATAATCAGAACCAAAACCCCCCTTTCCCTTAAATGACCTTGTGGTTCATGGATATGGCCCCTTAATTTTTAAGAGATGAGCCGCCCTGGGGTAGGGGAAGAGGTGGTAAAATGAACACCTTAAGGATATCATCTTGTTTCCGATAGAAAAACGAGGAATTTGTATAGTTCTATCCCACAACATCAAAAATAGGGATGTTCTCTAAAGCAGCGAAATGAATTCAGACTAAGATAGCTAAATTTTCACATATTTTTATAGCTAGCAAAAAACGATGCAAATGTTCATTTTACCTGCACTATGTGGGTAAAATGAACAGCTGTTGGTGGTAAAATGAACACCATGCAAAAAACGTGAGCAAAACAAATATTTTTGAAAATTTTCATTGCATTCCCATAAATATATTCATTATTGATTGTAACCCATTCAAAAAGAAATCTAAAGGTATCAGATTTGACATCATATCATAACGATATTCACCTCATTGAAAAACCTCAAGACTCCCGAGCCAAACGTTACGTCAGTTCTTATTTTCAAACGTGGTTTTCTAAAATCTTAGTTTTCGTGGATATTTCCACTTCAATTGACCTCCGTATCAACCCAAACACTCTGATTTATGCTCAAAATCGTCCGTGCGTAATAAAAATTTATTGAAATTTGTTTTTTCTTGGTAAAAGGCACGATGTTCATTTTACCACCCCTGTTCATTTTTCCACCACTTCCCCTACCAATGTATCATATAAAGATCTTCTTAATGTTCACCTTAAACATATTTTACGTAACTTTTCATGTACATGAAGCAAAAACCGATGGATTAGGAGTTGGCAACTGTATACTTCAATGATTTACATTGCCATCTGGGGGATTGTACCCCGTTTGGCAGAAATCCCAGGATTTTTTGTCTCGGGATAACACTAAACATTTATTTTCAACTAGAATATGTATCCTGTATCCTGTATGACAGATAAACGCGAGGCCCAAATGCAGAGACATTTTGGTCGGGTTTACCAAAAAAATTCTACTGTTTTCATGCTTTTCAACGATATTTTTTGGTGTTTTTTCTTGTCCAATAGAAAAAAATAGCAAAATTCGTAGATGATAGGTTTTTTTTTTAGTCTTCCATACATTTTGTATAAAATGTAACACACCAAACTATTGTTTGCAGAAATTAGCTATTTTTTTGCTGCAATTTGCCGACCTGGCTTTTCAGTGAACCGACTTGCTGATCTTCACTGCAGAACGCTGAAAAATCAACAGGTTTCTACTGAAACTCGGCATTTTGATTTACTGTAAATATCTGCTCGGAAACTTTGAGCAAACAAATTTAGCGTGTAGGACCTTTATTTGCATGATCAACATAACATGGGTAGTTCGACACCATAATTATTGGCATAGTCTGCCATATATCATATTAAAAAAAAAACACCACTTACATTTTGCCTATTTTTTTTTCTAATTATATACAAATCTTTGAATGATTCGACACTAAAGGATGTTATGAGGTAAGAAAGTTCGTAGGTAAGTAAACTACAATCTGATTTGCACTTTTTTTTGTTTCTTTTACGGCACTTAAACTTTGAAGATTCCAAGACTCTGTCTGGTACACACTGCGATTTTACGTATTTTGGATGCACATAAAAGAAGCGAGCCAAATGACGTTAATTTGTGTCACATTTTAAATACGATGGTGTCTTATTCGGGAAATGTCAATCATAGCGGCATCTTTTTCATGTCCTTCATCATGTAAAATTACATTTTTCTTCCAATACATTTTTCAGAACCCATTTTTACGTCATATCATCACTTACATCATGTGTCATTCAGTCATAATGTGAATTACGTCCGGAGTGATTTTCATTATTTTTAAGGGGGCAGGATCCGTCATTGATTTTGGAATTTTCAAAAGCAGTTTTTTCGTTCACAATCAAGCAAATTTACAAGAAAATGTGTTCACTATATTCTATTCTCCAACCGAAACTCAGTGAACACATTTTCATCGAATAATTTTCAATTTTGAACAGAAAAACTGCTTTTGAAGTTTCGATTATGACGATGATTACGATGACGGAGCGTTGATCGTTAAGAGTGTATACAGAGGAAAATGTTGCATAGAAGAAGGTAAACAGGGCTGGAAAGCGACAGTGTAAATAGAAGGAGTCGCGAGACTTTTACATAGATGCTTGCTTCTCTGTCATCGGACGGCGAGACAATGACAGAGATTTTCTTTCGTCGCTACAGCTCGTGACGGACATTGGCGTAGGAACAGGGGGGGCCAGGGGGGCCTGGCCCCCTCCAGAACCATCCAGGCCCCCCCCAGAATTTTTGATGATAATAAAATTAAAAAATCAAAAAAACAAACAAACAATTTAACATGCAGCAAAATTTTCTGAATCAATTTACATGACTTTTGTTATTGACAAACATTTCTTCAGTAGTTACGTTATTTTATGATGTAGCGAGAAAACCTCGCTTGTCTTATACAGCATCAGCGTGGTGGTTCTGACTTTGGTTAATCACGCGACAACCGAAAGCTTATCCGTCGATCGATTGGTACTGTTAGAACTAACTTCTTGTTATATGCGGTAAGCGCAATTTTTCAACGTATCCATTGCAAAAAATACCGTGGTATAAAAAAGTGGAAGTTTGATTCCAAAAATTAGTTTTTTTTCTGAATAATCCAATCAATTCTGTTTCAGTATAGAGCAGCACTGCATTCTGATTTCTCATGTTTTGGGAGGATACCCTGCTCGAGGTTTGTGGTGATGATGATTACTCTTATGAGAATCCACTAAAGAAATACATTCATTAACTTCAGCTCGTATAATGTCCGAAAAATATAATTAAAAAAATAGTCAAAGTTACTAAAGGAATTTTTCAAAAAAAAAAAAATGTAACAAAATCGACCATAGTGGCCATAGCTCTCTTTGATTTTAAATCAAATTTTTAAGTAGTTTTGCGTGAATAAATTTATTGCTTAAACTTTATTTTTTCAAGAAAGATTATTTTTTCCAAAATTATATGATTAATACTCAACAGATTTGTAGCTCAATTTTTCAAAAATCTTTTCGATATGCATTATAAAATTTTAGTTTAATCGAATACCTCAAGAAATATTCAAGGGTGGCTTCAGAACTTTGGCAAATCATTTCGAAATTAGTCAAGTAATATTGTGGGACTTGTTCATACTTTCAAAGCGAATTCATCCTGGTGGACATCCACTCCTATGTCTACTTTTTATTATCAAATTGATTTCGGAAAATGTTCGCAGATTTACCTTTAAAATGTTACTCTATCTTTCAAAAGTTCAGTTTTCACTCGCAATTCCTCCAAAAAATCATTAATTCTGTCAAATCTAATTCATAGATATTTCACTGAAAGTTCTATTAGAAATGCTTCTTTGAATTCTTTCAAAAAAATTTTCCAGAAAAAAATGTATCACAAATTCTTCCGCAAATTTCATCAAAAGTCCTTAAGAAATATTTCCAAAATATTTCACAAATTGCGTCAAAAAGTGTTCTATGTTTTCTATTTTAGAAATTTTGGTTCAAGTCCCCGGATACTTCAAGAAATGGAAAAAATGTTTTTGAAATGTCTCTTGCCCTCTAATCTTTAGAGGAAATTTGTTTAAAACCCCCAGGAAAATTTTGCTTCCGAAATTC